>NC_136068.1:1539046089-1539701488 GCF_964261635.1 Lissotriton helveticus | reverse complement strand
ATGGCGGCCGCTCAGCAACCATTCAATGCCTTCAAAAGAGCCGCCATAGCTGTGGCTGCTCTGAAGGCATAGAGACATCTGCCACTCAGACGGAGATTTCTAAATAAGGCAGGTGGTGGTCTGCCATGGTAGTGGAGGATCTTACCTACGTTCCCCTGGCGGACAGTAGGCCTCCCGCCAAACTTTTAATCAGGCTCCAAATGCTTAGGCCCCAACAAAGTCTGACTATCCAGTAATGTCATCGAGAACCCTGCATTTGTGGCGTGGCAAGGAAACTACCTGAACTCAGTAGACACAATTGTAATGATCTAAATGGACCCTGACGGCACCTTCCAGAAAAGCCAGGGATCAATGTGAGACCTTACTGCACAGGAGGAGAGAGCTTGGAATGAGATCAAGCAGCTGGAACCCTGAATCTACTCAAGTTTGTTGTCCTCTAGGTGGGTCAGACTACTCACACCAACATGTATAGGGGCTACATGGCGCCTATGAGAGGAGGCACTGCAGTATCATGTTTTATCAGGAGGTTAGGTAGGTTATAGAATATTCTTTCAGTCAGTTGGAATACCACTGCACACAGTGCATTCGAATGGTAAGCAATGAAAACAGTACAAAGAGGGCAATGCATGCATAGATTCCAAAACTCGATGTTCTGCCTAGAACAAACAGTAACTTGCAGGAAAATAAGTTTAAGGTAGGTTGGAAGATGCTATGGGCACACTTTACAAATTCACCCACACTATATGCAGTACCATCAGAAGTTGCACATTGTGGTTTTAACCCCCAGATTATAGGGGGCACAACTGGTAAATTTTCTGAGCTCAAAAACGAATCTGATCTTTATGGAAATCCTTTCCTACTGAGCTGTACTAAAATAAGAGTCAGACATCTCCTGTCAGAGAATCTGTCATCTACAGCTGGATTTATGGAGCCCTGCTCTGTACCCTGAAATCAGTATGTGCACTTCACTTAGTAGTTACAATACATGATTATAATGCACTATTCGTCTGCAAAACATGTGTATTATAATTATTGTGAATATCCGAAGTAGCTCAGCATTTATTCAAAATAGAGAAAATGGTAGAGGTGCACCAGTCATATCTCATCACACATTGCCAACAATTAGTCTAAAGCTTACCTACAGTACAACCAGCTACCTATCCGCATAGTTGTGTTAGTTTATCTACCTTAGTGTGCCATCAGGCTTGCAGTCAGAACATTGAGATTCAGCATCCCGCCTGCAACCTGCCTGTGTCTAAACTCCATCCACCCCTTTCCATGGCACTCTGTGGAGCGAGGCGGGGTCAGCTGATTCTGGGATCCTTTACTACAGAGAATGGCAAACTTTTTTTATGAGAAGAACTGTACAGTCAGTAGGTTACTGCTACTTGTCCCTCTTACTTTCCAGGCAAACCTTGCAATGTCATCTCTTTCTACAGCTATACTTCAGCTGCTGTGTCTATAAGATCTTCACAAGATGAAAATTGTCCATCTGTGTCTCCTAAAAATATGGTTTGCCAGATGCATCAATATGGATGGAGGTAAGTACCAATGGTTGCTTCTTGGCCAATTGCATAGATATGCTGAGATATTCATTAAATTGTATATTGTGATTAAGGCAGGTTTTAATTATTTCTTTAACGAGTACCCGAGTACTTGACTGACGTTTATACTCCGCAATCAGACAGACAAAGGATTAGCGCAACAATATGCTCCAAGATGTACTATTACTCAGACTTACTTCAGTGCAAAGAGCTGTATTAGACATCCCTCATCTGAGAGGTGAAATGCTTGCAGGTATTACAGGAGTGAAAGGGGAAACACTCCAGAAAAGTACTGTTTGATGGCTAAATTCTGTCAGTACTATGCAGGGCAGTAATGGATGTCTTTACAGGGGCACTTGAAGCTGGAAGCCTGCTGACAACCATGAGGGAAGACATTACATGTATTTTATCAAAAGCTGACAAGGGTTGGTTGTACTTTAAGTACTACAGACCAATCTCCATGATCAACATTGATTTGAAAATATTGAATAAAAGTGAGGGACCGGGTTGTTGTGGGTGGTTGGAGACCTGGTGTAAACAGATCATTGCAGATTCATGCCCCATAAGAGCAGTACTTTGAGGTGTATGACACAGGTTTTGCAGTAGCAGAGGTCCTTTACATGCTTGCAGTGGTGGATATAGAAAAGGCATTTGACACCAAAGATGAATGGTACATGATGACCATATGAAAAACAATGGAGTTTGTGCTGTTTCCAGAAGTGTCTGGAACTATCATGTTTATACCTATCTGTGAGAGTGTGAAGACGGGAAGGATAGTGCTGGAAAGTTGGAAGATGTAAAACGGAAAGAGGCAGGGTTGTTCACTGGTGCTTGTGCTGTTTGCGCTTGTATTGGAATTGCTACTACTCTGTATATGACCTGTACATACAGATTGGGACATTTGTCCTGAGCCCACCACACAACATCTGTCTGTGGAAGACGCATTAGTATGTTCGCAAATCTAGATGAATCAACAATATTACTTCTATGAGAATCTCTCTGAACTTGCACTAATTGGAACAAATCATAACTATTTCCACTTTGAGGAAGAATGTGCATCAGGAAAGATGCCTGGTGCAGAATGGCTAGTCGTGGACACTATTAACAGCTATTTCACCCTTCACCTTAAGATAAAGTTAGCACCCCTACTGCTATGGCACTCCATTTGGGTAAGGAAGGAAACAACTCTAAACAAATTGGTTCTAATAGACTAAAACTACACGCTATCCCAGATTTATCATGGTTTGCCTATGTAAAGTCTGTTTGTGCGGAGATTGGATTCCCGGATCTATAGTCCACCCCAGAATCGTGTGTGTATTGACAAGGCCACTTTAAAACAAATTTACATGAATAAGGCTGCGTCAGAAAGAATAGTGCCAGACAACTGCAAGTCCTCAATAATTGCTTATAACTTGGTGCATATCCAAGAGGTATGTTAAACAAAGAGGGAGGAACCCTACTTCTTGTGAAAATAGGGACAGGGTACGTCAAGTGAAAAAATTGAACAAAGTCCCTAATGGCCCAATATTTGGGGTTTTCGTAAAAGACAAGCGCACACAGCTTAGGTTTACAACTCGGCAGAGCCACTAGTTCGCTTAAACCAGACGTAATCTATGTATATACAAAACAATTAAGCCAACAACTAATCGTAATACAAACAGATTTAGTAACAGTAAAAAGAATTTTTAGAAATACATTTTATTACATCATTTCATAATAAAAACAATACAGAATGTCAAGGATAAAAACAATAAAAAAAGTTTATTTTCGTTAAAAACATACACACATAACAAAGTCACAAGTTGATGTCATTGAAGTTCTCGATTTTTTAGAAAACAGGTCGACGCTGCGTTTCGGTGATTTGTTTATACTGTTCACCTTCTTCAGGAGTGTTTTCTACAAAAAACAATATGCAATTATTCTCTAAATCTGTTGTTGGTGACTATTGCTCTTGTAAATACAACATACTATGACTATATTTAAAAAACCTAATTGGAAACCTAAATCATTGACCACCCTATGTTATCATCTCAAGCATTTCTCTATATCTGCTACGTTTTTACACATTATCACATTGTTTATAAGAAACATTCACAGGGAAGACATTACACATCAAATGTTGAAATACGTTTACATAATTTTAGAGAATTTTTTGTTTATGATCATTGTGATGATCAGAAAAAGACCCTTCTTGTTAGTAAAGTTAGACTGGGTCTGCCTCCTGTTTTCATATAATCAATATCTTAATTAAACATAACCTATAGTATAATTGTAGGTTTCACGTACCTATGTTGGCTGAATGGCCACATGGAGTATCCTTTATTAGTATCGGTATATACTCGCACCAGAATAACATCAATATGTGTAATATAATTATAAGTATGGGTCCAAGGATAATACCTGCACAAAGTATAAGAGGAAAGGACATATATAGTGTTAAAAAATCCCTCAAACATCCTTAAAAAGATAACACTATATCTGCAGGATTTACCTACCCTGATTTCGAAAGAATTTGCTAATAAAAGAACCATCTGTGGGTGCCACCGGAATATATAAATAGAATTCTGTGGGCAAGAGAAGCATTTTTTGTGTAAGTCACCTCTTCAGGTAATGACTTAGACATCTCTAAAGATTGATAAAGATTAATAACAGAGATCCACACCGACTTGCCTGATCATGGGTCGAAACAGAGACTATAAAATTAGTCTGTTGGTACTTTGCTGGAAGATGGCGGGTTGGCCTGGTCTCCCTCACTAGGATATTTCTCGGCGCTCTACAATAAAGTTTGATTAAAAAAGGCTCATCATTCTATTTATACCTGTCTTAATAAAATCTAATATACACTTGTTCGTCATTTACGAGATTATTTTGGATATTTTAAGTAAATACTATCAACACTCTTTATCTATTTTCTTTGATAGAGCCCTAAATACCCGCAACCTGTTTGTGTCTATTTAGTTACCAATATTATAGAAAAAATGTCCTAAACTTTCTAACACGCTCACAGTTCTTTTGCTTTCGTAACATTATCAAAGTAGAACCTTCATCTTGGTATTCATAACTCATAGCAGTAACTATCAATTAGACTGTTGTGGAAAAAATTCACCGAAAGCCTGTAGTATTCATTTGTAAGGTGCCAGAAGTTTATATATTTTAAAATCACATTCGTGTTATTCTCTTGTTTTGGGTGCTTTACTAGAGTTTAGCCCATCTGTAATTCAAGACTGTACCTAAGGCATATAATCTCTGTACAGTTATGAAATTATGAGGAATGCTCCCGGAGTGATTTATTAAAATTAAGTGCCTCGATTACACAATGCATAATTTGCGGAAATACCTGAACCCACCCCATAGTGCTGGATTAGTCTCCCGTCAGAGCGCTTACCTTTAAATTGTATAGCGGCCTCCCTGCACCCACACGGCTTCGCTTCTTTTCAGGAATGAAGCCATCGAGTGCGTTACGGTTTTTAAGACGCCAGTGAGGGTTCAAAGGTCAAGTGCTGACACATGACCCTCGGCCGAAACTTATTTCAAATAAGATATAATTCTGGCGAAATATGCACTATATATATAACACAGTAGTGCTAGTGCTGAATCAATTTATATTTTGTTACCAATCTAATAAAAATATATATTACATCTTGCTCGAATCTTAAGGATTATGGCCGCCATCTTGGAAAGGGATAGAGATTCTTTCGAAGATATCAGATATAAAGTCCTAGCTAAGGACTCGCAGGTATAAACTGTCTATCCAGATATCGGTCTAAATACCCATAGGATCAATGCAATTTACAATTTATTTGGCTCATATTGTATGGCAAAACGGGACCCTATCCCATAAAACGCGACACATTCTGCCTCTGGATTCTATCGTGGCCATTTTGGAACGGGAAACCTAGATTTTTTCTTTTCTAATTTTCTAAAATTAATCGTAAATAAATGGTATTTTATGCTTAATCCTATTATGCTTAATTTTGTATTTAAATATATGTTAGCATATTTTAGATGTCATATTGCCGATTTGAGGAAAGGAAGGACAATTTATAATATATAGTTACATGTCCTTAATATAACCTAGTTCTGTTTGGGGTCACAAAGCTGGGAATACTCCTTATTATCCATGGCAGTATTTTTTTATTTGTTTGTTTTTAGCATTTTGGGCATTTTTGGCCTCTTCGTTATTTGAGGCAGTCAACTTAATGATAAAGACAATATACATAGAAGAAAATCGATAAATGGATACCACAAATGTCTTGTCGGGTGTATGCTAAAGATGCACCATATCTTGCTCATAAATACAAGCGTACTTTCAACCTACAATTATACTATAGGTTATGTTTCCTTAAGATATTGATTATAGGAAAACAGGAGGCAGACCCAGTCTAACTTTACTAACAAGAGGGGTGTTTTTCTGATCATCACAATGATCATTAACAAAAAATTCTCTAGCAGATATAGAGAAATGCTTGAGATGATAACATAGGGCGGTCAATGATTTAGGTTTCCAATAAGGTTTTTTAAATATAGTCATAGTATGTTGTATTTACAAGAGCAATAGTCACCAACAACAGATTTAGAGAATAATTGCATATTGTTTTTTGTAGAAAACAGTCCTGAAGAAGGTGAACAGTATAAACAAATCACCGAAACGCCGCGTCGACCTATGTTTTCTAATAAAATCGAGAACTTCAATGACATCAACTTGTGACTTTGTTATGTGTGTATGTTTTTAACGAAAAGAAACTTTTTTATTGTTTTTATCCTTGACATTCTGTATTGTTTTTTATTATGAAATGATGTAATAAAATGTATTTCTAAAAATTATTTTTACTGTTACTAAATTTGTTTGTATTACGATTAGTTGTTGGCTTAATTGTTTTGTATATACATAGCTTACGTCTGGTTTAAGCAAACTAGTGGCTCTGCCGAGTTGTAAACCTAAATTGTGGGCCCTTGTCTTTTACGAAAACCCCAAATATTGGGCCATTAGGGACTTTGTTCAATTTTTTCGCATATCCAAGAGGGCCTCCCTTTTTATCTATCTTTGATTCAGAATATCCAACATCGCTTTGTTTTAACTAGGTTTCATCTCAACTTTCTACCGCTTATGGTTGCATACCCGGCTAAATGTTACACCCTAGTGGGTTTGAGACCCTGCCCATGTGATTGTGTCACCCCAGAATTATTTTCACATCTTGGTTTTTTTGGTACCTTTTATGAGCTACCCACAAAGACATTTGTATTGCCCCTTTCTAAAGCTTTTAAATTTACTCAGTGAAGACCTGCTCTGCTGTTTTTGCAGCAGTTACATTGCCCTCTGATTTGCTTTGCATTGGCCTAATGTATGTGGATGATTTTAAAAATACAGATATGTGTAACATTACAGGGGTTATCTGACTCAGGCTCTTTATTATAGTTTTTCAGTGCATTATGGTATGGCCTTTTAAAAAAGTTTAACTTTTTACTGTAACTATATTTACGCCTTTAATGTTAACGAGGAAGGGCTGAACATTTGTATGTTCTCTATAGTGATGTATTGTGCATTCTTTAATGTGCTGTTATGCTACAGCAATGTAGCGAATAAAGACTTTTTGACTAGACTTGACTATTTGTGATGTAGCTTGGTTCCATGTTGGAACGTCAAGTGCGCGTTGAGCAGGGATTCGATGCAAGACAGTTGATCGCATTCACTGATAGATGGGGTGATAATAAAAGCCTCTTCATTTTACCTGTGTTATCTGCGCGTTTGTACTTCACTACACTGGCGACGATCGCATGTAGAAGCGGGCAGAATCACCCTAACATTATTCCGGCATTATGGAATCTGCCTCGTTCTGGAGCGAAAGCAAGGGAAGTGGAGGAACGTCGCAGAGCGTGGAAGGCTTCTGGAGAAGAGACTACGAGCAGCAAGCAGTGTCTTGGGAATTCCGGGCCATGATCCTGGAATCGAGTCCCTTTTGTGGCATCAGCAGTGGAGCCTGTGGAGAGGGAAACGCATGGTTTGGGTCTGCGTTTCAACGCGCTGGATGTCGGAATATGCACATCACTGGGCTGGGAGTAAGCCCAACCGGCTGCTGAAAATAGAGGAAGTGCTACACTCGGACGACATAAGGAAAACAAACCCAATCAAGTGTGGAAAAAGAAACAACATTTTACGAGCAACGTTGAGGGCCATGTTGGGAATTTCAGTTTATAAGGGGAAAGAGTGTTGAACTTTGACATGTTGATCGGTAGTATTTAGGAAGCATTCACAGAGGAAACGAGGGAGCGGTGGCAAGAACATCTCATTTGCTTGTCCTCGCGGTGACAGGAACACCTGCTTGGTTCAGCATGGCAGCGATGTAGGAACAGTAATTGGCTTTCTTTTGCTTCCCACATCGGTGACAAGCATACCTGCTCAAGACTGACATTTAAAGGTTTGTGTCTCAAGTGGGGAGATAACTAGACTTTACATTTCCTTTCTTCTTCATTTCAAGATTTCAGTCATTGGCTATGTACTGTAGGGCAATTTGTTTCATACCACATGCATATTTACTGTGAGTGAGTCATTTTTGGTGGAAGTTGTAAAAATACGAAATGTTACTGCTCTTCCATTTTTCATGACAAGTCCTGGGGAAGCGCCTGTGAAGTGGCAGAAGTGGAAGAAGATTTTTGAAAATTATGCCAGGGTTTGTGGCACAAATCGAAGTGCATAGCGAAAGCAGGCGCTTTTGCTTCACTGTTTGGGTGGAGAGGGGCAGGAGGTTTTTGAAAATTTGCCACAGTTGAGTGCTCAAGTACAAAGAGGGTTAAATTAATATGAGGTGTGTATCATGCAGTTAGATCTGCATTATCTACCAAAAGTGAGCACCATCATGGAAAGATGTTATTTTGCTTTGAGGGAGCAAGGAAAGGAAGAGACAGTAGAGGAGTTTTTGACAGCTCTAAGAAAATTGGCAGCTAGTTGCAAATTTGGTGTGTTGCTTGAAGAGACAATACATGATCAATTTGTGTTGAAATGTTCCAGCAATAAAATAAGGGAAGAGTTGTGGAGGAACAACCTCTGGATGAAGTGATGGTCATTACCAAACGTGTTGAACATATGCTGAAGTGTGTAAACAAATTGAGTAAGGTGGGCAAACAAACAGCTTCTGTTGACAAAGTAGAAGAGATGGTATGTCAAGTCAAGCAGAAATGTACTACTCCTGTTGACAATAAGAGTGTAGAGGAAGAAATAAAAGGTGGGATGGGGTTTCAAGGAACATGTTATCTCTGAGGCAAGTATGGTCATAAGGCTAATGCCAATTCTTGCCCAGCTCTCAAAGTGGTATGCAACGTTTGTGGTAAGAGAGGTCATTTTAAAAATAACTGTTTCAGTCAAAACAAAAGAGAAAACAAAAATGAGGTTAAGAAGGTTATTTATCAGGTGAATGAGTGTGGTGTGGAACATCCTTCGGATTGGGTCAAGGTTGGATACATTAAGATGACAATGAAATTTGACTTTTGCTCTCATCTCACTTTGATCTCTAAGGAGGTGTATGAACGGGATTTTTGTAGTAAAGTCAAGTTATTGAGGTTGGATGTGAGACCAACAGGTTATAGTGGGATGTCTATAAAAAAGCTGGGGTATCTTCAAGCCTCAGTGGAGTTTAATGGAAGGTTTGTGGACGCAAATGTTTGTGGCTGACAAAGGTGATAATCTCCTGAGTTGGACCCACCAGGCACATCTGGGAATTACCCTCAACCCTAATGCTAACCCTCTAAGTCAAGTACAACCTATAGAGAATGCTGGTAACGTATTTGGGATGTTGTTTGAAGAATGGTTTAAGGATACACTGGAGCGTCTGAAGGGCTATAGTCACCGCCTTAAATTGAAGCTAGGTGCCAAGCCAGTTGTAGCTAAGGTGAGGAGTATTCCTTTAAGTGTGCAGGATGCCATACAGAAGGAAATTGCCAGGTTAACAGGTTCTGGGGTGATTGAACCAGTGGAGGCAACAGAGTGGTTGGCTCTAATTGTGGTGGCTAAGAAGAGTAATAGTGAGGTTCATCTGTGTGTGGATCTTCGAGCACTCAATAGGGAAGTTGTGGTGGACAAATTCCCGCTTCCAAATATTGATGAGATGATCTCGACTCTGGGGCAGGTTACTTTACTATTCTGGACCTATCCTCTGCCTATCATCATGTGCCTTTGGATAAAAGCTCATAGGGGTTGACTGCATTCTTAACTCCTATGGGGCTTTAAAGTTCTCACAGATGCCGTTTGGTTTGGTCTTGGCGGCTTCTGTCTTTCAAAGGAACATGAACGATATTGTCAGAGGGGTTCAGGTGTTCAGTGTTACCAGGATGACATGTTGGTGTATGGGAGGACTATTGAAGAGTATGATGACAGAGTTGTGAAGGTGCTGGAGAGGCTATTAAAGGCAGGGTTGACACTAAGTCATGCTAAATGTAAATTTGGAGTAAAAGAAGTGGACTATCTGGATCATCACATATCGGGCTGTGGTGTTAAGCCAAAAAAGGATTTGGTCGACACTATAACTCAGTTGAAAGATCCATGTTCTAAGGAACAGTTGCCTCTTTTTTGGGTATGGCTGAGTTTTACAGCAAATTTATAAAGAATTTTGTGGAAAAAAATAATCATCTCAGGAGCATGTTGTGTAAGAAGGTAGAATTTGTGTGGGACGATGTGTGCAAGGAAGAGTTTGCAAGGGTAAAGGCTGATCTGACTTGTGCTCCTGATCTTCGGGCCTTTGCACCAGGTGTTGTAACGTACATTGTCACTGATGCGAGCAAAAAAGGGTTGGGTGCTCTGCTAGTTCAAAAGAGGAAAGGTACAGAACATTGATTGCCTGTGCTTCGAGATCCTTGAAAGGTGCTTAGTTAAACTACTCAGTCACGGAAAAAGAGGCACTTGCGGTTTTCTGGACAATACACAAATTCAGGAAGTTTGTTTGGTCAGGTCTGACCACAAGCCTTTGAAGGAAATTTTTGAGAGGAAAGGTTTAGATTTGATTTCTTCAAGGATAAGGAAGTGGGTCATTTCTCTGCAAGAATTTGATTTTTCTATGGAATATATTCCAAGTGCTACTAATGTTACGGCAGATTGTCTCTCGCTTATGGTTGACAGTGTGGACTCTGAGGTTTGTAAGGAGGATATGGACGTCATGGATGAGCTTGATGTGAAAGTGTTTGAGATCGCCTTGGGGGCAATCAAAGAGGAAGAATGGAAGGAGGCGTTATGGAAGGATTCTGAGCTGTTGAAAGTGATGGACTTGATCCTGCAGGACAAAGGGGACAAACTTGAGAAACCCTGGTTGTTGTTGAGTGATAAGCTGGCTGTTAGTAATGATCAGTTAACTAGGGGCACAAAGTTAGTTGTGAGTCTGAGGAACAACATCATTCAAATGGATCATGACGGGCACATGGGAATTTCAAAACCAAAGAACGGATTAGGCAGGATTTTTGGGGGCCGGGTTGGGATCTTATGGTGGAACGTATTGTGCGTGAGTGTGTACCTTGTTCTTTGAGTGATAAGATACTCAAGCCGAGACAGTCACCAATGGTTTGCAGGAAATTACCCATGTGTTCTTGGGTAGAGGTAGCTATATATATTGTTGGACCTCTTCACAGGTAGCATCAGACTCCGTATTTGTTTGTACTTCTAGACTTGTACTCTAGGTGGATTGAAGCGAGTTGTGTGTGTGACATTACTTCTCAATGTGTGATAAAGTTTCTGGATGAGGTTTTTAAACGTGAAAGTTTTCCTAGAGTCTTGTTGTCAGACAATGGTCCACAGTTTTGTTCACATGAAATGGAGCAATATCTGGAAGGATGTGGAATTGTTCACAAGAAAACTTCTCTCTATCATCCGGAGACTAATGGTGCTATTGAGAGGTTGAACCTGACTTTGAATGAAGGAATACCATTGGAAAGGGTGAACTGTTTGCATTGGAGAAATGAGATGTAAAACAGGATTTCAGCCTACAGATTCACGCCTCATTCCTCCACTGGGAAGATTCTATTTGAGTTATTCAAGGGGAGATCTCCAAATACGAAGATTTGTCCTGGGTGGATGATGCTTGACAAAGGAGTGAAGGACAATGGCATTGACCAGTAGAAGGAGAATGAGATGTCCTTGCAGCGGAAAAGAAAGGGGTATTTTGATTCCCGTAACTGTGCAAAGTCAGTTGAATTCCAGGTTGGAGACAAAGTTAAGATTAAAGCACCTATGGGCTGGCAAGACTAAATTCACAAATGTGAATATAGTGGTGAAATTGTTCAAGAATGCAGTAAAAACCAATGATGGACGTATCTGGAATCTTAGCTGTGTGGGTCACGTAAAGCCATGAAACACTGACTCATCATCTGGAGCTCAGTCTCAGTTGAAGTGCTCGGGGTCTACAAGGAGGAGTGGGCGAAAATGCAGATTTACTATTCCAACTTCAAACCTAACAACATCAGGTAGAGTGTTGGACTCTGTGGGCCAAGGGGTGGTAGAAAATGTACTCTTCCCACGCCAACCTTAACCACATTGTGGAAAGTCTAGGACATTTTGAGGGTGGGGTGAGATTTACTATTCCAACTCCAAAATGACCACAAAGTGTTGGAAATAGGGGAAGACCGGTCAAATTTACTATTCTAATCCAAACTTAACCACTTTGGGGAAAGTGTTGGATTTTGGGGTTGGGTGGTTAAATTTAATTTTCCATTTCCAAATTTGACCACTTTGTTTTAAGTGTTGGAATTTTAAAGTGGTGACATCTATTATTCGGACTCCAAAATTAATCACATTAGGGAAAGTGTTTGACTTTGGTGGGGATGGGGGGTTGCAGATTTACTATTCCCCCTCCAAAATGAAACAACGTTTGGGAATGTGCTGGACTTTGCATTGGGGCTGTCAAACTTACTATTCCCACTCCAACTTTAAAAACTTTGGAAAACGTGCTGAGACTTTGGGGAGGGGCAGTTAAATTTACTCTTCCCTCTCCAAACTTAAACACTTTTGATAAGGTATAAATATAATGCGATAGCAGTGTGGGGCCTATGACATCGCACTAGTGTAAAATTGTGTTATAGTTTATTTTATCTATGCTCAACTTTTCATGACCACACTGCCCTGCAGTCACCAAACAATCCAATACTAACAAACAAAAATGAAAAGGAGCATACAATTATATAATCAGTTTGGCTCAATTCACAGCATTACAGCATATTTAAACAGTTGCCACATGGATAATTTTAGCATTCATGGCCTGTAGGACTGAGAACCACTGGCTAAATGGCACAGTTGGGACGACTCTTTCATTGATGCCACACAAAGCACAAAATGAGAAATATTTGCGTTTTAGTTCCCGCGCATAATGAAACAGGGCACCAGAATGGACTACAAAGTCAATGGCATTCTTCATTAACTCTGAAGATTGTAAAGATACTCTCAGCATAACATCTAGCAAGTGGCAAGGATCTCTTCAGTGAAGCACTTCAGCTCAGATATAGATTTTGACAGGTCACCACAAAACTTTTTCATATACTTGTTACTGCAAATACAAACAATATCCTCAAATCTTTGTTGAACTTGTTAAGAGCTTTTAGCAGCAGCATTCCAAATTACACTGCGTTCCATGTTTCCCAAACATCTGGTGTCATGTTTTCCCAACTATCCCAGATGCTTGGTGACCGCATTCCTTTCACATACATTCCAGTCACTATACCTTGCATTGAATGTTTAAAGCCTAGGGTGTTTGGCAATTCACCTACTATCAATAATGACTCGCTAGAAAAGGGGATGATGTATCAAAGGGTTTCACCCATTCTTTGTCTGTGGGTAAATGAGATGGTACAGACTCGTATGAAACCAGGCATTTTACCTGTAAGTGAAATAATCCAATGTATTTCCTGATTCTTTACAGTTTATAAAGTAATTAAATAAGACCTAAAACATGCTTCTAAACCCTGCATCATTAGACCACAGGCCGCAAAACCAAAAAAAACTAAAGGAGGAAGATACAATATTTTAGTGACATCCCTAAACAACAAAACTCAAGCAGAATAATGTTAGCCCAGTCTTTCTTGCTACTGCCTTATGGAACAAAGTTACATTGTATTGACCCCTTCAGAAAAAAGTAGAAATTACTCTTTCACTCACCTTTTCCTTTCTTTGAATGGCATTTAGTTTGTGGTTGCAAAGGTGTTTTTTCAGTGTTTATATGTTTAGAATGGAGAGGGCTACTTTCCTTTCGGTGGGGTTTTATCCGTTATTATAGGTTTAAACCTAAAACCGGACATCCTAAGCCTATTCCATGCAGTTCTATATCAACATATATTCGTTGTTAATGTCCCATCAAATTCCTCAGGAGCCTTGTATATCAGTTTCAATCTACTTTATTTAAGTTTATTCAGTATCACAATTGCACATCAGTCCAGCCAACGCATTTCGTCCATGCAGACTTCATCAGGGTTAGGTTGTTAGTAGATTGATGATGTTACTCTGAGTGAAGTATAAAGGCTGAATTCCGGTACAAAATCAAGCTAATAAGATGGGTGGTGCAGTACCCCCAGGTCAATCTCCTTCATCTGACTTGGATTTCGGATTCGGACAAAGGAGATTGACCTGGAGGATGGCTGTTTTGTAGGCGGAGTGTGCTTCCGGGGTTTTGCTGTTTCTCCACGTCTTCTCCATTCGTCGGCAGGAGCGATTGGACTCTCGGAGATCGTGGTGAACCAGTTGACATTCTTGTTGTCTCGTGGTTTTTTGGAAGGGGGTGAGAGCGTTGGCGCAGTTTCTGGTATCAACACTTTCAGTTTAGGTTTTTACCAGCCCAAGGAGGTGAGGCATTCCTTGTATGAGGCTTAAATTATATTCAGATTGCCCTGATTTGCGGCAGTGCTAAAGCACTGAGGTTAGCTTTGACACTGCTAACCATTCAGCTAGCTGTGGCATTGCCGACCACATCATGGTCATTGCTAGACTGCATGGGCTTCAACGCAGTGGCGGCTGGCATCTACTGAAGGTGGATGGCGGGCAAACACAATTTAAAAAAAGGAAAAAGAAAAATACTTACCAATCGTATCACTTGGACGTCTTCTGTGACTCTAATGCAGGCCCCAGCAAACTACCCTGACCAATCCAGGCCTGCTCACGTTCTGTTAACCAGCATGTGAGCAGTGCCCTGATTTGTGGGAGCAGCCTCTCGGTGCTCCCGAGGGTACTGGCTGCCTGCACGTGCTCTCAACCCAGCTGTCTTAAGACAGCTGGGTTGAGAGGTTTAACATGCACAGTTTAAACAGTGCAAAGGCAGCCCTCTGCCCGCCACGCCTCCCTGCTCACTCAGCAGGCCCGCTCCGTCCTGACGCTCATATCAGGACTGGACGGTAACAAAATAACATGGTAATCAATTACCATTTGATTTGTTATCTCTGAGGCTTTGGTGGGTACGTAAGTGGGGCGACGCTCCTCCGCTCCTATGGATGAGCAGCCCCTGCTTAAACGCCAGTTCTTTGGCATTGGAATGGTTAAAGCCATTTATCATAGTCCACAATCAAGCAGCCACTCTCCTTTCCACTTTATATAGTAGGGCTCTAGTTGGGTAGTCCTGAGGGCTCCACACTGTGGGCATATTTACAAAGGAATCGACCCACCTGAATGCCACTATTTTTATTTTCCGGTGGCGCAATGCTCTGCTCTATATTTACAAAGCGGCATTAAGCCACTTATTGTGGCTTAACGCTGCTTTGTAAATATGGTACACTTTCACGCAGGTCTCTTTTTTTTCCTGAGTTTTATATAGCACAAACTCGACCCGAAGGTATCTGAGTGCTTTACATGAGCACCAGACTGACACATTCATTTTGTGAGGCACAGGGAGATTTGGGGCCATATGTATCAACATTCCGTTATGCGATTTCTAAATAGCGATTTTTAAGGAATCTGTATTTAGAAATGTAGGTATGTATGTAGAAATTCGCTTCTTTTTAGCGATTTCTTAAAATTCCTTAATTGTGTTTAGCAAATTGCTAATCGCAATTAAGGAATAATTTCCCATTCATTTCTATGGGCCAGGAGGCCCATAGGAATGAAGGGGAAATTTGCGATTCAATTTGAGAATATTTTCAAGGGTGCAGGGGTGTCCACCCCTGAAATCTGCATGGGTGCACATGTGGCGCACATACATGCCTTAAGGGCATGTATGTGCGTCACATGGCACTTTGAAAAGTGAAAAAATATGCATTTTGAAAGGAATTCGCAACTTACCACCAACTAGAAGTTGGTGGTAATTTGCGATTCCTTAAGGCCAATTTGCTATTTTTTTTTGGCTTCTTACATTGCATTTAAGGAATCGCAAAATTTGCGATTCCTTAAATGCAATCGCACGATAAGGAATCGCAAATTTTGCGATTCCTTATTTTTCAAACAGATTTCCTTGATGCATACCATTAGTCCAAATTGCATTCGAAAACGCCGAAATTCGCAGAATTTCGGCGTTTGCGAAGTCAATTTGGCTTTATACATATGGCCCTAAGTAATTTGCCCAGAATCACAGGATGTTGAGCATCCCTGCCGAGGCTTGAACTTGGTTCCCCAGCTTGGAAGTCGAACTCTCTCTGCATGAAAGGGGCGTGTAATGGGTGTTGCTGTGGGCATTCCACTGCAACACCCATTCCTTTTCGACGTTGCCTCAGATTTACAAGGAGGTGTAAATCTAGGGCAGCGTCACAAACTAATGCCACGCAGTAGCAGGTGTCAGAATGGAGCAACGAGGAGAAAAACTTTTATTTCTCCTCGTTTTTGCTTTTGTCTATGTGTGCTGCATTCTGGAGCACACATGGGAAAAGCAGAATGCCATTAATGATTGTTTATGTGCAGGAAGGTACACCTTCCTGCACATAAACAAACATTCCCTCTAACGTAGGCACCCTTGCACTATGGCACAATGGTGGCTAAGTTGGCGCTAGGCAGCTATTTTTAACGCAGGTGCTAGGGAAATCCCAGGGGTGCACCGTACTGTTGTAAATACGGCGCATCTCTGCATTTTGAATATGGCAAAGCGTGGCTGCAAAATTTGCCATGGCTCCGCTTCACATCATTTCCTTGTACATATGCCCCTGAGTCTCACACTTTTAAACACTTAAGTCCCCCACCTTGCTACACTCGCTCAACTTTCTGTTTCTACTGCATGCTTAGAACACACAGATTCCTATTAGACTTGATAAGCTCACTAAAGATAACATCATGAATTTCAGCAACTATGACCCTCAGGTCCACTTTGTCATAGCTTAATTATATCCTTAAAACATGTTTAAGGCTATGTGATGCTTGGGTGGCACCCTGTGACACAGCCATCCCCTTTAGGCATAGATGAATCCGCTAAAATACCTACATATCACATACTACACACCCCGATGCCTATGGCGCATAGACAAACTGCCCCAAGTTGCTTATACATTCACACAGGCGCAGATATCTTTCATATGGTATGGACCTCTGATATCCCGCTTCTGGCGTGGGATTGCCAAAACACTCTCCCAAGTTCTGGATCGGTCAATTGACCTGACTCCGAAAGTGGGTCTTCTCGGTATATTGGAGGACCTTGGTGGGCCTTGATAGGAACGGGCGATGGTGGGAGTGCCATGATCGTCACCAAGAGGGGCATTTTGAGTAAATGGAGGTCCCCAAAGAGGTATAAAAACATGGGATGTTTCTTTTGCAAATACATTCAATCATTAAGCGCCTGGAAAAAATTTTTTTCATTATCAATTAGAATAGTCTAGCCCTGTAACACCATTAATGACAACACAACCATCAACCCTGCCATTTTAGTCTTGCTAATCACAAAGACATTGATCACAAAGCCTCATCATAAATAAAAAAGAAAGTCACTGTCAATAATTTATTTTTTTGTCTTCGGGTTAGTGATTAAAGTACAGCCAATACCAACAGAAAAGATGATAACCTTCCATAGGACATACAACAGATCACTCAGTAAAGTGTACCAATGAATTTTTACCCAGCATTTAAATTAAAGTGCATTACATTCATATTAGATCATACTTGACGTTGAAGGGGTCAGCACAGATTCATTGAAATGAACATTTAACAACTGCAGGGCCTTATAAAAGACAGTGTCTGGGCAAGACTAATGCTAGTACCTATCGGCTTGAATAATTCAGGATCTACAGAAGGAGTAAATATAGAAAGGTGGATTCTACTAGCGTTTTTCACCTGGAGCAAATTGCTCTCTCGTAAAATGATATATTATGAATTATGTGCATAAATGATTAGAGTTGATGATGCATTAATATGGAATTATCAATATACTCTTTTTGTGCAACATGCTTGCATTGATTGTGGGTTGTCATTTATTGATGTTGAATATTCATTGCTTGGCCAATTGGAAGAGATCTTTTGTTCCATGATTTGCCGTTTATTATTTATTTGATGAACATTAATTGAAACCCTCCCCCTTTCTCAATTAATAAAAAATGTTTAAAGTGAGCTGATATAACTCTTGTTCTGTACAATACTTAGTACCCAGGTTCCTGTGGCTTCTTTTTCCTTACTCTTCTTTGTTTTGCCAGCATCGCTACACAAACTACCCATTTCCCTACAGACTATTAGTAATATGTCTCTGTTTTGCTAAATTTTCAAAATAATTTTTTACCAACTAGGTTTTCCTTGTAGTGATTGCAAATCAGATCAGCTTGTGTTTTCTGGTGAACGGCTTTCTGCTGAGGTCAGGCTACTACATTGGTTTCAATGTTCTGAATTCAGCTAGATCTGGCTCCCCAGTCCTCACCCCGTCCCCTCCGATTTTATACTCGGCCCATTGTGCTTTGAGCTGCTTCTGCAGCTTCATACTGTGGAGTTCTACTGCCTCCCTTGCACCACTAATGATATCTTCAAGGACACTGACTTCATCCTCCATTTGACTACACCAAACATCCCTCTTGTTGTCGTCACCAATTTCAACTTAGATTTAACCCCTTAGCTGCGGCGGCTATTCCGCTGCAGTGCTAAGGGGAGGGGGGGCCGTGCGGCGCTCCCGTGCTCGTGACGGAACCGCTCCGTCACAAGCCTCGGGTGGGCTGTGCTTGTGACGGAACGGTTCCGTCACGGCCCCGCCCGCCCAATAGAATCCTCAGCGCAGGCGCGGCGAGCGGGCCGTGACGGAACGGTTCCTTCACCAGCACAGCCCACCCGAGGCTTGTGACGGAACGGTTCCGTCACAAGCACGCAAGGGGTTAAAGACGTGTCAGCAATACACTATTCCATTCAACTTCCATCAAACCTGGTTCTCATCCTAGTCTCTACCTCATTTGCGTCCATCCCTGGTGTGTCTCGGACTACTCCTTAATCCACTCTGGTCCACATACCTTCACCCTCCAAAACACTTTCCACAGCATATAACCCATTAGCCCAGTCATTGACTATCTAAACCACATTCATGACAAACTGACCTTGACAGTATCACCTTTTGGCATTCCCACCAGCACACTGACGTCTGCCTTCAGTTCTCACTAGACCATTTGCACCTTCGCTCCCTCGGCCACAGCACAAGATCAAAGTGGCTATGCATGCTCTTACACATTTGCACACACGATTAGACAGATGTACCCTATCTGAAAGTATCTCAGCTTTCCAAACTCAGGCCTTAATGCACTGACCTCTGACTTGGGCTCAAGCAAATCAATAAACTACCTCAACCTAATATCCTTCATCAAACCACACCTCCAGAAAGTATTCTTCACTGAACTTTCATAAACTCTGCGCACCAGACTAAACTCAGTACTCACAGCCAGTTACTTCACACTGCCAACTCCTCCACTCCCTGCCACCCCATCTCCCCTCTAACAACTAACAGTAATAAGTGCCCTCTTTTACCTTTCCTCTCTTGTTAACCATTCACTTTTTCAGGAAGCCACCAGTAGTGTTTTAATGTATTCTTCATTCTGTTCCTACTGAAACAAATGTGACTGTCTGGTATCCTAACTCCCCTTCCATTCTAAAACCCTTGAACATCTGATGCTAAATTACCTCTCACTGACTCCCTTCCTTCCCACGCAAATTCAACAGACACCTATATTAAAATCTATGGCATTGTGCTTGTTTTTCACTTGTTTTTCTAACAAATTGCTAAGTTTTCATTAGCTGACGAAATACTGTATGTTTGTTACTGTAGCATTTATATAGCCCTTCATAACCTTAGGTGGGGTGCTGAAGTGCTTTTTCAGACATGTGGTATGGTACACCGTAAATGGGTGTGATTGTTAGTGCTGTATTGTATGAAACTGGCTATGTATATACTATACCACAGTGAGGTATAGTGTGCACAGAGTACAGTGGCACCCCAAAGGTAAGCAGAGGTAAATGTAGATAGTACTTTACTCTCTATTTGTGGTGGTGTGAGCAAGCAGTAAGGCTTTATCAGCGGGAGGTGTTAAGCATTTGTTGTACACACTCAGACAAGAAATGATGTCACACACTCAAAGCCTGAACTCAGACCAATGTAAATATATTATTTAGTTATTTTATTTCTAGAACCAAACCAGGCCTGATGCAGGTAAGTGAAAAATTACTTTGCAAGTTGTGCAGTAAATTACAGTTGAGTGCAGGTTCAATGCAGTTGGTTGATCTAGAATAAGTCAACAGTGAAAATTACTTTTCAGTTACTTTGTAGATTACTGTGTATATTGCTTCTTGGATTACTTTTTAAGTTACTTTTGCTACTCAGTGTGATATACCTTGACATCCCCCTGGGACATTTCCTAGGCACAAGGTAAGTAATTCAGTTTTTATACATATGCAGTTTCCTTGGGTTTTCATAGAAACCAACTCCACACATAAGATATTCACAGGAAAGCAGTCAATGCAGTCCTATGGGAGAAAACAGTGTTATTGGTTTATCAGTAAGTACTTATGTTTTGGAGTTGGTATTCTGGGGTAAGAACCAGGGTTCCCCCAGGGTCAATGATGTACTCTCAAAGCACCCTCAGCGGCATTAGGGCGGCTGAGTGCAGAGCGCTGAGCCCCAATGTTATCCAATGGAGGATAGGGGGCCTCCGGTTGGTGGCTGCTCACGAGCAGACCACAAGGTTGTGGGAGCAAAGCTCCTGGAGTTAGGCTCGGGGTAAAGGGGAATCCTGTTTAGCACACAAGGTGCACCCACAGCGGTGCAGTGGCGACCAGGGGCAGGGTGCTCTTTTGGTGTCTGATGCCCTGTTGTTTTCAATGGTAGTTGCTATTTTTGGATGTTTCCTGCAGGCTCGGTCCAGGGAGTCTTCTGGGAGGAACCAACAGCTGGGCAGGTAAGTGTGAGGGCTAGAGGACATAGGTGCACCTCAGGTCCTCTTCTCCAGGCACAGGGCAGCTGGATACAGGGGTACCTTTTGAGGTCGAATTTCACCTTACCGTGCCACTTGAGATGGGGGGGTCCCCGTGCATAGGCTGTAGACAACGTCGGGGAGTCCTGGAGAGGTCAACCCATGGTGGACTCTGGCTCTGGAGTGCTGGGGGACCTCACTGGGACCAGGGGGCCACTCGTATTCGGGCCATAGGCGTGGGGTGCAGAAGAGGTTCCAGGCACCAGTTTTCTTTGTCCTCAGCAGGTTCAGAGTCTGTTTTGGGAGATTCTTTTGAACAAAGTTGCTGTTCACAGGAGATCCGGTCTTTGTTAAAGACAGTCAGTCCTCCCATGGGTCCTGGAGGTCACTGGCTGCAGTGCCAGGCGACTTTTGGTGCCGGGTCTCTGGAAACTGCCAATGTGCTGGTAGGGCTGGGGCCAAGTCAGTTCTTCTTTGCAGTCTCTTTCGTCTTCCTCGTAGGTTGCGGGAATCTGTCTTCTTGGACAAAGCTGCCTCCTAAATACTGTATTTAGATGGCATTTTAGGGGTCTCAAGTTCAGTAGCCAATGGCTTTAGGGTGACTACACCCTTGGAGTGCTCACCTCACGTGGGGAGTCAGCATAATCTCTAATCCTGATTGGAAAGTGCCTGCCATCTGCAAGATGGCGGGCACTGAAGAGTGGGCTTCACCTCTCCTCCCCCACCTGAGGGGTGGAGATGGCAGAGGTGGGCACACCTTCTGGGATGTTCTACTTTTTCTTGCCGCCCAGGAAAGGCTTTGTTGCTGGGCTCAGGGAGAGAAGGGTCCCACCCCAGGGGTCCAGAAACATGTCTTGTGGTGGCAGGCTGGTGTTTACCAGTCAGGGAACCCACCAGAGGCTGGTCGCATTTCAGGGGGCGTCTCTAAGATGCCCTCTGAGTGCATTGTATAATAAATCCCACACTGGCATCAGTGTGGGTTTATTATGCTGAGAAGTTTGATACCAAACTTCCCAGAATTCAGTAAAGCCATTATGGTGCTGTGGAGTTCCTAATGACAAACTCCCAGACCATATACTCTTTATGGCTTTACTGCACCTACAATATCTAAGAATGGACTTAGACACTGTAGGGGGTACAGTGCTCATGCAACTGTACCCTTGCCAGTGGTATAGTGCACCCAGCTAGAGGGGTGTCTTACCTATAGCATAGGTAGTGGGTTGCAGGCATGGCATAGGGATGTGTGCCATGTTGACTCTTCACGTTTCTCTGCACCAAAACATGCAGTCTGCAATGGCAGTGTATGTGTGTTACGGTACAGGACCTCTAAGGGTGGCACAATATGTGATGCAGCCCTTAGAAGCCTTCTATGGTCACAGTGCCCTTAGTATGAATACATTGTTATTTTCTGGTCTAAAATTATTTAATTAAACTCTTGACCTTTTAGAAAACATAAAAATTAATTGAACAAATACGTTTTAATAAGATTAGTGAATAAATAAATATAAAAATGACTGTTGAATTTAGACATTTTTAAAATTATTTAAAACATTTTTTTATATATTAATATAGTTTTAATTACATTTGTCATTAAATATTTAATGTGAGTTAACATGCTGTAACATGTATTTGTTTAGCTCTAGTTTAATAATTATTTTAAGTTAATTTTTTTAAATTAAAATATTTGAACAAATATATTAAGAATTATTAGACCATTTATATTCCCTACACTTTACCATAAGAAGATTGCTGCCCTTGTGGAATAGATCTCCGCATGCATATGAAAAGTTATTAGTAGTAACTTGGCATTTGTAAATCCTGTTATAGCAGGCTCCAATTCCATGTTTTGATGGGATGGAAACAGATATGCATGGCCACCAGAATTATGAGATTTTACGGTTGGGGCGTTTTCCATATAATTATGGATTTGGGGCATTCGCCAAATAATTCACCATCTGCCGCATACTCTGGAGATTTTAACAAAAAACTTTTTTTTCTAACTCAAATGGATCAAACTTTAATAAAAATGCGTTGTCACACAGAGGAAGGCCTTTTGCACAGGTTGATGAGTCACCTTTCTGTTGCATATTGCTGTATTTGGGTGAAACCTTTGCCCACATAGTTCTAAAATGAATAACAATTCTGTGCTGCTCTTGTGGTCCCCTAAGGAGACACAAAGTTTCAAGTTGGTCTACCTTTTGGGCGATCCAAAATGGAATTTTCTCACTATAAGTGGATATTTTGCCCATAACTGGATGAACAATTACAGGACTTACTGTAGGCGCTGCAGGCAACTGGACTTGCCACGGCAGGCAAATCTGTGCTCGCTGTGCTAGCAAGATGCACAAACTGAATTGAGTTAAACGTCTATATAAGACTTAGCAATAATTAGTAGTAATTACTGAGGGCACCCATGCGTACAGGTTTAGCTATGTGTGGGAGGGCACCAAGGAACGAAGTATGTTGTTACCAGTAAGACCGTGATATTTGCATGAGCGCCGCATATGCTCTGTATTGTGCTGGTGGTGCAGTCAATTCAAGACCCATGGAGCAAAGTAATTGAAGCTCATCCTTCTGAGATAGCTCAGGTGTTCTTTCAACATTATAACCTAATGTTTTCTGAATCTCACGGCAGTCCCTCCAGAGCAATTAATGAATGGCTTGGGGGTCTTCAAGTCCCCATTATGACTTCAGAACAGTTGATTCAATAAAAACATTGGCGGAACTACAATTAACTATTAAGTAGCTACCTAATGCTAAAGACAATGGTAAGGATGGACTACCTGTTGAAATATAAGCATTTTTTTTGCAGCAATTGGTGCCCTTTTTGGTGATATTGTCCTATCAGATTTATCATGGATGTTCTATCCCCAGTTCTTTCACTTAATCTGCAGTGGTTATTTAAAAAAAAAAAGACAAATCAGAAATGGATGTTAACTCGTATCGCCCTATTTGCCTTCATATCACCAATTATAACCTGTGTACTAAAATCATGGCAAATAGGGTTGCAGTAGTGGCAATGTCTCTTATCCCCAGGGATCAAAACTTTTTCTCCCTGGGAGATTTATTTGTTCAAACACCATTTTTTTACTACAGGCTATAGATTCCTTTTCTAACTAAAATATTGAAACCACTTCTATAATGCTTGACGCAAAAAAAGCATTCGATTTATTTGAATGGGAAGTATTATTTGCAGTTCTTCATAAATTTGCCTTCCCATCGAGCTTTCTGCATCTGCTGAAGACATTATATTCCGGGGCCAAAGCCATTATAATGATAAACAATATATCCATTGGGAACATAATCATTAAATGTGGCATACATCATGGGTGCCCAATGTCCCCCATTTTATTTGCGCTATTTAAAGAGCCATTGGCTTGCGAGATTCGACAAGATCAATCCATTACTCCACCCCTGCTCCAAAGCTTAAACTGTATGGAGACAAAATTGTTTTATATGTAGTTACCAATCAGGAAAATATACAGCAAACTTTTAATAAAATTCCTGAATTTACTGCGATCAGCGGTTATAAAATTAATCAGATGAAATCTGAAGCTCTATTATTTAATCGTTCCCCCGGAGGTGCTCCCAGCAACTATGCGTATGGCATTTCATGCTGGACGCCCTATTAGATATTTGGGCATCGAGGTGACCTCAAATTATAATGACTTGTATGCCCTGAATTATATATCCTTATTAGCTAAAACTTGTACTTCAATTAAGCACAAACTTCCTATACAATTATCAGGCATATTTTGCTAATAAAAATGAAATTGTTACCTTTGTTTTTGTTTGCTTTCTCTAATGTGCCGAATAAAATCCATAACTCCTTTTTTAAAGCTATAGAAACAGATACTCACACATGTATCTGCCAAAGCAAAACTGAGGATTAAGGTTTTGGTGCTTTACTCAAATCAAAAGGAGGGAGGTTTGGCTCTCCTCTGTCTTAGAACATATTAGCAAGCAGCTCTCCTAAACCTGGTTAACTTCTGCTTTAAACAAGGTATCTGGAGGAGATAATTACTATCTTAACAATATGCTAAAGACTGCAGGAATCAATCCCATCTCCTTCCTACAGATTGCAAGACTACCAGAAAGGACCCGTTGTAAGACACCTTGAATAATAGTTGACCGTTTTAATTAAATCTGGCCAGAATATAAGATTCCATATTTTGATTTACAAATGAAGTTAGACGGTTGTGCTGGCCTGGGCTAAAACCTTGGCTGTTCTACGCTTAGCCGCTAGGCAATTTTAAGAGATTGTTTTCATAACATTCAGTTTTTTTCATAGCAAATGCTCAATCATGAGTATTCATTAATTTGTCCATCTGTCTTTTTTAGTTTTACTCAAAGAAAACACTTATGTTCTAGCAATTCGACAGAGAAAAATGATGTAGTTGAGAAAATATGTCGAACCTTTTTCATCTCGAGCCTAGCTGGGACTGGTAATTGGTATAGAGTATTACTCCAATACTCTGGACGTAAATTAATATCTAATCATGTTAGTAAAATAGCGCCAGTTGCAGGCTGTGATGGAACACTGGCATTATTATAATCGGCTCAAAAGGAAAGCAGTTTGTGCAGCTAATCTTAAGGCTTTTTTTTATTGCAAATGGATGCTGTACTACACTTCAGAAAAATTACAAAAATGTACAGAGGAGCCAATGCTGGATGCTTTAGATGCAGATCACAGCCAAGAGATTGCCTTCATATGATATTTACTTGTCCTAGGTTGAATGCATTTGGATTTCAGACGGTGCAAGTGATTAGTACCGATCCATTGGGGGGCCCTTTTTGGTACTCTGTCAAGCCCTGACAATCTCCCTACCAAATACAATCAGTTTTGCTTTATTACTACATTGATAGCAAAATCAATATTTTTGCAAACTTTAAGTCAACAAATGCGCCTACTGGTGTATCTAGATGTATAAAATAAAAAATGAAGAGCTTTACGCAAAGAGAGTAGGTGCCACTAAGTGTTTTAATCAAATCTGGCAGAATTGGGAAGGAGTCAGGATAGTAAGATCTATTGGCTCATGAGTCTTCTCCAGTTAGAAATATGAGTAAAGAGAAACATATTTGTGATTATTATGCTCGGTCCATGTAAAAGGAGGATTGTTTATTTATTTATTTCTCTTTCTGTCTGCCTGTTTATTAATTGACGTGAGGTATAAGAGTTACCACTCACAATTATTGTTAAAATATGTACCTTTTTTTGGGATACATTGATGAATTATTATTTGCAAATACTATTATGAATTGTGAGGCATCCTATGTGTTGCATTTTTGATAAATAAAAATAAAATAAAAAAACAATACCGACATCCCATCCCCGTCACAAAAGAGTTCTATTGAGATGCTCGAACCCATGCTTACATTGCAGGCATTTGCTTGTGCTGCTTCACGTGTTAGATACTCTCATGAGGAGGTAGAGCTTGAGTGAAGAGGGGCTGGTGGTCTGGGAAAGAGTATGCCCTAAATGCCAGGAAATTAGATCAGAGTGAAAACTCTTCAAACTGGAAGGAGGTGGGCTTAGGCTGGCTTCCATAATCTACCACTGTCAGTTGAAATGTTGAAGCTGACGTACATAATGAATACTTCTCCCTTTACTGTAATAACTGTGTTTTAGTGGACTACGGAATATAGAATAATATGTTTAAATAAGAAAACCAGTGGTTTCCAGTAAAAATCGACGTGAACATTTTCGGTTTGGTTCGGTAGGGGTTACCAAGCTTTACTGGTAAAATCTGCAAACCTTATTCAAAATGTCTAGACAGGACATTCAGATACACTGTCCGAAACTACAGAACAGGTTTGAGGTGGTTCCCCTTTTAATTGTCTTATTTATTAGTTACATTTGTTAGGCGCACAAATCATCCCTACAGGGATCTCTAGGCACCGTTGCAATGTGGGAGTAGAGAGGGATATGGCTATTGTGAGAAAAGCCAGGTTTTCAGGAGTTTATTGAATGTGGTGAAGTCCTTACATGCTAAAATCGATAAGGTTAGCCTATTCCAATGGTAAGGGGCCCAGAAAGAGAAGGTGCCACCTCCGTGCCTCGTTGTTCTGATGCGTTTTGGGATCACACAACCTGAGCAGCCGCGCCTGGATATATGGTTGCAGTTTCTGCCTCAGGTAGAGAGTACCCTTCGCCTGCAGGGTTTTGCAAACCAGGCAGAGGAGTTTTAAAAGGTCACGTTTTTTAATCGGGGGCCAATGAAGGGAATATAGAGAGGACTCGTGGGGGGCGAGGAGGAAGATTTTGTATCAATCTGGCAGCTGAATTCTGCACCACCTGGAGCCTGGACAAAAGGCCTTCACTACTCCCCACCAGGAGGGTATTGCCGTAATCCAGGCGGCTCATTATTAGTGCTTGTACCAGTGTCTTCCTAGCCTGCAGAGGAGTCCATTGAAAACCCTTTTTAAGGGTTCGCAGGATGCCAAAACAGGTACCAGACACTGTTTTGACATGCCCCTTCATGGAGAGCTTGCCACCCATCATTATTCCCAGATTCCTTGCACATTTAATGGGTATAGGTGGAGAGCCTAGCTCAGGAGGCCACCAGTCCTCTGTCCAAGCTGTCTGTGCCTTCCCAAAAAGAAGGATCTCTGTTTTGGTCATGTTCAGTTGAAGACAGTTCTTGGACATCCACGAGACTACTATCAGCAAGCAGTGTTTAAATCTTGCTTTGGTCAGGGTGAGGTCATGGTCCATGGTGATTGTGTATCATCAGCATAGGAAATGGTTTCAAAACCATAAGATCTAATGAGTTGTGACGAGGGGGCCATATACACATTGACCAGTGTCGGGATCGGGATTGAGCACTGTGGCACCCCCTTGTCAATAGATGAAGGGGCTAATGTATACTTGCCCAACTGGACCTGGTTTGTGCATTCTGACAGGAAATTGACCAGCCATTCCAGTGCTTTGCCTCTAATACCAAACTCCCAAAGTCTATGCACTAAAATCTGATAGGAGATGGTATCGAATGCGGCTGAAAGGTCTAAAAGAACTAACATGGTTGCCGATCGCTGCTCTAATGCCCATTTGATAGTGTCTGTGACTTCCACAAGTGCAGCCTCCGTACTGCGTGAGGTGCAAAAGCCAGATTGGGACCAATCGAGGAGATGATTAGATTCCAAATATGATGATAGTTGGGCATTCACAACAAATTCTAAGACTTTGGAGAAAAAGGGGAGGAGGCAGATGGGTCTGTAGTTTGCAAAATTCTGAGGGTCTGCTATAGCCTTTTTTAGAAGGGGCTTGATGTATGCTGCCTTCCATTTGCAAGGTATACTAGCTAATTTTAGGGAAAGATTACATAGATCTGTGAGTGGAGTGCCCAGAATAGGGGCTAAAGTAGTAATAACATGAGGAGGTGCTGGGTCTCTCACGGACCCTGGTTTTATAAAATTTATACGGGCTAGAGTCTGATCCTCAGTTATTGGGCTTAAGATTACCAACATGCAGACAGGCAACACTGCTTGGGATTCCTGTGTGATGGAGCCTACTAGATTTGAGAATGTGTCATAGATGATGTTGATTTTTTTTTTTCCAAAGTAGGCTTCAAGATTATCACAGTGCGATTGGGATTTCGGAATCGTTTGATTGCCACTCTTAGGGTTAGTGAATTCTTTGAGGATTATGAACAACTCCCTAGATGAGTTTTTTGCAGAGTTGATTCTCTCTGCAATGTGGGTTCTTCTGGCAAGATTACAATGTTTGAGATACATTCTCAGGGTGATTTTATAGGCCAGTTTGCCCTCCTTAGTTTTGGATATCTATGTGAAAGTTAAAATCCCCTAGCAGCAGAAAATGATCTGCCGCCAGGATATGGGGTGCCAAGTGTTCCAACAACTTGCCGCTGACGTCCTTTTTCCCATCCGGCAGGTGGTAAACAAGGGCTCCCTTCCACGTTATACCATTTGGTGCCTTTGAGTGAGGAACAAGAGTCTAACATATCTATTCTTAGAGGGATTTTAGTTGCTATCTAGTTAGGGTGTAGCCTTGTGACAGTGCTAGGGCTATGGCGGGGAGGAGGACTGTGTTAACGAGGTCTCAGTAATAAAGCATATTGTTTTATCTGGAGGACTATATCAAGGCACGTCCTGCGCTGTTCTGGATTAAGGTTTGGAAAACCCCCGAAGCCTCATTGACCAGAGATATTCTGGCAGACTGCTTAAAATGTGATCAGGGTATTAAAATCCCATGGCTTGCCCAGGTTTAGGCAAGCCTGGTAGCAGTCAATCTTGGGCACATAGTTAACAATCCAGAAGGGCTAGAGGGGACCAACGTGAAGATAATAAGGAATATCCTCTACAGGCACTATGGGGAGACTAGATACAATGTAGAATTAATGAAATCCTCTGTAAAGCGTTATACCCAAATAGAAGGTGATATTGTATCTACTCTACCCACACCAGTTGGCTACCTCCTCAAAGAAATTACATGCTGGGAGCGCAGCCTTTTGTTTTGCCTGAGAGCAGGATCTATAATGTATTTATTGTGTTTTCCCCTGGGCTACCATTGTAATATTGAGAATTTGGTCTGCCCATGTCAGAACGCTGGAAAGCAAACACTACTGCATTTCTTGTTCTTTTGTTCCTATTAGCAAAAATACAGTAAGCCCCTCTTGATACCATTTTTCAGAGCCAAAGGCATAAACGATTTTAATGTGGCATTTAAATCCGTTTTACAGCTTAAAGATGATGGATTAATATTTAGTGTCTGTACCTTTTTAAAAATGGCCGTACGATCCCGTATTTCTATTAATTAACTTTTATATGAACTATGTCACTCTAACAGTTTGAGAGGATGCTTCTTTGCACACTTCCATATTTACACATTATAATCGATGTTGATATCTGTAAATACATGAACTTGTTTTCTCTTGCCAATACTGTAGTAATACGGAGATATAGATAACAACTCACTTCTTGATCTCTGGCTGCTATTACACGATGCACTTTATTAAGACAGTCCAATAACTAGGATGTATGCCATATGCACTTTAGAAAACTGGTGATCAACATAATGTTGCTAGATATGTTTTATGCATATATTGCCATGTTATTTTAATAAGATTGGAAGGAGGTCTTCTTTGTACCTTTGCACATTGGCACTTTAAGATCTCTTGCACTTTTGCACATCGGCACCTTAAAACCTATGCTGTTATTTGTAAATATGTGTACTACTCCCCTCGTGTCAGTATCGTAGTAAAATATGGAGACATAGATATTAATTCACCTTCTGATCCTTGGCTGTTATTACACGGTGCTCTTTATCCAGACAGTTTAAAAAATCAGGATGTATGTTCTATGCCTTTTAAAAAATACGTGTTTGACATACGTTCTTAGATATATGTCCTATGTATATACGGTGATCCTTATATTTGACCATGTATATAATTATGTGTACACTTTTATGGATAATGTAATATCCGAATAAAGGTTATTTTGATAAAGCATAGGTCTGGCGTAGTAGAGTCCAAGAGATCCCATTGTTCTGCTGTGTGTTTGGGGATCGAGCGCACATTAAGGTATGTACACTTAAGCTTGGTCAAGGTGCTCACAATGTGGAAAAGTAAATTTTGCCATGTTCTGTGTCCCTACGTGTCATCCATCATATGTTATGTGTGCATGACCAATATGCATATGTATTCCCCATGTCCGATTCAAGACGCAATTATAGTTGTGTCCTCCTCTAGTATGCCAGTTTCCAGTCCTCGTGAATACTACGAATGTCAGGCCTATGTAAAGTAATGTTGCCACGCTTCTCAGTGTGCACGTTATTCTATTATAAAGTCCCCGTTTCCAGGCCTCAACAGGGCCTGGACATCAGATTCAGCTCCTGTCTCCTGAGCCTCGCTGAGGAGCGATCCAGCCCCCACCTGTATCCTCGACCTTTCACTTACTCCCTGCCTCGCAGTGCCCGGTGCAGCTTGGCTCTGCCTCTGAGTCTGCCAAGACTATGTTATGATTCCAGTTATCAGTTTAGTCCTCCTTCTCTGCATTCCTAAGCTACTGAACTGCATCAATAGTTTCCGTCATTGTCTAGCCTATGCGGCTCCATGTTAAGAGAAATACTGTATTTAATGGTCATTTAATATTCTTCATCACGCACTACATGTAGAATAAATGCATGCTCTAGTCTTAGAGTCAATTAGCTTTTCCCCTCATGACTCTTAGTTTATATCAACATGTTCCCTAAACATTAGATACTAGATACTGTTTAGGTACATGTCGCTCCGACCCTCCAGACTTCAGTCTCTGCTCCTAGCACAGAGTTCATAGCCCCCAGCTTCTCCTCGTAACACGTCATTACCAGTTTGCGCGCACCATCAGGTTAGAGGTCCCGGCTCCTTAGGTAGCCCCCTCCATGGTTTCCGCCCCATTCATGACATATCCTGTTACGTTTGCATCACATGTCTATGTATACGCCCTGTTACACCTCCTTTGTACCGTTATCTTTCGCGACTGCTACGCGTCACGCCTTCTGCTCCACCCACTGCTACGCCTACTGCAATGTAATGTTATGTGTTTGCGCTATGTATATATGCTCGTGTATTGTTATTAAAAGTTAGCGCGCTCATCCCAGACCCAGCCCCAGCAGCTGCTGGGCCCTGTCATCTTATTCCTATGCAGGTTGTCCTGTTCCTGTCCTTATGCTGTATTAAACCTGCAAAACTCCTACTACCTCGAATCTTGACTCTTATTTATTGAGCTATCTGTTATGATATATGTCTAGTCAAAAATAGGGTATTATTTATTTATTTACCACATAATGGCGCCCGAATAGGGACTTGCCCTTTCCCCACGCGTCGGTGAAGCCACGCCGACCCCCTGACCCTCTGCAGTCGTGACGGAACTCTTCTGCGCAGTGGCAGATATTTCTGCTCAAGTATCCCTCAGGCCCACGGAGGAGACGGAGGAGGCGGTCCAGCATCCAGACGAGACGGTGGAGGAACGCGGCGAGTCCCGACCAGAGCCCAAGCCAAGAGTCCAAGGTCCGAGGTATTCGGAGGTCCACCCGTAACTGAAGTCCGAAGTCCGAAGTTCGTCGTCGTAGCAGTCCAGTCCAGTCCGAGGCTTTCCGTTCTTGCTGCCCGGTGAGTACCGTTACTGGGGTGGTATCTAGACAGGGTCAATTTAATTGACTCTGGTCTGTGGGTTGGTGGTACACAGTCCCACAAACGAAGTGTCCACTTCGGTGGATGCGGGTCCTGACGTGTCTCTTTATGAGACCGGTAAGTTTCGTACTGTTTCAGCAGTGCATCTAGTTTCTGTTCTAGTCAGTTTCTGTTCTCGAGAAAATTCACGTGTTCTGTTCTCAGTATTTTCAGGTGGTATTCTGTTCGAACTGTTATTTTAAATGTTTTTTCATGTATTCTAATGTCGTGGTATGAATGGGAAATAAGTATCGTGTTTATTGTGTATTGTATTGTGTCTAGATTACAGTTCAGTCATGCCCATATTTTCCAAGTTACGTCAGTTAAAAACTAGAAAGGGTCTGCTGGAAGCAGCAGTTCCCGTCCCGCCCAGGGACAGTCCAGGTCATTTTATGTATCAGAAGCATGGCATAAGCGCCATATTGTATCTAGATTTATGGGTAGAGTATACCAAACAGTTAGAAGAAAAGTATAGATGGCCCGTATCGGGTACATGGGATGCCGAGTGCATCATGCGAGTAGAAGAAGCATTATGGAAAAAGAAAGCCAGACAATCACAGAAAGATGCCATCGAGTTATGGCGCAAAGAAGCTCATAAAAGAACCGAAAGAGAAATCAGAAAGTCAGAACTAAGTAGAGAATCCCAAGAACGAGCCCAAGAAAAAGAATTAATCGAGATAGGTGAACGAGTTAGAACTGAGCAATCAGACAGACAGAGGAATGCCCTCATTAAGGGTATGTATCCTCTTCTTGCCGAGGGCTTGCCAAAAGCGACCCCAGAGGCATCCAGTAATTTCCCGCCACCATTAGTTCCGACCAAGCTACGTCACAAACCGACCGCAGCTGATATTTTTATTTCGTCCTATCTGGACGACACAGTCCCCGAATATGCAAATCCTGTTCGCGCTCCGCCAGCCCCTGTAAATCAGGTAATTCCTGCTCCTCCAGACACCGGGGTGCCCTTAACAGCCCCCCCAGGTCAGCCCGCCATACAAGTCCAGCCCACGTTACAATTACCGACCCTGCCAGGACGAAAAGCATCAGTTGATGATTCTAGTTTAGGGGCCGCAGGAGGAGGTCTTCCTCAAACTCCGCCGCCATACAAGCGTTTATCAGCACTCGAATTACATGCTCAAGCATCACAGCGTACTCCCAAGAGTAATAAGTCTGTTGCAGAAATCAGGCAAACCCTTGGCGAATGTGTCTATGACCCAGTTCCAGGCGAGTTTAATATGGTTTTATATTCCGTACGCGTAAGGAGAGTGACCGAGTATCTAGTCACCCTGCCGAATATGAAAGAAGATCTAGACAGGATATATCGGTTCATCCGTACAGGGGATGACCCACAAAGTATTAGTGATGCCATGTCTCAAAGGAAAGCCGAGATTCAGCGCATGATATTAAAGTTCTTAATTAACTGTCTAATAAGAGAACAAGATTATCCGTCTAAAGACCCGGAAGAAATAAAAACTCTAACAAAGTGGAGTGATAATATAGCCGAAGGAAAGCACAATACCATTGGTGCCATGGAAAGTATGTACAAGAAAATCCGTAGAGAAATAATAAAGATACACGAACAGCGTAAAGCAGCACAAGTAAGCGAGAAAGAAAGTACCTCTGATCCTGAAGAGGAAGACGACGAGAATACTGCCAGAATAGCATATGTAGGAAAACCCAGATTTCCAGATCGCCATTTACGTCTAGAACCCAAGTCAACTTTCCATCATCCAGCACCAGAACAAGGTTCCCTAGAACAAGTATTTCAAGCTACCGATCATATTCTGAAATCACGAATCGGTTATAGTGAATTAAGTACTATGCATGAACAGGAACTAGTTCGGTCAGCAGTCCGATGGATTACTGATTCTACCACTTTTCCAGACGAAATAGTGGCACAAATGTTTCTGAAATTGCCCCCAGCCGAGCAGCGACTGGTGGGTATGTATATGATTCAGCACCTCATTACTCTGTATGAGGGTCAACATTCTGATCCAGGCCCGTTACATGATATCTTGAACGAGTTACTCCAGTATAGATGGAGAGGTCTAGGTACCGATTTAATTAGTGTCATTCTAGAACAGCGTCACAAATATAGAACATTCTTGAACCCGCATTTTGTTCATGTCTCACCCCCAGAAAGTAAATCATTCTACATAGACAGACAGAATCCGTTACGAGAAGTCCACCCAGTCAGAGGAACGGGTGGCGAAATGCAGCGAGTGTTTGTATACACTCCGATCACAAAGATGGAACTCCTCGAAATGAAGAAATTAATTCCCTGTCATGACAAAGATCCAGCAGGGTTCCATAGAGAATTAAAAGACATGCTCCATATGGGAGAATACACTTACCCAGATATCATTAAAATGTTAAAGGTTCTGCTACCCGCAGGGGTGTATGAAAAGCTAAAAGAAAAAGAATGGGAGGTGGGAGAGAAAAAGATAGATTGGGCAGTCCTAGAAGCAGAAGATAAGATACGTGTACCAGGTACTGGTCTAGGAGAGAAATGTAAAGAATTACCAGAATTATTGATTCAAGTTTTACCCAGATTATTAACAACTAGAAAAGAAGACTGGGATGCAATCTCAGCCTGTAAACAGAAACAAGATGAAGATATTAGTGATTTTTATTCTAGGTTTGAAAAGTGCTTTAGTATCAACAGTGGTCTCAAGACAAGTAGTGAGTCATACCCTCACCTTTTCGTTACTAAATTAGTCGAGAATTCAAGTTCACAAGTTAAAAACCGAGTTCTGAAAGTCGAAAGTACCTGGCAAGCAAATACTCCGTCCCAGATGCTCCAGATGCTCCAGTATCACCAGAATAGAATCAGGGAAGAACAAGAACACGAGAGAAAACGTATGAAAGACACGAAAATGAAAGTGCTAGTTGCACAATCTGTTCCTCAAGACAGTCAGAAGAGGGGTCCGAATCAAGCCAGTCATCCTGCAGCTCCCGTTAAAGGGAACTGCAATTATTGTAAACAGCCAGGTCATTTTATAAATGAGTGTGCAGTTCTGAAACATAACATAGCTACTGGTAAGACTAAAGAAAGACCACGTCCGCCTAGACAGGAACAAGTTTCACAGATTCCCCAGTCACAGAATGCACCACAGACAGTTACAGTACCGCAGCCTATTGCTGCAACACAGCATGTTACACAGCAGATGTACCAGTATGCACAGTCTGAGTATCCAGAGTACCAGCCATATTCATGAAACAGCCTAGAGAGGGAGGTAGGCTTGCCTCTCATCGAGATACCTGTAGATCAAGAAGGTCCCTATGTTCACAGTCAAGTATTAGGGAAAGACAGAAAGTTTTTGATTGATACAGGGGCAAGTAGGACCACAATTAGTCATGCCGAAGTTCCAGGGGCTCCGCTCTCAGGCTCAAGAAATGTTTCCCTTGGATTTTCAGGAAAGCCTATCGTTAATGAGATTTCAAAGCCAGTCACTCTAGAAGTAGGTCCATTGTCCCGCACTACTGATCTGTTACTTACTAAGTCATGTCCGGAAAACCTATTAGGCATTAAAACACTGAAAGAGTTAGGTGCCGTTATATGTTGTTCCCCAGAGGGAATACGTCTGTTCCTACGTGACTTTAAGGGTCACTATGTATTACGAGATTTTGATTCCAGACTGTCTAAAGTTCCGCAGCATTTATGGGCGCAAGGTCCAACTGATGTAGGTTACATGCAAATCACACCCCATCGTGTGACCCTGAAACCAGGTGTAGTGTTACCACGAATCAGGCAGTATAGATTGCCACCTGAGGCTGTAGCAGCCTTATCCAAAATTATAGACGAGCTCATGGCTCAAGGAGTAGTTGTAGAAACTGACTCCAATGTATGTAACTCTCCGATCATTCCAGTCATGAAACGTACTGATCCAAATGCACCCCCAGTATATCGATTAGTGATTGATTTACGAGAACTTAATAAATGTATTATTTCGCAGTACCCAGTTGTCCCAGATATCTCTTCCCTATTGACAGCCATTGATTCCGAAGCCATGTTCTTTACAGTAATCGACCTTAAGAACGCATTTTTTAGTGTTCCTATTCATCCAGACAGCCAGTTTCTTTTCGGATTCTGTTTAAATGGAAGGAGCTATATGTTCACACGAGCTCCTCAAGGTTTCACAGAAAGCCCTAGTATTTACAGTCAAGCACTTAAGAGACAACTAGACAACATTCACATGCCAACTGACACTGCCCTGCTCCAGTATGTCGATGACCTATTGATCACAGCCCGTTCTGAACGTGACTGCGAGCGAGCGTCACTGACGGTTCTGTATTTCCTAGCCGAGATGGGGCACAAGGTGTCCCCTTCGAAGCTTCAATTCTGTGTCCAGCAAGTGGTCTACTTAGGACACTTACTGTCCAAGAGGGGTAGGCAGTTGACACCAGACCGTATCCAGCTAATAGCGAATCTTCCACAGCCCAGAACCCAGAAGGAGGTACGTGCCTTTATCGGCCTTACTTCTTACTGCAGACAATGGATTCCCCAGTATGCATTTCTAGCCAAGCCACTGATACAGTTAACGACACAGGAGGCAGCCGTATCGACTGTCCTCCCTTGGACATCTGAACATACACTTAGTTTCAACGAGTTAAAGAAAGCTTTATGTCAAGCTCCAGTTCTAGCTACACCGAACTACAGTAAGCCTTTTACACTTTTCGTTACTGAACGTGAAGGTACAGCATTATCTGTTCTCACACAAGATCAAGCAGGACAATACAAGCCCTGTGCTTATTTTTCTAGCACACTAGATCCAGTCGCCCAGGCGTTGCCTGCGTGCCTCAAGTCAGTTGCAGCCACAGCACTAGCTATCAGACAAAGTGATTCCATAGTTTTAGGACATACCTTGACAGTACAAGTCCCACACTCCGTGGAAGTTCTTTTAAACCGAACACAAACACAGCACTTGACAATTGCACGTTTAACAGGTTATGAATTGACACTGTTCCAGCCACACATAGAAATTAGACGCTGCAACATCCTGAATCCTGCTACACTGTTACCATCAGTTAATTCAAATCCAGCCACACATGATTGCGTGGAAGTAGTTAACATTACGACAAAGCCAAGACAAGATCTGACAGATATTCCGTTACCAGATCCTGACCTGACACTTTATGTGGATGGTTCATGTATGAGAACTAGTACAGGAGAACTAGTAGCCGCGTATGCAGTGACTACTGACACTGAAGTTATTGAGACACACCGCATTGACACTCTGTCCGCTCAAGCAGCAGAGCTAGTTGCTCTGACACAAGCCTGTATACACGCCAAGAACCTGAAAGTTAATGTTTACACAGATTCACGTTACGCATTTGGAGTCGTTCACGACTTTGGAGTGCTCTGGCAAGAGAGAGGTTTCATGACTTCTCATGGAACCAAGATTCAGCATGGTCTCCTTATTCAAGCTCTGTTAGATGCCATACATTTACCGACATCTATCGCTATCATGAAATGCAAAGCACATACGAAAGTTACTGACATTATTTCTCAAGGTAATGATCTAGCAGATCGCACAGCCAAGCTTACAGCACAGACTCTAGACATTCAAGTTAATCCGACACAGACACACACTCCAGATCCGATTACATGCATGACAGTTAAGGACCCTACTCAAGATGTCATAGATATCCAGTTACATGCTACTCCCGATGAAACCAAGAAGTGGTCTGAACAAGGAGGGGTCCAGACAGATCAAGGATGGTTAACAAAGGGTAGAGCCACATGGTTTCTCCCCGACTCTATGGTTCAAGTCATCATTAATACCGCACATAGTCCAGCACATTTAGGAGAAAAAGCTATGTTAGACAGTATCCAGAACATTTGGTTCAACAAGCATTTACGAGCTGCAGCCAAGCAGAAAGTCCGTACCTGTATGATATGTTGTCAGTTTAATCCAGGTAAAAGTGTCCCGGTGGAACAAGGTGGTTTCCAGCCCCCTGACCACCCTTTTGAAGTCCTCCAGATGGATTATATTCAGATGGAGCGATGTCGAGGTTTCAAGTATGTCCTTGTAGTTGTATGCGCTTTGTCCAGATGGACAGAAGCATATCCAGTCCCAGATTACACAGCCGCGACCACTGCCAAACAGTTGGTTCGTGAATTCTTCCCTCGATATGGACTCCCTAGAGTCGTATATTCTGATAACGGTCAGCCATTCTCATCTGAGTTGATGAAGCACGTTTCCCTGTTGTTAGGGTACCAGTGGAAGTTTCATTGTGTACGCCATCCTGAAGCAGCCGGTCTAGTCGAGAGACACAATCAGACTCTGAAAATCCGAATTGCTAAAATATGTAAAGATAAGGGTGTGGACTGGCTAGTAGCTCTGCCAGTTGCTTTGTTTTATATGCGCATGGTCGCACATTCCAGATCAGGTCTGTCCCCGTATGAGGTCGTTTTCGGCCGCCCCCCTAACATGTGGGGTACTCCTAGACCCCGAAGTATTACTGATGTTTCATGTAATATGCTGACAGATTACCTAGCTTCCTTGATGTCTGCCCTCAACTCATGTCGTTCACAGGTTGCCGCCGCATTTCCAGACAATACCGAGGTGGCACCGCATGAAATCGTTCCAGGTTCGATGGTGCTCGTCCGGAACTTCGACAGATCAAGTCCGCTGGAGCCTCGTTGGAAAGAGCCCCGACAGGTCCTCCTCACCACCCGTACAGCCGTGAAATTGGAAGGACGCCGCGGCTGGGTGCACCTTTCTCATGTTAAACTTTTTAAAGGACTGAAACCCGTCTTTAAGAACATTTCCCAGGATTCGAAGGATTGCCAGAATATTGCTCTCAAGGACTGTCCCGCAAATGACATTGATACAACCCCTCCCTTGGTAGAGAAAACTCCGCAGCAGGAGTATAAGCAAAAACTCCGGTCTAGTAAAATAAGTCAGTCAGTTTGATTGTATAAGTCCTCCCCTAGGTGAAACGGTTAGACTGTTTCTGACATGTATAAAATAGACCCCCATAGTGAGAGAGTTAGTCAAAACTCAAACCGATGTATCGTTTTTCTGAGTTTCATATTATTCATCAGCATAATGATTTCCTGCACTAGTTACGCATTTTTCCTGTGTTTTCCAGTTCCTCATGTATATAAGTCTTCTAATGTTACAGTAGAGCACACGTTTAGTGATCTGCCTCCTCACGAATATTCATACCGCCTCGCTATGCGTAATAACTCATTTATCCGCATGTTACATTATTCACACCAGACCAGCAATGCCACTAATTGTTGGGTGTGTGGTCGACTCCCCCCTTTCCAGACATCGAAGGGAGTTCTGCCACTTTTCCCTTATCCTTTTTCACATAATGGTTCGTGTGGAGCATGGTCCACGTTAACGTCATCCTCAACAGATATGTCTTCTCTTGACAGCACATGTTTCCCAGACAAGCAAGGTTTCCCCCACAGAACAGGTTTAGATCTAGAAAATGAAGTGTATAATTTAGGTAACTATTCGTCGAATTTCATGGTCCTGAATGTTCAGTCTGATACTACTCCAGACTCACCTGCTATTTCAGTATTACCAGTCAAAGGCGAATTATGTGTCCGTAATTATGGTTCTGTACACGTAGGACATAGTGATTGTACTACTATTATCAAGTATAGTGACAGTGGGAAATCTATTTTTAAAGCTTCACGTCATTCTTATTTTGTTTGTGGTCAAACTGCATATGTTCGTCTGCCCCTCGATTGGGAGGGAACCTGTTACATTGCCTTCCTACTGCCACCTGTTTTTCTAGCCCCACCTGACTACCATAGGAATTCCTACCTAGTACATACCAGACACAAGAGAAACCTCCCGATTGTCGATTATACTGAAACTGCTGCAGAGCAATTCATTGATATTGATAAAGGTGTGTTCCCTTATTTAGGTACAGTTGTAAATAGTAAGCTAATTCGTAGGTTAACAAGAACCCTTGAAGCTGTAGTAGATGAGACTGCCTCCGCTCTAGGTAACTTAACCGAAGAGCAATCCTTTATGAGAATCGTTGTGCTCCAGAATCGTCTCGTCCTTGACGTCATACTGGCCGATAGGGGCGGGGCCTGTAGACTTATCGGATCTAGTTGCTGCATTTTCATTCCAAATAACGCGCCGTCTGTTTATTCAGCTATAACCAGACTTCATAAAATAGCCCATCTATTACACCAAGATCCAGGCACCTGGACATGGTCCGGTTGGTTCTGGAATATAATTTCCGCCTGGGGATGGAAAGTCCTGTCCCTTCTAGGTATAGCAGTAGCGATCATATTCAGCTGCTGTCTCTGTATACAATGTGGCCCTGCAATTTGCGGCATGTGTGCTACCTCTTGTATTCCTAGTCCCAAGCCCCGTTCTAAATCCCGTTCCAAGACAATTCGAGATGAACAAATGGTACTGTATGAAATGATAGATGGTATCATGAATATTGATGTTTCCTGATGGAAACGTAGTGACAAGGAGGGAATGTGGAAAAGTAAATTTTGCCATGTTCTGTGTCCCTACGTGTCATCCATCATATGTTATGTGTGCATGACCAATATGCATATGTATTCCCCATGTCCGATTCAAGACGCAATTATAGTTGTGTCCTCCTCTAGTATGCCAGTTTCCAGTCCTCGTGAATACTACGAATGTCAGGCCTATGTAAAGTAATGTTGCCACGCTTCTCAGTGTGCACGTTATTCTATTATAAAGTCCCCGTTTCCAGGCCTCAACAGGGCCTGGACATCAGATTCAGCTCCTGTCTCCTGAGCCTCGCTGAGGAGCGATCCAGCCCCCACCTGTATCCTCGACCTTTCACTTACTCCCTGCCTCGCAGTGCCCGGTGCAGCTTGGCTCTGCCTCTGAGTCTGCCAAGACTATGTTATGATTCCAGTTATCAGTTTAGTCCTCCTTCTCTGCATTCCTAAGCTACTGAACTGCATCAATAGTTTCCGTCATTGTCTAGCCTATGCGGCTCCATGTTAAGAGAAATACTGTATTTAATGGTCATTTAATATTCTTCATCACGCACTACATGTAGAATAAATGCATGCTCTAGTCTTAGAGTCAATTAGCTTTTCCCCTCATGACTCTTAGTTTATATCAACATGTTCCCTAAACATTAGATACTAGATACTGTTTAGGTACATGTCGCTCCGACCCTCCAGACTTCAGTCTCTGCTCCTAGCACAGAGTTCATAGCCCCCAGCTTCTCCTAGTAACACGTCATTACCAGTTTGCGCGCACCATCAGGTTAGAGGTCCCGGCTCCTTAGGTAGCCCCCTCCATGGTTTCCGCCCCATTCATGACATATCCTGTTACGTTTGCATCACATGTCTATGTATACGCCCTGTTACACCTCCTTTGTACCGTTATCTTTCGCGACTGCTACGCGTCACGCCTTCTGCTCCACCCACTGCTACGCCTACTGCAATGTAATGTTATGTGTTTGCGCTATGTATATATGCTCGTGTATTGTTATTAAAAGTTAGCGCGCTCATCCCAGACCCAGCCCCAGCAGCTGCTGGGCCCTGTCATCTTATTCCTATGCAGGTTGTCCTGTTCCTGTCCTTATGCTGTATTAAACCTGCAAAACTCCTACTACCTCGAATCTTGACTCTTATTTATTGAGCTATCTGTTATGATATATGTCTAGTCAAAAATAGGGTATTATTTATTTATTTACCACAACAGTGTAGTTGCTTCTGCATGGATACATGCTTTTGGGAAGGGCATTTGTAGAGGTGCCCCGATCTTTATACTTATCTGAGGGTAGTTTATCAGTCCACTTAAAATTACGGCTATCACACTGCCATCAGATGGGCTTCTCCTCCACAGATAGTACTTTTTTGCAAAGAGCTCCACACTGTTCTCCAAACAAAGACTCTATACTGAGTGATGCTTTTTACAGCAGATAGAAAAGGGACTGTCTTTATCCTTGAGAACCTACAACAGAGGCACAAAAAGGTGAGAGCATTTCTGCACTTGTATGTCTTCAGCCCCACTTCAGACCAACTGAAGATGTAATCAGAGTCAGATAAAAGGTCATCCTTCAACTAGAAACATTTGACACCTACCATCAAGTGGCGACCGCCATGGCTCGCGGGTGGTGGGATGGGCACAGGGAGGGGGAGAGGAGGTGGGTGTTGTGCGCACTATCAAAATTAAAAACAACTTGTGATTGGTAAGCACCCAGGCTCCCTAAATCAGCGTTGTGATTGGTCTGAACATTCTGGTTTGACGCTCAGCCAGGAAATGGGGGCCCGGACATGTTCTCCATGCAGGCTGTAACGCGGCCTGCATAGAGAACAGGGAAAGAGAGCATGACTGTTCTGGGTGGCTAATCAGCAGCTATTTGGTAACCAAAAGGCCTGATAGACTTTCTAAATGCAGCCCTGTCTCCATTCATCTAACTTTAAGTCTGGGTCTCATGTTTCCAGCTACAGCAGTGGTCTGCAAAATCTTTTATGCTGTGAACCCTTCGGCGTAAAAAGAGAAAATGATTGCCCCCCATGAAAGTTTTAGTTTTCACAATTATGCTAAAACTGGCATTCTATAAAATTGGCAATGTTTAAATATGTATAAATATGTTATTTCGTTTAAAAACACAGTCAAATACATGATTGCCAATATACTACTCTGGCCAGCATGGTCTTACTAAAGTGTAGAAGAATCATTCAGATGCCCTCCCCCTATGACATCTACTCCCAGCCAGGAAATGTACGACAAATTGTGAGTAATGCCCCATTATAGAGCGCCCTAATGCTGCTGTTTTTTTCAGTAAAAACAAAACACTTTTTTTTCTCTTTTCTTTTTTTTGTCCTCATTCATCTCTCTCTCTTGTCCCCTCATTTCAACACAGAGAGTATGGTGTCATGATCTTATGTTCAGAGACTGCTGACAATTTCCGGATTAACTCAGCCTTGGCTGAGTACCTAAATTGGGAGTCAGGTGTAATCCTAGTAGGTATTGATGGCCCTTACACTCTTTAATAATAGTTCAAGTTTTTGGTCAGTAATGAAAAATACGTGAGGATTAACTAATATGAACTTTTATCATTATTCATCCAAAAAACACTAGTTGCCACATATTCAGTCTCTTATTTGAATGATCTTTTGTGTACCTCTTGAGTGCGTACTTCACTGAAGCCACCAATTCTGCTCTGACCAGGAATAACTTGAGCTGCCACTCATTGCTAATTTCTCTCCTTGAAAGTAGAACCAAGTAGAACAGGAGCTTAGTTTTGTGTTTACTAATAGGTGATAGTTGGTCCAAACAAACGAATATAATAAATGTGAAGCTTATCGTCATTTCGATTATTCGTTAACGTCTTATCCACATCGTCCCAGTAAGATGGTATTGCCGGATAATGCAGAAACATGTGAATGTGATCTGCTTTCTCAGCTCCGCACTTCATGCATTTTACCGTGATCCTTATCCCCATCTTGGCCGTGGAGTAGGGAGCTTGATACGTCCTGTGCAGGGTGAATAAATGATTCCTTCTTAAACAAGCATTTGCAATGCAATAGGTCTCGCATTAATTAAGTTTGAGCTATTGGCATTGCTAAATATTGCAACACCAATTGCAAGAAAAGTCTATAAATTGTAGGCCCAAAAATGTTTTATTTATTTATTTATTTATTTATTAATTAAACAGTTTTCTATAGGACGAACAACACCCTTAGGTATTAGAGCGCTTAACATTTCAAGAGGGATAATAGAGTCCATCTTTTATAACAAGATTATATTAGACAATTTCAGTATGGGAATGATATCACACTAGGTTAACAAGGATTACATTTTACAACAAATAAACAATGACCTGAAGTAGGTTAGATAGTTATTATATGTGGTGTACTAGGTCTTCCTGTATATGATAGTTTCGATAAGCCTTTTCCAGTGCCATCTATGTTCTCCAGCCAAGTGTATATCTTGGACGACTCTGATTCAAGGAGTTAGTGCCGAGCTATCATTTCTATGGAAGGAATATACTCATAAGAAAGATCTTCGTTTCCCTCTTAAAAATTGCAGAGTTTTGAATTTTTCTGATATTTGGGGAAAGTGAGTTGCAAATTCTAGGGGCCGCTCCTGCGAACGCTCTATCATATGTTTTTTCTTCCTGAAGATGGGTGGTCTCAGCACAAGTTCCTTGGCACTCCTGGCTGGTCTATCTCCTCCAGATATTTAAATTTTTTGGGCAAGGTATCTCAGAGTATTGAAATGAAGCGCTTTGTGGGTGACACATGCCATCTTTGGCTGAATTCTGGCTTCGTAAGGTAGCCAGTTCAATGATTTCAGGTGAGGGGAGCTATGATCAAATTTCCTTGTTCCTGTGATAAGTCTTGCCGCTGCATTGAGGCATGTTTTTAATGGTGCCGTGGAAGTTTTTGGTAGTCCAGCCAATGTTGTACTTCCATATTCATTTTTAGGGCCTCGCTCAGAACGTTGATGTCTTCCAAAGATGTGATCTTGATGTATATCTGCGTGTCATCCGCGTACATGTGGTAGGATATTTTGGAATTTCGGAGGATTTCTGTAAGGGATTCGATATACAGATTAAACAGTGACGGAGATAATGTAGATCCTTGCGCGACTCCAATTGTGTTAGGGCATGAAGGTGATAGAGCTTGGTTTACCAGGAATCTTTGAGTTCTATTCTGTAGGAAGGAATCAAACCATTTAAGCACGATGCCAGATATTCCCATCCTTTCATGTAGTCTGTTCAAAAGTTTTTCTTGATTAACCGTGTCAAATGCAGATGACAGGTCAAGGAGTATAAGCAGACAAGTTCGATTGTTATCTAGTGCCTGAAGTGCATCATCGACAATGTGTAATATCACCGTTTCCGTGCTGTGTCCTGTTCTGAATCCTGGTTGGCAGTCATCCAATAGAGAGAAGTTGTCGATGTGTTGGCTCAATTGGATTTGCACACACTTCTCTATTAGTTTGGCAAGAAGAGGGATGTTGGTAACTGGGCGATAATTATTCGGATCTGCAGGGTTCGCTGTCGTTTTTTTTTGTCAAAGGTGTTTTTATTGAATTTTCAGAACAGAAAAAAAACCATGCGACAATCCCGCACAACTTCCCACGCAGGGGGCATATCTGTGAGTCAGGCGGTATACATCACAAGCCTAGAGGAGGTAACGCGAATCTAAGCTGTAACCAGGCCTTGAGGTAAGAGAGAGAATTGGAAGCTTAGCCGAGGCAGAGTCCTTTAAGGTAAGCAACCGAGAAAGAGCTACGAGAAGAAGCGGGTACTGTCGCTAAGCCAGGATTCAATGGGACAAGGCTCGCACCCCGCCCCGCGATTTCCAGATCTCCGCCTCAGCAACTGGCCGGGATGTCTCAAGAACACAAACCAGAACCCCCCCCCCCATCAACCCCAGTCCCCTCCCCCCTCCCCAGTGGTGGTGGCAATGTCCGCACACAAACAGCCCGCCCGGAGGAACAACACTCATATCTGAAACAAATGGAGAGCTCGTACAGTGGGTGGACAAACTGCTGATGGAAGTCCTACGGAGAGAAAGCGGACCAGGGGCCCCCAGCGGAACGCGAAGTTCTTAAAATCATCAAGGAAGATGTCCGCCATTCTCTCCACACTTAACAGCTTCCATAACCTCACATGCCATAGGGAAATCGCAGGGGCTTCCTTCTTCTTCCAAGCCGCTGCCAGGGTTAGTTTGGCCGCTCCCACACACAGCCACAGTATCTTTTTGTCCGCCCTGGTCTGGAGGTCAAGGTCCGGGTCCCGAAGTCCCAACAGAATATGGGCCATCGAGTCCGAGATCGGGTAAGCCAGCATCTCCTTAATATGGGACAGGATCTCCTCCCAGTAGGGACTTATGACAGGGCAGTCCCACCAAATGTGACGGAAGTCCCCCAGTAGGCCGCAACCCCTCCAACACCTATCAGAGGAGCCAGGAAATATCTGTCGCAACTTGGCCGGGTATAGGTCCCAGTCCATCATTGTTTTGAGGTGCGCCTCACGGAGCTCCACCGAATGGTTGTGCTTAACTATATCGCTCCACAGGTTCGACCACTCTGTGTCAGATATATTACGGCCGAGCATTTCCTCCCAAAGGCCCATGTAGCGAGGCCTGGGGGATATGGCCGTAGAAAGAAGGAGGCTATAGATGAAGGAGATGACACCCTGCATGGCGGAGGTCTTAGAGAGGAATGCCTCGAAGGGTGTGAGCGGTCTAGTAGCTGCATCTCTGACCGTGGGGGACATCGCCCAATGGAGCAGCTGGGCATGGTGGTACCGCTCGGTCGGCTGGATCCCATAGTCCCGCATACAGTTCTCAAAAGTAAGCGGCGCAAAGCCATGGAACAAGTGCCTGAGGGCCAGGCAGCCCCCCTCCCTCCAAGCATCAAAGAGACCCTCAAGCATAGCCGGCGGGAAGGCAGGATTAAAGTGTATAGGCGTAAAGGGAGATGGAAATGTTGTCCAGCGCTCATCGCCAGAGACCGAGTCCCAGACCTTCAGGGTAGTGCCAGTGGGGGTACTAATGTAGGCGTTCTTGGGTCTATCGCTTTTGGGCTTCCACACTAAAGTCCCAGATTGTTCTCCCCGCTATACTTCTGTCCATATGCAGCCAATGTTTTTCCGACGTAGGCTGGGTCCATTCCACCAACATTCGGAGCTGCGCGGCCTTATAGTATAGGTGCATGTCGGGTAGACCTACCCCCCTTCCTTCTTCGGGTGGCGTAGTGTAGCAAAGGCGAACCGAGCACGACCCCCTTGCCAAATGAAGCGAAGCATCAATGTTTTTACGCGCCGGAAGAAATCTCCCTCAAGGATAATGGGGAGCGCCTGAAATAGGTACAAAAGCTTAGGGAGGAGGGACATTTTGATCGCATAGATTCTCCCCAGCCAAAATATGAACGTCGGTTTCCACCGAGCCAAGTCACTCCGAATTTTCGCCAGCAGCGGGGAAAAGTTAGCAGAGTAAAGCTTCCCGAGCGTGGGAGTCAAGTGGATCCCCAAGTACTGTATGGAGGAGGGGGCCCATGGCAGAGGCGTGAGCGGCTGGAGGCGTACCACGTCGGCTGGCGAGAGCGTGAGATTTATGACGTAGGACTTATCATAATTGATCTTGAATCCCGCCACCCCCTCAAATATTAACAGGGCCCTCTGGACGCAAGGGAGAGAGCGCGCCGGGTCCGAGACGAAGAGGAGGACGTCGTCGGCGAATAAGGTGATCTTGTGCTGCTCCCCCGTGAAGGGAAGTCCCCTAATATCCGGGTCCTCTCTCACGGCCAGAGCCAGCGGTTCTATGCTCAGGGCGAAAAGCAGGGGGGAAAGGGGCCATCCCTGTCTAGTGCCACGGGAGTGCGAAAAGAACGCCGACAGATGTCCATTGACCGCCACTCTAGATCGGGGGCAGCTGTAGTTCGCTCTAAGCATCGTCAGAAATTTAGCCGAGAAACCGAATGCCGTCAAGGTCTGGAACAGGAAATCCCAATCCACCCGGTAGAAGGCCTTTTCGGCATCCAGGTCCACCAGGACAGACGGGATTTTAAACCTGTTGGCCTTCTCAATCAGGTGGATTACTCTTCTGGTGTTGTCGTGAGTGCCGGCATTAAGTCATTGAGCCTATTCGCAATGATGGATGAATATAATTTAGCATCCAAGTTAAGTAGGGCAATTGGTTTGCACGAGGAGCATTTAGTCGGGTCCTTCCCAGGTTTGGGAATGACCGATATTATAGCCTCAGCCATGGAGCCAGAACTCATTCCTTCTTCCGCCATGGTATTAAATAGACGTACAAGAAAGTCACCGAGCTCAGTGGCGAAGGTTTTATAGAAAACGGCCGTAAAGCCATCCGCTCCCGGGGCCTTATGAGGCTTCAGGACCTTAATGGCAGCCAATACCTCCTCGCCGATGAAGGGGGCAGTGAGCAGCTCGTTCCATTCCGCCGACACCTGGGGGAGCGGTAATGCGCTGAGGTAGTCCCTTTGTGCCCCACGGTCCAGGACATCTCCAGCATACAGAGATGCGTAGAAATCACCAAAGAGGCCTTTCTTGGCCCCATCATGGTGTGTCAGGGCCCCAGCCGTGTCCTGGATACCCCCAATGTACTCCCTCTCCCTCTTATCTCGAAACTGCCGGGCCAGATGTTTCCGCTACTTTATTCCCCTGTGAATAGGAGAGACGCCGTAGTTTCAGAAGCGTGTATTCCGCCCTGTTATTATAATGAGCCCTGAGCTTGCCCCTAACAGCCGTTCGTTGCCTCATTATCCGTCTGGAGGGGTTCTGTTTGTTCTGTTTGTGCGTCTGTTCAAGAGCGGATAGTTCACCCTCTAGTCCTTCCCTGTCTTCCCGTCGCAGTCTGTTAAGGGAAGCGTTAAGTGGCAAACAGTTGCCACGGATAGTCGCCTTAAAGGCGTCCCATGTGGTATAAACCGATGTGTCACCTGTATCATTAAATTAAAAAAATTCGCGAACAACCTTCCGTAGTTCTTTACAAGAGGGTTCATCCCGGACCAGGGAGGCCGGAAAATACCATTTGCGCTGGGGATTATCCCCTGCATCCCAACGGAGGCAGATAGCGAGCAGGCTATGATCAGAGACCGCTAGAGGAAAAATCTTGGCCTCTCGCAGGTTCCCCCAGAGAGACTGACTTAGAAAAATATGGTCCAGGCGCGCGTAAGAGCGGTGGACATGGGAGAAAAAGGTATAGTCCCTAGACTGTGGGAAGAGAAATCGCCAACCATCTATAGGCCCCATGTCCTCCACCATCCGCTGCGTCTCGGCGGAGAAAAGGCCGGTGTCAGATCTCTGGCCATGAGAGCTATCTAAGTCCCTATGCCGAACCAGATTGAAGTCTTCCATCACAATCAAAGGTCCTTCAACGAAGTCCGCTACAGTCCGCAGCAGACCCTGAATAAACCCATTTTGACCCGCGTTGGGAGCATATAGGACCAGAAATGTGCACAGCTTGCCACGCAGCATGCCCTTGACCATGAGCCAGCGGGCCTCTTTATCACTACTGACTCCCATGGGTTGGAAATGCAAGGCCGAGCGGCACAGAAGCGCCACTCCTCTATGTTTTGTGGGAGCTGAGGACCTATAAATAAGGGGAAGTTGTTTGTGTTTAAGGCGGGACTCGTCCGGCCTGGCCAAGTGGGTCTCCTGAAGGCCCACTGAATCTAGCTGGTGGTCAAGAATATATTTCCAAACCTTCTGTCGTTTCTGGGGGGAGTTCAAACCGTTCACATTCCACATCCCCAAAGTGAGCGGCATCACGGACAGGGTACCCGATTGCGCTCAACAAGTGGACTCATGTCGGCCGCCTCCCCACCCCCAAGCCAGGCCCGATACAGCACATTCTCCATGCCTCCCCCAGAGCAAACCCCCCCGGACAGCCCAACCTCTGGGATACCAGTCACCTTGCAGCAACCAGCCACCACCCCCAATCTCCCCCTCAGTCCTCCACACACTGCACACTCCAGCCACAAAGCACTCCTCGCAAACAACCCCTTGCTACCACCACTGCCCTCCCACCCCCTCCCCCCATCCTGCCTTCCCTCTCCTCCCCCTCTACCCCCCAACTCTCAAGAAACTCGGGCCTAAACAAGTAATGCAAGATAAAACAACAGAAGGGCCCATGAAAGAAGTCTCTGCCGGTGACCACAAGGGGCGGTGGGAGTGGTACCAGTCAGCATTTCAGCAGTTCTCAGGACCAGTAAGAGTCTTCACAAAGTACATAGAATACCCGTGGTACCTGAAAGGGACGGGCCCCTCCGACGCCAACGAACCTCCACCTCGGGACCTCACGCCGCTGAAGAGCTGTCCTGCGATGCTGCCTCTGTCACCATCACCACAGAGGCCACCATTGCCCCTCTCTCGTGGAGGCTGGTAGTAAATGTAAATGTAGTGTATTTTGTAAAGCGCACGGCTGCCCCAACGGGGCGTCCCGGCGCTGTATAACGCTGTGGAACCCTTCCTGGCTCTCCCTGTGAGATGCCTCTCCTGGGCACCCCCAAGGTGAAGCCAGGCATCCCAGTGTTGTAGGGGCCGTTGTGGAGATAAAGCAAGGTATTGCCCAGAGTTGCAGCGTGGGACCCATGATTAGAGTAGGCGCCGATGCGAGAATTATCGAGTCCGCGGACATTGAGCCCAAGACCCTGCTGCGTCGGGACTTAAACCCTGGTCCCGGGCCTGATCTCTGCTTCAGAGTTTGCCAATCTAACCAGTGAGCCTCGCTTCTCCAGGATCCGGCCTCCTCGCCGCCGCGGGCCGATCCACTCTCTGCCAGGCCGGGGAGCGCTGCCGCCGCCCTGACGGGGAGCCCTCATCTCCAGGGGTCGCAGTAGTGTCATCCAGGCCAAGGATCTTCCTTGCCGACTTCAAAGATCTAACCTGGACTAGCCTGTTCTGCCAGCGAAAAATAAGTGAAAAAGGATGGCCCCATGAATAGGCCACGCTCTGATCTCGCAGGTACGTAGTTACTGGGCGGAATTCTCGACGTTTTTGTAGTGTTGAAGCAGCCAGATCTTGGAACAACTGGGGACGATGGTCGCGAAATTGCAGTGGATTAATCCCTCTCGCCTTCCTGAGTATACGCTCCTTCAGTTGGAAGTCATGGATGCAGACTAGAATATCAGGGGGCGGCGCCCCCGAGCTCCGAGGCAGACCCACTCGGTGGACTCTGTCCATGCGTATCTCCCGGAGATCATCCTCACCCAAAATTTGTAGAAAGAGGGCTTCCACGTAACCTCTCAGGTCCCCAGCTTCACCATCCCAGGGCACCGCACGGATCCTTATGTTTTTGCGGCGCGACCTGTTCTCTAAGTCTTCGGCATGGGCTTGGAGGTCCAGATTCTGCTCCGTGAGGCGGAGCACGTCCTGCTGGAGCTGGTGCACGTCTCCTGCCAACCCCAAGTCATGCTACTCCAAGGTCGCCACACGCTCCCCTATGCCGTCCACATCTCTCCTCACCTCGTGAAGGTCAGACGCTAGCTGGGAGCGGAGCTTTGAGATGTCCTCTTTTATGTCCGTGAAGAGTTCTACCATGAAGGCCTTGGTGGCGGGCGCATCATCATCGCCCTCCTGGGGCGATTTGCTGGTCCCTGGCGGCGTGGCAGGTGGTGCTCCTTTCGGCTGGCCCTCCTTGCCAGGTTTATTCTTGCGTGGTCTGGTCGCCATGTTGCTGGACTCAGAGCCCACGAGCGTCGGGTGCGTCAGGCCAAGCAACCCCTTCAGCTCTGCTGGCCCGAGCTGTAGAACAGGCTTCTGCCGGCTCGTCCCTGCGGTATCGTCCTCACCCTCTTGTCCTCGTGCCTGGGACTCCGAGCGGGCACTCTCCCACCGTGTCGCCCCTGCTCCTGCTCCTCGGAACACTTGCACTCGCCTCACACTGCTCCCCCAAGGTCACCAGGGCGCAGATCCGCCGAGCCACACTCCCAGCCTCGAGCCGTCGACTACGCTAGACCAAAGGCTCAGTCCAGGTGGAAACTCTGGGCAAGGAGCTAGCGGCCAACACACACGCCCCTGCTGCCCGCAGCCACTCCAGGCACTGCTTCCCCGGCGCGGAAGCTCCAGTGTTCAGGCTCAGGTCTCCATACAGCCTTGCCACCGCCAACCGTAGTCGTTCCTTCGTCAGCCAACCACACTTTGTCCCGGGAGTCCACCGGGGGCCACCCTCTGGCACCGCAGGATATTGGGGCCACCCCTCGTCGGCAGTTGCAGAGCCCAGGTCTCCCCGTGACACCTGCTTCACCGATCCCGGGCTCGTCCACCTTCGCCGGCTACTTCACTGTCCCAGTCCGTTGTATGTGGTCCGCGAAAAGGGATCCACCAAGGGTAAGTCTGTGCAGGCCGCCGGCCAGGCCGCACCAGGCCACCTCTCTATCAAACGCGGGATTGTCACAGCTCCCGGGCCCGTCCTGAACCCCCAGCACCTAGGGGGCAGCCAACCCGGACGCAGCCGCCCATCCACCGCGTACTGTCTCGTCCAACACTCCCGTCGCCTCCGCACACCGTCTCGCGGCCGAGGTCCGCAGCAGTGCTCCCGCAGGCCTCCTGGTCGTCCCGAGTAAGCGGCCGTCACAGGCCCAGAAGCCGTGGCCCCGGGTGACGAGGCCGCCCAGCCGCCGCTTCGCTCCGCGGGTTACTTCACTCGAGCTCTGGGGTGGCACCCTCGTCACAGGCCCAGAGGCCCCGGCCGCAGGGCAGCGACCCTTCTCTGCCGCCGCGCCTGCCCACAGCTCGCTCCTTTCCGCTTTGCTGCCAGCACCACTTGCTCTCGTTACTGGGACCCCCTGCTCAGGTACAGAGGCCTCCGCTTCTTCCTCCTTCTCGGGCCAGCCCTCGTCACGGCCCCGTCGTTGCGCAGGCCTCACTTCGTCCCAGCTCCGGCTCCGGAATCACAAGGTAATCAGGCGGCAGGAATAGCACCATCTGACATTCCCCTGTTGCAGCGGGCACTCAGGTGGGGCAAAATCACGAGTGGAAGCGGGTCCCAGAGGGTTGCTGGACAAAGCTGGTGAGATTGGCGCCGGAGGGACTCGAAGGCACGTCTCACTCCGTCGCCATCTTGCCACGCCCCCCCCGCTGTCATTTTTTTGATAATCGGGACTACTTGACCTGTTTTTAGACAATCTGGAAGGATCCCCTGGGATAAGGAGACGTTTATGACTTCAGTCCAGATTGGAATCACTGATGGGCTGATTTCTTTCAGGCATTTTGTTGGTAGAGGGTCATTGTAGGGATTGTTGGGTTTGATGTCCGATAGCGTTTTGGCAATGCTATTCTGATCTAGTAGTTTGAACGTGTCCCATTGTGCCTCATTTTTCGTCATATTATCCACACTTTTCTCTGTGGTAATGATCAATGAAGGTGTGTGGAGATCAAGGTTGTTTGCTGCGTTTCTGAGATCTCTTTCCAGCGTGTCAGCTTTTTCTGTGAAAAACGTTGCGAATTCTTTGCAGCTTAGTTGTGTTTTTGTGACTTCTTGAGCCGATTTTGCCAGTTTATTTGATTGTTGTTTTATAATCTCAAAAAGTTTCCGTGGTCTGTTTTTTGGCGTTATCCAGTTCAGATCTAATAATTTCCTTCTTGGATTTGAGGATCTTTTTGTTGTAATCATTTCTGATTTTTCTGAGGGATTTCAGTTCAGGTGATGATGGGTGTTGTCTCCATTTTCTTTTTGCCATTCTCAATTTCCTCCTGTCTTCATTCAATGTCCCATTGAACCATGGGTTTTTTACCTTATCTGTAACCCTTTTCAGTTTTAGAGGTATGGTGGCTTTGACTATTTTTGTTACTGTAGTAGTGTAGTGATTAGTTAAATCATTCACATTCTGTAAGTTGTGAGGTATATTTAGGTCTTTCTCGCAGCGTTCTATTAGTAATTCCATATTTACATCTCTGCTGTCTCGCGTCCATCTTTTGGTTTTCATAGGTTGTGTGCTCTTTGTCTTCTTCCATGTGGGTATCAGGAAGGCTATGGCATGGTGATCTGACCAGTCGCATGGCTCTATTGAGAGCACTGATGTATTATCTTTTTTGGAAATTATCCAGTCCAATGTGGCTCCTTTCGAATGAGTTGGTTGTGTGCATGCTTGGGATAGGTTTAGTTCCGATAAGAAGTCTTTAAGAGCGTTGACCTGTTTGTCGTTGTTGTCATTCCAGTGTAGATTAAAATCCCCAAGATATATGTTATTTGCTTCAGAGTTAGAGTTAGACATGATGATCTCCATTAGCTGGTCTATGAAGGTCATATTATTACCTGGTGGGTGATAAAGGGAGTTCAAGTTGCATCCCTGATTGGTAGCCGATCTTAAATTGAGACCTAGATATTCGCAGGATTCTAGTGGGTTGGATTGAATTTGGCCAACTTCAAGATTTGATCGGTGAATGCAGGCTATCCCACCCCCTGACTTTTTTAGCCTATCAACTCTCACAATATTATAATGAGGGGGCACCAGTAAATCCATGACTGGGGATGAGGATTCTGATAGCCAAGTTTCTGTAAGGATTGTTATGTCTATGTCCTGATTAATGATGAGATCAGCTATGTCAGAAGCATGTTTGACTGACAGTTAATCAGTAGGCATTTTAGTGTTTTCCCAGTTATGCTTGGGTTCAGATTTAGCGAGTTGGTGGTTATCTGGACTTGTTGAAGATTGTTAAGGTTAGGTTTCCTCTTATTCATTCTCGATGTTCTGTTTGCATCAATCAGGACTGTGTTAATTTCCTCCCCTCTACTGCTGACATTAGATTCATAATCCCGGAGTAAGGATAGGATTTCTTCCTTCGTTAGATATTTGTGATTCCTATCGGGTCTATTTTGTCTGTGAGCTAACGCCATCGCCCTGTTATTGCTCTTTCTTTGGGATTGAAATAGTAGGTCTTGGATGTGCTCAATTTTGTAGCAATGGTGGCATGCTGCGCTTTAGATGAATATGTTCAAAAATAAAGTGCACCATACTCTGATTGCTACACTAGTTAATTGTGGATGCGTTAACAATTGATGTGTGCACTGATGACGTGTGTGCCTGTAGAAATTGTGCACTGATGGCTGGTGGTGTGTGTGCCTGGTGGAAGCGTGCACCGACGGCTGGTGGTGTGTGCGCCTGGTGGAAGCGAGCACTGACGGCTGGTGGTGTGTGCCCGGTGAAAGCGTGCACTGACGGACGGTGGTGTTTGTGGCCGGTGAAAGCGTGCACTGACGACTGATGGTGTCTGTGCCTGGTGAAAGTGTGCACTGATGGTGTGGTTGTGTGTGTGTGGTTGTGTGTGTGTGGTTGGGTGTGCGTGGTTGTGTGTGCGTGGCTGTGTGTGTGCTTGTGTGTGTTATTGGCCCAAGACTAAAAGTACAATTAAAAGATAGATTAGATAGATAGATTAGATAGATTAGATAGATTAGATAGATAGATTAGATAGATAGATTAGATAGATAGATAGATTCAATAGATAGATTCAATAGATATATTCAATAGCTAGCTAGATTCAATAGATAGATAGAAAGATTCAATAGATAGATAGATTTAATAGAGAGATAGATACACTAGATAGATAGATAGATTCAATAGATAGATAGATAGATAGATAGATTCAATAGATAGATAGATACAATAGATAGATAGATTCAATAGATAGATAGATAGATTCGATAGATAGATCGATAGTACATCTGGCCAGTTAAATGAAGAACCATGCAACCTTGTACAAAGAAGTAAAGGACAGCGTTTTAGGGTATACACACTCGTAAACTAGGTTTGCTCTGCTTTAATTGGTAGCTGCAAGTCAGCCTCTGTGTTGCTAGCTCTCTGCTGTGTGTGGTTGTGTGTGTGTGGCTGGGTGTGCGTGGTTGTGTGTGCGTGGCTGTGTGTGTGTGTGTGTTATTGGCCCAAGACTAAAAGTACAATTAAAAGATAGATTAGATAGATAGATTAGATAGATAGATTAGATTGATAGCTAGATTAGATAGATAGATAGATTCAATAGATAGATTCAATAGATATATTCAATAGCTAGATAGATTCAATAGATAGATAGAAAGATTCAATAGATAGATAGATTGAATAGAGAGATAGATACACTAGATAGATAGATAGATTCAATAGATAGATAGATTCAATAGATAGATAGATACAATAGATAGATAGATAGATTCAATAGATAGATCGATAGATTCAATAGATAGATCGATAGTACATCTGGCCAGTTAAATGAAGAACTATGCAACCTTGTACAAAAAAGTAAAGGACAGCGTTCTAGGGTATACACACTCGTAAACTAGGTTTGCTCTGCTTTAATTGGTAGCTGCAAGTCAGCCTCTGTGTTGCTAACTCTCTGCTGTGCCTTTCCCGTGTCGTCATCTATGTAACGGGGCCCCCAGTGGCTCTTGCAGCCTGCCATGCCAAACCGGTTTACACACATTTTTAAATCCACCCTAATGACTATTGACAGGAAACAAACGGGCTGAGGCGGAGTGAGTGGCTTGCTGGTATGTTGTGCATGGATAGCTAGGAAGTCTATAAATAAAAAAAAAATTAAGGAAAGAGAGCGAGATAGTCGGTGATGAGCAGAGGTGGGGTGGGGGGGAGCAAGTGAGAGTGGTGGCGATCAGGGAGTGAGACAGTGCAAACACGTGGGTGTTTTGGTGAGCAATAGAGGCGCCTGAGAAGGGCATAGAAAACAAGCTGGCTCCATGGGAACGCAGAGCTTCACCCCACAACTTGTCAGGAAGTGTGAAGTCCCGGCCACGGTGTTCAAAATTGACCAGTAGCAAGGGGAGACTTCTCTTTTTCTTGGGGCTGTTTCCAATAACAGTCCGGCAGTCCTCCTGCGGCTGGGGCTGTCTTTCCGGGTCAGGGCCGCTGCACCCAAGTCTACATGCATCGGTGAGCCCTGGTAGGACAGGTTTTGACACTTTATTTTATTTCTTCTGTGAAAATGTATGTTTTTTTCCTGTTGGATGGTGACGGTGCTTCTTACTCCTCTGCCTAAAAGAATGTTTCCAGGGACGAGGTGTGGGACATTCTGGCTAATGTGAGGGATTTCCTCCTTTCCAGCTGGGCAAGGACAGTGGGACAAAGCCCCCCGGGTTGTGCATGCCCTTTCAGGGCCCTGTGTAAGAGATGGTGCTGAGGGAATGGAGCGAGGTGGACAAATTGCAGGTCCCTCGCTTCCTCCAGAAACTCTACTTATTCGAGGGGGCGACCTCTTGCCACACAATGTGAAGTTGGACTCTATCCTGGCCACAAATAATTGGCAAAACAGCTATTCAACTTGAGGATTGTACCCCGACTGATGCAACTGATAAGAAGGTGGACTCTGGCCTTAAAAAGACATTTGCGGCAGAAAACTTAGTGAGGCGGGCTAGCCTTTTTTCTGTTTATTCTGCACAGTCCTTGGTGCAGGATTTCAAGAAATTGGCGTTGGCTGTTCAGGACTGCTGTGAATGCTCTGACCTTCTGGCTGCGATGGAGCAGCAGGCAAAGCTATTGGCTGACATTTCCTCTGACGTTATAAAGTCATCGGGTATGTCCACTTGGGTCTTAGTGGCGGCTAGACGTTCCTTATGTTCAGACAGACAATCTGGTAGCGAAGTCCTATGTCAAAAGGTAGGGTAGGACCAGGTCCAGGTCCTTGAACTTGATAGCCTGCGTAATTTTCCTGTGGGCACAGGCCTGGGTACTGGGTCGGTCTGCTCTCTACATTCGGGGTGGAGAATTTATGGGCCGATCACTTAGGCAGGGACATTCCCTCGTCTAAGTATTTCTCCCTCCTTCCCAGTTTGTTCAACCAGTTGGTGGGTCCTCCCTGTGGTGGACCTGTTTGCGGACCCCGAAAATGCCAAGGTGGCCTGTTTTGTTCTCTGGGTCGGTGTCCCAGGGTTCTGACAGTCGGCTGCTTGACTACTCCTTGGCCTTGGGTCTTCTGTATGCCTTCATCCCTTTTCCGCTGCTCCCGGCCTTTCTGGTTTGGGTCCGGAGGGATCATGCTCAGGTGATATTGATTGCACCCCATTGTCCTCTGGGGGGATTATTTTCCTCTCCTGGCTCTGTTGTGTTGGTCAGGGAGTGGGTCCTTCCTGTGGCTCTGTCTACTTTGATGTTTCTGGCCCTTTCCCTAAGCACCTTGAAGAAGTTACACTTGACGGCCTGGCGGTTGAGCGGTAGGGCTTAGCTGGTTTGGGGGTACCTGACCAATTGGCTGTTACGTTGCAAGCTTCTCGTGGTTCCTTCTACGCTTCTGCCCTATGCAAGACATTGGCGGGCCTTTTCGGCCTGGTGTGCTGCTAAGGAGGTTGGTCCCACATTGGCTGACCTCTTGTTGGTGATGCAGCTCCAACAGGATGGGGCCCATTTGGAGTTGTCGTTGGCTTCTCTCTGGGTGCAGAAGTTGTTGGTGAATTTAAAGAATTCGTTCTGATGGTTCAGCCATGTGAGGAAACGATGTGCTGCCTTTTCATTCCCATCCCATATGATCAGAATGTCGTCGATGTAACGTTTCCACATTTTTATCTGGGACAGGAAGGGATTTATTTGATGAAGGATCCTGTGTTTATATTAATGGTGTTCATATAACCCCGGAATGCTAGGGGAGAGGGTGCTTCCCATGCTGGTGCCGTGTCTTTGAAGGTAGAGTGTGTCTTCGAATTGAAAAAAGTTTCTTATGAGTGCCCACTTACAGCACTCCATGGCCACATTACGTGGGGTCTGGCATTCCCATTCGACCTCGAAGTGGACGTTTTAAATGATGTTCAACGTGTTCTCATGTGGGAGACTGGTGTATAGGTTCTCTGCATCCAAACCCATTAGTAGCTCTGTTTCAGGGTTAAAGGTTCTTTTCTCCAGAAGTCATAATACATCTTTGGTGTCTTAAAGGTATGTGTTGGTATGTTGGATGAGTGGTCTTAGGAAGACAGCGAATTTTGACAGGGGTTTCAAGATGGACCCTATTCCTGATACAATGGGGTGACCAGGTGGGTTTGTGAGGGTCTCAAGAATTTTGGATATGGTGTAGAAGTATGGTGTGGTTGGCGATCTACTTATTCGGAAATTCCCCTCCTTTTGTGAGATCCAATCGTGTGATAAGGCCTCCTCTACGATACTCGTGATCTGAATCCGTAAGGTCTCTGTAGGATCGTCTCTCAGTGGTTCATAATTTATCAGGACCTACAATGGACTATCATCAAGCAAGTCACCAAGGACTCCCAACTCATCGGCATATGAACTATCCACCAATAAGGTCAGATTCAGGTTGAGGAGGAGAGCCCAAGAGATACTACCACTCAGAGAAAATACAACCTGAATCAGACGAGCAGTCATCCACACCAGATCAACATAGCTTTTTACACAATTGCAGAATAACAGACTAGCAGCTGTCTTGATAAGGACGAGAGTATAGCATACGGGTTCACCCAAATATAGTCACTGGGACCTGGGTAATATCAGTACTGAGAGAAAGGGTCCCAGTGTATGGTCATTAATTAATAAACTTCAAATGAATATAGAGGAACAATCAATTAAGCTACACCGTCTTATTCATCACGTAGCTTTTATATTCAATATCATATCTTAAAGGCACAATTTACAAAGGCTGTGGGGTGCCCCAAAGGAGGAGGGAGGTGAGAGTGAGGGTGGTGTAGAAGGGAAATAGTGACATTAAAAAACAACCAAATGGACAACTCTGTGCATCTGTTAATTTAAATATATAAACTAACACAAAACCATACGTTCATTGAATCACTTAATTACAAATCATACTTCACAGTATACATAAATGTTCTAATGGTGGCGTGAAGCTGATGATTCGAAAACAGTTGTCGACGTTTTGACCCTCTGACAGTTGCAGGAAATAGTGTAACCCTTGCTGCGGGGTCTTCTTCAGGACAGGGTAGGGGCTGACCACCTAATTCAATACATATCAAAAGTCAATTAATTTAGGCTCCTGAAACTAGGTACGCAGTGAATGTAGCACACTAAAGGTATTGGAACATACCAAGATCAATTGGCGCTCTTTATCAATTAGTCAAGAGATGAGTGATGGACATCACAGATATGTTTCAGATCCTACAATTAAAATCGGTAAGATATAAATGCCTAATCACGTCCTAATCTATGTTATGACTGTGGCACAAAAACAGCTGGAAAGGCACTTACATGTTGTGCCGAGGATGATAAGTTCTCTGTTACTTGGAAGTGGCGTAGACGGTAGGGAAGACACGAATCGCAGGTGGAGGTCACGGGGACTGTCACAAAGAAAGACAATGGTGGGGAGACCTAGTTAACCCTCTACAACGGAATACTTCCGATTGAATGGCGTACAACAATGAACGAAGCTTACCCGTGGGTAGATTGCAAGAAACTTCGTCCACGTTGACTCGTCGTAGGAGCCAACCGGCATCACGCACTAGTTAAGGAAAGGAACGGGTTACCTAGCGTCTAGTACAAAGGAGTATGGCGTGTAAAGGAAGCCGTATATTACACAGGCTAGGTTACTCACCGAAAACGGAATGAATCAGATGTCTAGGGGGCTCGCGTTTTACAATGGCGGAGAACACTTCCGGCTAGAGCGGTAACTAAGGCAACTGCATCACGTGGGTGTAGTTGTACTGAAAAAAGACTTGCTTACAGAGTCGGAAAACCCGGGTCAAGTGTGCGATCCTTCTTAAAATAAATCAAAAAGTCAAAAAGATGGTGGTTAAGGGAATCCTAACATTAGAAACCACTTACACGATCATGTGGGTAAAACATTTTTTAACCAGATTGTGAAGGCGTCATTATACTGCGAGTCCCGCAGTACAAGAGGGAAGGTAATGAGAGATATCTGATGGACCTAACATCTGTATCTTTGATTACATCCGATAGTGGCTGCGTAAGGTGAGATAGACATTTGCTCAGTGTGAGCCACGTAATATAATTAGACCTATTTGAAGTGTGTTTACACGGTTGCACACTAGCAGTTATACTGGTCATCAACAAATTGCATACCTTGCTTCAATTATAAATCACATGTAAGATATCAACTCATTGTCCCACCATTGTGTGCTAAACATGGTATAGGTCAATCTTTGCATATATTCCAAATGTCATATCATTACAGTATGAGGGAGAAAGTAAATATTGTCAACAAACAACAATACATCGTATTTATCAGTGGTCATCACATACATGGCGTTCCAATCACAGGACGGTAAAGGCCATACGTGTCTAAATTCATATATATCAAAATTGCCTACAAGACCATAATCAGAAAGGAACATGGGGATAACTGCGAGTAAGTTAGGGCAAAGTTGACAATTGAGAAAATGAGCTATCCAGTTCATTAAGGCCGTTTTGAATAGAGTAAAAAAACAGCATCCATTTTAATTCCCGTCTGTTGAGAATACTGGCAATACTGCCTCCACGAGGTCCTAGACTTGCCTTCTCAAGCACCACCCATCGTAAACTGTCGGGGGAGTGGGCGGTCGATTTGAAATGGTCAACAAGTGGTGCCCCCTGTACTTCGCATCTGATCCGACTCATGTGTTGGAGGATCCTCATTTTAGCCTTCTGTTGTGTTTGCCCAATATAAATCAAATTGCATGGACATATTATCGCATAAATGATGTTGGAGGTGTTACAGTTGCTATGGGATTTGAGCTGAATTTTGCGTTGGTTATGCTCAAATTCTTTGGTTTGTATAGTGCTCCCGCAGGCCTTGCACTGCCCGCACCTGAAATGACCGATAATTGGTGGAAGGTTCCATAGAGAGGCGATAGTTGGGTCCTCCGGAGTGGGTAGGAAGGATCGTACTACATAGTCTTTAATACTCTTTGCATTCCTGAAGGTGTGTAATGGTGTACTAGTCTGTTGGATGTCGTCTGCAATCAAATCCCAGTGTTGATTTATAATGCGCTTTATTTTGTTACTCTTAGTTGAAAAAGTCGTCACACAGACAAGCCGCTCATGTTGTGGATCAGTTTTGTCTTTAGGGGTGAGTAATTCTTCACGAGGGTAAAACCAAGCGCGTTTCCTAGCTCGTCTTACTAGACGTCGCGGGTATCCACGTTGTTGGAGACGATTCGCAAGACCTTCTGATTCATCAAAATAATGATCTTTGTTGGAACAGTTCCTACGGATACGTAGGAACTGTCCAAAGGGCAAATTGTCACGTAGTCCGCGAGGGCGGTGGCTGCTGTATTGTAAAAGGGAATTCCTTTCAGTTGGCTTTCGGAAAAGTGTTGCGAGTAAGGTGCCAGAGTCTTAATAGATAGTAATGTCCAGGAAGTCGACGGTGTGGTTGTCTGACTGGATCGTGAATTTGAGATGTGGCGATTGTTGGTTAAGCCAGGTATGAAACAGTGTCAGTTGGTCAGAATCCCCATCCCAAATTAATAGTCAATGTCAATGTATCTCATCCAGAGACCCACGTGGTCTCTGAATGGATTGATGTTATTTAGAACAGTATCATCCTCAAAAGCTGACATGTAGAGAATTGCTACATCGGGAGCAAATGGGGCCCCCATGGCTACTCCCTTCGTCTGGAGAAAGAACTGGTCCTTAAAAATGAAAAATGTTTTAGTCATCGCTATCCTGAGTAAAGCAATGATAAACTCAGTGGGTACTGTTACTGGAGCCGGACGTTGTTGGAGACATCTAGTTATCACAGCAAGAGCTTCCTCTTGGGGAATACTTGTATACAAAGAGACGATGTCACATGTGGCCAAGATTTGGTGTTGCGGGTCAAAGGGCAAACTCTCCACAATATTAATTGTTTGCATCGTATCGTGCAGATATGACTTCGTAGATGTTGCAAGAGGTTTCAGAAAAAAGTCAATATAGCGCCCGAGGGGCTCAAGCATGGAGCCACAGCCCGAGACGATGGGGCGTCCGGGGAGGTCAGCCATGCTTTTATGAATCTTCGGTATGGTATATATGGTGGCCAATCTTGGATTCTTGGGATTCAGATATTGAAACTCATTTTCTGACAAAAAACCTTGATCCAGACCTTCCTGAGTTAATTCCAAAATTTCAAGAGCTAAGGCTTTTGATAAGGACAACTTAACTTTGCTCCCTGCAGAACATGACTCCAGCTAGGTGAGCCTTGATGTATAAGGTCACACTTACTGCACATCAATCTGTTCAATAAAGTTTTATCTTAAAAACGAGTAAAGTGAGAGTGCAATGGTGTAGAGTGGTGTACAGTGCAGTGTTGCAGAGTAGATTGGCATAGAGTGTATTGGTTTGGAGTAAAGTGGTGTAGAGAGCATTGGTGAAGAGTGCAGTGGTGTAGAATAGAGTGGCCATAGTGTGGAGTGGAATAGAGTGGCGAAGACTGCAGTGGCACAGAGTGAATTTCAGAGTCGAGTAAAGTAGCGTACAGTGCATTGGCGTAGAAGTGATTGGTATAGAGTGCACAAGTGTACAGTGGAGTGGTACAGAATAGTTTGCATTGGAGTAGAGTGAAGTGGGATAGAGCGCAGTGTTGCAGAGTAGGGTGGCATAGAGTGCAGTAGCACAGAGTGGTGTAGAGAGCAGTGCTGCATAGTAGAATAGTGTGGGGTAGAGTGCAATTGGCACAGAGTGGAGTGGTGTAGAGTGGAGTAGTGCAGTGTTGAGTGGAGCGGGAAAAGTGTAGAGTAGAGTGCAGCGCACACCCTACTGCATCCAGGCACACATGGCCTCTGCTGAAGCGCACACCAAGAGAAAGACTTCCAGAGCTTTTTAAATCATTAGCGCTAAAGGAAACCTTCTTTTGGTGCGCGCTGTACACCTGCTCTTCCATAACTGTTCTGATGGGAGCCTCTAGAAGGTATGACTTCAGGGGCAGGCGGCTGTTACCAATGTCGTCTGCTCACCTGCTGGTGTGAAGTGCATTCTTTTGTAGATGCACTTAAGACATTTACAAGCCCTTTCAAACCCGATTTCTTGGCAGCAAGCTTTCATGTGGCTTCTGTGGTATTATGGCAAGAGCAGCTTCCCTGCTTAACTGTTGCGAACTTAGGCAAATATTCTATTTGAGCAAAACTCCTTTTTCTTCATTATTGCATATGGAATCCCTTTTCAATATGCGAGTTCAGAATACCAGTTGTACAAACACCTATTGTGTGTGATTTAATAGACTATAATGCTGCTCTTGGTCTTCTACAGGGTTTTCATCACAACTGTCTTCCTATTAGTTCACTTGTGGGACATGTTTAAAAACTATCATTTTTAATAAGTACTTCTCAGTGCATTGCTATAATGTGATGCATTAATATCAAAGCTTCCACATGTAAAGATGTTTGTATCATAATTTACATTGCAAACATTTCAGGGCTTGGCTCGTGTACGGGCTTTAAGAGCCAAGCCAGACCCTTGGTTCGGCTCTGGTTTGAATCTCCCTGTTAATGTTGACTTGTTCACCTGTAGCTTAAATAGTGCAAATAGAGAGGGCCTTGAAGCCTAACATTGGAGTTTCTGGCATTAAAATTTACAGATACGAATTATCTTATTATTATTTTAATATAATGTCACACTATTCCCTCCTAAGAACATAAAGACACACCATGCTTGTGTTGTCAGAGGGAACTTTATTACTGCTCTTCTACAAATGGATCTCTGTCTGTGCTTTACTGATATGTAGGCTGCTTTGACTTAGAAAACTGAAGGGTGATGAATTTCTTGGTACCTAATGACTTTGTAAAGCTGCTCTTCCTTTTGTGTTATTAATAATTTTAAAACAAGCTGATTCTAGTTGGATTTTTTTTTAAATGTACTGGCTGATTTGTAGTCAAACGTACCATGTTGGAAAAATACATCTGGTTGATGTCATTCTTAAAATGTTGTAATCTGTAAAGCTGTTGACGTTTGTTTCACCACACGCACGTGGTGTAGTGCAGCCCTGCCTCAAAAAAAAAAGGAGGTTCCCCTGTTGTCTGTATCAGGGAGGGGGTTATAAGATTTCAAAAATTTGGGGGTCCCTGTTACTGTTGGAGCAGACTAGGATCGCTGGAATGAACTGGGGAGGAGGGGGATTGTAGAAGAGAATAAATCTATGCTATTAATAAACTAGTAGGGTTTTTTACAAAATAACTTTTAAGCCTAGATAGAGGCAGATAACTCAAGTACACAGAAGTAAATGGCACTACTACCAGAATTATAAAAAATAATGTACAAAATGTATTTGTAGCCTCCCAAATGGGTTACAAACTAAAACATAATGCAACAATGATTAAAATACCACCAACAGTGGTAACACAATATATAAAAAAACAGTCAAAGTATAAAAAAGTCGACGCGGCGTTTCGGTGCTACTGAATCTTGACACCTTCATCAGGACATTAGGAACATTTGACTCCGTATCTGTATCTTGTGTTGATATAGCTTGTCAATTGCTTATTCAACTCGATAAAAAACCTTTTCAAATAGTTATCACCGGTGTTTTCACGTTGCTTGATGGTAGACACCAGTATTTTGTATCTGCACGGAGGGGCCACCGTAGTAAATAGAAATGGCTTCGTATTTGATTAATTTATTCTTTTGGGGGAATCATTCCTCGTGACCAGTTTTGTGTTAATTAGGTCTCTAGGTACGGTTGAGTTAATCAATCTTCACCGACCATCCAGATAATTCGCATGGACAGGACATTCGATATCTTGTGAATTAGAATCGGCCTCCCTGCTCCTCCGTGCTGCCTCCTTCGTTCCGATGTGAAGTGAGCAGCCCTGACAATACTCACCTCATGCACAAGTCAAAACAGTATGCTACAAAGAGCTCAATTGGAAGTTACTTGCCCAGTGTTGGTTTGCAGACTGCTGATCAGTAGTAACTCAAGAAAGTTCTTTGCAGGATGGTTGGTAAGGCAGAAGGTCTTTGCTTGTCCACTCACAGTGCACCAGTACCACACCTGCACAGGCCCATGTAAATGATTTTACTCATAGGAGTTTAAATGAAATCTGTACACCAAATCTCACACCTTCTCCGCTACATACATTGATTGTTTCCCTACATGAGCCTTGTGCTAAATTGGGACTTCTAATATCTTATTGGGGCTGCCCTTGAGAAAAATCCTTTGTCCAAAGCAATGTTTCTCACAGTAGGAAGCACTAGGGCTGTCTCCAAACTGGAGCACCCAGGAAATGGGCACTAGGAAGTATGAGATCTCAGCACCTGGTTGTCAACATCCTTTCTGAAGCAGCTATCCTGGGGCAGACAAACGACATACCTCACCTAGAAACTTCCTCACCTTGAAAAACAAACAGCCAAATATATTCTCCTTGCCATTCACCGAATGGCAGTGCTCGACTAATCTGCATCTCCTTGTTAAAAGAAAAGTATCATTGAATATTTAAGGTGGCCCGGCCTATCCCTCCTCACTTCAGTGTCGGGGTTTCCTCCCTCCAACTACAGGAATGCAGGCAATGCACTTCAACTGTCTGGGAAGCTGTTCTCACCTCCATCCTGTGCCATGCTAAACCAGGGGCATCCAAATGATTTCCTTCTGTACTTGGCTGGGTTCTCCAAAGTGGGGCCTGGAAGGACGGATCTATGCCAGATTTTTAGAATATCCCCATTTGGATAAATATAGTTATCTTAAAAATCTGGCATGGATTCAACCCTCTAGGACCGACTTTGGAGAACCCTGTACTTAGGCAAAGCATTTGTCAGGCAAATGTTAAGGTAAACATCAGAAGACAGGGCTCCCACATTTGTAAACTCTCCTTTCTATATTTGCATTATTTAACCTGCATATTCTCTCATGTTGCTTTGATCAAGAGGGTATTGCATCATTCCAGTGTAACCTAAAGTGCACTATAGTTCTCTATAGAGGCTTCCAGCCATTACCTTATACTTCCAACCCCTAAGCTGATCAGATGTCCATGCTGAAGCAGTGGTCTAATAATAGCCTAGAAGTGGACTTACTGTTCACCTGATTCTAGGGCCTATCAATGGTGCCTAATATAGAACCATATCACTTGCGAATAATGATGTTTCTTTTTACAGTTTGGTATCCTCCGAGTGCATGTGATGTCAAAAATCTACTCTATGTGCCAAAAGCCCTCCCTGCAAATTTTTACCTTGACTTACAACTTAAAACTTCCAATTGTCACCTTTCCTTTTTTTCTTTCAATGGCCCTGCCCTTGCTGTCCATCTTCTGCATGCATTCCCACTTAGTCATGTGCATGTTTGCCTTAATCTCTGTTTTTGTATTTGTGCAAACTGTCCACACCTCATCTCAAAGCTTGACACCTGCACTTCTTGGTAAATCAGACTGTGCAACCAGCAATACCTAATCTGCTCTAGCGCATCTACTAATCCCACTGACCATCTGCATGAACTCATAAATCCGTCCCCCACTAATGATCATACCTAACTGATACTGATTTTATTCTACCTCAAAGACACTGAAGTGAACATGGAGACATGGAATGGTCTCCTTGAGAGAACAAGTCTAGCCACTGGATTAACCACTTACCTTGGATCGCGGACAAAGTGCTGATTGGCATAAAGCACTTTAACACCTTGTTAAGGCTAATAAGCATTATATAAATGTCATTGCAATACAATACTCCATAACGATCTGTTAACTTTACATTGTATCCACTCCTTGTCCATCCATCCTTTAAAGACTGATCAATAGACGGAAGCTAAAGGGCTAAGAGTCAGAGAAAGGGTCAGACTTGCTGTGTCATCTTGGGTAAATGGTAGAGTGATCTCACTTCTGGCAAATACAACTGATTCTGGTAGATCACTCTCTTGCTTAGGGAGTTGCCACATCTTCGACACATATGGCCCTGGTTGCAGTACAGAGACCATTCACTGTTGAACATGGGGGAAATAATTAGAGAGAACATTGGTGCAGAGTGGGGTGACGTGGAGTATGCATGGTATTGTAGCATACTGCCATTACAGACAACACATCTTCAATTGAAAAGTCCATTACATGTGCACTCGCAAACTGTTTTACTGATAAAAGTATACAGCGTACAAATGATAAAGTTTGGAAATGTCATCACCCGATGTATTGATTTTAGCTGTCAGCATAGTTCGTTTACATTAAAATTTTGTTCTGTTCTAGAAAAAAGAATAACATCGTACAGTGTTCCTAATGGACATGGAATGTTTGTCATATAAAGTAGCCAGGATGTTTGTCATATAAATCCTCTCTCTTTAACATCAGAGAAAGAAAAATAAACACCAAGCTCCCTGGAAAAGACAGCCTGGCATTTAACATCTGTCTTTGAATGCACAACACACAAGATAAGAAAAAGGGTTAAAGGCCTGTTAACAGAAAGCGAGTTAGTGGAAGAATACAGTAAGCCAGGTTTGGGCAAGAGGAGGGATGAACTCAAGCTGGACACCCTAAAGCAAGTAAAACCAGCAAATAGAAAGCCAGAAAATGTGAGTTACAAAGCCAATGGTAAGCAATAGGTGGAATGCATCCCTAGGTCCCCTTCCTGAATGTCTCCAACATGTCTTTAGCAAACCAGACAGCAGGTTGCAACCTAAAATTCAAGATTGGAGTGATGATCAGGTATTGGTGGGAAAGGGGTGAAAAAGACAGGATTCTACTCTGTTATCACTTGTGGAGCAGGTGCAGCTGCATTGGGACCACACATGCGCACGGATCACAACTCAACAATTATGGGAAGCAAACTTTTTGGTTAGTTTCTGTTTTTGTTTCATGAATTTGCACTTTTGTAAGTCTCAGAAGATTTACTGTGGACTATGAGCTGATGAAAAATAACCCCTCAAATGATCTCATAAGCCCGACTGCTGCACTCAACCTGCCCCTCTGCTATCCCAATTCTTGTCATAAGATTTCGGTGGGGGGCAACTTTAAATATTGGGGTGTCATGTGGTAACATTAGGCCCAGGCAGAAACCCAACCATTTTACATGCTCAAGTTTAAAGTTGACATCTTTTCTTGAAAATTGACATTTGACACATATTTGCTTGGGTGTTTGTATGGATAATGTTCCATGATATAACTTTGCTGAATATACGATGTTACTTCGTGGTGTTCCCACCACGATACCTTTACAGCACAGGCATTACAATGCAGGTCGTTAGAACGACTTGCGCTGGAGGGCGTTGGACTTAGGGATAGTATGATTGACTATTCCAACTCCAGCCTACGTTACATAAGGGAAGGTGTTGGAATAATAAATCATACTATTCCTTAGATTAGAGCGCCATCCAGCGCAAGTCATTGTACTGACTTGCGTTGTAATGCCCACGTTGTAAAGGTATTGCGGTGTGAACGCAGCGATGTAACCAATGTTTCCCAACTTTGCTTACATTTACACATTTTAGTAGGCATATTATTAGATACCTGTTGTATAATAAAGCTAATTTTGACTTGACTATCCAAGATGGCTGCAGAGATGTACCAACTAGGAAGTGGTGTACGTGGTACAGACTTTTTCCCATGACGTGACTTCCAGCGTAGAAGGACTAAAGTGAGAAGTCGAAACAAATGAGGGAGACTGGCAGATGGAGCGAGAGGAAACAGAACGGCAGGAAGACCGAGACCCAGCGGGAGGTGAGGACGAGAGGAACCGCAACAACGAGGAAAGCGCAGAAGAGGTCCCAAAGTACAAGGACGAATCCCGACATCAGCAAGACACTCCCAGAGAACCGTGGACGAGTCCGACACTCCAAATGGGAATGAGGAGGCTGGATCTCCCCAGGGGATTGTGGCTCCAGGCAAGTGCCAACTGCACGCGTGTTTTCTTTAAAGGGCTGGTGGGCAGGGTTAAGGGCCACACCAGGCTAAGCACAATACTCCCTGACCTAGGCACTGTACAAATAGGGCATTGGTGAAAGTACACAAATCCCTTCCCCTTTATTATTCAAGAAAGGCTGTAGCCTGAATTGGTATTTGTTTTCTTTTCCCTTCCATAACCTCCCGAGTACTGCAACCAGGACGGAAGCAAGCAGCAACAGGAGGAGACATTACCAACTTAAACTAGAGACTCTACAACAACTCATGGTTAAATGAGAAAGTCGGTTACTTCTAGTGACAATAAGTGGTGACAATAAATATTCAAAACCCCCAACAAAAGAGCCTAGTTAATGGGAATTAGGGAGGGGTTGACAAATTCTTACGGGGTCAATCTACGACAATGATATTATTGTTTGCTCAGCAACTGCTTTGTCAGGATAGAATCAATAATGACAGCCTTACTGGGACTTCGGCATGCCAAAATAGGTGAAGTTTAATATATACATGACAAGGTGAAGTTTAATATATACATTACATCACTCCTTTGTTTAGAGAAGCATTTCGCTAACACTGTCTTGGTCGCCCCCACAACAGATTTCCAACCTAGCTGAATCCTGTTTATCTCCTGGGAAGTATGAAGCCTAGCGCTACACCAAGATAGGCTCACAGATGAAACATACCAATAACTAACTGGGGAGTTAGATCACCATACATAGATTCTGGCAGATTTATCCACTCTAGGCACATTAGGACAGGGAGCGCTCAGTAGGAGCACACATATAACTGTAGTTACATGCAGCCAGATAGTTTATGTAACAGAACAAAGGTTGATTTGTTAGTTTTCTTTACCATTCTCATGATGCTGATTACTCTTTTGTTTCCTTCTATTGATTATTGCAGTGCATGTATTTTACACAAGATTCTTATTGCTTCAATAAATATTGAAATGCCAATTTGAGTATTTCTTGTGTCTTCCTTTGGGCATGCATGAGTTACCAAACAAAAGGGTTCTAGATCTATTTCCACGCTTTCCTTGGGGAGTCAGGGTTTTCATGTTCTGAGGTTGCTCATACCACATGTTACCTTGCTTGGCTAGGGGTACAGAGTGTGTACTACTGTGAGCTTGCCAGGACTAAGGCCAACATATCTTGAAGGTATACGTAGAATCAGTCTTGTACAGTTTTAACGTTTATGTTGTCCAACAAACGCACAGTTTTACTGAGAAAGTATGAACAGTACGACATGGTGCCACCAGCTTTCTAGCTTGGGTACTTTTTTAATAGGTCTCCCGAGTACTTTTCTTTTGTGTGCCCAAAGCCCCTAATAACCGGAGACGTCAGCGGTGTTATGGAATAATTCTCCTCAGCTAAGTAGGGAACCCCTATTTTCTGGCTATAGGTTGTTCAAGCTTGAGCCTTTAAAATGATTACCCTACAGAAGTACCCTCTCAGAATTCCACATATTCAAATGGCTAATGCAGCACCTGTTAGCATACCAGTAAACTGCAGGCATGTAGATACACAGATGCTTCAACAACATGGGTTTGTGTTTACGGGGGGAGACATTACCATAACAGTAGAGGCCCATGAAGCATACAGAACAGACGCATACTATTCATGGGTCACATTCCCAACACTAAATGCACAATCGAGAAACTTTCACAGTTGCACTGTAGCTGCAGTTCCTAACAACTTCACTGCTTATGCAGCATTCGGAATACCATTAACATTTCAAGAACACCAAAATTGATTTAAAGGTGCCCTACCACATACAAGGAATAATGTTGGACTGGGTCCCCTCAGTAATGAGGGAGCAACATAGCTAGTCCAAGCTGGTTATACATCTTATCCAGATATAGGAAATCTTACTGCACCGGAGTTACATACACAGTACACAAGTCTGGTCAGAATATACATATGTTTGACACGATATGTGAAGCAAACAATGACAAACCCCACAAGAGCTGCTAAAGCTGCACAACTACAATTGGCTATGCCTGGAATTAGTTTAGTGACCATTAATGCAATAATGAGTAAGCTTCCCATGAGAAGGGAAGAGATTCATTTCTGGATTGCTCAAAAAACGGATTTGCTTGAAGCAGTGCTTTCTCATACAGGGACCCCAAGAAAGACAGAATTCTCACAATATGCCTGCCATTGGGGTTAGCTCCCCTGGTGGAAGACTGCGCCACTTGGGGCAGTTTGCTGCAGTATATACCAGAACGCACCGTACACCCTCTGTTTAGCCTGAGGTGCTTGAACAGATCCAAAATGAGTACGGGGAAGCTCCTGACCTTGATTTGGGGATGAAACTGTGGAGCAATTATGCTATAGTGTCCTCAATCATGTTAAGTAATATAAAAGGGGAACCAGCAGTGTTGCCTTGCTCCGGGGGATCAGGACCATGAACTATCTAAATTGGTTGAAGAAACCTATGCATCAATAGGTAGCGGTAATTTGAGAGTCAGACCTATTAAACCACTAATTAAGGGTCATTTTGTAAAGGATAACTCGAAGCTGGCGCCCGAGTCTTCAAAAAAGAAGTGGGACATTAAAAATAAATAAAGCAAAGACTAAAGCACAGGGTGTCTCTCCTCAACAGGAGTTCACTTTAAGAGCTATAATTTGCGTTACAGTGGTTCAATTAAACAGGCTGATGGGTATCAGGATACAGATATACGTCCTTCTCGTTTCTTTCAGAAGTCATCCGAAAAACACTTGGAGAGAGGAGGGCGATCAGAGTGCGGATCAGAGGAGTACGTAAAACCACAGAAGCCCTCACAAAGCTCTTCTGACTTCATAATAACAAGCATTGGCAAAGCCAATAGGTTTCGCCTGTGTGAGCTCTATTGGACTGGAGAGACATTGTGTGGTGTGAGGTGGAACTATGTGGCATAGAGTTTTGTTGCACTGTGTGGTATGGAATTGAGAGGAGTGGAATTGTGTGAAGTGGAACTGTCTGGCTTCAAATTGTGTGACGTAAAGTGGAACTGTCTGGAGAGCAATGGAACAATATAGTGTGCAGTGGAACTGTGTGGAGTGAATTATGTGGCATAATATTGTATTGAGTGAAGTGGAATTGTGTGACATAAATAGCAGTTCTAATGTTAAGAAAAGCAGGAACAGTATATCCTCATGCTCCCTGACCCGTATGCATTTTATTCAAATATGTAAATGCTCCCTGACTGCATAAATTATATGTACTTGAACAGGGGGGGGGGGATCAGGTAGGGCTTTTATTAAGGTCCAGCATACTTGCCCAGAACAATCGGAAGCCGAAAGGGTATGCAGTTCCTCAGTGGGTCACCCAGCGGGTGAGTACAGAGAGATAAGGGGTTGACAATCAACCTTAGGGGGCCAGGGGTCCTCTAAGGGGAGGTAAGTAAGGAGGCTTGGGAATTCCTCCTTTCAGAACTAAGGCTGTCACACACCCATCCAGCTAGGTGTCATGCTTCATCATCAGGACTGCTCCTCATCGGGTCGACGCTGGAATACCCGATGGGCACCCAATGATGGGGCTCTTTGGCGGAGATCTTTTGTTCCTTGCGGTTTGGTGAGGTGTGGGTGAGGGGCCCAGGTTAGTGTAGATGTTATGTGCTGAAGGTGCTATTTAAAACAGGTTAAGTAGTCCACAAATGCATTTTAATGAAGTGGCTCCTACCAGATTAAAATAAAATTAGAGTGGCAACTCCTATCTTAAATTAAGTGGTTTAAGAATATAGTGCTCTACTCTATACTGGTCAACATGTTTCTTGCCAAAATGTCTAAGAGGTCAGACGGCAATTTATCAGGACCAAAGCGTAAACTATCTTCACCCTGTGGTGGTTACGGTAATCTACCTACCACGTATGCCATAGGATAAATACCTTAACACAGAAGAAGAAAATCTAAGAAAAGAGGGAAAAAAGGAGGGGGATCAAAGTAAATACTCCTTAATTGTTGTGCATGCTTACTTAAGCCATAACTCTCTATCAATAGAACGTGACGCATAGTGCTTACACTGGTGTCTCATAAAAACACTGTTCATGGTGTGGTGACAGGCAACACAAATTGCGATGGCCAACAACTGATGTAATTAAATTCACTATATTCAATCAAGGTAAAAACAGTAATGAACAATCATAAAAATTCCACTCTCACGGAATGTCAAGACAAAAGACTCACCCTATTAGACTTAAAACCGGGCTTCAACAGTACCAGCGGCGCTGTGGCACATCAAGGACAATTATCCTAAGCAAGAGACAAGGGTATTGTGGGTTACCAAACCCCGTAGGTAAAGGCTAAACCACCTTTGATTGACTTCTGGAGCTCAGAGTGGCTCCGGAACATGTAGGTGCCCCCAGTGCAGATTGCTGCCCATCCCATAGCCATGATGCAGGCAGCCCGGTTAACGCAGGGCGGGGAAGGCGATGGTGACAATGGCAGGCGGTCCCCATGTACCCATACTCTACATGGTAGTATGGGGGTGACCACCCGCCACCATCACATTGTCCATGGCCCTGTGTGGCGCGAGCCGCCGCATTGCTGATATCTACGGCAGGCTCATCTTTAAAGGCATTCTACATGTTACCAAAGAGGCGCTCAAATGAACCCAAAACCGAGTAAAACGGCAAAGCGTTTCCGCCAGCATGGATGTAGGCATACACGCTCACCTGTTTTTTATTTTTATTTTATTTAATGCATTTTTATAAAGCGCAGACTTTACCCGAAGGTGTCAGAGCACTGTACAATAGAACCAGTTACGTTACATGAGAGAACTGTTGCAGGAATAGAACAAACAAAAATAGTATGAACAGACTGTACAAGCAAAAGCAAGAATAAATATGACAAATTTTACAATGACTAAAGAACTTCCTGGCAAATAATAGCAGGCCATAGAATCAAAACAACGCAGGCAAAAGGAACACAATTTCAAACACAGCAAGCACGGGATGTATAAGCAAAAGTATAAACATATGTGACAAATTTACAATGACTAAAGAACTTCCTGGCAGGGTCTGAGAAGGAGGGAATTCGTTCTGAAAGTGTCTTTGGAATAAAAGAGATTTGAGGTCCGCTTTAAAGATCTGGATGGGGGTGATGGCACGGAGCGAAGGAGGAAGCGAGTTCGAGGTTCTCACCGCATTACCTGAGAACGATTGTGCCAACAGTCCGGGAAAGTGAGGGACTCCCATGCCATTATGAAGATATACTCACTGGTGCGTCCCTTGGGGTCGGGGTTCGGCGAAACCGGAAGTAGAACGAATCGTGTGCTAACTTCCTACGAATTGGGAATAGACAGTGATATTGCCGGATATAGGATGCACAGTGTGCTAACCTCCCCTAGTAGAGGAAGCAGGGGGTTTTATTACCAGATGTGAGCGTCACCTGGTTGCGAGGAAGTAATAATGGTGATATAGAGGGCGCATGAGGTAACCGAGTCAATGCGTGGGAGGATGGGTGTTTGGAAGACAGTGGTTCCAATGATTGAGGCTGTGGTAGTTCCTCCTCGACATCAAAGTGTGGCTCAAGGATCATATGCAGGCATTAGGTGTATCGTATAGGTGCGATAATGCTTAACACATGCCCCATAAGTGGAAGTATTGGTATGCGAGTACATTTCACATGTTAGGGCAGATATTAAACATGGTGCCCTATATATGCCAACAACAAAGAATCCGCGGGTCTAGGATGAAGACGTTTTTTTAAAGTTTAGACCAACAAACAAAAGTGCATAGAACAAGAGGTATTCACAAATGGAAAAAATCTCATTCAGGAGGATAGATTCCCATCAGTCACCGAAGTGATATGCTTCATCATTTGGGGATCTCTTTTCGGCTGCATGCTAGTACAACCAAGGAGCTGCACCTCCTTGCTGTCGTAAAACAATACATTTCTTCACAATTTGATAAACCTAATTCATGTTTTGCAAATTTTGCTGACATTTCTAAGTCTACCATCATGTTATTAACAGTCTCAAAGTCCCAATCATCAGAAAATGTACTAGGTGAAACAAAATCGCTCAAGGAAACTTTAAATTGATGTGGAATCTTCAGCAGCTCGACAGGGCCATAAATGTCATAATCAGTTCTATCCCATGCTATACCCCCTGGTAGAGTAATGGCTGTGATGATTACTGATGACAGGTCTCTTTGTTCACGATGAGATGATTTGTGTGGTTTCAGGAGCAAGTTGATGTTCTTACTTGCTGTGTCCATTTTACTATATTTTCCATCTATCAGCTTTCCCAAACTTAAAACAAGAATGAGCCACAGTAGGAGAAAAATTACACCTAACCCAATCCAAAATTCAACCCATGGTGAAGCCAGATATGTATTTGCAAGCTGGTGACCAAGTTCCGATAATTGTTTCTTGAAAGTTTTGTTTGTTGGCTTTATTTTAGGCTCACTGGGATCGCCAGAAAAGCTATCCAAGTTGATGAAATAGCCAGAGGCAGTTCTGTCAATAGTTGGCATCGCATCCGGATTGTTTGAAATCGCTGGAGCTGCTTGTTCTCTTGACATGTTAGTATAGTCAGATGCTATTTCATTGTAGACGGGAGTTTCTTGGCGAACTGTTATTTGGGTTTCAATGGGCACAAGTTCCATGGCTTTGTTGCATAGGCATTCTTTCTCACTGCAGATTCTTCAAAGGTGATGAGTCTTTCAGTTTGAACCGCTTGGATGGTAGCAAGATTTGGTAGTCTGCTACATCTTTAGAGTCCACTGGGCCTACTGCTTATTATCGGCCACATGGTGTGGTTTTACCAGGTCAATTGATATGAACCGGTTCTCCTTTCTTCCAGCAAGGGGCGGCAGTAACACTGTTCTTGATCCGTGGACTGATAGTAGAGGTACTGGTTTTCTGTAATAAGGCCCAAATTCCTTCCTATCCGCTATTTTCTCCCCGACCAGATCCCCAATCTTTGGAATCCAGACAGGTCTTGCTGGGACAGGTGTTTTTTCTTCAGTGGTTGTTGGCTTTTGTATGGTGTTGCTTAGACTTCTTCTTGTTTCATTTAAGTCCTGTAAAACAGCCAAATGAATTTTTGATATCAAAGGGTTTTTGTTCCACCACTGAAGTATGACGATCGAGGTCTTCAACCATCATTTGAGTACCAAAAAGCATTTCATATGGAGTGATTCCACCCAGAGAATTTCTTGGCAGATTATTAAGACTACGTAGAACACTTAGATGTTTGACAGACCCACTCGTCACCCGAACCTAATACCCTAGCTGTTTTAGAGTGCTTTATGTCACGGTTTTTCCTTTCCACAAACAAATTTCCCTCAGGATGGAATGGACTTCAGTACAGCATTGCAACGCCCAAGCTGGCCATGGCCTCCTTGTAAGCTCGAGAGCTAAACGCAGGACCCTGGTCAGAATGTTGTGTGCCGATTACGTATGTGCCGATAAAGACTCGCAAATCTTTTATAACAGTTCGGGCGTCAGCCAAACGCTGAGGCCACATCCAAATTATTTCCAAATGAAACTTGTCCTAATACTTTTGGGACCGCTTTTGTTCATAGGGACGTCTGAGCGTGGATAGTCTGATGCTATCTAACAATGGTGTCTGTACTGGGCTGGCTACACTGTAATCAGGAATCTGGTGGCGCTCCTAGCTGTGATCTCTGTAACAGTCCTCGCAATTAATTCCAAATTCGTAAATGTGGGAATTCATCCCTGGCCACCAGTACATCTCTTGTAATTCTAGTAGAGATTTAGAGAGCCCTTGATGTATCAGACCCTCTCCCATATGTGATTCTTGAATCAAAACACCTCTCCGATTCCTGTTTGGGTTTACCCTATCCCCCACTCCAAGGATTCGAGCATAAGGAACGGAGTTTGCATCAATTATGTTTGTATACTCGAGTGGATAGTTTAGAGGTAACACAGCTCCGCTGCCTTTGCTTGTGGCATTGACAGCGAGCATGGTTTCACTGTCCATTTTTATTTTTGAACGAGTGATTGCAGCTACGGAAGCCCTTTGCACAGCTGCCTTTGCTGCTTCATCAGCCAATGAATTCCCTTCAACGTGAACGCCATCACGCTGATGACTCAATTTTCTGGATCACGGGAGTGTTTTGTAGTTCTTTCTGTAATAGAACTACTTGTTCCCAAAGCATTTTATGCTTGATTGTGCCACCTTTTGTGTCCTTAAAACCATTTTGAACCCAGTTCTGCAGATATTCATTATAAGACTGGACGCAGTAATACAAATCGCACACTATGAGTGTGGGGAATTCGCGATCGGTATTCTCAAGCGCCATCTTGAAAGCCTGTAGTTCAGCTCGCTGAGCTGTACAGTCTCCGAGAGAATGAGTTTTAGTGACCATAGGTCTGAATTTACCATCGCGCCAGCGACCTTTAACAATCGCGCACCCAGCACTATAAGCTTGTTTTCCCCCAATTACGGGCTGTGCTGATCTGTCTGTATATCTTATACAGCTGTAATGTTCTAGAGGTAGAATTTCAGTGGGCAGAGGACATTCTTGTTCGTATTGGAGAAATTCTTGTGTCTTCAAGTAGGGGTCAAAAACGTATTCAACGTCTTTCGCAGCTAGAGAATTAACCCATTGTATCCATCTTGGATGTAAAGCTTTTGCATTTGGAATGCTTGCCTTTGTCACTGCCTCTAAGGCAGGTATGGGAGTAACGACTTTTATGCGTTTTCCCTGTGTCAGGGCTCTCTCTTTTACTACTGCAGTTTGAATCGCTGTCAGAATTTTTTCTATTGAAGTGAATTTCATTTCAGCTTGTGTGTACAAGTGTGATTTGTAAGCTATTGGTACCTTTTCACGTGCATTAAAGGTTAGGTATGTGAATCCGCATCTCCCTGGGATGATTCGGATTACAAGGTTTAGTTTGTTTTCGCGTGTTTGTAAATCTGTTGTGGCTAACATGTCTGTTTGCACTGAACGCAAAATTTCTGTGTGTTTTTGAATCCAATTAGTAGGTTTGAAATCAGGTTAGATTAATTCGTAGAGAGGTTTAACCCTTTCTGCGTAGTTTAGAATGTAAGTTCTTCAGAAATTCAGGAATCCTAAAACTGACTAAGTTTTTCAGCGTTTTTGGAGGTTGCAGCAGCGCACATTTTTCTAAAAAGTTTGCTGCCAGGCTTTTGCCTTCACTTGAAAGTTTGTATCCTAAGAATAGGACGTTGAGGTGGGCAATTCTTGATTTTTTAAAGTTGAATTTGTACCCTTCAGAGGCAAATCCAAGTATTATGGTGTTCACCCTGGTCAAGTGCCTGTCCAAATCATTGCCTGTAAGATAGATGTCATCGACATAAGATAATGCCTCATCATCATACGTATGTAAGAACTCTGTTACTCTGGCTGAAAATAACCCTGGACTATTCTTGAATCCCTGGGGGAGACGACAAAAGTGTTGTTGTGTCCCCATTATCAAGAAAGCGGTCAAATACCTGCTTTCAGGTGCAATGTTTTGACAGGAGAAACCGTTTGAAATATCTAATGTGGTTTTATATTTTTTGCGCACAGTGTTATTCATCAGTGCTGCCCTGTGTTTGTACTGCAAACGTTTTGCAACAAGAGTTTAAATATCTGTAGTCCAAAACTAGACGATATGTATTGTCTGGTTTGGAGACAGGAAACAAAGGATTGTTCATGGACAAGGTGCATGTTTCAATCACCCCTTGGTATTCAAGTTAATCTAGGATCTCCCTGACCTGTTTTTTAGATTCTTGTTTAACTGGATACTGCTTCTGAGCAGTTGGTTGATTTTTTTAACTGGATTTTATGGTGAGGAGAATCCTCATCCCATCACACATGATTTTTATATAATGCTGGTGCCTGGGCCACAGCCCATTTAGTGGCATAAGTGTATTTTTTGTGAATAGGAATATGATTTGAGAAGGCTGGTATAATGATCTCTTCGCCATGTGGGCACACCCTGACTAATTCAGGTGGCCAGTCTTTTTCAGCCAGAAGAATGTCATAACCCTTAGATAGTTTTTCCCAAAAGAGTACTTTTATTTTCCTAGTTATGTCCCCCTCTATTCGGAGTGTGACTTCATATAACTTATGTGGTACACTAACCCTGGTATCCGCAGTTTCAACCTGAATGCATTCATTCAGGTCCACTGTCTCCAGATGATCCTTCAGGATCTTGCAAGCTATGGTAACATCTGCTGCGCTGTCCAGTATTGTCTGGGCCCACTCCCCGTTCTTGAGTTGTGTCCTCAAGAGCCTCGGCATGTCTGATTTTAAGACTTGCTACCTTCTTTTTGGTGAATTGAGTTTTCTTATTTTTCGGAACGTGTTGATTGTCTTTGGACTTCACGCGTTCTTCCTTGTGCTCTGATCGTTCTCTTCTTTCAGATTTCTGCGAGGAAGTCTGAAAGGTACGAGAGGAACGTGTATCAGTATCTTGATATCTATCAGGTTTTCTTAAATTATCCCTATTTCTTATGTTATACCTCTTTTCAGAGGGCTACTTTTGAGGAGATCTACCTCTTGATTGAGAACGCTTCTCTTTAGCAAGTGTCTGTCTAGTATTTTCCCACTTCTTTTTAGTGGTTTCCCTCCCAAACTATCTCTTCCTAGTTCTTCATAGGATTTTTCTATAATTCTTGCAAGTTCATATGGTTGCTCAGTTACATCAAGTTCTTTTAGTTTTTGGCGGATTGCCACGGATGCTGCTTCACCTTTAATATTAGCTAATATTATAGCTGAGACCTGTTTAAAATCCTTCAGTCACTTCATACCGAGATTTAAAGCAGGCTCTCCCCCGTATTCATTTCGAATCTGTTTCAGGAGGTCTGGTATTACCGCCATGGATGGAACACCATGTGAGAAACCTGCACTGGCTTCCCGTCTGCAAGAGGATCACGTCCAGGCTCCTCACCCACGCACACAAAGCGCTACACAACAAGGGCCCCGAATACCTCAACAACCGCCTCTCGTTCTACATCCCCACCCGCCAGCTCCGCTCCGTCAGCATCGCCCTCGCCACCGTCCCACGAATTCGCAGAACTACCACCGGAGGAAGATCCTTCTCCTACCTGGCAGCCAAAACCTGGAACTCCCTCCCTGCCCACCTACGACTGGCCCAGGACCATCCCACCTTCAGAAAACACCTCAAGACCTGGCTATTCGAGCAGTAGCGACCCCCCCCTTCAGCGCCTTGAGACCCTCACAGGTGAGTAGTGCGCTCTATAAATGTAATGATTGATTGATGTGTTTTTGTGTAGATTGCAGCAAAGACTGTACCCCAAGTGTCACAGTCCTCCAGGTGTGGTGCAATCCCCATTGGTAAACAGATTGTAAGAATCCTGTGTTTTTCATGAGGTGTACTATCGGGAAATACTGCCTCGATCTGAGTAATTTTTTGAGCTAACCAGAATGGAATTTCTTCCCTTTTTGTGGGTAGTTTACGGATGACGGATTGTATAGTCTGAGGTGTAATTATGTTTGTGTTCCCCTGATGAGGGGTGTGCTGTGGAATTCTTATAGCAGGTTGGACTGTTAACGTCCGCATGACATATTGTACTAATCGTCTATGGATTTTAATTAATTGTTTTAGCTGAGCTAACAGTTCTGGACCTGTCATTTGTTCAATGGCAGGATGTGGTGTATAGCTGGCTAGTACCGGCCATGTTGCTTCTGATCTACCTAGTGGACTGAGCCTGGTAATGTGATTTTGATTTTGTAGGGCGCCTTTAAACCAGAGCTGATGCTCTTGGTAAGTAAGTGGAATTTCAATGTCCTCGAAAGGAACGTATTCCACTGGAGGTTCCTCTATCTTATAGAAGTGGAACACATGTGTTGTTGGATTTGCTTGTGGAAAGATAATCCATGAATAGAATACCTCTGTCTGCCGATATTCATGTGCCTCTATGACAAAAATTATCTACACCTCTTGCTGATAGGCCATTTTCTATAAGCTTTATAGCTATTGTTTTCCGCACATTTTCCAGGATGTTTATAGCATCCGCATCGTTATGTCGGAAACCTGTAGTGTCAAAACCTGGTTGGTTTGCATTTACTGCAGTTCCACTGCCCCCGGGATTGTCATTGTCTGACATTTTGTTAAGAAGTTCTGCAGAGCAAGTTTCAAGGAAATAAAGATACGGTGCATATTTTGGAACACTGTATCCTTCAACATTGAACAAAACCAAAAACTAATAAATAGGATTCTTCGTCCTACTCAGTTTAAGGCGGATTTTTATCCTTTAACCCACTCCAGATGTCTATTGGAGTATTTTACGGGATAAAGGGGTCTCTGTGAAAAGCACGACTGAGTTACTTCAGTATCTAGCGTTAAATTAGTGCCTTACCAAACGTTGGGCGCCATGTAGTGTAGTTCCTATATTCCCAATAGGCTCTGCGCATTGGAATAATATATCCTATAGATGTGACGTAGGACTTATGTCAACTAGGTCTCTGTCTAAATATATTAGACTTAATTGTGAGTGCCAGCTAGCTCAGAGGTCACTAGAAACTTTCTCAAGATCACAAGAAGGGATTTCGTTTCTGACAAGCGCATAAACATGACAACTTTGTTTCCCCAAGATAAAACTGATCTTCAGAGTTGTGGAAACAATAGATAGATATTTTATTCAGTCATTCGTGCACGCTACGTTTCACCAGAGGTGCAGAGAAATAGATAGACGGGCGTTTTCAATAAAAGGATTTATTGAACAGTCTTATTTCTCAAGCATAAGAAATGAACTGCTACAATCGTAAAAACTGGTTGCAAAATATAGTGCATACAGTAAAAAGAGTACAATAAAATAATACTGTAAGAGCATTGTATGGTTCCTAGACCATAGATAAATACATACATAAATAACAGATACTATGACCCTGCTCGCAGGCAGGTTGCTCCACACGCTGCTGCATGGCTCTGCCTGCATTGTTTTTGCCTAATCTTGTTTTTATTCCCCTGTGCCTGTACTTGCTTTCTTGCCCAGACTTGTTTCTATTCCCCTGTGCCTGTACTTGCTTTCTTGCCCAGACTTGTTTTTATTCACCTGTGCTTGCACTTGCTTTCTTGCCCAGACTTGTTTTTATTCCCCTGTGCCTGTACTTGCTTTCTTGCCCAGACTTTTTTTTTATTCCCCTGTGTCTAACTTGCTTTCTTGCCTAGACTAGTTTTTATTCCTCTGTGCCTGTATTTGTTTTCTTGCCTAAACTTGCTTTTCCTTCCTGTACCCAGTTCTCCCGCGGCCCCGCCTGTTTATCCCACCTCTGCATCCCTGCGGCCCCGTCCACCTGCAATCCCATTTGCCGCCCGCTCCCGCCTCCCAGCTGCTCCTCCCTCCCACATCCCCACATATGGAAGCCGCACAGCGGTGAAAGGAGTGACTTATGACCCTGCTCGCAGGCAGGTCACTCCGCACGCTGCTGCACGGCTCTGCCTGCATTGGTTTTGCCTAATCTTGTATTTTTCCCCTGTGCCTAACTTGCTTTCTTACGACTAAAGGACTGTTTACGTATCATGTTTTAACTAATCATAATTTTGGGATTGTATGTCAAACTGTAATTTTGTGTGAAACATTGTGTAGAACATCTGGACCAGTGTCTCTGAGTAAGTTACCGTAAAGCGGAATTGTTAGATAGGTCTTTTTTGATGTACCAGAGCATTGAGCCGTTCTCACGATATTAATTGAATGTGTTATGAGTTTATGTTTTTAATTTTTAATTTTGAAAAAGAAAACGTTTTTAAAGAAAATAAAAACTGAGAATCAAACAGTAATTACTTGTGTTGTGGAAAAGTATATATTCGTGTCACAATTATGGTATAAAATGCTAACCATGATTCTTAAGTAGACCCTTCGGTCACTCTTTCAAAGCCTAATAGCACAGAAAGGAATATTTTCTTGTTTAACTTGCTTTCTTGCCCAGACTTGTTTTTATTCCCCTGTGCCTGTACTTGCTTTCTTGCCCAGACTTGTATTTATTCCCCTGTGCCTTTACTTGCTTTCTTTCCCAGACTTGTTTTTATTCCCCTGTGCCTAACTTGCTTTCTTGCCCAGACTTGTTTTTATTCCTCTGTGCCTGTATTTGTTTTCTTGCCTAAACTTGTTTTTCCTTCCTGTGCCCAGTTCTCCCGCGGCCCGCCCATTTTTCCTGCCGCTGCGGCCCAGCCCACCTGCAATCCCATTTGCCGCCCCGCTCCCAGCTGCTCCTCCCTCCCACATCCCCTCATATGGAAGCCGCTACGCGGCCGTGCAGCGGTTGCGCTCAGCGGGCGAGCAGCTGGCATGCCGCTGACACACCTAAGGCGAGCCCGTCTGTGCCTGGACTGCGCCCAGCGCCAGGACCCCTGGACACCACGAATGCCACGACGCCCGACACCGCTACGATGCCAGAACCCTCCACGCACTCAACACCGGACGATCACACACCTTCTTCCTGGCCGCCCCGAAGCGCAACCACAGAGCTTTCACCTGCCGGAACTGCAGCTTCACAAGCATCCGCCCCATCATGCTGCCGACCAGGAAAGAATCCTACCACCTCAGATGCATCCTTCTCAACACCCGCTCTGCCCAGAAACATGCCGTTGAACTCTGGGACCTACCTCCCCAGACGTCGCCTTCCTGACGGAGACCTGGCTGAGCCCCGCCTCAGCACCCGACATAGCCATAGCCATCCCCGAAGGCTACAAGATCACCCGCAAGGACCGCACCAACAGAGCGGGAGGAGGAATCGCCATCGTCCACAGGAACACTCTCAGAGTCTCGACCAACACCGACGACACCCTCAGCACCGCCGAACACCTGCACTTCCAGATCCACACCGACCCCAACACCACCCTCAGAGGAACACTCATCTACAGACCGCCCAGACCCTGACCACAGTTCAGCGACTCCATCGCCGACTTCGTCAGCACACACGCCCTCGCCTCCACAGACTACATCCTCCTCGTGGACCGGAACTTCCACCTCGAGAACAATGACGACACCAACTCGACCACACTGATCGACAAACTAGCCAACCTCGGACTCAGACAACTCGTCACAACACCCACCCACTCCACCGGTCACACGCTTAACCCCATCTTCTCCGCAAGCCCCCACGTCTCCTTCAACCATACCACCGAACTCCACTGGACCGACCACCGCTGCATCCACTTTACCTTCAAGAAACCCACCACGCACCACCGCACCCAACAGATGCATCACCTCTGCTGGAGCAAAGTCACCGAAGACCAGCTAACCACCACCCTCGCCCAGAGCCCACCCGCCGACCATACTGACCCCGACACCGCTGCCCGCAACCTTAGACAGTGGATCAACGACTGTGCCAACAACCTCGCCCCGATCAAGAAACCCTCTAACAATCATATCAACAAGAAAGCCAGCTGGTTCACTGAAGACCTCCGGGCCTCCAAGCAAACCTGCTGAAAGCTGGAGAAGATCTGGCCCCGTGAACGAACACCGGACAGCCACGCCGCCCACAAGAAGGCCACCCGCAGACACCATCCCCTCATCAGATCCGCCATCAGGGCCTTCTTCAGTGACCGGCTAGACAACAATACGCACAACAGCAAAGAGCTCTTCAATATCGTGAAGGAACTCTCCAACCCCAGCTCCAACACCAACGACGTCCCACCCTTGCAAGACCTGTGCGACTCGCTGGCCACCTTCTTCCACCGCAAGATCAGACATCCACGAGTTTCAACGCCACGACCGCCCCGACAACCACTGAGACCTCCGCCCCCACGACCACCATCCGCACCAACCGCCTGCTCTACTGGACCAACATCAACGACGATGACACCATCAAGATCATGAACACCATCCACTTCGGATCTCCGTCAGATCCATGCCCACACCACATCTTCAACAAAGCCAGCACATCCATCGCACCCCATCTCCGGAAAGTCATCAACACCTCCTTCGAGACAGCAACCTTACCGGAGAGCTGGAAGCACGCCGAGATCAACGCCTTACTCAAGAAACCCAAGGCGGACCCCAAGGACCTCAAGAACCTCTGGCCAATCTCCCTGCTCCCCTTCCCGGCAAAGGTCATCGAGAAGACCGTCAACGAACATCTGACCCGCTACCTCGAGGAGAACAACATCCTGGACCCTTCCCAGTCCGGGTTCCGCAGCAACCACAGCACCGAGACTGCCCTCATCGCCCTCACCGATGACATCAAGTCCCTGCTGGACAACGGAGAAACGGCGGACCTCATCCTCCTGGACCTGTCAGCCGCCTTCGACACGATCTGTCACCACATACTACGAACACGCCTCCACAACGCTGGGATCCAAGAGAAGGCCCTGGACTGGACCACCTCCTTCTTCTCCGACAGAACACAGAGAGTCCGTGTTGCTGAATGGATGAGGACCAGCCGACTGAAGCTGAACTCGGACAAGACGGAGGTCCTCATCCTCGGATCCAACCTTTCGGCCTGGGACGACTCCTGGTGGCCGACCGCACTGGGAACCGCTCCAACACCCACTGACCACGCACGCAACCTAGGGGTCATCCTCGACTCCACCCTCTCCATGACTAAACAGGTCAACGCCGTCTCCGCCTCCTGCTTCAACACCCTCCGCATGCTCCGTAGGATCTACAAGTGGATGCCCACTGAAACGAGAAGAACAGTCACCCAGGCCCTTGTTGGCAGCAGGTTGAACTATGCAAACGCCCTCCACACAGGAGCCTCGGCCAAACTCCTGAGACGGCTTCAACGCATCCAGAACGCCTCTGCACGCCTGATCCTCGACATCTCTCGCCGCAGCCAAATCACACCCCACCTAAGAGACCTGCATTGGCTCCTTGTCAACAAGAAGATAACCTTCTAGCTCCTCCCCCACGAACACAAGGCACTCCACAACAACGGACCAACGTACATCAACAGATGACTCAGCTTCTACACCCCCACCCGCCAGCTCCGCACCGCCGACCTCGCCCTCGCTACAGTCCCCCGCTTCCGAAGAACGACCTCAGGTGGCAGATCGTTCTCCCACCCCGCCGCCAAGACCTGGAACACCCTCCCCATCCACCTACGGCAGACCCAAGACCTGCTGACCTTCAGAAAACTCCTCAAGACCTGGCTTTTCGAGCAGTAGCAGCATTCCCCACCCCAGCGCCTTGAGACCCTCACGGGTGAGTAGTGAACTTTACAAATGATATGATTGATTGATTGATACTAAAAAGTACTCAACTGGTGTTTCTACAATACGCCTACCCCGATGTACCTAAGCTTAGTACAAGGGAAGAAGTAAGTGAGGTGTAGCATAAATGTAGTATTCTTTGCCAAGAATCTATCCAAGATTTTTCTTAGGGTCTAATCAGCTCCGTACCTTGGGTTAGAATGAAGAAGGTCAATCTCCGGACTCGATTTCCCAACAACCCGCAAGGGTAGCTTGGAAACACTGGAGCTGTATTTCTCGGCAGGAGAAAAGACAGCGTCTCTCTCAGTGCGTCTGCTGGAGGGTCGGCTTCCTTCGGCACTTGCTGTAGCAGGGTGCGTCGGGCAAGTAGATAGTCAAACTGCTCTAAACCGTGTCTTTGCTATGGAAAGTGTGGGTATATTTATACCTTGAAGGTACCGAGTTTGACGTAAAGGTGGACATAATAACGTCATCAAAGAGTCTCAGTTCTTTGAAAATTCCATACGTTCTTGGACAAGTCATTATTCAAGCAAAGGGAAGTCCCTAGCTGCTGAAGCTGGCTTTTCCAAGAAATCGTTGTGGATTTTCGGAACTAGTGGAAGTAGCCCTGCCGTATTTGGACTGCATGAGCTATGTCGAAATATGGTTATGATTTCTATGCCTATATAAGGATATGGTGATTTATACTTGTATAAGGGCATAAATCGGGAAAATTACAATAGGGTCCTAAACTGTTATACAACAGGTGCAGTGTGGCGACACACAGAACATGAACTGCAAGGAAAATGACCCTGCATGGGAGGGAGACCCCATAAAGAACGTTGGTGCATGGACTGTATGGTCCTGGGTCGTGTGTTGACAAGAATGTCTTTAAGGTTCCTAGTTTGTTTGTAGGCAAATCTAGGTTTCGGTAAATGTAGTATGCCTGTGTTCAAGATCCCCCAATGTTTGTTTGAGTTTTTTTCATTTGGTTGGGGTGAAGCATGTGACACAGGTCAAGGTATCTACGTTGTCTTTTTGCACTGATTCCAACAATGCCTCCCGGTTGTTGTTTCTCGCCCTTTTAATTGATTTCTTTATATGGCGTTCAGGGTAATTCCTTTCTCTCAGGTTATCGGCCAGGATTTTTGACTCATGTCTGAAGTCAATGATGCTGCTGCTATTCCTCCGGATCCGTAGGAATTGCCCGACTGGTAGATTATCTTCAAGGGCCCGTGGATGATGACTATCATGCAGTAACAGGCTGTTCCTGTCTGTCGGTTTCCTATAGAGCGTGGTGCTGAGATGGTTGTTAGCTAATGTGATACTAAGATCTAGGAACGGTACACTGGTGTCTGATATAGTTTTGGTAAACTTCAAGTATCTGTTTTGTGCATTTATCCATTGGCAGAAATGTTCACAAGTGTTGTAATCACCCTTCCAAAAGATGAGGATGTCATCAATAAATCTTTTCCATAACCTCATATTCTGCAGGTATGGGTTATCAGTATGGAAGATGATCCTCTCTTCAAAGGCTTCCCTTCAATGGGGACGAAGGTGCTCCCCATTGAAGTACCCTGGCACTGATGGTAAATCTGTTTTTTAAACTCAAAGACATTTTCAGTTAGTGCCAGGGTGGTGCATTCCATTACAAATGGGATAGATGTAGGTGAATTCCATTCCCCATTGTGTAGTGCTGCCTCAATGACGTCTGAGGAAGCTCTCTGGGGGATGTTGGTATAGAGAGCTTCGACGTCTAATGTGACTAACAGGTCACAATCTGCATTGTCTTGTAAGTTTTGTATTATGCCTAATATGTCTGTCGTGTGGCGTACATAGGAAGGAATCAGCTTCACCAAGAGATGTAAGAAATGGTCACTGAATTTAGACAAAGGCTCAAGTATAGAGCCTATGCCCGACACAATTGGTCTCCCAGGTACAGGTGTAATCCATTTATGTATCTTAGGTAAGCAGTAAAAGTAGGGTGTTTTAGGTTCTTTAGCAATAAGGAAGTCTGCGTCCTTTTTGCTGATCCACCCATTGGTTTCAGCCTCAAACACCATTGTGGCGCTTTTAGTGGCAAACTTATTAGTTGGGTTTACAGTTACTGGGGTGTAATACTTGCTGTTAACAAGTTGACGTGGGCATTCCTGGTCATAGTCCACAGTAGACATGATGACCGTAGCCCCTCCCTTGTCCGCCTGCTTTATGGTGATAGTTATGTCATCTGCAAGGGCTCTTGCTGCCAATGCCTTCGCTGTTGACAGGTTGTAAAAATGCGTTGAGTTGGTACTTGATTCTAGGTCTTTGAGGACCGCTTGTTCAAAGTTTAACAGTTCTGGGGGAACCATACTGTTATTGGGCATAAATGTAGAGGGGTTCCTTAACCCAGTATCTTCCTCACTGGGTTGTGTTTCTTCTCTATCATGGAAGAAGGCCTTGAGGCGGATTTTGCGGAAGAAGTTGTGTGGTTCACAATGGTCCCTGAATTTGTCAATTCTGGGTGTAGGGACATACCCTAGCCCCTTTTCCAGCACCAACTGCTCAGTTCCAGTCAGAATCCTGTGTGACAAATTAACTACTAGTTCTTCTTTCCTCTGGTCTGGCTCCTCGTTTCTACATTGTATGTCTGTTGGTCTTGCCACTGCACTTGTTTGTGTGTCCCTCTTCTTCGCCCTTTTCCTCTTCCCCAACCTCTGCCTAAAAAAGGGGAGGTGCTGCCTAGGAAGGGGGACCTTGTGGGTACATGGGGGAATTGCCATAGATTTTAGGACCACATTAGCTAACAACCATCTCAGTACCACGCTCTATAGGAAACCGACAGACAGGAACAGCCTGTTACTGCATGATAGTGATCATCCACAGACCCTTAAAGATAATCTACCAGTCGGGCAATTCCTACTGATCTCAATCGAATTGCAGCAGCATCATTGACTACAGCCATGAGTCAAAAATCCTGGCTGATAAACTGAGAGAAAGGAATTACCCTGAACACCATATAAAAAAAAGTAAATGAAAAGGGCGAGAAACAACAACCGCGAGGCATTGTTGGAACCAGTGCAAAAAGACAACGCAGATACCTTGACCTGTGTCACATCCTTCACCCCAAACTCCAACCAAATGAAAACAAATCATAAACAAACATTGGGGGATCTTGAACACAGGCATACTACATTTACCCAAACCTAGATTTGCCTACAAACGCACTAGGAACCTTAAAGACATTCTTGTCAACACACGACCCAGGACCATACAGTCCATGCACCAACCTTCTTTATGGGGTCTCCTTCCTGTGCAAGTTAATTTTTCTTGCGGTTCACATTCTGTGTATCGCCACACTGCACCCAATAAAGAAATCGTGTTCTCTGACACATTCACATGGTGCATCACGAAACACACAAATTGCAATACAACACAATGCATATATATGATCACATGCTCTTGCCAACTTAGGTATATAGGCATGCCCATGAGAACAGCCAAGACCAGGATCACAGAGCACAAAAGCAACAACCGGTGCCAACGGACTACTAAAATATGTGCACACTTCAAGGACCGTGACCACTCCCTAGATAGCATCAAATGGGTGATACTCACCTGTGCATCACCCCGAGGTCACTGTTCAAGATTGAGCAAAGATGGATACACCGCTTATCTACTGACAAGCATGGGCTCAATGATGATATTCCTTGGGCACAACTAAGTTAAGTACCTATCCGTCATTTTTTGGATGTTGTCCACTAGTGGTAATTGACATGTGACATACAGCGCCCTGTGTATGTGTGATGAATGCATTGAGCATATACGTACTACAGCATATGCGCCACACCCCTATCCATCCGAGGTTTCTTAATTGGCATTGCATATCACCTTGTTCAGGTATGGGGCATATATAGGGCACCATGTTTAATATCTGTCCTAACATGTGAAATTTACTTGCATACCAATATTTCCATTTATGGGGCATGTGTCGAGCATTATCGCACCTATACGATACACCTATGCCTGCATATGATTCTTGAGTCACACCTCGATGTCAGGGAGGAACTACCACTGCTTCAATCATTGGAACCACTGTGTTCTCCTCCTCCCACGCATTGACTCGGTTACCTCAGGCACCCTCTATACCACCATTATTGCTTCCTCGCAACCAGGTGACGCTCAAATCCGGTAATAAAACCTCCTGCTTCCTCTACTAGGGGGGGTTAGCACACTGCATCCTATTTCCGGCAATACCACTGCCTATTCCCAATTCGTAGGGTGTTAGCACACCATGCGTTCTACTTCCAGTTTCGCCAAACCTCCGCTCCCGGGAACGCACCAGTGAGTATAATCTTCACGATGGCGTGGGAGTCCCTCACTTTACGGGCCGGCGGCTGGGGTAGGTGAACTGGCGCAGTGACGCTGATCTACAGGTGAGTGGGTATGCCTACATCCATGTTGGCGGAAACTCTTTGCTGTTTTACTCGCTTTTGGGTTCATTAGAGCGCCTCTTTGGTAACATGTAGAATGCCTTTACAGGTGAGCCTGCCATAGATCTCAGCAATGCGGCGGCTCGCACCACATACAGGGTCATGGACGATGCGATGGGGACGGGTGGTCACCCCCATACTACCATGTGGAGTACAGGTACATGGGGACCACCTACCATTGTCACCATTTCCTTCCCCGCCCTGCGTTAACCGGGCTGCATCATGGCTATGGGATGGGCAGCAATCTGCACTGGGGGCACCTACTTGTTCCGGAGCCACTCTGAGCTCCAGAAGTCAATCAAAGGCGGTTTAGCCTTTACCGACGGGGTTTGGAAATCCACAATACCCTTGTCTCTAGCTTAGGATAATTATCCTTGATGTGCCCCAGCGCCGCTGGTACTGTTGAAGCCCGGTTTTAAGTCTAATAGGGTGAGTCTTTTGTCTTGACATTCCGTGAGAGTGGAATTTTTATGATTGTTCATTACTGTTTTTACCTTGATTGAATATAGTGAATCAATGTTGGCCAGCACAATTTGTGTTGCCTGTCACCACACCTTGAACAGTATTTTACTATTTTTATGAGTCACCAGTGTAAGCACTATGCGTCACGTTCTATTGATACAGAGAGTTATGGCTTAATTAAGCATGCACAACAATTAAGGAGTATTTACTTTGATTCCCCCCCCCTTTTGTTTCCCTCCTTTCTTAGATTTTCTTCTTCGGTGTTTAGGTATTTATCCTATAACATACGTGGTAGGTAGATTACCGTAACCACCACAGGGTGTAGATAGTTTACGCTTTCGTCCTGATTAATTGTTGTCTGACCTCTCAGACATTTTAACAAGAAACATGTTGACCAGTATAGAGTAGAGCACTATAATCTTAAACCACTTAATTTAAGATAAGAGTTGCCGCTCTAATTTTATTTTAATCTGGTAGGAGCCACTTAATTAAAATACATTTGTGGACTACCTAACCTGTTTTAAATTGCACCTTCACCACATAACATCTATACTAACCTGGGCCCCTCACCCACACCTCACCAAATGGCAAGGAACAAAAAATCTCTGCCAAAGACCCCATCATTGGGTGCCCGTCGGGTATTGCAGCGTCGACCCGACGAGGAGCAGTCCCGATGATGAAGCATGACACCTAGCTGGCTGAGGTGTGTGAGGGCCTTAGTTCCGAAAGGAGGAATTCCCCCACCTCCTTACTTCCCCGCCACCCCCCCCCCCCCCCCCCCCCTTGGTGGACCCATGGCCCCCCAAGGTTGATTGTCAACCCCTTATTTCTCTGTACTGACCCGCTGGGTAACCCACTGAGGAACTGCATACCCTTTCGGCTTTTGCATAAATTATATGGAAAGTATTGGTGTGAAACAGAATAAACGTATGCAGTCAGATGTGTTGGAACACTGCATATACAGCTAGGCTGTGTCTTTGAGCTGTTTAGTACATAGCACCCACAAATCCAAAATACCATAAAGGCAAAACAAACAGTGACAAGCAAAAAGGACACCGATCAGGCAACAAAAGAAACTGTTGTAGCGAAATATCTATAAGGTTTTGTCATTAAAACACAATATAGTGCACACCTTTGCATTGTTTCTATAACTGGTGTGTACGTGGTTTCTCTTGGCAGTCTTTTTACCATAGAAACTTTTCAATGATAGGATGTTGTGTACAGTGTTCGTTGGTTAAAAATATGTACTTTTTGTTTGCATTCCTTGTATGTTATTTCATTGAATGATGTGTTCAGTGCTTCTTTGAAAGAATGTGTACATTTTATCTCCGTGTGCTGTGTGTAGTAATCTTTCTCTGGGTTGGTTTGTTGATGGTTTATACATTGGCCCTTAGTATTACACATCACCCCCTAACGCCAAAATATATCACTCATTGGATGTGGGTGGGGCAGGCTAACATTAAAAGTGAGAAGTGAGCAGCGGGCTATGAAGCGAGACATCGGATGTCAGAAGGGTCAGAAGCATAAGGAACAGCAGGAGGAGGGCGGAGGGGGCATCGAGCCCAACCACTTTCATATTGTTTTCTCTTAAAATGTGAACACGATTTATCCTCAACTACACCTCCAAGTCAGTCTATCACATCGTAGTTTAATCTCACTTCCTTATTCTACTGTTTGTCATAGCAGACCCAGTGCTAAGAAATATGGGAACAGTATATCCAGACACGTACTGTCATCTATTTATTTTGTTTAAATATTGTAATTGCTCACTGACTGTATAGATTCCTATCTACGGAGATGTACACCGCATGCTGTGGCAGGATTGACAAACACATATGGCGATACACGCTCACAAAGAAAGAGGTGCACCCATACAGGGGTGACATATATAATCACGGCAAGACAGGCTCATTAGTAACATATGCAACAAAAAAATATTAGCATCCAGAGATGCCCATGAGCGCGTGCACACACATGCCGTGAGAGATCTGCACACGCAGGAGTGGGTACAAAAAACTGAACACAATGCACAGTGAGGGTTATAAGAATGTGTGAACTAGAACAGGGACAGAACAGGTACACATGGAATAAAGAGGTATGATTTTCATGCAGATTCAGATGGGAAGGTGACAAATGTTTGTGAGAGGACTTGAAATGATGTGTCCTATTGAAAGTAAGCATAGTTGAAACCCTATATTTTCTTTTTATACCATCACCCTCATGATACAATTAATGTAGTTTTCGGGAGTATTGGTTCAACAGCAATATCTGAAGTGGACTATAACTCCCAGAATTCATTAGATTTAAAATTAGACCGCACTGTGCCATAGGTGACATCGAGTAAACTGGTAAACTTAGCTTTAAGCTACTAATGCACTGCAATTTGATATGCCCCACCTACTTTATTTCTGCATTTACCTGTGGATTTAAAAGCTGGGAGAAGCAAGTTACAGGCTTTTTGGTTACCTCGTGAACAACGCATGACTACTGAGTAGGGTGAACAAACCGTCTTGCTCAATTAACTGAAACTGGTTGTTTCCAACACCATACATAGTGCAGAATGCCTTTATCTTAAATAAAAAAATGCACTAAAGCCTTCTCACTAGTCTACACAGTACCTTATTTACCTGTAAATTAAACCTGTCGACGATTCGGTCTCGTAGATTGAAATTGCTTCACAATTCGAAACCATTCTCCGAATGCAACAATGGCTAGCTGCTGCCAAAGTAATACAAGTATCACAGGAGTGGGGAGGATGTGGGCAGTGGCCAGAGCTGCTGACTTGAGAGCTGGGAATCCCAATTCGAGCGTCAGTAGGGCACATCCTGTGATTGTGGGCAAATCACTTGAAACTGTCCGGGTGAGCTATATAAATCTGCTGCAAGACGAAAAAGCAGAAGGAAGCAAAACTATATGAACAAATAGTTCAAACAAAGCAGATGTTAACGGAATTTCAGCTGCGGGAAACTGATAAGCGAAGCAGATGAGAAACAAGCATTGGTAAATGCAGGAACATATGCTGCAGCCAATAGAAATGGAGGAAAAGTAAGTGACAAGACCGTTCTAAAAGACAGGAACCAATGCTCCCTCAGCTCTCAAAGCTGAGGCGTACCCAGGTAGAACACCATATGCTCACCACAAAGTTGTTCCAGCAGTGTTCTCTCTATGTCTTGAGGGATTGAGACTTCCATTGCAAATCAATAGGATCTAAATTATGATGACCGCCATTGATAGCAGGACTAGAGGAAGCTTCCAAGTACGGAGTGTAAGAAAGCTGGAATTACTCCGAAGATGGTCTGAAAGGTGGTTAACAAACCTGATCCAATACGTTTACATAAGTGTAAAATCCCCCTCGTATCACACATGTTAAAGATACGATGAACCATTTCTCTGAAATGGAGTGGGAAATCCGTACGGACGAGGGCCTGTATCTCTGCCGAAGACCTTGCAACCTGGAGATCAAAAGTCTCTCGGGCTGAAGTTAAGGCTGCATTTTGTTGAAACAACATGGCTTTCGGGCTGCTCAGCGAATCAAACCTTATACTGGAAACATTCAAGGAAGGCCACAGTGGTGCTTCCCTAACTATGCGAGCTGGGGTAAACAATTCCTCTTACAACAAACAACCCTGGAGTTCACTCTGACTAGATATGCGATGCCTGGCGCCATTCCGCTACAGCCTTGATCATTCAGCATTAAATAACCCAAAATCCGGATGAATTACAGCAGCTGAAGAGCCTTTCAAGTAGCAAGTTAAGTTCGCTATTGAAGTATTACACGCTCTGTGAAGCGAAATGTCCTTGCACACTAAAGACCCACTTAAAGCCTTCTCACCGTCTGTACCGCTTAAGAAAACTTCAGTGTGCTTATTTCTACACCTATATCTGTACGGCAACGCCCAGATTTCCTGTATGTACCCTGCGCCCAATGCTTCATACCTGCCTATCGGGTGGTGTCTAAGGCAGTATTGGAACTGGATTATCGTGATCGGCAACAAAATATAGCACGAATTAGCCATTCCGTAGATGGTGACTCGTCTGTTGGTCAGATAATAAGCCGAAAAGAGATTTGTGCCGTTAATGTACCGCCATGGCACGTGGCTAGAATACAATGATTGTAGCGTCCATCTTAAAAGCATACTGGAGTGCAATTAAGATGGCCCATGTTGTAGAATAAAAGGGGGTGGTGATGGACGGAGCATCAGAACCAATCAAACACTCACACCCAGTCAAAAGATCTGGGTATGATCCATCACCGTTCTTTAGCCCACTCTGCCACCCCAGTTCAGACATGGCTATATGCAAATCAGTCTGACCCTGTGCCTCATGGGAACAGTCCAGCCCGAACTGCCAAGCCATGCCTTCCCTGGACCGGAAACAAGCTTCCGAGGACCGGTTTCTGGCATTCCAGCCGTCTTCAGCCCGGCTTGCTTGAATCCAGTGGCAAAGTGAGCAAGGGACTCACGTCTGAGCATACCCTGCCACACTTATGGCGGCCAAAGCGGTACAAAAGGGGGTGGTGATGGACGGAGCATCAGAACCAATCAAACACTCACACCCAGTCAAAAGATCTGGGTATGATCCATCACCGTTCTTTAGCCCACTCTGCCACCCCAGTTCAGGCATGGCTATATGCAAATCAGTCTGACCCTGTGCCTCATGGGAACAGTCCAGCCCGAACTGCCAAGCCATGCCTTCCCTGGACCGGAAACAAGCTTCCGAGGACCGGTTTCTGGCATTCCAGCCGTCTTCAGCCCGGCTTGCTTGAATCCAGTGGCAAAGTGAGCAAGGGACTCACGTCTGAGCATACCCTGCCACACTTATGGCGGCCAAAGCGGTACAAAAGAGGGTGGTGATGGACGGAGCATCAGAACCAATCAAACACTCACACCCAGTCAAAAGATCTGGGTATGATCCATCACCGTTCTTTAGCCCACTCTGCCACCCCAGTTCAGGCATGGCTATATGCAAATCAGTCTGACCCTGTGCCTCATGGGAACAGTCCAGCCCGAACTGCCAAGCCATGCCTTCCCTGGACCGGAAACAAGCTTCCGAGGACCGGTTTCTGGCATTCCAGCCGTCTTCAGCCCGGCTTGCTTGAATCCAGTGGCAAAGTGAGCAAGGGACTCACGTCTGAGCATACCCTGCCACACTTATGGCAGCCAAAGCGGTACAAAAGGGGGTGGTGATGGACGGAGCAGTTCGGGCTGGACTGTTCCCATGAGGCACAGGGTCAGACTGATTTGCATATAGCCATGTCTGAACTGGGGTGGCAGAGTGGGCTAAAGAATGGTGATGGATTAAACCCAGATCTTTTGACTGGGTGTGAGTGTTTGATTGATTCAGATGCTCCGTCCATCACCACCCCCTTTTGTACCGCTTTTGGATGCCATAAGTGTGGCAGGGTATGCTCAGACGTGAGTCCATTGCTCAGTTTGTGTAGTATTCTTGCATCTTGTTTACGTTATACATGCTTTCTCCACTACCGGTCCAGCTTGTAGAATGTTGCAGCTATGATGCACAAGAGAATGTTGGGATTCAGTGGGCTGAGGTTGACAGTTGACATTGGGTTGAGCATCATGTTGGATGCTCCTGGTGGGGCTGCTTTACCATCTTATCTGCATATCATCAAATAAACATCTTAACATCATCTACTGCGTGGGACATGATTACTACATTATTTATGGCGACGATGGATCCTACGAACCTACCACTCCTACGGATGAACTGCAACTACTCTAAAGCAAGTAAGCAAAAGATACCTCTCAAACAAGAAACCTACAAAAAAAAAAACGTTATTATATAAAGAGTAACCTGACAAGCAAGAGAGAGAGGTCACGCCTGTAAGCCCCACCAGAGTCCACTTCACCGGACAGCCCAAGAACAGGCGTGCTATATCATCAAGCAATTAGTCCAAAAAACAAAAAGCGGAAGCCTTCCAAGTCACAAGAGACCCAACTCTACAAAAAGAAAGTTTTGAAGACTTAAAAGAAAGAAGGTAAGCAGAGGCTGTGTGTATTAACTAACCTTAGCCTGCTTGCCGTGGAAATTCACACTTTTGTTTAGTATCAACCCAGTATTAACTATGACTTTGAAGGCTAGCAAATTAACAATCTTTGTGGACCTGGAATCCGTTTAATTAAGGAATAACAATATTCAAAGTATGGTATCAGTTTATTTCCTTAATGTGAAGTTGTTCCAAAATCGACTGTTTGGTTTATTCATGTCCGGAGGCATAAATCGAGCCTCGGAGATAGTAGTACTCATTTCCGGCCACTGGGTGGTGCTTGTGTGATACCTACCTTATTTATCGGAGAAATTTTCACAGAACTATAGCGAAATTAAAGATTTACCTGTTTTCTTCCGTTGTGTGACGGTTGACAGTTGCCGTGTGGAGTCGTCTTACCCCTGTCCCCTCAATTTTACTTCTGATGACGTCGCAGAATCTTCTGAGGGTGTTCGTGAGCTGAAACGTCATGGAACTTTCTCGGCAAGTCATGGATGGAAGCGTTTCTTACGCTGCTCCGTTTTTCTCCTCGTTGACCATTCTAGACTGAGTTATGCGTGATGTCATCGCGCATGAATGTCATCACACACGCAAGCCACCATTTTAAGTATCCTTGGTTACCGGCACAACGTTAACAACAATTTCAATTTATTCTCGAACCCTGCACTTTATTAACCATTTGATCATTTCGGTGCAGTGGCTACACACCGAGACTCATTTTGCTTTTCCTGTTAGGTCTTCTTCTTCTTCTGCATTAGATCGTAGAAATGATTCTCCACAGGTACTTTGGTTCGTGTCTGTTGACTAAAAGTACTTACAAGATATACTCTGGAAATGCTTTGTCTCCGTTTGAGATCGGGTGAGACACCACTCACCATGACATTTTTACTTCATATGGAACAGTTACTTCACATTACTTCGACATTTTGTTGTTTTACTGTCAGATTATAATGAGATATATTCCTATTTTTACTGTACCATGTAAAATGCTCATATGCTTTTATTATTTTATAATATGGTCTTTCCTAAATAGGTTTTAATGTTTTGCATACAACTTACTTGTTGCTTTGTTATTTAGCACCTGAGTTACTTCTAATGTTTTCTTGCTATTATGAGTGCCATACGTAATTCTTCAGGTACATCGTAAGCGCACTGGGTCAGTTGTTACATGTGCTGTGCTTAGTGAGAGTTTTAGTGATGATTAGTTCGTTTTTTTTTTTGGCTAGTATTTTCTTGGCGCTAGAACTACTACTTAGGGGATTTATTGTTTAGGAGCTGGTTTCCTTACATTTATTATATTCTTTCAGTTGAGGTAGTGCACACCTTTTCACTGATTTCATTCCCCTCAGTTTTGTATGTCTAGCAGCTTTAGCTTTTCTTACGTCTCACTCTCATATTACCTTTTACATCTGCTCATGTAACAGTACAACTTGTTTCTTTTCATGTGTATGTATCTAGGGGGTTCCAGTCCCACCTATGTAATCAGTATTGGGTGTTAGTCCCACATACTCAGTGTTTAAGGGAGTTAGTCCCACCTACATTTTTACAAATGGGTTTGAGTCCCATATACTCAGTTTTTTTTACATGAAGGTTCTCTACATGGGAATCATCTTCACCGTCCCTTGTTGGGGCAGGTTTTGGGTTAGAGTCCCATTATCCTCAGTTTTACATTCAACGTCTTTTGTTTGACAGGCAGGATTTGGGTTAAAGTCCCATTATCCTCAGTTTCACATTCTGCGTCTATTGCTTGAGAGACAGGATTTGAGTTGAAGTCCCTTTATCTTTTGTCTTACACTTTCCGTCCCTTATTTTAGAGACCAGATTTGGGTTACAGTCCCATTATCCTTATTCTTACATTTACTGTCTTTTGTTTTAGAGGCAGGTTTTGCGTTAGAGACCCTCGTTTTTGGGTCAAGAATTTGGAAATGTTTCTATCTATTTTGTTATATTATATTTCTGGTGGGAAGATGGGTAATGTTGACATCTTTTGTTGTTTTAATTTTAGCCATATTCTCATGTTTTTAAATTGTTCACACTCTCTCGTGATGTAGTATATTTATTGTATAATCCTGAGAGTTGAACTATTTCGTATATTTGTTATTGTACTTTGTCTTTCCTTCTTGCATGCCTGTTCTGGCCACTAGGTGTATCTGTCGGTGAGTCATCGGTATTTTCAAACTTAGTTTTCCTCTTTGTTGTTTCCTTTTGTTCGGTTCTTGTCTTTCTCTTGTTTTTTTTATGGAAAGGAGGATGGGTATGTTCTTCTGTGTGTTTTTCATTCTTTGGTTCTACCTGACCAGTGTTTCCTCCTTTTTGTTTTCATTCTTTGGTTCTTTCTGTCCAGCGTTCTTTCCTTTTTGTTGTTGGTTCTTTCTGACCAGCGTACTTTCCTTTTTGTTTTCATTGTGGAAGAGAGGGGATGATGTAGTATTCTTGCATCTTGTTTACGTTATACATGCTTTCTCCACTACCAGTCCAGCTTGTAGACTGTTGCAGCTATGATGCACAAGAGAATGTTGGGATTCAGTGGGCTGAGGTTGACAGTTGACATTGGGTTGAGCATCATGTTGGATGCTCCTGGTGGGGCTGCTTTACCATCTTATCTGCATATCATCAAATAAACATCTTAACATCATCTACTGCGTGGGACATGATTACTACACTTTGCCACTGGATTCAAGCAAGCCGGGCCTGAAGACGGCTGGAATGCCAGAAACCGGTCCTCGGAAGCTTGTTTCCGGTCCAGGGAAGACATGGCTTGGCAGTTCGGGCTGGACTGTTCCCATGAGGCACAGGGTCAGACTGATTTGCATATAGCCATGTCTGAACTGGGGTGGCAGAGTGGGCTAAAGAGTGGTGATGGATTAAAACCAGATCTTTTGACTGGGTGTGAGTGTTTGATTGATTCAGATGCTCCGTCCATCACCACCCCCTTTTGTACCGCTTTTGGCCGCCATAAGTGTGGCAGGGTATGCTCAGACGTGAGTCCCTTGCTCACTTTGCCACTGGATTCAAGCAAGCCGGGCTGAAGACGGCTGGAATGCCAGAAACCGGTCCTCGGAAGCTTGTTTCCGGTCCAGGGAAGACATGGCTTGGCAGTTCGGGCTGGACTGTTCCCATGAGGCACAGGGTCAGACTGATTTGCATATAGCCATGTCTGAACTGAGGTGGCAGAGTGGGCTAAAGAATGGTGATGGATTAAACCCAGATCTTTTGACTGGGTGTGAGTGTTTGATTGATTCAGATGCTCTGTCCATCACCACCCCCTTTGGAACCGCTTTTGGCCGCCATACGTGTGGCAGGGTATGCTCAGACGTGAGTCCCTTGCTCACTTTGCCACTGGATTCAAGCAAGCCGGGCTGAAGACGGCTGGAATGCCAGAAACCGGTCCTCGGAAGCTTGTTTCCAGTCCAGGGAAGACATGGCTTGGCAGTTCGGGCTGGACTGTTCCCATGAGGCACAGGGTCAGACTGATTTGCATATAGCCATGTCTGAACTGGGGTGGCAGAGTGGGCTAAAGAATGGTAATGGATTAAACCCAGATCTTTTGACTGGGTGTGAGTGTTTGATTGATTCAGATGCTCCGTCCATCACCACCCCCTTTTGTACCGCTTTTGGCCGCCATAAGTGTGGCAGGGTATGCTCAGACGTGAGTCCCTTGCTCATTTTGCCACTGGATTCAAGCAAGCCGGGCTGAAGACGGCTGGAATGCCAGAAACCGGTCCTCGGAAGCCTGTTTCCGGTCCAGAGAAGACATGGCTTGGCAGTTCGGGCTGCACTGTTCCCATGAGGCACAGGGTCAGACTGATTTGCATATAGCCATGTCTGAACTGGGGTGGCAAAGTGGGCTAAAGAATGGTGATGGATTAAACCCAGATCTTTTGACTGGGTGTGTGTGTTTGATTGATTCAGATGCTCCGTCCATCACCACCCCCTTTTGTACCGCTTTTGGCAGCCATAAGTGTGGCAGGGTATGCTCAGACGTGAGTCCCTTGCTCACTTTGCCACTGGATTCAAGCAAGCCGGGCTGAAGACGGCTGGAATGCCAGAAACCGGTCCTCGGAAGCTTGTTTCCGGTCCAGGGAAGACATGGCTTGGCAGTTCGGGCTGGACTGTTCCCATGAGGCACAGGGTCAGACTGATTTGCATATAGCCATGTCTGAACTGGGGATGCAGAGTGGGCTAAAGAATGGTGATGGATTAAACCCAGATCTTTTGACTGGGTGTGAGTGTTTGATTGATTCAGATGCTCCATCCATCACCACCCCCTTTTGTACCGCTTTTGGCCGCCATAAGTGTGGCAGGGTATGCTCAGACGGGAGTCCCTTGCTCACTCTGCCACTGGATTCAAGCAAGCCGGGCTGAAGACGGCTGGAATGCCAGAAACCGGTCCTCGGAAGCTTGTTTCCGGTCCAGGGAAGACATGGCTTGGCAGTTCGGGCTGGACTGTTCCCATGAGGCACAGGGTCAGACTGAATTGCATATAGCCATGTCTGAACTGGGGTGGCAGAGTGGGCTAAAGAATGGTGATGGATTTAACCCAGATCTTTTGACTGGGTGTGAGTGTTTGATGGATTCAGATGCTCCGTCCATCACCACCCCCTTTGGTACCGCTTTTGGCCGCCATAAGTGTGGCAGGGTATGCTCAGACGTGAGTCCCTTGCTTACTTTGCCACTGGATTCAAGCAAGCCGGGCTGAAGACGGCTGGAATGCCAGAAACCGGTCCTCGGAAGCTTGTTTCCAGTCTAGGGAAGACATGGCTTGGCAGTTCGGGCTGGACTGTTCCCATGAGGCACAGGGTCAGACTGATTTGCATATAGCCATGTCTGAACTGGGGTGGCAGAGTGGGCTAAAGAATGGTGATGGATTAAACCCAGATCTTTTGACTGGGTGTGAGTGTTTGATTGATTCAGATGCTCCGTCCATCACCACCCCCTTTTGTACCGCTTTTGGCCGCACGCTCCGCCCCCCTCCACTCCCCACATAAGACAGATGAACCAACGCGCAGCGTCCACGTGCTGGGGCCGCGCCGAAGGTGCGCCAAAGGTAAGCCCGTCTACGCCCGTCCGCGCCTGGACCGCGCCCAGCGCCCGTCCCCCTGCCCTATGCCGCTCCCAACCCCCCAGAGTAACGTATGATGCCGATACTCTCCTCGCCTTCAACACCGGACGCACCCCACTATGCTGCGAAGCTACCCCAGGACGTACCCACGGCCCATTCTCCTGCCTCTCCTGTAAGTTCAACTGCTTCAGGACCCTCACCAAACACACTTCCTCCACACTCAGCTCCGAACCCAACGACTTGAAATGCATACTACTGAACACCCGCTCGGTCCACAGACACGCAACCGAACTCTGGGACCTCATCGACACTGTATCACCTGACATCGCCTTCCTCACTGAAACTTGGATGAATGCATCTTCCGCCCCCGACATCGCCATAGCCATACCGGACACTTACAAGATCATTCGAAAAGACCGCACCAATAAAATAACTGGAGGAGGCATCGCCATCGTCCATAGAAACACCATCAAAATTACAACCAGCTCTGACGACAATCTTGCAACCGCCGAACACCTCCACTTTCAGATCCACACCGACCCCAGGACCACACTTAGAGGAACCCTCATTTACAGGCCCCCAGGCACCCGATCTCAATTCAGCGACGACATCACTGACTTCGTCAGCCCGCACGCCCTCGCCTCCGAGAACTACATTCTTCTAGGAGACCTCAACTACCACCTTGACAACATTCTCGACAACAACACCACCACCCTTCTGGACAACCTGTCCAATCTCGGACTCAAACAACTTGTTGACATCCCCACTCACACAGCCGGACACACGCTCGACCCTATCTTCACCTCCAGCAAGCACATCTCCTTCGATCACACTACAGCTCTCCACTGGACGGATCACAGCTGTGTTCACTTCAGCTACAAAACAACCCTGACCCACAACCGTCCACAACCCATTCCCCAAAGAAAATGGAACAAAATCACCACCGACCAACTCCTCGCATCCCTCAGCCAAAACACTCCCACCCTAACAACGGACCCAGACCTAGCGGCCACAAACTTCAGGCAATGGATCACACACAGTGCGGACGAACTAGCACCCTTGAAAAAACACCAGTTGAAATCATTCAGCAAAAAGGCTCCCTGGTTCAATGATGACCTTAAAAAATCCAAGAAGACATGCCGCACCCTGGAGAAGAATTGGAGAAAAGAACCAACCCCAGACAACATGGCCTCCCTCAAGACAGCCACCCGCAAACACCACCAACTGATTCGATCCGCCAAGAAATCAGCATTTAAGGACCGTCTCGACAACAATTCTCATAACAGCAAGGAACTCTTCAATATCGTCAAAGAATTCACCAACCCTCCTGCAGCATCCAACGACATCACTAACTCCCAAGACCTCTGCAATGCGCTATCCTCCTTCTTCTACAACAAAATTGCCGACATCCACAACAGCTTCAAGAATACTCCCAATGACCAACTCACCCCACCCCCTTCTGTTCCCACCCCTCCAACTAACTACCTCAACTCCTGGAACCCAATCACCATTGAAGACACCATTCGCCTCATGAACTCAATCCACTCTGGATCACCTTCCGACCCCTGTCCCCACTACATCTTCAACAAAGCTGACTCCATCATCGCTCCCCAACTCCGCGATGTCATCAACTGCTCCTTCAACTCCGCCACCTTTCCAGAAATATGGAAACACGCCGAACTCAGCGCCCTTCTGAAAAAACCGACAGCAGACCCCTCAGAACTGAAAAACTACCGACCCATTTCCCTCCTCCCTTTCCCGGCCAAAGTCATCGAGAAAGCCGTCAACAGCCAACTCGCAGCCTTCCTTGAATCCAACAACTCCCTGGATCCCTCACAGAACGGCTTTAGAGCTAAACACAGCACCGAGACCGCCCTCATTGCGGCGACTGACGACATCCGAGCACTCCTGGACAACGGTGAAACAGTGGCCCTCATTCTACTCGACCTCTCCGCCGCCTTCGACACTGTCTGTCACAATACCCTCATACAACGCCTCAACAACATCGGCATACAAGGTAAAGCCTTGGACTGGATCATCTCGTTCCTAGCCGGGAGATCACAGAGAGTCCGACTCCCCCCTTTCTACTCAGAGCCCACCGAACTCATCTGCGGCATACCTCAAGGCTCCTCACTCAGTCCCACCCTCTTCAACGTCTACATGAGTCCCCTCGCCTCCATCGCACGTCAACACAACCTCAACATCATCTCCTACGCCGACGACACCCAGCTAATCCTTTCCCTCACCAAAGACCCCAACACCGCCAAAAACAACCTTCACGAAGGTATGAAAGAAGTAGCCGAATGGATGAAACAGAGCCGCTTAAAACTCAACTCAGACAAAACGGAGGTGCTCATCCTTGGGTCCTCCCCCTCAGCTTGGGACGACTCCTGGTGGCCTTCCGCTTTGGGACCAGCGCCCACACCCACGGACCATGCACGTAACCTTGGCTTCATTCTAGACTCCTCTCTCTCAATGTCCAGACAAGTCAACGCCGTATCGTCCTCCTGCTTCAACGTCCTTCGCATTCTCAAAAAGATCTTCCGCTGGATCCCCCTCGAAACAAGAAAGACTGTCACCCATGCACTGGTCACGAGTCGACTGGACTATGGCAACACTCTCTACGCCGGAATTACTACAAAATTGCAGAAAAAGCTCCAGCGCATCCAAAACGCATCAGCGAGACTCATATTAGACATCCCGCGCCAAGAGCACATCACCGGTCACCTAAAAAACCTCCACTGGCTTCCCGTCAACAAAATAATTACTTTCCGCCTTCTTACCCACGCACACAAGGCCCTTTATAATCTAGGACCCGAATGCCTCAACACCCGACTGTCCTTTTACTATCCTACCCGCCAACTAAGATCATCCAATCAAGCCCTCGCCGCAGTCCCGCGCATCCGAAAAACCACCATGGGTGGCAGATCCTTCTCCTTCCTGGCTGCCAAGACCTGGAACTCACTCCCCACCCACCTCCGCCTTAATCAGAATCACATCTCCTTCAGAAAAGAACTGAAAACTTGGCTATTCGATAAACAGTGAACCCCTCCCTCTAGCGCCTTGAGACCCTCTGGGTGAGTAGTGCGCTTTATAAATGCCTGAACTTGAACTTGAACTTGAACTTGAACTATGCTCAGACGGGAGTCCCTTGCTCACTTTGCCACTGGATTCAAGCAAGCCGGGCTGAAGACGGCTGGAATGCCAGAAACCGGTCCTCGGAAGCTTGTTTCCGGTCCAGGGAAGACATGGCTTGGCAGTTCGGGCTGGACTGTTCCCATGAAGCACAGGGTCAGACTGATTTGCATATAGCCATGTCTGAACTGGGGTGGCAGAGTGGGCTAAAGAATGGTGATGGATTAAACCCAGATCTTTTGACTGGGTGTGAGTGTTTGATGGATTCAGATGCTCCGTCCATCACCACCCCCTTTGGTACCGCTTTTGGCCGCCATAAGTGTGGCAGGGTATGCTCAGACGTGAGTCCCTTGCTCACTTTGCCACTGGATTCAAGCAAGCCGGGCTGAAGACGGCTGGAATGCCAGAAACCGGTCCTCGGAAGCTTGTTTCCGGTCCAGGGAAGACATGGCTTGGCAGTTCGGGCTGGACTGTTCCCATGAGGCACGGGGTCAGACTGATTTGCATATAGCCATGTCTGAACTGGGGTGGCAGAGTGGGCTAAAGAATGGTGATGGATTAAACCCAGATCTTTTGACTAGGTGTGAGTGTTTGATTGATTCAGATGCTCCGTCCATCACCACCCCCTTTTGTACCGCATGTTGTAGAATAGACAAATTTTGATTCATAATGTTAATTGCTGAGGAGACCATGTTGCCCAGTGAATAAATATGTGAAGAAAGTGCGGTCATTTCATTGTCCACCACAGCTAAGGCTATTTCTAGGTTAATTCTACCAATCTCAGATAATCTCTCAGCAGCTTCCTGTTGGGAGAATTTCCACAGTTCATTGTAGATGGCATATAGGAAGAGTTTTTTACGCAGTATCTTAAGACCTAGCACGAAATCCCTAAGATCCATGTCATCAGACAGAAGGGACAAGTGTTGTTTCACCTGTAATAGTGTTGAGGTCTTTAGCCACTCTAGGCATAACTTCCCAACACCATAAGAAGTCACTATCCCCGGGTTGTCTGTGTGTACATAGCGTAGGTCAGGCCTATGGATACTAAACCCTCCGGTGGTACCCTGGAATCTTAACTGACACCTATTTGTGTCGATTGGCCAAACCAACCATCCCATCGAATTGGGAGCTGATGAAATGTTTGTACCATTCCGTATCATTGTACCCAGTACCTCCTCACTTGTCAGTGTATCACTTGATATACCTTTAATAGGTGTACTTGGGGTAATGAAATCTTTCAATGAAATTTTAAATAGATGTGGAATTTTAAAATGTTCAGTATGACCAAATACATCATATGAAACCCTATCCATAACTATACCCTCAGGTACTGGAACTGCTATAATGTTCACTAGGGACAGGTCTCTCAGTTTACGGTGGGATGATGTATGTGGTTTCAGGACCACGTTCACAGGTTGTACTGCAGAGCAATGTGGGAGGTAAGGTCCATTCAATAATAGGTAAAAGACAGTTACAATCCATATGAACAGGAACAGGGTCCCTAATGCAAACCAAAGATATAACCCAGGGAACGCAAAGTAAGCCTTTTTTGTCCTGAGATAGAATTGTCAAAATTTCTCTTTTTTAGAAATGTGCTCCGTTTGCTCAGGTTCACTTGGATCTGAAGAAAAGTCATCGAAGTTGATGAAGTAGCCAGATGCCGTTCGATCTATCTTTGGTAGCTCTTCAGGGGTTGTAGAACTGGCAGGTATCTCTTGTGAAAGCACATTGATGTAGATATCATTATTGGGCTGAAGTGCAATTTGAGTTCCAGTTATATTTGGATGTTGTTCTATTCCAACTGGTATTATTCGCATTCCGTTATTGGATACTTCTGCACTTTGTGCAGGGGAGTCGTGAAACGTTATTAGTTTTTCCATCTGAACTTCCTGTATGGTAGCGAGAAGAGATCTGCACCTTTTCAGGATCCCACTCGGCCTACTGTTGAGAATCGGCCACATATTTTGGTTTGATCAGATTAATGGAGACAAATCTTCTTTCTTTTTGGCTGGGAAGAGGAGGAAGAAGTACTATTTTAGTTCCTTTGACGGACAGGTATTGGTGCTCTGTAAGATGGCCCAAACTCCTTCTTGTCTCCAATTTTTTTTTTACCAGGTCCAAAATCTTCGAGACCCAGACAGGTCTTGCCGGAACCAGTTTCACTTCCCCAGTGGTGGTGCGTTTTTTTTTGGATGTTGCTTTGTAATGCCCGAAATTCATTGAGTTCCTGTAAAACAGCCAAACGATCATTCAAATCAAATGGATTTGCATTCGCCACTGTGCTGGCACAATCGAGGTCAGGTACCCACATTCTTGTCCCAAACAGGATCTCATAGGGGGTACGTCCTTCCACAGATTTTCTTGGCATGTTGTTAAGTGCCCTCTGAAACCCATACAGGTGATTGACCCAACTGCCGCCTGCACCTAATACCCTTGCTATTAAGGATTGCTTTAGGTCCCAGTTTTTCCTCTCCACCACGGATTTCCCTTGGGATGGTAGAGGGAGGTGTATCGCAACGCCATGCCCATACTTCCCATGGCGTCCTTGTAAGCCCATGAGCAAAACGCAGGGCCATGGTCAGAGTGTAACGTGCCAATTGCGTATGTCTCGATGGAGACTCGCAAATCCTTTGTAGCAGTTTGGGCATCAGCCTTACGCTGAGGCCAAACCCATACAAATCTAGAGTATAAATCCACTGCCACCAAGATGTACTTGTAGACCCCATCTGAATTTAGGGGGCCACAGTGGTCCAAATAGACACAAGCTAGAGGTCTGTCTGAAACGAGTAGTGGTGTTTGTGATGGTGGAATGATGTCGCACTTTAGGACATAACCTTAGTTTGTTTGGACAAACCTGGCCACCAGTATCGCTGCTTCAGTAATGACATTTTTGCAGTGACTCCTGCAGGTGCTGAGCCTAGACCCTTGTGTGCAGCTAGAATTAAACCTAATCTGCGATCAATGTTTGGTATAACTCTATCCCCTAATCCTGGAATTTGAACATACAGTGTGTTTTGCACATGTAATTTATAGGAGTATTTGAGTGGAAAGCCTTTTGGCATGGCAAGCCGTTTTTCGAGGCATTAACAGCTATCAATATAGCTCCGTCTATCCTCGTGCTAGAACAAGTGATTGCAGCAACGGCAGCAGTTCACACTGTTGCCTTGGCGGCTTCATCAGTCAGCGAATTCCCGTCAACATGTACGCCAACACGCTGATGACTCAAGGTGTGAATAACTTGAGCCTGTGGCAGGCAATCTTACAGCTTTGCCACTTGTTCCCATAACAATTTATGTTTTATTGTGCAACCCTTGGAATCTCTAAACCCATTCTGCCCCAGTAATGAAGATATTCCTCATAAGACTACACAGTAGAATGAATTGCACACTATCAGTGTGCAGAATTCCCGATTCGTATATTGTAGTGCTAGTATCAGGGCTTTTAGTTCTGCCAGCTGCACTGTGCAGTCTCCCAGAGATAGTGTAATTGTATTGCTGGGATGGAATTTACCTTCCCGTATATGTCCCTTCACTATAGCACATGCTACGCTATACTGCTGTTTACTTCCAATGGCAGGCTGAGTGTAAATGATGTATTTGTATTTTTCTATAGGCAAGATTTCCTTCGGGAGAGGGTATTTTTGTTTGTAATGCAGAAATGCTTGTGTTTTTAGTGTAAGATCATATTTGTAATCTACGTCTGTTGCAGTGAGAGAATTAGCCCATTGTATCTATCGTAAATGCAGTGCTTTTGCATTTTGAATGCTCGCTTTGGTAACAGCTTCTAAAGTTGGTACTGGTGTTACAACGATTGTGTTTCCCCTGCGCTAGTGCTCTCTCTCTCTCACTATAGAAGTCTATAATGCTGTTAGTATTTTTTCTGTGGCCACAAATCGCATTTCAACATTTGTGTACAAATGTGATTTGCATGCAATTGGTACTGTCTCACTTTCATTGAAAGTGATGTATGTACATCCTGATAAACCCAGGACCACCCGGATCACCAAGTTGGTAGAATTCACACATGTGTGCAAATGTTTTGAAGCCATCATGTCTGCCTCAACGGAACAGAGAATATCTTATGTTCCTGTGTCCACTGATGTACTCTGAAATCAGGTCTGATTAGGGGGCAGAATGGTTTTACTCTTTCTGCGTAATCCAGAATGTAATATCTGCCAAAATGTAGAAATCCTGAAATGGATTGCAAACCCTTCAGAGTCTTCAGGGGTTTAAGCGGCACACACCTTTCAAAAAACGTTGGCTGCCAGGCTCTTGCCTTAACATGATACGAGTCAAATCCCAAAAATTGGACATTGAGATGAGATATTTATGACTTTTTTAAATGAAATTTGTAGCCCAAGTTGGCAAATCCCACAATTATGTTGTTCGCCCTGCACAAGTGTTCAAGTAACTCATCATCCATCAGATAGATGTCATCTACATAGGACACTGCCTCCTCGTCACATGTTTGCAATAATTCTGACACTCTCGTCAAAAATAGCCCCGGGCTGTTCTTTTACCCTTGGGGCAAACAACAGAATTGACTCTGAGTGCTAAGGGCAGAAAATGCTGTCAAATATCTGCTTTCTGGAGTTATATTTTGGCAAAAGAATCCATTTGAAATATCTAATGTTGTTTTGTATTTTTTCCGCACAATGTTATTCATTAATGCAGCACTATGTGCGTTTTGAACTGCAAATGTTTGTGTGCATGTGTTCAAATGTCAGTAGTCTAAAACAAACAATATGAATTGTCAGGTTTCATTATGGGAAACAAAGGATTGTTCATTGGGGAGGTGCAAGTCTCAATCACACCTTGGTATTCAAGTTGATCAAAGATATCTTTGACACACTAGGAACTACAGGGGTATAAAAATGTTCAGGCCCCCCACTCAATGCATTACAAACCAACAATAGGCCTGATCATCAATAGTTGCACCAGAACCTGTGTGTGCAACACTAGAGGGGTCACCTAAAACTTTTATAACCCCCTTTCCAGACTTAGCTAAGTCGCTGTGTTGTGGTGTATCTTAATTAAAACACTATACCATCATAGATCCACCCAAGAATAAATGAAAAAGTGTGGAACAGAGAGAAAGCACCTCACGGTAACACCACCAAGGGGACCGCTGGCTGGTACTCATCAGCAGGTCCACTTATCATCATCGGTTACTTTCTCTCTGAGAAGAAAGAAAAGAAATATGTGTGTGTGTTATTAACAAAATCTCAAACCCATGAAATCAAAATCAATATAGAAACCTAAATGTGAATGCAATATTTATATATGCTATTGCCATGCATACCCTTTGGACCCCGTGAGGATATGGACAGATAATCCTCACATCTAAAAGTTGGTAAAGCTAACTAGCTTAGGATAACTTTATTCAGTGCTGATAACTTCCCAAATTAAAAATGGTTAAAGATATCTTTGACCTGTCTTTTTGCATAGTTTTTATTAGGGTACTGTCTCTGTGGATTTGGAGTAGATTTTAATGGGATTTCGTGGTCAGTAGACCCCACGTCCCACCCTACATGGTTGTGGTATGCTGGAGTTGGGGCTAGTGCCCACTCCTGCGCGTATGAATGTTTTAAAAATTCTAGAACGAGGCCGGAGAAGACAGGCAAAATTATGTTTTCCCCTTTTGGGCAATCCACAACAAATTCTGGCGGCCAATCTTTTTCTGCTAACAGGATGTCAGATCCAAATGTTAAATTCTCCCATAAGAGACCTCTAACTTTTCTTGGGCTGTCCCCCTCTAGTTATAGTGTACATTCGTATAGTCGATGTGCGACACTAACCCTTGTATCTGGTGTTTCCACTGTGATATGTCTATTCAATACTGCTGTCACCAGAAAATCTTTCAGGTTCTGGCGAGCTGTTGTTACTTCTGCCACCCTGTCTAGCATCATCAGAGCCCATTCCCTATTCAGAATCTGAGTCCTCAGTAACATGGGAATGTCTAATTTTCAAGCCAGCTGCTTTCTTCTTTTTGAATTGAGGTTTTGCTTTAAGTTGTTCTTCCTGCTTGATAATGTAATCTGAATTACGATGCATTTCCCTTTTTGCTTTTGGTCGATCTTCTGATTTTTGTTTGGATCGCCCGTCCCTCTCCCATTTTTGGGGCTCGCCCCTTTCTTATTCCGCAGGAATAGGAAAAGAGCCCTAATGCAGTCAAACCAAACTTCAGGCCAAGGGCTCTCCTCCAGAGGATTTTGGACAGTTCACGTGAATCACAATCACGTGACCTGCTCTCATGCACGAGCCTTCCCCCTGGCAGCAGCATTTCTTCACGACCGCCAGGCCACTTCAAAGGGTTCCGCTGCCCCGCCCCCTGCTTCACGGCCATCTGTTCCTCTCTCCCCGCACACAGCCTTACTCGGATTTCTCCTCCCCCCTCTCTTTCATCACTGGTTTCTTTGCCCATCTAGCCATAATAATTTCTTTCCTCCGTTCTTACCTCTTTAATTCTTTCTCTCCCCCACTGGCTTTCTCTGTTCCCTTATTTTCATAATGTCTGTTTCTCTCACTCATTTTGTCAGCCCTAGTTTAGGTAAGCTTTCGCACTCAAGCGACGTGTTTTCTGTGCAGAATCATCTTTAAAATCGGAAGATAATGCTATGTATTTTTCTTTTCTACAACTCACTAAGTTTGTCCCATTTGTTGCCTCCTCGCACTCCTCCCTCTGTTCCTTCAACATGCCTTCAGCTGCACACAGCGTGCCTGCCAGCAGCAAAGAGCGTTGTGAGGAACACATGATGGGGGTGCTGGGTATAAAAAGACCAGATCGTATTGCTTCTTGTTGTTTTTTTGCCATGTTTTTGTTTTATAAAACATTGTTAACGAAGTTGCAGGGGTCTAGCCAAAAATGGTCTCCGACAGCACACATGTCTGTAGTAGTCCCTGTCACTGAATCAAACTGCTTTGTGTACAAATATGCTTCTTGAGAAAGGACAGAATACCGTATATAATGTGGTACTATTAGCCAATTCAACGTTTCTCGTCCAATTGATCGCTTTTATGTTATGATCTCAAATGATGACATGTTCCACTGGACCCAAAACGTTGATCTGCCACTGCTTAACTCGCTGAGGTCTTAGCACGCATGATTGGCAAATGCTTGTTACTAAGAGGAGTCAGTCAGCGAGAGAGGAGCAAGGCAGACAAGCTGGCGCTCTGATGTGTCCCAAATGGTCCCAGAGCATTCAACCATTGGCTGCATGGATCGGCCCACTGGTGCGCTACTGCCCATTTCCTAACTCCCTCCGCCCATGCCGTAATGACCATTTAACTTTCCACTCCCCGGAGGGGGGGGCTCTGAGCTATCACGGCCACAGCATGAGGTTGTGTATTCCCTGGATACCCTGTAGGGTGATAGCACAATTTCCAGCTGAGACATGAATGTTCAGAATCTGGGCCAGGGGGCGCATTAGATCCCGGTCTATGTAGTTTAAAGTGCAGACACTTGTTTTTTTTAGCAGCGAGGAGTATTTAAAATTAGATAGCCCATCTGCTTTAATAAACTTTCAGTCACGACTAGCATTCTGTTCTATTAATCATTCCCATACATTTGCTGCCATCTACTGGCCATAGATTCACTGCCGAGATCTGTGAGACTGTGTGTGAGTGTCATTTAAAAAGAATCCTGTCGGCGCAGACTCCGAGTCCTGGCCCTAGAGGCATTCTTGCTTATCAGAAGGGAATTTTGTACATTATTATCTTCGATGCTAGCTGTCATCTAACCCCTAAACCATTCCTCTTTTCTGTTCCGCCTTTCCTCCTTCTCTCTCCTTCTTTCCACTCGCACCGCTTTCTATTCCTGCTCTCCCTTTTCTCACCTTTCTTTGCTTTCCTCTCAGCCTCGCCTCTCCTCCTAGCCTCCTCCTCGCCCCCCTCCATCCGCTGTTGCCCTGTAATCCCCCCTTCATGTAGGCACGAGGCAGGCTCAATGAGCCAGTTTGTGGATGGGGCCGGACTGCGGAGATTCAGCGTGGATTACAAATAATTTACATTTTCCCATAAACTCGGCTTGTTTTTTTTATTACTGCTGGGTTGCATGTCTAGTTACTGGCAACACACTGTGAGTTAGTGAATCACGTGGAGGCAATATTGATAACAATCTTGTGTGCCCTGTGTTTACACTGCTATTAAGATTTAGCTCACATTCTTTATTTAGCTAAAATCTCCATTTTTGAACAAACAGACCACGCGCGCATTACAAATTGTACTAATAGACAGAGCAAGCTCTTGTCACAAACAGGCTGTCCAGCTTATTTTGTACCTTGGTGACTTACTTTACATTCACACTATTTGTTTTCCTGCCATGCCCATTTACTTACATGCACAGCAAGCTCCAGTCACAAACCGGTTGTCTACCTTTTGTTTAGTATGTTTACTTGCAAGCCTTCTCTATTCACTTCTATGTCTAACATCTAACAGCCCACTCTGAATTACTAAGTCGTATGGCTGCAATGGTGATAAGCATCGTGTCTGCATACTCTGTGTTGTGTTCTATGCATTCACTTCACAGTGCCATCCTAACATTTCTGTCTACTTAGGTGCGAACGAACTGCGCATTACAAACACTTTGTCTGCCCTCTCTTTACTCTGTTGTGTAGCTTCTTCTCTAATTGTTGCGATTGCTGCTATCTCCGTGTAATTAGGTGTAAATCATGCGCACATTACAAACAATGTGTATACTCTCGTTTTGGTGTTGTCTGCCTTTATTTCATTCACAGTGTTTAGTCTGCTGGTTTACGTTGTTCGTAGGCTACCGTGACCACGTAAGCTTTATATTTATAGCAGCACGTCTTTTCTCTAATGTTTTTAACTTTGATAATAGCAACCACAACATTTATATAGCGCGGATAAAGTATAGCGTTTGCAAATTGTTTTGGTCACTTTGGTTTAAATACAGCGCATACCGTAGGCGCGCTTTTTTATTATCCTGCGCACCACTAAAATGCATACCTTTTGCAGTGTATATGGTTTTACATAGTGCTGGACGCAAAGCTTTATATTTATGGTGGCCACATACCAATCGGCCTAATCTGTTTACATTTACTTCGGTCAAAGCTAATGCAAAGGCGCAAACAGTTAGGAAAAACATAGTAGTTACTGTATTAAAATAACATCTTCCTACCTACCTTTTATTTGCTACCAGCAACATTATGAATATTAAATACAACGTTGCTGCGAGCACTTCCGGCTCCATGCTGTCCACGTTATATAAAATCATGGCAAGTAACAAGGGGCAGAAGCAGTGGCAAACAGGACTGCTTGAAAAGCCACATGGCACGGCCAGCACACGGACACACTAGCAGCCATGCTACTTCTCTAATACCAATGCTTCTTCTAACTTCCATACTGCCACGCAAGGCGCGCTATGCCTCTGGGCTGCTTCACTATTGCTGCCCCTATATTCACTCACTGCATTAAAGTATCAAACACCTTGTGTAAAAATACAGTTTCTCACAATTCTTAGGCCCTGTGCAGTCTCACTTGACTTTCGTGGCATATTTCACTATACATCTTCGCAAAGTGCTTAGATTAGCTTTCGGATCTATAATACATTCATGCTCACTTTTTAACCCACAGCTGTGTTTCACTTCGTGTAAGAAAAGCGTACTCCATATAATGCGCTAGTAGATGTTGTTCTCCTGTCGTCATTTGTATAGCGCCCAAGGCGCTACTATTTGCTGCACACAGCACAGTTTCTATGACTTTTCAAAAGCTTCCAAGTTCCATTACGCCTTCACGCTTACAGAGGCGCTTACACTAGGGCGTGTTTCTGTAACTACTTATCTATACATTATGCATTGTAACATTGGTACATGGGCATCTGTCGCTGCTGTCTACAGTAATACTGTCGCTAACCACAGACCTCAACTTCTGAGCGCTAGGGCTACCTGCAACAACCTCCAACTCCACCCTGCAACTCCACCCTCCAACTCCACCTCCACCTTCCACCTCCACCCTCCACCTCCACCCTCCAACTCCACCCTCCAACACCACCCTCCAACTCACCCCACCCTCCAACTCACTCCACCCTCCAATTCCACCACAACTCCACCCTCCAACTCCAACTCCAACTCCACCTCCACCCTCCAACATTCAACTCCACCCTCCAACTCCACCCTCCAACTCCACCCTCCAATTCCACCCTCCATCACTCGGGAACACCACCACATCACTCGGGAACACCACCACATCACTCGGGAACACCACCACATCACTCGGGAACACCACATCACTCGGGGACACCACCACATCACTCGGGGACACCACCACATCACTCGGGGACACCACCACATCACTCGGGGACATCACCACATCACTCGGGGACACCACCACATCACTCGGGAACACCACCACATCACTCGGGAACACCACCACATCACTCGGGGACACCACCACATCACTCGGGGACACCACCACATCACTCGGGGGCACCACCACATCACTCAGGGGCACCACCACATCCCTCAACGGCATCACTCAGGGGCACCACCACATTACTCAGGGGCATCACTCAGGGGCACCACCACGTCACTCAGGGACACCACCACGTCACTCAGGGACACCACCACGTCACTCGGGAACACCACCACATCACTAGGGAACACCACCACATCACTCGGGAACACCACCAAATCACTCAGGGGCATCACCACAACACTCGGGGGCACCACCACATCACTCGGGGGCACCACCACATCACTCGGGGACACCACCACACCACTCGGGGACACCACCACACCACTCGGGGACACCACCACGTCACTCGAGGACACCACCACATCACTCGGGAACACCATTACATCACTCGGGGACAGCACCACATCACTCGGGGGCACCACCACATCACTTGGGGACACCACCACACCACTCGGGGACACCACCACGCCACTCGGGGACACCACCATGTCACTCGGGGACACCACCACGTCACTCGGGGACACCACCACGTCACTCGGGGACACCACCACATCACTCGGGAACACCACCACATCACTCAGGGGCACCACCACATCACTCGGGGACACCACCACATCACTCGGGGACACCACAACATCACTCGGGGACACCACCACAACACTCGGGGACACCACCACATCACTAGGGGACACCATTACATCACTCGGGGACACCACCACATCACTCGGGGACACCACCACATCACTCTAGGGACACCACCACATCACTCTAGGGACACCACCACATCCCTCGGGGACACCACCACATTTCTCGGGGACACCACCACATCCCTCGGGGACACCACCACATCACTCAGCCCAACCACATCATCACTTAGCACCACAACAGCACTGTCCTTGCTTGCTACCAACAAGCATTGCCATAGCCAATAGGACTCACATTAGGAAAGTGTAAGCTATTGGCTTTGTGAATATCTATGCTATTAATTTATATATTTTCAAAGCCAACACATATTAAAAAAAATTGTCATTTACAATACCAATAGTTCACACTTTCCTAATACGAGACCTATTGCATTGCAAATGCTTGTTTGATAAACAAAAGCAACGTATATCAATGTCCCGATACCTGTCAGGTTTCCTAATGTTATCATAATTACTAAGGTTATACCTCTTTTCAGAGGACTCCCTTTGGGGAGACCAACCCCTTGATCGTGAATTCTTTTCTTTATTGTTATTTTCAGATTGCTGGTTATCCCATTTCTTCTTGGAAGAAGGTGGTTCTTGTTTTGAGTTGTCCTTGTCAGGATTACCCACCATTTGTGGTTTCTCTGGTTGGCCCAAACTAGCTCTACCTAATGCGGCATAGGTTTCTTCGATAATTATCGGTAACTCTCGCTCCTTATTTATAGGAGCTACTTGCCTTAGGTGGTGGTGTATGGTCACTGCTGCTGCCTCCCCTTTTATGTTGCTCAGCATGATCGCAAAGACTTGTTTCATCCCCAGATCCAGGGCAGGTCCTGCCCCGTACTCATTCTGTATCTGTTTCAATGCCTCTGGAATGACTGCCATGGAAGGGGTACCGTGTATTCTGATGTAAACATCAGCAAAGATTGTTCCCCATGTGGTACAATCCTCAATCGAGGGACCCACCCCCCCCCATTGGCAAGCAAATGGTTAGCATGCTATGTTTTTCCTGTGGACCCGTATGGGGAAATACTGCTTCCAGCTGTGCAATTTTCTGTGCTATCCAGAACGGAATTTGCTCCCGTTTGGAGAAGATTGTCCCCATTACTGATTTTAGTGACTGTGGGCTAATTGTAAGTGTGGTCTGATGTGGACCGACTGGAGTATTTCTTGCAGGTTGAACTGTTAAAGTTTGCATAACAAACTGAACAATCTGTCGGTATAGCCGGACTATGTCTTTGTATAGTGTACAGAATTCATAGACACATCTACTAGTAGTTTGTCTATCTCAGGGTGTGGAGTGTATGTTGCTAAGACCAGCCAGGTCACTCCTTCTGTGCTGAGTGGACCAAGTCTTACGACGGATGTTGTGTATGGGAGGGCACCTTTAAACCAGTTTCTGTGTTGCTGGTAAGTTAACAGGACTATGTCTTCGTATGGAATTTATTCTTCCGGTGGTTCAACTACAATGAATGTGTGAAACAATTTAGTCTGTGGATCTGCAGGTGGGAACTGAAACCAAGACTAGAATACCTCTGATCTGAACACCTCTTGTGCCTCAAACACGAAAGTAACACAGCCACCTGTTGCAGGTATACCGCGTCCTAACAATTTTATAGTTACTGCATGTCTACAGTTTTCTGTAATGTGGAGAGCGTTTGCAAATTTGTCTTCCTCCGAACCACCACTCGCATTGTCAGGCATTCTCAAAAGAAGAGGAAGAAAAGTTTTTAGGAAGGAAGGGTTTTGCCCAGTGTGGGAACCTTTTATCCTTACAAGCTTGTTTAAACCTTCAGCCAATACACAGGGTATATCTGCACAGCTGGATCTCCCTTCCCACTTCAGACGTCTCTGAAAAATGTGAGTAGGGCTTTCTGAAAAAGCACAACTGAACTACTCAAATTTTAACTGTCAATATAAGAACCCAACCAATGTTGGCAGCGCCATGTCATGTAGTTCCTAGGAATCCCCAGGACCTGGGCATTTTGGATGACCTAAACTGAGGGCTTGGTGTTCAAACCAACTCCGGACACCCCCACAGGATATGTCAGCTGTTAGACCAGCTAGCTCCATAGTGCCACTACCGCCCCCTGCATTCTATAGTGGTATAGGTAGTTTCTGGCAACCACTGAACAGGACAACCCTGATTCCTCAGGGATTGTGGGAAACAGTACAGTACTTTACGCTCAGGCCCTCATGCTTACTTATTATCTGAAAATACACAGGATGGCGATTAAGATGTGTTTAATAAGTATGTATTGGTCCAGCATCAGTCTTGTGTAAAACATATTTGCTGCGACAATCAGGAGACAGAAGCATATGAAAGAAATCGCAAGTACCAATATGGTAAACAGTAGATACATTTCTACCATAGTGCTAGGAAGATGAACATGTATAATTCAGATAAGGCAATAGCACTTCCATTCTCCTATATGCGTGACCGATGGTAATTTGGCTAAATGTACCTCACCTAGATATGTAGGTGTAGCATGTATATGTTTTTATATGAATGTATATAGCCAAGAATCCCCTAGGGAAGCTTCAACCCCCTCACCTGAAGGTAGAGAATGACGGATCCCGTTTCTGCTCCGAGGATCACACCCTGCAAGGGATGTCCGAGTGCTGTGTGTCGAAGATTCAGCATACAGGATCTCATGTCAGCGTGGAAGGAATTCACCTCTAATTTTCAGGGAGGAATAAGGGTCTTTTATACTGGAGTGGTCTCTCCAGGGTTTCTTCTAGAGTCTATATGTTTTGAAAACAATCATGTGTTTTGAAAACAATAAAAAATGTTTTTCTGAAACAAATGCGATCATGCACAGCCTGTTGGCTAAGGATGAAAAAACCATTGACCCTTATACAGAATAATTATGCAGTGCCTGAGGACATGTTTATGTACCGCAGGTACAGGGATTATGATACAATACTAAAAGTCTGGTGTCAAAGAGACAGGAGACAGCTACTGGGTAAAAGGTCACCTCTTCAGAACTGTTGTTGTGTGGATTGGACAATGTATGTAAAAAGGGGCATACATGACAGGACTAGCCGAACAAACATGACAGAACCAATGAAAAGCCCGGAAAGAGATTGCCGGGAGGTAGGCCCTTTTTAAATTTATATTAAAAACAATAGATTTTGCAAGCACTGTGCAGGTGAAACCTAAAAAAAGGAAGATAACCTCCACAGTCAAAGCCTCAATTTAAAAAGAAGAAAGTGGCAGGGATTAAAGCCAAACATGCCACCGATACTGAAGACACAGCTTCTGAACGGGGAATGGGCTCTGACAATGCTGGACAGCGCAGTAGAAGTCACGATAGTTCATCAGAATCTTATGGAGTATCTAGCGGTGGTAGCAAAGAGTAACGCCATCCAGGTAGAAACACCGGACCAGAGACTGAGTGTCCCTAGACAAGTATATGAATTGCAACTCCAAATGGAGGGTGGACGTACAACGTACTATCAATGTTCTCTTTTGGGAGAACTTGTCATTCGGCTATGACATTCTCTTGGCTGAAAAGGATTGTCCACCATCGTTTGTCAGGGATTGCCCACGAGTAGAAACAGTCATTTTACCTGCTTTTCCAACCTCGTTTCAACACACATACGCCAGGGAGTGGGCCTTAGTGCAAGCTCCAGTGTTTCACGGCAACCATGTGGGTTGGGATGATTGATTTCCTTACCACTTGGCACCTGTGAGGTCCACCCCACAACCACAAAGACAATACCCCATTAAACATGAGGCCTAAAACAGGTTAGAGAGATACTAACATAACTTGAATGCCACAGTATAATAGAAAGTTGCACCTCACCAATAAATAATCCCTTGTTTCCAGTAATGAAACCAGACCATTCAAATCGTTTAGTCTTAAATTACATGCACTCAAACACTGCTGCACGCCTCTTTACTGTACAAAATGCACATATCGCACCACTAATGAACAAAATAGTGCACAAAAATACAAAACCACGTTAGACATTTCAAATGGGGTTTTCTGCCTAAACATAGCCCATGCAAGCAGGTACTTGACCACATTCTGCATATACCACATATAAAAGATCCCAGGCTGTTTTTAGCTTGGGTCACAGAACTATTACAAATGACCAAGCATTGATGTTGGTGACATATACTTAATGGATAATGACTTAACAACACACTTGACCAGAGTAGATTGCATAATTCTCGGATTTGCTCTCATGGGCTACAAATGTAATTAAAAAATCAAATCAGATTGCTCATCTCAATGCCCTGTTCTTGGGATAAGAGCTGGCAAGTGAAGGCAAACGTCTGGGAACACATTTCTCCAGTAAATATTGGGTTTTTTCAACTTTGACAGACCATACATACCAGATTAAGCACAACAGGTAAAACCGCTTTATGACTTTTCAAGTACACATTGGATATCTGAACAGACAGATTTTACGTTCCGTACAAGCTAACATGTTAGCTTCAAAACACATGTAAATACCACACCTTTAGTGATTTGTATGAGTGTGGGTACATCAGGATACCCTTTTATCATTCAATGAAGGAGACACTGTACCAATTGCATATAAATCGCATTTATATACCCATGCAGAAATGCATTTTGCACCGGCAGAAAAAATCTTGATGGCTGTCCAGGCAGCTGCAGTGAAAGTAAGATCATTGGCTCAAGGGAAAGTGAATAATTGTCTTGACTCATTCCAGCCTTAAAGGCTGTCACAAAGATCAGCGTTCCAAACGCAAAAGCCTTGGGACAACTCACTCACAGCAACAGATGTAGATTATATATTTGACTCTACACTACATACACAATATGAACACGAATATCCTCTGCCCAATGAAATAATGACTTTAGATAAGGATGATTTAATAATCTACACTGATGATTCTGCCCAACCTGCAGTAGGAACAAACCATCAATACTCTTCCGCTTGCGTAGCGGTAAAGTGTGAAATGAGTGGAAAATTCCAACCTCATAAAACCTACATGCACTACACAGCTAGCGGAACTGAAAGCTCTAATTTTGGCACTATAATTCAGATCCTGAATTCTCAATACTAATCGTGTGTCATTTGGATTATTGTGTTCAGTCGTACAATGAGTACTTACACCAAATGAGCCAGAATGGAATCAGAGATTCCAAAGGGTACACAGTTAAGCATAAGATGCTTTGGGGGACAAGTGGTTAAGCTTAAACCTAACTTACATGCTCATGTCATTCCCACACAGAAACATCAATGTGTAGGGATACATGTTGCAGCGAATTCAATGGCTGCAAAAGCAACAGTGCAAACTGCTGCAGTCACTGAAATAACCTGTTCTAGTATAAGGATAGATGGAGACATCATGACGGCTGTCAATGCTGAGCGCAATGTCACCCATCTACTGAAAGTTTTCTACTAAAATACAACTACCAGTTAAGTGGGCAAAATATTCCATTTACTCACATTCCTGGAGTGGGGGCTAGAGTAATACCTAATTCAGATTGGAGGTTAAGACTGATCCTAGCAGTACATGAGGGTCTACCATATGCTCACTCAGGGGTGGGGGCTACAATTTCAATATGATGACTAAAATGTCATTATTGCAGCAGCGCTACTGGTGGCCAGGTCTTTACAAACAAAAGACTATGGGCCCTATTACTATGTTGGGCAGACGGACACAGTCTCAGAACTGAGACTAACCGAACTCCGATAGGCAGTCCCGACCTCCCAATTAGAATGCGACTGAAAACTGGTCACATTCCAATATTTCCCTATGGGAGCGTGTATTACAGCTGAAAGCTGACTGTAGTACATGCTCCCAGGGGGAAATGGGAGGTGGTATTAATCCCTGCACCCCTTGTCAGGCACCTTAAGGGATTAACAGGAGGGCACCATAGATGCTCCATTAGCCCCCAACCAGATGCCGCACACACAAGGGGGCCTGCTGGGGGCCCCCAAGCACACTTTCCATCATAGTTTCCATATCGGACAGGCCTGCATGGAAACTGTGCATCGTAATCCCAAGGGCAGAAAGAATTTCTGACCGCCAACATTGTAATGTGGCGGCTGGAAATTGAGCCGAGATGCAGCACGGAATGGCTCCGACCTACGGTCGGAGCCTTTCCGGGCCTCATCGTAATCAGCCCTATGTCCTTAAATATGATATTTGCCAACAAATCAAAGTGTCCACCGTAGCTCGTCCACTGCAGACACCTCTTTTAATCTCAGACAAGCCTCTTGGCTTGTGTTTATTTTGACCACTGTGGACCCTTACACTCTGAAGAGTCGTACAAATACATCATGTTAGCAATGGATTCCTGCTCTTGATTCCAGTGGGTATGGCCACAGCAATCGGCTGATGCTCAAACTGTTATGCAGTTGCCCATATTCCATTCGGACCAAGGTCCTCCATTCAGCTCTAGGGCATAAGAGACACCCTGGGAAAATTGGGTGCAGTACTCTTCCCCCTATTATCCGAAAGTGGAATGAGGTAGTGGAGAGGAAAAACGGAGACTTAAAGCAGTCTTTAACAGCTAGTCTTAGGTTCAGGTCGCAGTTGTGTACACTACATGAATGGGGTCCAGAGAGCGTTGAACAATCTGCCTATAAGATCATTGGGTGGTCAGACTCCCTATGAAGTCCTGTTCGGGGTTAGGATGTGGGTTCCAGACCTTGACAGTCCCAGTACAGTGGTGGTGAAACGCCTTTTGATGTCAGTAAAAGTGCGCATGTTTTACAGGACTTACAATAACTTCAAAGACGCTCAGAGCAACGTCCAGCAGAAAATGTTCCATCCACTGGTGAAGTGAAGGAAGCACCTGCAACGCCTGGTTGGATTCCAAAGATTGGGGATCTAGCACAGGAGAAAATAATTAACAAAAAGGAATACAGGTCATCTTATAGAGCCCCTTTGCCTGTCCTGGCTGTTCAAGGTACCGGAATTGTACTTTTATTGCCACTTGCCGGTAGCAAACACAGGCGATTTGTGTCCATCGATCTCATGTGTCCGGTTCTACATAGCAGGCCCAAAGGGCTCCTGGATAGTTACATGCTTCCTCTCACTATCTTACAGAAAGTTTTGATCTGCGCTGAAGCTTATCTCTGGCTGGGTACAACGAACACTGACGTATCACTACTTCCCATTACATCATCAAATATGACTACAAAGATTTCAACTCTGCAAGCAGACAACGATGGTGCCTACAACATACTGCCATTGGAGTCCGCTATCAGTTCTACAAAGCTTCAAAAGTCTCCCACATTTGTCCAGATAGCCTCAAGCTATTTTGTTGACTTTAATGACTTCGCTTTTTATTCGTCCGATCACCTCCACAAAGAGGACCACATGAACATTTTATTTGGCTCAAAAAAACATACTTTATCCCGTTGTGGACATATATTTGGATTACAGTTCCATTACTTTTCCTGCTTCTGAACGGACACCATATCCCAAAACATTTTGCTGTTGAACTGGTAAACAAGGTTTTGAAGCCTTATTTTTCTATCACACAAAGGACGAAGAGACCTCCCCCTGGTGAACATTTCAGCTGTTCCAGTTGGAATTGTTTGAGATAAGGTATTCTATGATATATTTGGACCGACAGAAAAATTAACAGAGGGCATGAAATGCTTGCTAACGTAGAACATTACACATTTTATAATAGTAAAGAAATGTATATTAGTACATCTAATTATGATGAAATGTTCTTTTGTTACCATTATTTACATACCACAAGCATTCCAGGTGCAGTATTTAGTAACACCCAATTGGAATACTGCCCTACATACACCACCTCAGGGTAGCACAGAAGTGTGCACATTTTTCAGGTCATAATGCAGCAGACCCAGTGACTTAAAAACTAACATCTCCAGCGAAGAAAAACATGCTCAGTGACACAAGGTTGATTGGTACTGCATCTTTCATTTCCCAGTTGTCAACACCAGGGTATACTTTTTGGAGAGACAATATCAATTTAAAATCTATAGGGGGAACTAGAGATTGGCAGATTGGCAGGTTCAGGGGAGCAAGGCTTTATTTAGAGCATGCATTATACACACCAACTGATTTTCCTGACTAAAACTGTGCAGCAGATGTTCTGTCTCAGCTTGGCCAAGATAAAAGACCTGAACACACCAAACATTCTACTTAGCACGTTTTGTGAATTGGCAGCAACCCACAAGTTATACGGAGGACATGTTGGACAACATCCTTAGAAATGAGACATACAATACTTCATGTTCCAATCCAGAGGGATGGTTAGTGTGGCCGTTAGATACTAATGGATGTCAGGCATGTTTTCTTGACAAAACGAAAGGGATTATGGGTAAATAGGCCATACCCACGCTACGTGCAGACACAACGCACAGTATTGGAAGGTTTGCCTAGAGTGGCTAAGACATTCAACATTGTCTGAGAAGAAACAGCATTTGTCTCTTCTTTCTGATGACAGGGCCCTCCAGGATTTTTTGTTAGGTCTTTGAAAACCACATCAAAATCGCTTTCTGTATGCAATATACAACGAAGTGTTGAAAGTTTCCCAGCAAGAAGCTGCTGAAAGACTTCGTGAAATTGACAGAGCAAATTTAGAAAAGGCTCTAGCGGTAGTTGACAATTGTATGACTACATTAATCAGTAGGATATATTCTCTGGGCAACATTGTGTCATCTGCTATTGACATCATATAGAGTGACGTGCACTTTATAGCAAGTGAAAGCACAACTTAGGTCTCTTATGCTACTAAGTTGCACTCCACAGACAGTATGCACTGGTCGCGTTCCATGGAAACACCTGAATGCCACTGGTTTGTTTTTACCATACAACTTAACAAAAGAATAGACCAATATGGCTAAGAAAGACTGTCATATAGATATGCTTTGCCTTCGCACTGTGTTAAATTAGCATGAGCTTATTAGGAGTTTCAACGCCATTTTACCTTGCTGCTGCTTCTGCACACAGCACATATTGTTATTAGAGCTTTGAGCCTAGTAGAATATTTTGCTTCACACGAGAATAATATGTTTTGCTATAGTATCAGCTTTGCTTGGTAAGCTATGTCTGTACATACACTTTGTTAAGCATAGAAAAGTTAGATAAATTACCATTTACTGTCACAGAGGTACCAAGTGCAGATTGGATAATACATTGATTTATTTCTCTGCCAATTTCAACTTTTCTTTTTTTATTATTTATTTCTTTTTTGTTTTAAATTTATTTTTAATGCAAAAATATACAGAAGACATCCAACTGTTTCGAGTACCCCACCAGTGACATACATCAATGCTTCATCATCATTATAACTCTGGTAGAACACAGCCATTCAGCCCACAACCCGGAGGTCGGGCGGCAGTAGCAAATCAGTGTCACAATTAATGATTCCTGTGGTGGCCCCCAATTTCCGCTCCATGGATCATCTAGTTTCTGCTTTTCTTGTGATCCCAGACGTGCGACCCTATCACTAACCGGACTAAGCCCTGAATGGTGTGTACCGTGTATGCCATAAGTATGAGGCCCCAGCCTAGTGTCAACCCCCTAGGTCCATAATCATCCTTAGTATAGGGCCTGTACCCTTCGGCTGCTCCACTGGGAGTTGCCAGTCTGGCTATACCCTCCAAGGAACCAACTATTAAATGCTAATAGGGCCGTCTTCCCTGTACAAACAATAAATGCCTTCCTTGCCGCAACAAATCCCACCCCCCCCCTTAAATCGCTGTGGCTGGTGTGGGCCTACTTTCTACTCCTTAGCATCCGAAGGGAGGAAATCTATAGGGTCGCATGCAACCATCTGTATCTCACAAGGAACATCACACAGAACACTCAACCACTATTCGTCTGCTGGTAAAAGGCTGTCACTGAGCGCACTGGTCTTGCAACGCCCGGAAGGGCAGCAACTCGCCTTCAGCATAGAAGTCACCCACTACTTGTAACCCCAGTTCCTCCCATTCCAGTAACTGGGACCAATCCCCTCCATGTGGCAGTGCTGTCAGCATGCCCAGAGGGATCTCGGGTGCATAGGGATGTTCCACTTTCGCCCTCTTTCGGCTTCTAGTCCAGCACAGCCTCAGCGTCCTCTCCTCCAAAGTCAAATTCCGGACCATTAGGTGCTGTTGCAGTACAATGTAGGAGAGGATATGCCGCTGTATCCCAGAGCCACATGCCTCTTCCGGACCCCTAAATTCTCTAGCTACATTCTGTGTAAGGATCTGTAACTGTGCAGCCAAGTAGTAGAGTTCGAAGTTCGGAACTGCCAGTCCCCCCTCCACCTTGGGCCTCAACAGCGTGTCCAGTGCTACCCGCCGCCTTCCTGTCCCCCACAATAAGTAAATAGTGAGCGTCCGCAGTTCCTGAAAGTACCGAGGAGGCACCCAGAGCGGAAGAGTACGAAAAAAATTAAGGAGGCGTGGCAAAGCCACCATCTTGAGCAGTGCAACTCTCCCTAATACCGTGAGAGGCAGGGTCACCCAAAACGCCATACTGCCCCTTAGTGCCCTTATGCAGCATCCAATATTCCTCTCCAGCATGTCCTCCGCCCTATGATAAATCCGGACTCCCAAGTAGGTAAAGCACGACCGTTCCCACAGTAAATCAGCGGGCAGGCACGGTTGGGGTGCATCCATCCTCAGAGGAAAGACACACGTTTTAGTCCAGTTCACACGGAGGCCCGACAGCCTCCCAAAGTCCGACAGCATGGTCATCGCCCCCTCCAGTGCCAACGTCGTGTATGCTAAGAACAGTAGTAAATCATCCGCATACAACGAGATGTAGTGCGGATGTCCACCACAGACCAAGCCATCATACGCCACTCCCGATCTGGCGTAAACCGCTAGTGGTTCTATTGCGAGCGCAAACAGCAGGGGCGAGAGCGAGCACCCCTGTCTCCTACCTCTCTGCTACGGGTATTCTGATGATATGACCAAGCCCAATCGCACCCGGGCCATAGCGTGGGAGTACAAGACCTTCGTCCAGCGCCTAAAACGCGTGCCTAAGCCAAATCTGTCCAGTACCTTATCGGTACCCACCCGGCAACTCGTGATCCAAGCCACTGTCATCTCCAGGCTGGATTACGCGAGTTCTTTATTCGCTGGGCTAAACCAAGCAGAAATTGGTCGTCTGCAAGGGATTCAGAATGCCGCCGCGAGAGCGGTGGTAGGACTACCTAGATCATGTCCGACCTCTAGTACCCTGCGATCGCTGCATTGGCTCCCGGTGGCTCAGCGGATTCAGTTTAAGGTCCTCTGTGTCGCCTATAAAATACTCAAGGGATCTCCTGCCGTGATCGTGTCTAAACTCCTGGCCCACTACACCCCTGCGCGAGCACTAAGATCTGCTGACTTGGAACTAGCGGTTGTCCCTCGCTTTAAGCGCAGCAGAGCTGGTGGACGTTCTTTCCAAGTCCGCGCTGCTATGCTGTGGAATTCCCTTCCCCCGGCGATTCGCGCCCTTAGGGACTTGCTCTCATTCCGTCGAGCGGTGAAAACTTTCCTGTTCCCTTAGCCTCATCCCACTGTGTTTTATCTCGTTGTGTTGTGCTGCTACCTTGTCGCGGCGCCAGGACGCTCCTTTGCTGGAGCAGCTGTGCGCCTAATAAAAGTACATAACATAACATAACATCGAGATATTCTCACTCGAGGCTGTCAAACGCCTTCTCTAGGTCCACTGACAGCACCGCTGATGTCGCCTCTTCTACCAGATCATTATCCAATACTCTAATAAGACGGCGGATATTGGTCGAGGTGTTCCTAGTTGGTATGAACCCTGCTTGGTCCTCGTGGACCAAGGTGGTCATATGGGACATTAGTCACGTGGCTGGTATACGACTCAGTATCTTGTAGTCCACCGCCAACATAGACAGCGGTCTATAAGAGGTCACGTTATCTCCTTCCCTCCCAGGTTTCAACTGGGGGACTATCAGCGCCACCCTCATGGATTCGGGCAGGTATCCCAGCTCCAGCGCCTCGTTATAGACCTCCTGCAGCTGGGGCGCCAATGGGTCGATGTATGTCATATAAAACTCTATAGAAAGTCCATCCACCCCCGAAGTCTTGTTCCTGGCCATACTCTTAATTGCTCCCCTAATTTCAGCAACAGTGATAGCTTGACCCAAGCTTTTTGCGTCCTCTTCCCCTAGTTGCGGTAGCTGTATCCCTGATAAATAACCCTCGATCTCCGTCGCATTCGCCTCCAGGTGGGTTTGATACACGGTGTATAGTATTGTAGGAAGCGCATGATGATCTCAGCTTGAGAGTAGACCACACTCCCAGACTCCTCACGAACACACAGTACCGGGCAACCCCCCTGCCTCGGATTCGCCATTCTTGCCAGGAGCGTGCCCACCTTATCCCACTCAGCATGTACCTTTACCCTATGCCGCTTATAGTCGTAACCACGCAGCCTTTCTGTCTCAGAGGCCACGCGCTCCCTGTCCGCCAATAACCGGTCCTGCAATTCCCTCTTTTCTGGCCTTTGTTTTTCCACCTCCCGTAGCGCCTCCTCCGCTTTTGCGACCTCCACTACAACCACTGCCCTTTCACCCGAGTGCTTACTGATGCAGAGCCCTCTCACCACCACTTTAAACACGTTCCATTCCATTCCCTTAGTAGAGGTCGATTCCTTATTGGCAGCAAAGTAGTCCTCAATACCCTCTTTGATTGTGGTTCTAAAAACTAGATCCTCCAGGGTATCTGGGCGCAAACGCCAGGTGGGTACCTCTGTTCTCATGCGCTGCCATTTGAAGGAGACTACCTGTGGGTTATGATCTGAGATGGTCCTAGCTAGGTATTCCGAGTGCACTGCCAAGGACGCCTGCCAATTTCAACTTTTCACTTCACAAACTGCTTGCAACATCATCAAGTAGGCAGGTATGAAGCTCTAGAAGGGTTTGTACATAAGGGATGGACCTTATCTTTCACTTATTATTGTACGAATGGTGCAACTGAGGTTTTCTTAGCGATAATCTGCGAGAATACATTAGGCCATTCTATAGTTTGCAGGAAGGTTACACTCCATGGAGCATGTAATGCGCCCAAGGTGAACTTATCGTTTTATCTGAAAGTTCCCCGGCTGCTGTAATTCGTCCAGCGTTCAGAATGCTCTCTAATGGGAGTTATTTGATGTTGAATAGTCAATGTTGCTGTGGGACGAAACCAGAAACACCATATCTGGTGATGGTTTCTGGGGTTGTGACCTGTAGTATACAAGCACTGTTTACACTTGCCTGTACAGTTAGGGATGCAACAATTTGGCCTTCAATAAAAATATCGAAGGGGAACTTTGATGATTCAATAAGAATGAAAGTCTTATTATTTCAGAAAGATGTGGCCTTAACATCTGCTAGGGAGACGTTTGATCTTCAAGTTGCAAGGCCTTGCAAAGAGATACAGTTGCTATTTCGCACCAATCTCCCACACCATTTTGGGGCGCTAGAGCACCACATTTTTTATTTTTTATACATTTGTTTATTGGCATTTTAACATAATACATACATTGTCACATTGCATAATATTTACCGACACCTGCAAATGTTGTATAATGCGCTTGTAACTTAACAACAACCATAACAGAGCAAACATAGGTCAGAGTATCAACCACAATTACTCAAGGACACCCACACATTATCCCAGCCACAGTGTAGGTATGAATCATCCTAGTACAGTTCAAGCTATTTCATGAACATAATTTCCAGCATATCCTTATGATCACCCACATGTCTCAAGGCTAGTTAGGGGTATGAAAAGGAGCTGGTCATGTGCGCCTACATCCGTTAGGTTGGGTGAGCTAGCAATGTCAGGTTGGAGAATGCATAGCCACTCGAGGACCGGACCCCAGATATATTTGGGCCTGGTGGCTATGGACAATAATTCGCAGAATATATAAAGCCGAGTCTGACAGAAGGTGACATCTTGTATCCAGGCCTTAACTGACTGGGTATTTGGCTTCTCCCAGCGCATGGCTACCCTGCGTTTTGCCAATAACAAGAGCATGGCATGAGTAGTATCCCTAATAACGGTGTGGGTTCAGCTTGTATCCCCCAGAATACCGTGGATTATGTTGATAACGGCTATCCAGTATGTTACAATTGGCTGGGGGGGAGGGGGGAGGGCGACTGTGCAGCTTCAGGCCAAATGCAGGAATGTGGCACTGCATCTCCAGCATCTGGTATCAGGCCGGAGTCCCATACGGTGGAGTTGGATAGGGATTCTATAGAAATGGTGCAGAAATTTAAAGTGAATCAGCCTTAACTTGTAATTAGGGGACAACATTTGCAATTGGCCACAGCAGAAACTCCACTGTTCATCCATAACTGGAGGGCTCAGTTCTCATTCCAACCAAGTAGTGCTTTTGGCTTAGTCACTGGGAAAGTGTTCTGCATAATACAGGAACATCTCGGAAAAGTTTGGTGTGACTCCCTCCTGCGCTGACGGCAGGGAACAGCATTTAGCATCGGGATAGAGGTCCGCAAATGTATTCATGCCTAACTGTTTCACCAGAGCTACATTCCCTTTGGCTTCTAGCGGGAGGGACCTGTGGATTATATGCCAGAGTACAGAGGGGGCATACAGTATCTCCAGCTGAGGTCTACTCCGCAGACCCTCCCAAGCCAACCTCAAAGCCTCAATTGTGTTTATTTCATTCCAGGGGCATCGATATGGCTGCAAGAGTGCTACTTGAAAGAGGATCAGTGCTGTCCTGTCCACTTCCACCGGTACATAAGGCTGAAATGGAATCGGATGCAGCCAGTAGTGTAGAAATTGGGCTTGCGGCAGTATGCAAAAAGCGGGATGTCCGAAGTGCCCAGCCCTTCCTGCACCAGGGGAAGAGTCAGGAGTTTCCACGACATGTGGGCCTGTTTACCTACCCACACCGGAGATAACATTAGGGTGCGCAATGTTTTAACAAAAGGGTTGAATGAGTGGGAGATTTATAAACATGTATAAGAATTTGGGTCATACAATCATTTTTGCTACTGCAACTCTTTCAGCCAGTGACAATGGTAATTTAGACTAGATGCTGATCTTACCCTCCAGCCAAGATATAGTCCTTCCATAGTTCTTGTACATTACGGTTTAACCAGATCCCCAGGTATCATACTGGTCCGTCAGTCCATTTGAGGGGATACTCCAACATGAAGGGCATAGTATCATTGGTCAAAGGTAACAAGACTGATTTTGCTCAGTTAATCTGGATGCCCGACAATCCTCCGAATTTAAGATGCTCCCAAAGGACTGGGTATAAGTTGTCCGCCTGGTTGTTAATGAATAAAGTGACGTCATCTGCCATCTAGTAATAAACCCCAACTCCTTGGCTGCATGATGTTGCCTAAGTCAGGCAGCTAACGGCTCCATGGCTATCGCAAAAAGCAGGGGGAATAGCTAAACAAGTGCCCATGTCCACTGATATTAATGTGTTTGACGCAAACAAGCCTGTGGAAACAAACTATTCGGAATTCCGCTTAAATTGTGTTCTTGGAACATCAACGGACTAGGGGCAAAAATTACCAACAAGGATCTATTGACATATTTTCAGCAGTATGATTTAATACTGTTACAAGAAACCTGGTCAGCAGAACCGTTCCATCTGCAGGGCTTCACAACATTCCATCTCCCAGCAAGGAGAACCTCAAAATTTGGCCATGAAAAAGGCGGTTTAACGATTTACACCTCGATTCAAACAATAAACCACGCAAAAGAGCTGTTAAATAAAAATACTCAAGGAACTGAAAACGGGATAATCGCAGTCCAGCTAGAAATATTAACACGGAGCTCCATCAGGCAAGAACTAATCGTGGTTAATACTTATCTGCACCCAAAAGGGAAAAAAAATGGGGCCACCACTCTGGTGACAGAATTGAACAAATTAATAACGGAAGTGGACAACCCGAACCTCATTGTCTCAGGAGACTTTAACATGTTCCTATCAAAATCTACAGGGAAGAACTGTCCAATGGAAGACTACTTGCATGTCAGGGGGGATTCCATCTCTGGAAGTGTGCCCTTGGGGAAAACAAACAAATATATCAAAAAACTTATTAGAAGACCTAACTAATCTGGGCCTGATTTCGGTAAATGGGCGAACGCCGGGGGATTGTCCCCAAGCAGCAACCTTCCATAATTCGACTAGATCATCAGCGATTGACTATACCTTCTTGTCCTTTTCACTGTTCTCACTAGTAAAAGACTTTAAAATCGGAACATCGGACTGCAGCGACCACCTTCCGCAAGAATTGACACTAGGGGTACAAGGAACTGCGCTAACATTTCCAGCAAATGGTCTAAATTTACGGACTTCAGTAAAACATAATAGAATTAAGTGCGATACTAGCGTCCCAGAACGATTAATGCAAGAAGCAAAGATGAGCTGGGAAAGTGCTGCTGAGTTGAACGATAACAAAATACTCGCCTGGGAGTCCTTCTTGAAATCCTTCGGCCCAACGAACACCAAGCACTATTTCGTTAAAGAAACTGGTCCATGGCCATGCAGAAAAAAAACATTTCCCGGCCCGAGAAGTTATCCAAAAAACCTCCCTCAATCCCCTTTAATGCCTGATTTAAGGGCAACAAAAACAGCCATTAACAGCACACTTCGTGATTTGCGGAAATATGGGAGTGATAATGGTTTAGTGACCAAATTGAGATCACTAAAACGCACTAAGAACAAAATTCTGTGGCGAATCAAACAAGAAGCCTCGGAAAAAACTTGGGCAATGCTACTTTATGATTCAAAAAACAACAACAGTGCAAGATTCTGGAACACTGTAAATAAAATAGATAATCCAAATACCCCCGGAATAAATTCCCACATCACAGAGGCAAGCTGGGTAAATTATTTGTTTAAACACTTCAACGATGAAGAGCCAATTAAAGGCCACCGAAAACCAGAATTCTGCACGTCGACTGCGATGGCCTTAAGGCCTACAGATGTGGACACCAAATTCCCAGGTTCGATTGAGCAACTGAAGGGACGAATTGCGAAAGGACGGAAGGAGGGAGCCCCAGGCCCAAATGGAATTCCTCCAATCCTCTATAAACAAGATCCAAAGTATTGGGCCGAACAACTACTTCCGCTCTTTGTTGACTCCTGGAGGTTTGAACAATTCCCATCCTCCTGGAGGGGCTCAATAATAGCTCCAATTTATAAAAAAGGCAACAAGAACGAGGCTAAGAACTACAGACTCATTGCCCTTATAGATATAGAGGCAAAATACTTTTCAGGGCTACTCTTGGAAGAACTAACCTCCTGGGCATCAGATAAAAAACTAATCCCTATCAACCAAACTGGATTCCAAAAAGATCTAGGGACCTCAACGAACCTTCTAGCCCTCTCCCTGTTGATAGATGCTGCTATTAAAAATAAAAAATCATTATATGTGTGCTATATTGATTACTCGGCCGCCTTTGATAGCATAGACAGAGGGAAACTGTGGTCAAAACTTTCAAAGTGGGAGGTGGACTCCAAACTTCTCAACTCACTGATCTTACTGCATTCAGACACCTGGGTCCAAATAAAATTGGGGAACGGCAACTATCTATCCAAAGAAATTCCGACCACAAAAGGGCTGAAACAGGGGTGCGTCCTTGCGCCGACACTGTTCAACCTTTTTATGTCCGACCTCTCCAAAGAACTGGACGACTGCAACCATCATGCCCCAAAGTTAGGGGGCTTTACATTATCGAATTTATTATATGCAGACGATTTGATACTAATTAGTCACACCCCAGTAGGCCTGCAACACCTTATTAACACAACTAGCTCATTCTCGGAAAAAAACGGCCTTTCCATAAATACGGAAAAATCGAAGGTGATGGTTTTCAACCAAAAATCCAAAAAAAAGCAAACGTTCCAATGGTCTCTGCGCGATCTCAAAATGGAAACAGTTAAAGACTACAAATACCTGGGGATAAGTTTTGATTCCAACGGCTCATTTCAGCGACATGCAACAACAATAAAAAATAGGGGGATTTCACTAGCCATCGCTTTAAAAAATATCAAGAACAAAATAGCGGGCCCAAATCTAATCCCTTTGCTGGACATATTTCGTGCAAAACTGCTACCATCACTAACTTATGGCAGCGAATGCATGAGAGGGAGAGATGAGGATATTTTAGACAAAACGGTTAGCAAAACACTCCGAATACTCTTCTCACTCCCTCCTTACACTTCCCCAGCACAGCTAAGACTGGAGTTTGGTCTACAGAAGCAGCAAATTGCACCCAAGGGCGCTTATGCAAAAAGCTGGTACAAAGTTAAGCACGCTGTAACAGACTCCCTGAACGCCCACCTTTGGAAAGAGCTGGAGACAAACAAGGGATCCTCAGCAAAGGCCTACCTCCAAGCAGCTATAAAATCCCTTGCATTAAAAGACCTTTGGGAGTCGAGCTGTTCACATAAGTGCTTTAAGCGCCTGGTCAACAAATCAGTGAAAATTCTCTCCATGGAGGAAGATAAAGCAGCGTTAACCAGAAGATCACATGGGTGGTTCACAATACAAAGCTATACCAGCGCTTCACCCCAACCATACCTCGGTACCAGCTTTTCAAGGAAGGCGAAGGAAGAATTCCTGCGGCTGAGGATGGGAGTAATCCCGTCAAAAGTCCATCTTCCCCCATGGAAACGCCTGGAACCCAACTCCAACTGTAGGCTCTGCGATAATCCAAATGAGGACGTTTTACACTTGTTATGCAGCTGCAAAGCCCTAGACAGTGCCCGAAGGGGCCTACTAACCCAGCTCTGGAATCAATATGGTGTGCGAACTCGTAGACAAGCCTTGCTGTTTAGCTTTAAAGGAGAAAATATCCAACTGGCCTGTCGACTAGTGCGCTTCATGAAAACAGTTAATACGATCCAAAACCCAGAGACCAGCAACTGAATTAGACTCATAAAGACCCACGCCTGCACCTTAAGAAAACTCTTTTTTCATCCAACAAAGAGTTAGTAAATGCCGAACGGTCTCTTTTTTTAAATATTTGCAACTCATTGTACCATTTCTGTATAGATTTATCGTTCATTCTTGGAATTTTCTTTTATCGATTTTAACTGCCTTTTTGTAAGACTCAAGATTGTGAAATTCTTCCTGTATTTCTTTTTTATTTTTTATTATAAAGTGTTATTGCAAAGATTTTTATTAATCATGCAATAAAGAAATTACTTACTATTCGGAATTCTGCAAACAGATCACTAAGGCCATCGATCTGATTATTCCGGTAAAAAATCTGACGAATAAGCGCAAGTTTTCTGCCCCATGGTGTAATGAGAACCTAAAAAACCTTAGAAAGGGCTGTAAGCTGGCGGAAAGAAAATGGAGGAAGCGCTATGATGAAGTTGATAAAGCAGCTCTGAAGGTCACACTGAGTAAATATTTAAGTGAAATTACTAAAGGAACAGCTGAGTTTTTTGCCAACTCAATTCTAAAGGAGTCCAACAAAACAGGGGCTTTAAGATAGTCAACGAATTGTCCAATCCTGACTGCTTAAAAAACAAGACTATCGCAACTCAAGAACTATGCGAAAGCCTTGCTATTTCTTTTAGTAGAAAATCTCAAAAATAATTATTGGTCTCATAGGGAATCAGGAACGTTTATGCGACTCTGTATCTGAGGTGTGGACACAGCAACCAGCCTATCAAATAGAGGAAGGGGCTTGCGAGAATAAACTAGTAACTCTAGACCAGCTCAAAACACCCACGGAAGAAGAGTTTTCGTAAGTTTGCTATGAGAACCAATTCTGGGGCCCCTATGGAACACCTCCCCCACAAGGTCTGGAAGGATATTACCACAGCTCCATCAGATCTGCAGCCAATCCCTAAGCATTGGGATAGACCCTCCCTGCTGGAAACAGGCCAGGGCGACACCCCTGCTGAAAAAAGCCACCCATGACCCTCATTGTCCAAATAACCACAGAACTATTTCACTTCTTCCCTACCCTGTAAAAATGTATAGTATGTCTGGTCCGCAAAACCCTTTCACAATTCTTGAAAACCTTGCAATTTGGTTTTCGACTAGGTTACGGGACGGAGACAGCACTAGTAATGGTCTTGGACGAATTTAGAATGCGGGCAGACAGCGGTCAGTCGACCATTCTGATTCTACTGGATATGACTGCCGCTTTAGACACGGTCAACCACAAAATATTACTGCGGTGGCTTGCTGAATTAGGCCTGGAGGAACTGGCTCTGAAATGGCATTAGCCCTATCTGGAGAACAGGCAACAAGCTGTGGCCCTCCCCCCCCCCTTTTTATCTAATTTTAGAACTGTTCAGCATGGTGTCCCCCAAGGTTCGTCAATCGGTCCGATCCTTTTTAATATTTATTAGAGACCACTAATCCCCATCATTAAATCCTATAATACCAAGCTGGTGAATTATGCAGACGATATGCAGCTCAACCTGTCTCTTAAAGGAAAAGAGTTTCTGTTGCTCAGTAACTTTCATGAATGCATGCAGAAGACTGCTAGATGGCTCACGGATAACTCTCTGCAGTTCAACGGAGGTAAAAAGGAAATCCTATACTGCTTGGTTAAGTAAATCCCATTCCCACTTCCAGCCAACTTTTGGCCCATTCAGGCACATACGCCTTCTACACCAGCGGTAGCAGTGCGTAATCTGAGGGTAGTCTTTGGCAACAAGTTGGGTCTGGAAAAACATGTGAACAAAACGGTTGGAACCTGCTTATCCCTAATTAAAGCATTGCGGAAATTTCTCCCTATGTTACCCCTGTCAGCCAGGGCTCTAATGTGTAAGAAGTGTTATTTTTAGCCAGTTGGACTACTGCCATGACCTGCTACTCGGTGCGAATAGTTTCCTCATTGTGAAACTGCAAAAAATACAGACAATAGCCGCAAAGTTAGCTTTAAAGAGGCCACGTAGCGCCTCTGCGGCTCTTAATGATCTCCACTGGCTCCCTCTAGCTCAGAGAATTATTATGCATTGTTTTCAAGGCCCTTCATGGACTTGGACAATTGCCACTGCAGAAAAAATGTGTCTGGCATTTTCCCGTATGAATTCTTTGATCTTCCACAGCTCGTATGGTTTGTACTGCCAGAATAAGAACCTCCAGGTTTGGAGAGAGAGCGTTTAGCTGTACGGCCGCCCATCTGTGAAACAATCTCCCGCTCAATATCAGGCACTTAGAAGAGTTCCTCCAGTTTAGGAAGAAGCTTTAAACATATCTCTTCCCTGGGACGTAGTGCAGGATATTCAACCGGTGGGCAAATATGTCCATTTAGGGGAACCCCTGTTATTCTCAGCACCAGGATACCCATGGGGTGATAGTGCGCTTTAGAAATCCTTGTTACATTACATAACATAGAGGACACCCCTGCCTTCTGCCCCTAGTAATTTGAAGCGGGGGCGAGAACGAGCCATTTAACCAAACTCTGGCTGTGGGTGCAGAGTAAAACAGTTTAATCTGTTTTATAAAGATCGGGCTAATTCCCATTCTAGCAAGGAAAGTAAACAGGTATGGCCACTGCAGCGAATCAAAGGCCTTGGTGGCATCTAGAAGTGCAGTCAGGGCTTGTGTGTAGGAATCTAGATAGTACAGTACCGCAAAGAAGGTGCAGAGGTTGTGCGCTGTAGATCTTCCTGGGATAAAACTAACTATGGGCGAAATGCGCAAATTCGCGGTACGCGAATTAGTACGAAGGCAAATTCATGTTCCGCATAATGCGCAGATTTGTTTTTTGTATGTTCGCGGAGCGCTTTGCGTGTTCACAGGCCTCTTGCAGCGCACCAACCGCGAAGTTACCCATGAGGTTGTACATGGGCGCGGCCATCTTGTTCGCGTTGCGTATTTCCGTTTCCGGGCGCTAGTGCATTCTCGCGTTGTGCGCGGGGCGTGATTATGTGGTCGCAAGCGTTTTTGCGTGCTCCCGGGGGAAATATCACGCAAACTTACCCACGCGGTCCTCAATGGGCGCGCCCATCTTGTTTTTCATTCATGGCTATGGTTCTGGGCATGCTTTTTCAATCCTCCCTAATCTTTGCAATCCTTTGTTTCTTTGAACTTTTTTTTAATCTTTTTTACTCATTATCTATCCCTCTCTTTTTCTACATCTATATTTTGTGGTTCTTTTCTACTTTTGGTTACTTTACTTTTTCCCTATTCCTAACTATATTTTTTTTTCAGCTGTCCAGGACCTTGGCAAAGGGAGCCGGGAAGAGCAAGGGGAAGGGTCCCGCACTCCGTACCCGGCTCCCATGCGGGCGCTTAAGGGGGGAAGCAGTAATAGCCCGGGAGATTCTCAGCGCGGTGGAGGTGGCCGCACTGGTTTTCTTTGTTCAGCGCCACCTCCCCAAGACCGTCGCGGCAGGCCCGGTGCCGGGTACGGACTCCGGGAGCGTCAAAGGCTATGGGCGAAGGTGTGCCGGGCCATGTATCGTGAGTCTGGGGTCCGGCGCACCTACAGCCAGGCGACGCACCGGTGGTCCGACGTCCTGGACCAGGAACACGACCTGCTCGGCGTCGAGAGCCCTGGGCTTGGTGAGTAGTATTAGCTATTTAATCACTACTCTGTTTTCTCCTGCTCTATGTTATCATATTGCAAATGTTTGTTTTTTCCGAAGAGCAAGAATGCTGCCGATTACATTGCAGGTAAATTGTTTCAAAATCTTCTGAGATTGCAGGTGCTCGCCTGCTCAGTTGCGGTGCTACTATGCTTACTTGTTTTCAATTTTGTGCTCATTTGGCCTGAGTGATTATGTATGAGTGTACTTTACAGAACTGCGTAATGCTAGACACTAGAGATTACTTTGCAGGTAAATTATGTTTCAAAAGTTTCTGTGATTGCAGGTGCTCGCCTGCTCACTGGCGGTGCTACTATGCTTACTTGTTTTCAATTTTGTGTTCATTTGGCCTGGGTGATGATTATGTATTAGTGTACTTTACAAAACATTAGAGACTCAAGTCCAGTCCTTCCTTTGTACTCCTGCCACTAAGAAGAGATAGTGGTGGTGATCATGACAGACTGTGTCTGTCGCCTCGCGTGCTGCGGAGTGCTGCCTGCCAGTCCTAGTAGAACCTTTTTGTAGTTGGTTTAGTGAGTAACATAACTTTCCAAGTAGACGGTCCGCGAATCCAGCAATACTAATATCCTAGTAGACCACATCAGATAGACAACAATTGCACTAAATTTATTGACCTATTTCCCCGAAATAATTTGTTACTGTTTTTTTTAAATGTTTGATGTGGTTGACAACAATCATCCATGTTTGTGTCTTTCTTTCATGTTGTACATCAGCTCCCCCCAGGGCCAAGGGGATCCAGGAGGAGGTAGCGGCACCGGCGGAGCAGGGACAGCAGCAGGAAGGCCAGGATCGGTCCGGCGAGGGCTCCTCTGCTGGCCCCAGTAAGTTTTCCTGTTAATATTCATAATTATATTTCCCTATCTTTTACAGCACCTGTATTTTTTTCAAACGTTCCTCATTCTATTTTTTCCTAAATCGTCTTTGATCTTCTTGTAGACTGTTTCTAAATACTTATCTTTGCCTCTAGTATGACTCCCTGTGGTACTACTAGAATATTATTAGTCTGTCTGTGTAGCTAACTAAGCTTGCACAGTTGACAAAAGGTGTTAAACAAAACTCCTATTCTATTCAGCAATAGCTCTATGCACTGAGTGCAGTCCTCTGGGTTGTCCATAATGTCTATTGAAGTCTTCTAAATGTTTATGCTTTGACAATTCCCAACAATAAAATGTCAATGGCCACAAAGAATAAGGTACTAGTTTACTTTTTGATTGGATAGGAGGACAATCCATACTAATACTGTTGCAGGGACTATTCTGCACAAACAGAACTATGGACAAGAAATAGGGCATTGGTTATAAATCATAATAGGCGCAGTTAGACTTTCCACATACCTCAGTCATAACAGAAGTTGAAACCCCAATCTCCTTACTGACTAGCTAGTGTGTAAGAGTCATTATTTAGCTCCAGAATGCAGCGATGATTGATCCCCAATGATTATACAACCCAGGGCATAAGACTATGGAGTCTGAGTCCCGACCTCTCTGAGCCACGGACTCATGCTTGCAAATTGCAAACCCTTTTGCTCACTCACTCATGACCAAAAACCATAGAGTCTATGTAAGTTTTAAAGCTTTATTAAAAGTATAAGCATTTATTAAAATCAACTTCATCATATATGATAAACAGTGAAGGATTCAAAACTGAAAAGTGGCTGATTTCACACATTAATTGTGGGAGAGCCCTCACCTGGTTGGAACTTCAAGTCTTCTTTGTGGGGATGAATCGTTGCTGACTCCGTCCAAGTGATGATGATCTGATCTTGCTCTTGTTTTTAGAAGGGAGGCTTCTGTCTGTTATGAGAAAAATGGTGCATGTTAAAAAGCAAGCATTCATCAGTTGTGCCAAAAAGTGTAGCAAGACATGTTACAGCTAAGCATAAATAAAAAAAAAACCTTCCCTGAAGAAAGGGAAATTTGTAGTTTAGAGACTAGAGAGTCACACATTATTAAATTTGTTTATGTAGTACTATTAATTTTTTTTCATTCCTAGACAAAATAGGGAGGAGTGTATATGGCATCTAAGAATATGAAATGTATTTTCTAGGCGGAACATCGGCACAGCCATCCACCAGTGCCGGGGCTAGCGCGGAGGTGGGCACTCCTGGGGCAGAGACGGTGCAACAGCCATCGGGAACGGGAGTGGCGGGCAGTGGTAAGCTATTATATTCCTTACTTATTGAGATTGCAGACTGCAGAGTGTGCTCTCTGCACGGGTGTATATGTTGTACAGTACAAGTACACTTTACTGTTAAGAAGACTTACCAATTTACAACTAAGTTTTTGTCAGCCAGGTAGAAGACATTCACCCTTGACTTCGCATTAGCAACAGCATTAGCGGCGTGGGTTGACGAGTAACCAATGGCCTCCTCTAAATTTGGTTTCAAGTCAGCTGTGAAAGTTTTATCGAGAAGCCAAGTCAGATCAGAGATGAACTTGATGGATGGGATGAATGAAAAGGGAAAGAAGGGTGTAAGGAAGGACGAGCGAGTTAAAAGTAATGACTGGCAAAGAATGATACGTGTTTTTGAGTGCTGCCCGAGGTGGCTGGGAATATGATGCATGGCCGGTTGAAGGCTGAAGCAAGGATGGGTGGAAGGAGAAAGGGAAGAGGACTGCCTGGGTGCGTGAAACAGAAACTGTATGTGTGCGCAATATATCCTTTGGTTCAAATTCAAATGCAAGTCAAGCACGATGCATGGCTGGCGGTTCCCAAAATAAAATAAAAAGGTTGTTTTTCCATGAGAAAAACTAAGGTTTGTCCAGTTGAGACATTAAGAAGAATGATTGACATTTACTTTGAATGGATGGATGCCTGGATCATGGTACTATCTTACTCATAGATAGCATAGGTGTATGTAGACAGAGTAGACGGTCACTGGATGAAGTAAGTGTTACTTTGAAGATCATGTAACACCGCACCCGCACGTCCGTTCCAGTGTAGCAGAGGCGAGGAAAAGAAGTTGTAATTTTTCAGAATACTACCATGACTAGTAACAGTAGTTTGCAAGCACGGCATATATCCTGCGATTACGGGGGCCACTCACTACCTCTGTCAATAATTTTATTACAACTCTGTCATTCATGTGTGGCCTATCAGTGTTCACTCAATGAAAAACAAAGCACTTAAAGTCTTCCATATGTAAGCAAATATCCTGTGAAGGGATAGATAATCCTAAATGTATTAATCTAGTAGTCATTGGCACTGCAGGGTGAAAGTTAAATTAATTAAGCAGTAGCCCTTGTAACAGAGTATGGCCAGTGCCACCCGTAATAGAAAAGTAAGAGCTTCACCACCTGCATGTACTAGAGTGGTACAGTAAAGCAAGTCTGTGTCATCATGGCTTGCGTCTGTTTTTCTCGGGTGCAAGTTGACTACGCTGGCATTATGCCGGCTTCCAGAAGTTTACATACCAATTTCGCTAAACAAGAGAGAAGAAAAAGACTGGTGTACTGTCTGAGTCTAAAGTAGTGAGTCCATATAGTGCTAGTAGAATGGATTCCTGAAACTCCCACTAATGTTAGAGCAGAGGCCGACGAAGTGGGAGGTTAGATAGATACAGGCCACAAATGTTATGTACTGTGCTTGCAAGTTGCTAGTGCGACTGTGACACAACCTTCTGCTGAATTATTTTGTGTTAATCTTAAAGAGCATTGGTTACAGTATGTTTTTCTTTCTTCATATAGATGCTCCTTCCAAACTAACACGGAAGGAGCTGGCTAGACGGGCCCAGCAAAGGAAGCTGGAGGCGATTGTCACCGAATATCGGCAGCTGGTGGCCCAGGAGGAGGAGTACACGCAGTCTCAGTCCACAACATCCACCACAACAGCTGCATCCTCCTCCTCGCACCCTGGTTCAGCCAGTCAGGACAAGCCTCCAGCGGTACGGAGCCGTGGTACCGCAGCCACCCGCCACCGCCAAGCAGCCAAAAAATCAGCTGCCCCCCACAGCAGGTGCTAGGCACGCATCCACCGCCTAACCCTCAGGGTGTCCAACCTTGAGCAAGAGATGGAGAGAGTTAAAACCCTGCTCAAGAACCTCCGCAGGGAGCAATGGGACCACCTGGCCAAAAGACACCGCTGGCGGCAGTAGAGGGCGAGAGACTGTCCCTTGCCCCTTTCCTTTTTTTAAAGACTTTTTTTTGGGGGGGGGGAATTGGGAGTTGGGTTATTTGGACTTTGGGGACTTTTTATTTCACGGACATTCTTTGGGGTTAGGGAGGGGGGTGGGTCCGGTCTTGCGGGATAGTTTATTTTTGTTAGGGATAAAAATAAATATTTACTTTCAACTTAAACATAGCATACGCATTTTTACTGTTTTGCGGGGGAGGCAGGGGGGGGGTAACTGTACGTTTGTTTTCCTGAAACTTAACTGGCTGCTTGATTCAAATTGTCTAAGTAATCGCCCAAATGTTTACAAAAGTAAGTGCCACTCACAGAGTTAGTGAATTCAATTGTCCTACTACTCCACTAGTTCTACTGTCAGTCTCTCCTCCAACTCCATTATTCTTCCTCCCCCAAACGCTTATCTTACCTGTGATTCGTGTTTGATAATAGGGCTAGGCACAGGGCTGGCTGCATGGCAAATGGCGATTAAGGTTGGCAATCCTGGGCGGATGAAATGGCATCGTTGTGGTGGTGGTACACAGTGGCAGTAGTAGCATATGAAAAAAAAGAAAATGAAACCTTGAGTGGCCTAGCGGAGCATTAGAACAGTACGATAGATAGCACAGTACACAAGAACAATAAGTAAACTAGTATCTTATTCTTTGTGGCCATTGACATTTTATTGTTGGGAACAAATACATAGTCATGGGTCTGTGTCTAGCTGAGTAAGAATATATCCTCGGATTCCTTCACCAGCCTTGAAATTGATTTTCTGTTGCTTTGACCTTATCCTCCCCAGCAAATGTGTAGAATTATTGTTGTCATTTAGTCACACCTCAATGAAAACCACACAGCCCGGGGGAAGAGGGTTAGGGTTTGAAAATTGGATGTGAATGGGGTTTTTTGGGCAAGTTTTGTGGAGAGAGGAAAACAAAAAACACAGCATGGACAAACAACAAATGAAGATAAACAAATCTTTGGATACGAAGATATCCATAAATATTTTAAGGTACATAAAGGAAGTGCATGCACTACTGCATGCATGAAGTTGATTGCTAAATGGATGGTTAGGTTACTTAAACTAAGTAGAACTTTCTACAACTTACTAACTATGAAGAAACAATGTGACAGTACAGGGCTGCAGTAATTATGCAATTTCACTTGCCTGTCTGCCCTCAGAGAGAATAAACAACACTTAGTACATGAAATTAGTTATAAAAATAGCAAACAAAAACGTATACAATGGCTGGAGGGATGAATTTGAAGCAGAGAGCAAACAAATGCACAGAGTCACACTCATAGAAGTTCACAACAATGACATTATTTAAAAGATAAGGAGAAGTGAAGAGGATACTGTAACTGTATGTTGTGGTTGTCCTGTTTGGGAAGTTGCGTGCATCCAGAAATTCCTCCTATTTGCAGTACTCCTCCATTCCATCTGACACTCCGTCGATCAATCTTGGTGACCAGAAACACTGTCCACTGCCTGCCTGGCGGATGCGGAATTGCGGATCGCTAATGGTAAGCCTGAGTTAATCGTTTTTCCAATCGCACAGGGTAAAAGCCGGCCTGTAATTGTTGATGGAAAAACAGGAAGAGATATTAAAACACCACGGAGAAAAAAATATAAGGCACGCTGTGCAGTGCAAAAATAACACTGTCAGGGGCGACAGTATTACATACAAGCATCATTTCGGAAGTGCGTACTCTGAGTCTCTTTCTCAAGGATAGTAATTAGTAAGTATGGGCGAATTGTGCAGATCTGCGGTCAGCGAATTTGCGCAAAATCGCAAAAAAACACGAATTTGTGGATTTTCCCGCAAACACGCAGATTTTTTTGCGATTTGCATAACTATTACTGGAGTACTTTCTACTGGCTAATCCAGTGAGTGCTACCTCGTTGGGTAAATGTATAGTGCTTTTTCTACACTACAGCTGCGTAAAGTGCCAGAAGAGTTGTCTCCAGTGATATCTGCAATAACGCATTACCGGCAATGTTAGCCTATGGGCTGAAATGCACCTTAGAAACAGGGCCAAATCACCTTTCCCCTCAACCTACGACCAAACTGCTGTTTGGACACAAAATTAGACCTTCCCAGTAGTGCTCCCAGACCCCTAAACCCACTCCCAAAAATCTAGAACACCCCACATTACCCTCCCAAAAACGTGCATTACCGTGATCTCGCACAGGCCTTAAAATCGTGCCCAAACGCACTCTGAAACTAGGCCCAAAACACCCATTTTCCACCATGGATTTTCTTCAAACCACTTGCAATCAATATTAGACCTTCCCAGCAGTGCTCCCAGACATCTAAACCCACTCCCAAAAATCTAGAACACCCCCAAATAGGCCCCCAAAAACATGCAATACTGCTACCTTGCAGGCCGCCAATGTAAGCCAATGGCAAATATGCACCTCAGAAACAGGGCCTAATTTCCCTTTCCCCTCAATCTACGACCAAACTGCTCTTTTGACACAAAATTAGACCTTCCCAGCAGTGCTCCCAAACCCCTAAACCCACTCCCAATAATCTAGAACACCCCACATTACCCTCCCAAAAACGTGCATTACCGTGACCTCGCACAGGCCTTAAAATCGTGCCCAAACGCACTCTGAAACTAGGCCCAAAACACCCATTTTCCACCATGGATTTTCTTCAAACCACTTGCAATCAATATTAGACCTTCCCAGCAGTGCTCCCGGACCCCTAAACCCACTCCCAAAAATCTAGAACACCCCCAAATAGCCCCCCAAAAACATGCAATACTGCTACCTTGCAGGCCGCCAATGTAAGCCAATGGCAAATATGCACCTCAGAAACAGGGCCTAATTCCCCTTTCCCCTCAATCTATGACCAAACTGCTCTTTTGACACAAAATTAGACCTTCCCAGCAGTGCTCCTAAACCCACTCCCAATAATCTAGAACACCCCACATTACCCTCCCAAAAACGTGCATTACCGTGACCTCGCACAGGCCTTAAAATCGTGCCAAAACGCACTCTCAAAACTAGGCCCAAAACACCCCTTTTCCACCATGGATTTTCTTCAAACCACTCAAAACTAGACATTCCCAACTCTCATCCCAGCTAAGCAAATCCACTAAGAACCACCTACAACACACTCCAATCACACCCTAAAAACACGCAATAATCGAAAATTAACATGGGCGCCTATGGCAGCGGTTTCCCTTCCTCGACTTTGCCTAAACACACCCATCCCATCAATCGATTCCTCCCAAATTTCCTGCACAACCACCAATTCCCCCTCCCTACCACTCACAGAAGCCCTGTTCCCCAAGCTTAACTGGAACACCCCAAACACACTTTCTCCTTGCGCCCCCAAACCGCCCATTGGATAACATGGCAAATCGCGCCTTGACAAAAAATTGCTGTTTTCAGCACTTCCACTACTTCGATCCTCTTGAAACTTACCAGGGCACTTGTTCCAGCGATTCCCAAGAATCTCATCATGGCAGAACAAAATCGATCCACTGGAAGATGTACGACTTTTCACCCAAACACACGCAAAACACCAAAAAAGGCCACAATTCGGCCAATTCTGGACCAAAAAACGCCAAACCCCCTAAAACCTTGCCAACATCATCATGAACGAGCCTGCATCGGGCCCTGAGCCCTAGACTCCGGGAACCCTACCAAATTCCACCCAAAAACCCTAGTAAACCGCACTGAACCCCCAAAACAGCGCTAAACCCTAAAAAGCACCCAAATTCCCTCAAATCTAGCCCTCAACCCTACACTGAGCTGGTCTAAAAAAACATATCCGCCCGCTCGCGATTTGGTGAATTTGCCGGCGAAAATCCGCAAATTTCGCGAGCGGAACAGATTTTTGGCCCATGCAGACGGTCAAGGCAGGCACCACTGAGTGAAGCAACCTGATGTAGCATACATAGGCTCTTTGACACAGACAGAGAAAGCATATCTAATTGTATGCAGCAAGCCATATAGCCCCAATTTGACATGAACTGCTGTCTGGACTCCGCCTGGCATAACAACACTACACTGCCTCGACCACTCCATACCACGACTAGACAGACATGTAGTTCTGCTGTAGTAGTTGTTGTAGACTGGTTTACCTGTTTGCCACTCACGAATTGGCCATAGTTCTTCCGTAAACCGACGCTGATGATCCATCCATCCCAGTGAGAGACTGTAAAGAAAAAAGATATATTATTTAACTTTGATCATCAATACTCATCAACAATCATCATGGTATATTGGCAAACAGTGAGTCCAAGGATATTTTGCATATTGGAAAATGCAACGTTGTGGCCCCTGCAGTTGAAGTACAATTTGAATTAACAAGGTAAAAAAAGCAGAGTAGACTTGAGTTACATTTAGTGTGTAAAAGATTAAATAATAATAGAAGACATATGATTCATTTCATGCACAACAAACAAACAAACAGCAATTGCTTTCATCAGAGCCAGACAGCCATTGCTGTCCACTGCATGCCATCTTCTCATTATTCATTACCTGTTCCACATTTTGTCCGCATCTTCTTCTGAAAGTGAGGGCCCACAGGGCAGCCTCTCCTGTCAATTTCAGAAGTAACTGTCAGCAATCAGCAAGCATTTAGTCAGTAATTCCAGTCCCACTTGAGGGGACTCATCTACGAAGACAAAGTTTCTTGATTCTGCGTAATCCAGCCATCTGCCTTGAGGGAAATGGATAGGGGGAGTCTGGAGGAGGAGGAGAATGGAGGAGCATGATTGAGTTGTGAACTTGTGAACCTCAGGAATGCAGACTGCGGCACCTTCAAATCAATAAGGAAATAAGATGAAGACAGTGCTGCTGATGGACTTGTTGTGATTAGGTGATTAGAGTTTTGTTGTGGTAAAAGTTGCAAAACAAAGAAAGACACACAGGAATGAAAGTGAATAAGGACGGGAAAAAAAGGAAGTCATTTTCAGGCTTCGGTGTCAGGGAAGTAGAGCTCGTCCTCAAACTCTGTGAATTGAGACGGGAGTAGGTCAGCTAAAAGAGAAGAACTTCCGTCACCTAAGTCGGTGTCCTCTTCTTCCTGTGTGCATTCACGTATTTTGTATTCTGGTGGTATGAAGTGCTGATTCATCTTGATCATTGTTAACCTCTCCACATTTTTGGGCGAGAGGTGTGTCCTTTTTGAAGTTACAATGGCACCAGCAGCACTGAAAACACGTTCAGAAGACACGCTTGCGAGTGGGCAAGACAAATAATTTAGAGCCAGGTTGGTGATCAGTCGCCATAGAGGCCTTTTCCCATACAGCAATGGGTTCTGATTAACAAAGACCTCTGTTGGGTAATCCAGATAGGCCTGCACCATCGACTCAAGGTTCTCCAGGGTTGCTCCACTTTGCGTACCATCTGTGGCCTTTGCATCACTGAAAGGAGCAAACCCTTGATGAGTTAGCCAATCCGCTTCCGACAATATTATGGCTGGGCCTGGTGCAGGTGAGGATGATGATACGGTTGCTGGTGTCGTTAACGGCTGTGAGGGAAAGTGACTCCCTTCGGCCACAGATTCAGAAGTGGAACTTGACGCCGGATGGCCTGCTGATTCAGTAGTACCTCTGTCGGTTCCTTCAATTTTCTGCCACTCTTTTTCAAACCAAGTGGCTGACAGAGCTAGCCAATGTTTGTACTTTGAAACATTTGCTTCATTAAAAGGAATGAATGCTTTGCTGGCCACGGCCTTTTTGTACCGTGGATCCAGAATAGTAGCACAAATGTAATGTTGTTCTGTTTGTATTTTTTTAAGCCTTTCATTGTCAACTAGGCGGCTTAATAACCTCTCCGCCAACTGATATGCGTCTTGCTTTTCAGCATCATCTCGGAACGTTAAAGACACCGCCTTCAGTTCCCGAATGCAGCAATGATTGATCCCCAATGATTATACAACCCAGGACATAAGACTATGGAGTCAGAGTCCCGACCTCTCTGAGCCACGGACTCATGCTTGCAAATTGCAAACTCTTTCGCTCACTCACTCATGACCAAAAACCACAGAGTCTATGTAAGTTTTAAAGCTTTATTAAAAGTAAAAACATTTATTAAAATCAACGTCATCATATAAGATAAACGGTGAAGGATTCAAAACTGAAAAGTGGCTGATTTCACACATTAATTGTGGGAGAGGCCTCACCTGGTTGGAACTTCAAGTCTTCTTTGTGGGGATGAATCGTTGCTGACTCCGTCCAAGGGATGATGATCTGATCTTGCTCTTGTTCTTAGAAGGGAAGCTTCTGTCTGTTATGAGAAAAATGGTGCGTCTTAAAAAGCAAACATTCATCAGTTGTGCCAAAAAGTGTAGCAAGACATGTTACGGCTAAGCATAAATAAAAAAAAAACCTTCCCTGAAGAAAGGGAAATTTGTAGTTTAGAGACTAGAGAGTCACAAATTATTAAATTTGTTTATGTAGTACTAGTAAAAAAATTTCATTCCTAGACAAAATAGGGAGTGGTGTATATGGCATCTAAGAATATGAAATGTATTTTCTAGGCGGAACATAGGCACAGCCATCCACCAGTGCCGGGGCCAGCGCGGAGGTGGGCACTCCGGGGGCGGAGACGGTGCAACAGCCATCGGGAACTGCTGTGGGGGATGCCATGGGAGTGGCGGGCAGTGGTAAGCTATTGTGAGATGTTGGCCTGATATATGATGCTCACTAGTTCTAGTGATCACCTTGTATCGGTCCAAACAACCCTTATGGTGATTGGTTGTAAGTCAACCTTATAGACCAGCTATCCTAATGGTAGCATGGACAAAGCAGTCTTAGGCTAAACTCTTTTGGCATGTGAAGCCAGCTGTTTTACCACAATATAACCCCTTGAATACCAGATGAAAGGACACCACACAGGTTGTTATGAAAATAAACAATATATTTATTAATAACAAACACCTCTGAACTCTTTATGAGATCAGAGGGCTAAGCACGTGACAATCTCTTAGGAAAAATACGATAAGTTGCACAAAATTACAATGGTGCCCTAGGGGCACGGCAAACCATATACTAAGTAAATGGTATAAGGAAATCGATAGAAGGAATGGAGCGGTCCAGAGGCTATAAGATCGCTGGGACTACGCTATCCTAACTTTAGGTAAGTAATAGGAGGTCCACGGGACACGGGTGCAGAGTGTGAACTCACACGCGCGATGCGTAACAACGTCTATGGACAGTACAGTTCAAGAAAAAGGTGATACGGACAATCATGACTGGTTAGGACTAAAACGACTGTGAATCTGGACACTAGGAGAGTCAAGCTACCCTTGAGCACCGAAATGCTCTTGTTACCTCACCCACGGGCTGCGGGTGCATAGGTGCGAAGTCGTGTCGGGTTTCTGCGTTGAAGTCAATGGAGCCTGAAAGAAAAGATGCTGCAGGCGACCAGGAGGAAGATGTCCGGTGTGATCCAAGGGTGGATCAGGAAAGCTTAGGACCTGAAAGCAGAGGGGACAATGTTCAAAGTCACTAGCCAGTGACTGGAGTGGAACCAGGAAGGAACCAGATGTCGTCGCGATCAGGTGAAGAGTGGACGCTTTACTCTGCAGCCACGTGGACCAGGAGGTGTCTTCGACGACCAGGATGGAGGCACGAGCTGTCCCACGCAGGCTCTCGCTGTCGGCGGTGTCTGTTCCGGATTCGGCGTCAACAGGCCTTGGCAAAGGCAACCCACGCGGTGAGTGGAAAAGGCGTCTGGTGCGGACTAGGAGAGTCCGGGGTGCTCCTCTTTTGAAAGGGAGCAAGGGCCAGTCTGGAGCAACCAGACCAGCAGTGTAGTTTTCTAAGTTCGTCGTCTAGGAGGTCACTAGCCAGCCGGCAAGTGACCAGACAACGCGTCGAGCAGCAAACAAGCAGAAGGGCCCCACGCAGATCTCGTGGAAGCTGGAGGGCTGATCTTCGGTGCAGGGGCTGCTCGGGGCTGGAGCTTCTCAATTCCCAAAGCACTTGGTCGAGTTTACCTCGGGAGTCGTGCTGGAAGCGAAGTGCAGTTTCTCCAAGATGGCCGGTCCCACGTGTCTCGTCGCACCCACGGATCTCAGCTGTGCTGCAGATGTGAGTTGAGGTTGGAGAGGTCTGGGAATCCGGGTCTCGTCGGGCTCTGAAGTCTGGATCCTTGAGGGCAGATGACAAAGTGAAGCCACTGGACGCTTGATGGTGCCTGCAGTTGCAGGGTGGACACTCCTTGCCCACAAGGGAGATTTCTTCAGTCTTCTGTTGTAGAAAGTTGAAGTCCAGAGTTTCTTCTTGTAGAGTTTCAGTTCAGGATTAATCTAATTTGGAATGGGACCAGCTCCTACCTTTATCCTGCTAAAGGGGACTGTACTACGACTAGGCCCCTCCTGTGGGTGGGACCAGGAAGGGGGGTGGTTACACCCCCTATCCTTTGTCCGGCTTCGCGCCAGAGCTGGGGCAGGGGTGCCCCAGCAACTGGTTTGAACCGGTGTATGCACAGGACACCTTGTGTGCCCCAGGCATGTCTCATTCCTTTCAGGCCTGTCCTACCCAATACGCAAAATCCTGTCTGGGGTGGTGCTAGCACCTTCCAAGGCAGGAAACCCTTTGTCCAAGCCTCCCTCGCTGGAAGGACTCCCAGCAGCAGGACTTGTGTCTGTGGTGGCAGCATCCATTTTGTGATGCCAAGGCTCGAGTTAACTTTAACCGGGGTTCACAGTTACATACATGTCGTGTCCCTCTAGAAGGGTGGAATGCTACCCCCGTCGCCAGAATTGGCGAGGAGGTAGTATTCCAATTCGTATGACCCCTTACTCGACATGTTTTGATAATGTTATACCAGAGTTAGCATTCAACCGCGAGGATGATAATGCACTTAAGAGTATATGGTATAGCCCTATCATGGAACAGCTATTAGGACTTGGTTCCGCAAGCTGCAGACGGGCTCAGCTCATGCCAGAGCACCATCTCACATAATTCCAAGCACTCTGCCTTCAGGATTGATAAGGCCTGCCATAGGAGTGACTGATAGGAGTATATGTGTCCATTTTGGGGTTAGATATAGGTAACTATATCTACAGCAAAGGGTGATTACACCACCTTGCCCCAGCTGTCTTAGCAGCCAGTTGTGTCAGTTTTAGATGGCCAGCCAGGGGTGGCATAATACATGCTTCAGCCCCTGGTAGGCCCTGGGTACACCTATGCCATGGGTACCTAAGGTACACTGTACAGGGACTGATAAGGTGGCCCAGTACCAATTGGTAAATGCACCTAAAGTACATGGATGTCAATTTAGAGAGAGAACAGCTAGGCTGTGGGTCTGATTAGCAGGCCCACAGCCAGGGAAAGTCGTAAACCAGTGAAGCAAAAAGGAAAAATCTGGGGTGACCATAGGATTGCAGACCCCACTCTCCTACAGCTATTATATTCCTTACTTATTGAGATTACAGACTGCAGTGTGCTCTCTGCACGGGTGTATATGTTGTACAGTACAAGTACACTTTACTGTTAAAAAGACTTACAAATTTACAACTACGTTTTTGTCAACCAGGTAGAAGACATTCACCTTTGACTTCGCATTAGCAACAGCATTAGCGGCGGTAGTTGACGAGTAACCAATGGCCTCCTCTAAATTTGACTTCAACTCAGCTGTGAAAGTTTTATAGAGAAGCCAAGTCAGATCAGAGATGAACTTGATGGATGGGATGAACGAAAAGGGAAAGAACGGTGTAAGGAAGGACGAGAGAGATAAAAGTAATGACTGGCAAAGAATGATACGTGTTTTTGAATGCTGCCCGAGGTGGCTGGGAATATGATGCATGGCCGGTTGAAGGCTGAAACAAGCATGGGTGGAAGGAGAAAGGGAAGAGGACTGCCTGGGTGGGTGAAACAGAAACTGTATGTGTGCGCAATATATCCTTTGGTTCAAATTCAAATGCAAGTCAAGCACGGATGCATGGCTGGCGGTTTCCAAAATAAAATAAAAAGGTTGTTTTTCCGTGAGAAAAACTAAGGTTTGTCCAGTTGAGACATTAAGAAGAATGATTGACATTTACTTTGAATGGATGGATGCCTGGATCATGGTAATCAATCAATCATTCAATCAATCATGGCATTTGTATAGCGCACTACTCACCCGGAAGGGTCTCAAGGCGCTGGGGGAGAGGGGTCCGTCACTGCTCGAACAGCCAGGTCTTAAGCTGCTTCCTAAAGGAGATGGTCTTGGGTCAGCCGAAGGTGGATGGGGAGGGCGTTCCAAGTCTTGGCTGCCAGGTAGGAGAAGGACCTTCCTCCGGCGGTGGCTCTGCGGATGCGTGGTACGGCGGCGAAGGTGTGGTTGGTCGATCGTAGCTGGCGGGTGGGCGTGTAGAAGGTCAGGCGGTCGTTGAGAGCCTTGTATGCGTGGGTGAGGAGCCTGAACGTGATTCTCTTGCTGACGGGGAGCCAGTGCAGGTCTCTCAGGTGGCCGGAGATGTGGCTGTGTCGGGGGATGTCCAGGATGAGTCGTGCGGAGGCGTTCTGGATGCGTTGGAGTCTTTTTTGAAGTTTGGCTGTGGTTCCGGCGTAAAGGGTGTTCCCGTAGTCCAGTTGGCTGGTAACGAGAGCCTGGGTGACTGTCTTCCTGGTTTCGATGGGGATCCATCAGAAGATCTCGCAGAGCATGCGCAGGGTGTTGAAGCACGATGAGGAGATGGCGTTGACTTGTCTGGTCATCGAGAGGGAGGAGTCAAGGATGAAGCCCAGGTTGCGTGCGTGGTCCGTTGGCTTGGGAGTGGTGCCTAGGGCAGGGGGCCACCAGGAATCGTCCCAGGCGGAGGGCGATGATCCCAGGATGAGGACTTCCGTCTTGTCTGAGTTCAGTTTCAGGCGGCTGTTCTTCATCCACTCGGTGACGTCTTTCATCCCTTCGTGTAGGCTGGCTCTGGCGGGGTCGTTGGTGAGGGAGAGGATCAGCTGGGTATCGTCGGCGTAGGAGATGATGTTGAGGTTGTGTTGGCGTGCGATGGCTGCGAGGGGGCTCATGTAGACGTTAAAGAGGGTTGGGCTGAGTGATGATCCTTGTGGTACGCCGCAGGTGACTTCGGTGGCCTCAGATCTGAACGGGGGAGGCGGACTCTCTGGGTTTTCCGGTGAGGAACGAGATGATCCACTCCAGTGCCTTCTCTTGGATTCCGATGTTGCTGAGGCGCTGCACTAGGGTGCGGTGGCAGACAGTGTCGAACGCTGCAGAGAGGTCCAGGAGGATGAGGGCCGCTGTTTCCCCGTTATCGAGCAGGGATCTGATGTCATCGGGGGCTGCGATCAGGTCGGTATCGGTGCTGTGGTTGGCTCGAAAACCAGACTGCGAGGGGTCGAGGGATCCGTTCGTCTCGTGGAAGGTGGCGAGCTGTCGGTTGACGGTCTTCTCGATGACTTTGGTGGGAAAAGGGAGGAGCGAGATGGGGCGGAAGTTTTCAGGTCGGTGGGGTCCGCTGTTGGTTTCTTCAGTAGGGCGCTGAGCTCGGCGCGCTTCCAGCTCTCCGGGAAGGTGGCGGTGTGGAAGGAAGTGTTGATGATGTCCCGGAGTTGGGGTGCGATGATGGCGTCGGCCTTGTTGAAGATGTGGTGGGGGCAGGGGTCGGTTGGGGATCCGGAGTAGATGGTGTTCATCGTGCGGGTGGTGTCTTCGGTGCTGACCGGGGTCCAGTTGCAGAGGGTGGTGGTGGCGGGCGTTGGTTCGGTGGTTGGGTGCGTGGATTGTGCGCCGAAGCTGTTGTGTATGTCGGCGATCTTGCGGTAGAAAAACGAGGCGAGTGAGTCGCAGAGGTCTTGCGAGGGAGTGATGTCGTTGTTTCCGGCCCTGGGGTTGGAGAACTCTTTGACGATGCTGAAGAGTTCCTTGCTGTCGTGGGCGTTGTTGTCCAGTTGTTCTTTGAGTGCTGTCTTCTTGGTGGCGCGGATCAGCTGGTGGTGCTTGCGGGTGGCGTGCTTGAGGGCGGTCCTGGTGTCTGTGGTCTGGTCGTGGTGCCAGGCTTTCTCGAGGGTGCGGCAGTTCTTCTTGGAGTCCTTGAGTTAGTCGGTGAACCAGGGGGTTTTCTTGCTGCCGGGTCTGCTGGGAGGGTTCTTTAGTGGGGCGAGGTCATCGGCGCAGGCGGTCAGCCACTGGGTGAGGTTGCTGGCTGCTTCGTTGGGGTCCGTTGTGCTGGTGGGAGGGTTCTGGCTGAGGGAGGCGGCGAGCTGCTCGGCGGTGATCTTGCTCCAGCTCCGGCGAGGAACCTGTTGCGGGTGGTGGTGGGTCGTGGTTCTTCTGAAGCTGAAGTGGACGCAGCTGTGGTCGGTCCGGTGGAGTGGCTGAAGGAGATGTGCTTGCTGGATGAGAAGACAGGGTCAAGCGTGTGGCCGGCGTAGTGGGTTGGGGTGTTCACAAGTTTCTTGAGTCCGAGGGTGGCGAGGTTGTCCAGCAGGGTGGTGGTGTTGCTGTCATTGTTGTTCTCCAGGTGGAAGTGGAGGTCCCCTAGGAGGATGTAGTCAGCGGAGGGGAGGGCATGCGGGCTGATGAAGTCTGCGATGTCTTCGCTGAATCGTGTGCGTGGTCCCGGAGGTCTGTAGAGGAGGGTGCCTCTGAGGGTCGTCTTGGGGTCGGTGTGTATCTGGAAGTGGAGGTGTTCGGCGGCGGTGAAGGTGTCGTCGGAGTTGGTCGAGATGCGGATGGTGTTCTTGTGAACGATGGCGATGCCTCCTCATGTCTGGTTGACGCGCTCCCTCCGGGTGATCTTGTATCCGTCTGGGATAGCTATTGCGATGTCAGGCGCTGAGGAGGCGTTCATCCAGGTTTCCGTGAGGAAGGCGACGTCTGGTGCTGTTGTTTCGAGCAGGTTCCAGAGTTCATTGGCGTGCCTGTGGACGGAGCGGTTGTTGAGCAGGATGCACTTGAGGTGGTTGTTGCTGGGGCTCGGCTTGGCGGGAGCGCTGCAGGTCCAGAGGCAGGTGAACTTGCAGGCTTGGCAGGTGAAGGGTCCGTGGGTGCGTTTCGGGGTGGCTCGGTAGCAGGCGGGGTTCCGGCCGGCGTTGAGGGTGGTGGCGTCATAGGTCCGTCGTGTGGGCTGGCATCTTCGGGGGCCAGGGGTCCTGGCACTGGGCGCGGTCCAGGCGCGGACGGGCGCTGACGGGCTTGCCTTTGGCGCGCCTTCGGCGCACAATCGGCACACGCGCTGCGCGTGGTCGCTCTGGGGGCGACATAAGAGGGAAGGAGGGGAGATGGGGTCAGCTGGGAGGCGGGAGGGAAGAAGCCAATGGGTGTGGGGGGCGGGAGGCAGCGGCGGGAAAAAAACGGGGCTGAGGAGCCCGGCGGACGGAGCAGGAAGACTCACTCACTCACTAACTGGGGGGTACAGAAAAAAAGAGAAGGGGGCGGGCAGGCACACAGGGTGGGAGAGCGCCGATCTGGAGGAAGGGGCAGGCGGCAAGAAGACTGGCAGGCGGGGCTGCAGCGGTGGGGAAGTGACCTACCCGAGGGTCAAGGGTCACTGTCTCCGCCGCGCAGCAGACTCCTTAAGAGGGAACGAGGGGAGGAGGGGTCAGCTGGGAGGCAAGACGCCAATGGGTGTGGGGGGGCAGGAGGCAGCGGCGGGAAAAAACTGGGCTGAGGAGCCCGGCGGTCGGAGCAGGAAGACTCACTCACTCGGGGGTACAGAAAAAAAGAGAAGGGGCGGGCAGGCACACGGGGCACACAATCAAGGCGCAGGCAGTCCAGGCGGCGCTCGTGCAGGGTGAGAGAGCTCTGATCTGGAGAAAGGGGCAGGCGGCAAGAAGACAGGCAGGCGGGGCCGCAGCGGTGGGGAAGTGACCTACCCGAGGGTCAAGGGTCACTACCTTACTCATAGATAGCATAGGTGTATGTAGACAGAGTAGACGGTCACTGGATGAAGTAAGTGTTACTTTGAAGATCATGTAACACCGCACCCACACGTCTGTTCCAGTGTAGCAAAGGCGAGGAAAAGAAGTTGTACTACCATGACTAGTAACAGTAGTTTGCAAGCACGGCATATATCCTGCGATTACGGTGGCCACTCACTACCTCTGTCAATAATTTTATTACAACTCTGTCATTCATGTGTGGCCTATCAGTGTTCACTCAATAAAAAACATAGCACCTAAAGTCATCCCATAGGTAAGCAAATATCCTGTGAAGGGATAGATAATCATAAATGTATTCATCTTCTTCATTTTCCTTTTCTAGTAGTCATTGGCACTGCAGGGTGAAAGTTAAATTAATTAAGCAGTAGCCCTTGTAACAGAGTATGGCCAGTGCCACCCGTAATAGAAAAGTAAGAGCTTCACCACCTGCATGTACTAGAGTGGTATAGTAAAGCAAGCCTGTGTCATCATAGCTTGCGTCTGATTTTCTCGGGTGCAAGTTGACAGCGCTGGCATTATGCCGGCTTCCAGAAATTTATGTACCAATTTCGCTAAACAAGAGAGAAGAAAAAGACGGGTGTACTGTCTGAGTCTAAAGTAGTGAGTCCATATAGTGCTAGTAGAATGGATTCCTGAAACTCCCACTAATGTTAGAGCAGAGGCCGACGAAGTGGGAGGTTAGATAGATACAGGCCACAAATGTTATGTACTGTGCTTGCAAGTTGCTAGTGCGACTGTGACACAACTTTCTGCTGAATTATTTTGTGTTAATCTTAAAGAGCATTGGTTACAGTATGTTTTTCTTTCTTCATATAGATGCTCCTTCCAAACTAACAAGGAAGGAGCTGGCTAGACGGGACCGGCAAAGGAAGCTGGAGGCGATTGTTGCTGAATATCGGCGGCTGGTGGCCCAGGAGGAGGAGTACACCCAGTCTCAGTCCACAACATCCACCACTACAGCTGCATCCTCCTCCGCGCACCCTGGGTCAGCCAGTCAGAGCAAGCCTCCAGCGGTACGGAGCCGTGGTACCGCAGCCACCCGCCACCGCCAAGCAGCCAAAAAATCAGCTGCCCCCCACAGCAGGTGCAAGGCACGCATCCACCGCCTAACCCTCAGGGTGTCCAACCTTGAGCAGGAGATGGAGAGAGTTAAAACCCTGCTCAAGAACCTCCGCAGGGAGCAACGGGACCACCTGACCAAAAGACACCGCTGGCGGCAGTAGAGGGGGAGAGATTGTCCCTTGCCCCTTTTTTAAAGACGTTTGGGGGTGTGTGGGAGTTGGGTTATTTGGACTTTGGGGACTTTTTATTTCACGGACATTCTTTGGGGGTTAGGAAAGGGGGTGGGTCCGGTCTTGCGGGATATTTTATTTTTGTTCGGGATAAAAATAATTATTTACTTTCAACTTAAACATAGCATACGCGTTTTTACTGTTTTGCGCGGGAGGCGGGGTGGGGTTTAACTGTACGTTTGTTTTCCTGAAACTTAACTGGCTGCTTGATTCAAATTGTCTAAGTAATCGCCCAAATGTTTACAAAAGTAAGTGCCACTCACAGAGTTAGTGAATTCAATTGTCCTACTACTCCACTAGTACTACCGTCAGTCTCTCCTCCTACTCCATTATTCTTCCTCCCCCAAACGCTTATCTTACCTGTGATTCATGTTTGATAATAGGGCTAGGCACAGGGCTGACTGCATGGGAAATGGCAATTAAGGTTGGCAATCCTGGGCGGATGAAATGGCATCGTTGTGGTGGTGGTAGTAGTGGTGGTACACAGTGGCAGTAGTAGCATATGAAAAAAAAGAAAATGAAACCTTGAGTGGCCTGAGCGGAGCATTAGAACAGTACGATAGATATCACAGTACACAAGAACAATAAGTAAACTAGTATCTTATTTTTTGTGGCCATTCACATTTTATTGTTGGGAACAAATACATAGTCATGGGTCTGTGTCTAGCTGAGTAAGAATATATCCTCGGATTCCTTCACCAGCCTTGAAATTGATTTTCTGTTGCTTTGACCTTATCCTCCCCAGCAAGTGTGTGGAATTATTGTTGTCATTTAGTCACACCTCAATGAAAACCACACAGCCCAGGGGAAGAGGGTTAGGGTTTGAAAATTGGATGGGAATGGGTTTTTTTGGGAAGGTTTTGTGGAGAGAGGAAAATAAAAAACACAGCATGGACAAACAACAAATGAAGATAAACAAATCTTTGGATACGAAGATATCCATAAATCTTTTAAGGGACATAAAGGAAGTGCATGCACTACTGCATGCATGAAGTTGATTGCTAAATGGATGGTTAGGTTACTTAAACTAAGTAGTACTTTCTACAACTTACTAACTATGAAGAAACAATGTGACAGTACAGGGCTGCAGTAATTACGCAATTTCACTTGCCTGTCTGCCCTCAGAGAGAATAAACAACACTTAGTACATGAAATTAGTTTTAAAAATAGCAAACAAAAACGTATACAATGGCTGGAGGGATGAATTTGAAGCAGAGAGCAAACAAATGCACAGAGTCACACTCATATAAGTTCACAACAATAACATTATTTAAAAGATAAGGAGAAGTGAAGAGGATACTGTAACTGTATGTTGTAGTTATCCTGTTGAATTTGGGAAGTTGCGTGCATCCAGCCATTCCTCTTATTCGCGGTACTCCTCCATTCCATCTGACACTCCGTCGATCAATCTTGGTGACCAGACACACTGTCCACTGCCTGCCTGGCGGATGCGGAATTGCGGATCGCTAATGGTAAGCCTGAGTTAATAGTTTTTCCAATCGCACAGGGTATAAGCCGGCCTGTAATTGTTGATGGAAAAACAGGAAGTGATATTAAATCACCACGGAGAAAAAAATATAAGGCATGCTGTGCAGTGTAAAAGTAACACTTTCAGAGGCGACAGTATTACATACAAGCATCATTTCGAAAGTGCGTACTCTGAGTGTCCTTCTCAAGGATAGTAATTAGTAAGTATGGGCGAATTGTGCAGATCTGCGGTCAGCGAATTTGCACGAAATCGCGAAAAAACATGAATTCGCGGATTTTTCCGCAAACACGCTGATTTTTTTGCGATTTGCATAACTATTACTGGAGTACTTTCTACTGGCTAATCCAGTAAGTGCTACCTCGTTGGGTAAATGTATAGTGCTTTTCCTACACTACAGCTGCGTAAAGTACCAGAAGAGTTGTCTCCAGTGACATCTGCAATGACGCATTACCGGCAATGTTAGCCTATGGGCCGAAATGCACCTTAGAAACAGGACCAAATCACCTTTCCCCTCAACCTAGGACCAAACCGCTGTTTTGACACAAAATTAGACCTTCCCAGCAGTGCTCCCAGACCCCTAAACCCACTCCCAAAAATCTAGAACACCCCACATTACCCTCCCAGAAACGTGCATTACCGTGACCTCGCACAGGCCTTAAAATCGTGCCCAAACGCACTCTAAAACTAGGCCCAAAACACCCCTTTTTCACCATGGATTTTCTTCAAACCACTTGCAATCAAAATTAGACCTTCCCAGCAGTGCTCCCAGTCCCCTAAACCCACTCCCAAAAATCTATTACACTCTCAAATAGCCCCCCAAAAACATGCAATACTGCTATCTTGCAGGCCGCCAATGTAAGCCAATGGCAAAAATGCCCCTCAGAAACAGGGCCTAATTCCACTTTCCCCTCAACCTACGGCCAAACTGCTGTTTGGACACAAAATTAGACCTTCCCAGCAGTGCTCCCAGACCCCTAAACCCACTCCCAAAAATCTAGAACATCCCACATTACCCTCCCAAAAACGTGCATTACCGTGACCTCGCACAGGCCTTAAAATCGTGCCCAAACGCACTCTGAAACTAGGCCCAAAACACCCCTTTTATACCATGGATTTTCTTCAAACAACTTGCAATCAAAATTAGACCTTCCCAGCAGTGCTCCCAGAGCCCTAAACCAACTCCCAAAAATCTAGAACACCCTCAAATAGCCCCCCAAAAACATGCAATACTGCTACCTTGCAGGCCGCCAATGTAAGCCAATGGCAAAAATGCACCTCAGAAACAGGGCCTAATTTCCCTTTCCCCTCAACCTACGACCAAACTGCTCTTTTGACACAAAATTAGACCTTCCCAGCAGTGCTCCCAAACCCCTAAACCCACTTCCAATAATCTAGAACACCCCACATTATCCTCCCAAAAACGTGCATTACCGTGACCTCGCACAGGCCTTAAAATCGTGCCAGAACGCACTCTGAAACTAGACCCAAAACACCCCTTTACCATCATGGATTTTCTTCAACCCACTTGCAATCAAAACTAGACATTCCCAACTCCCATCCCAGCTAAGCAAATCCACTAAGAACCACCTACAACACACTCCAATCACACCCTAAAAACACGCAATAATCGAAAATTAACATGGGCGCCTATGGCAGCGGTTTCCCTTCCTCGACTTTGCCTAAACACACCCATCCCATCAATCGATTCCTCCCAAATTTCCTGCACAACCACCAATTCCCCCTCCCTACCACTCACAGAAGCCCTGTTCCCCTAGCTCAACTGGAACACCCCAAACACACTTTCTCCTTGCGCCACCAAACCGCCCATTGGATAACATGGCAAATCGCGCCTTGACAAAAAATTGCTGTTTTCAGCACTTCCACTACTTCGATCCTCTTGAAACTTACCAGGACACTTGTTCCAGCGATTCCCAAGAATCTCAGCATGGCAGAACAAAATCGATCAACTGGAAGGTGTACGACTTTTCACCCCAACACACGCGCCCGCCAAACACCAAAAAAGGCAAAAATTCGGCCAATTCTGGACCAAAAAACGCCAAACCCCCCTAAAACCTTGCCAACATCATTATGAACGAGCCTGCATCGGGCCCTGAGCCCTAGACTCCGGGAACCCTACCAAATTCAACCCAAAAACCCTAGTAAACCGAACTGAACCCCCAAAACAGCCCTAAACCCTAAAAAACACCCAAATTCCCTCAAATCTAGCCCTCAACCCTACACTGAGCTGGCCTAAAAAAAATATCCGCCCGCTCGCGATTTGGTGAATTTGCCTGCGAAAATCCGCAAATTTCCGAGCGGAACCGATTTTCGGCCCATGCTTGCGGCAGGGCCATGCAGACGGTCAAGACAGGCACCACTGAGTGAAGCAACCTGATGTAGCATACCTAGGCTCTTTGACACAGACAGAGAAAACATATCTAATTGTATGCAGCAAGCCATATAGCCCCAATTTTACATGAACTGCTGTCTGGACTCCGCCTGGCATAACAACACTACACTGCCTCGACCACTCCATACCACGACTAGACAGACATGTAGTTCTGCTGTAGTAGTTGTTGTAGACTGGTTTACCGGTTTGCCACTCACGAATTGGCCATAGTTCTTCCGTAATCCGGCGCCGATGATCCATCCATCCCAGTGAGTGACTGTAAAGAAAAAAGATATATTATTTAACTTTGGTCATCAATACTCATCAACAATCATCATGGTATATTGGCAAACAGTGAGTCCAAGGATATTTTGCATATTGGAAAATGCAACGTTGTGGCCCCTGCAGTTGAAGTACAATTTGAATTAACAAGGTAAAAAAAGCAGAGTAGACTTGAGTTACATTTAGTGTGTAAAAGATTAAATAATAATAGAAGACATATGATTCATTTCATGCACAACAAACAAACAAACAGCAATTGCTTTCATCAGAGCCAGACAGCCATTGCTGTCCACTGCATGCCATCTTCTCATTATTCATTACCTGTTCCACGTTTTGTCCGCATCTTCTTCTGAAAGTGAGGGCCCACAGGGCAGCCTCTACTGTCAATTTCAGAAGTAACTGTCAGCAATCAGCAAGCATATAGTCAGTAATTCCAGTCCCACTTGAGGGGACTCATGTACGAAGACCAAGTTTCTTGATTCTGCGTAATCCAGCCATCTGCCTTGAGGGAAATGGATAGGGGGAGTAGGATAGAGGAGCATGATTGAGTTGTGAACTTGTGAACCTCAGGAATGCAGACTGCGGCACCTTCAAATCAATAAGGAAATAAGATGAAGACAGTGCTGCTGATGGACTTGTTGTGATTAGGTGATTAGAGTTTTGTTGTGGTAAAAGTTGCAAAACAAAGAAAGACACACAGGAATAAAAGTGAATAAGGACGGGAAAAAAAGGAAGTCATTTTCAGGCCTCTGTGTCAGGCAAGTAGAGCTCGTCCTCAAACTCTGTGAATTGAGATGGGAGTAGGTCAGCTAACAGAGAAGAACTTCCGTCACCTAAGTCGGTGTCCTCTTCTTCCTGCGTGCATTCACGTATTTGGTAATCTGGTGGTATGAAGTGCTGATTCATCTTGATCATTGTTAACCTCTCAACATTTTTGGGCCAGAGGTGGGTCCTTTTTGAAGTTACTATGGCACCAGCAGCACTGAAAACACGTTCAGAAGACACGCTTGCGAGTGGGCAAGACAAATAATTTAGAGCCAGGTTGTTGATCCGTCGCCATAGAGGCCTTTTCCCATACCAATACAGCAATGGGTTCTGATTAACACAGACCTCTGTTGGGTCATCCAGATAGGCCTGTACCATCGACTCAAGGTTCTCCAGGATTGCTCCAGTTTGCGTACCATCTGTGGCCTTTGCATCACTGGAAGGAGCAAACCCTTGATGAGTTAGCCAATCCGCTTCCGACAATATTATGGCTGGGCCTGGTGCAGGTGAGGATGATGATACGGTTGCTGGTGTCGTTAACAACTGTGAGGGAAAGTGACTCCCTTCGGCCACAGATTCAGAAGTGGAACTTGACGCCGGATGGCCTGCTGATTCAGTAGTACTTCTGCCGGTTCCTTCAATTTTCTGCCACTCTTTTTCAAACAGAGTGGCTGACAGAGCTAGCCAATGTTTGTACTTTGAAACATTTCCTTCATTAAAAGGAATGAATGCTTTGCTGGCCATGGCCTTTTTGTACTGTGGATCCAGAATAGTGGCACAAATGTAATGTTGTTCTGTATATATTTTTTTAAGCCTTTCATTGTCAACTAGGCGGCTTAATAACCTCTCCGCCAACTGATATGCGTCTTGCTTTTCAGCATCATCTCGGAACATTAAAGACACCGCCTTCAGTTGGTGCTCTAGCATGCGCAATAATGGGATAGCTTTGCCCAAAGTACAGTCCTCCCTGCTGACTTCACGCGTGAAGACCTCAAAAGGACGAAGCATGTCTGTCAGGCTTTTAACTAGCTTCCATTCCTCCAACTCTAGCCACATGTCTTTCATAGTAGAACCTAGTGCAAAGACATACTGATTGATTACAACCCACTGCTCAGACAGACGCTCAAGCATGTAGAAGGTTGAGTTCCAACGTGTTACCACCTCCTGGATGAGTCCTCTGACTGGCAGTCTACGTTCACGTTGCATATTCCTCAGCTGCTTCCGGGCCTTAAAAGAATGGCTGAAATGTGTGCAGATTCTTCGGCAGGTGGTCAGTAACCTGCTGACTGTGTTTTATTTTTTCAAGAAATCTTGCACAACAATGTTAATACTGTGCGCTAAACACGGCACTCTGAAATAGCCACCCTTGTGCATGGCCTTAACTATATTACTCATGAAAGAATCAAGCTAAACAGCTTGCCCTCTGCGCACTGTGGCTATTACCCTTTTGGGTTACTGAATAGTCATGCTAAACGTTTTACATGTAAAATTCAAAAATAAACACAACACCAGCTGTGATTTCAATCACATTGAATTGTATTGTCTGTACTTAATCACAACTGCATTTACAACTCTCATGTAGGTTGTACAAAAAAATTAATTGAAATTGGATGTTATAATCACATCTATGTATAGCTTTCATCTTACAATTTTATAGCCATAAGTTATCATGCCCAATGCATTTCGGGCCACACGGCCCTTCGTCGGGGGCAGTACCTGAAAGAAGACATAAATCTTGTTGTAGTTTGATATACTGGTCTGACATCATACAGTGTTACAGTTAGCCACAACAAATTAAAGACATATTGAAACATACATGACAATTAAATTGGTAAAGTCAAAAAATAGAAAAAAGTATTTTTTCGAACAACTCTGAAGAACTGAGTCATGCGAATACATTGTCATAGAAATACGTGGACGGAAAAATATGCATTTAAACATTTTAAGCCTTGAAAATGCATACAAGCACATAAGGTAAGCTGTAAAACCCAAAGTATGAGATGACTCACTTGTTTGGCGTAAAATAATGCAGAAGTCAGGGGGTTCTGTGAGATGGTGTTTAGAAACGTGGTCAATCAGGGCTGCATCGCGTTTTCCCCGTTTCAAATTGTGGTCCGTCGTTTATTTTCATTATTGAGAGCACGTCATTTAATGGTGCCGTGTAGCGTCAGGGAAGATAGACTGAATGGTGGTAGCGGTTCGGTTTGGCAGAAGCTTATCGGCGAAATGCTCAGGTACATTGCGTGTGTTTTGGTTTTTTCGGGCATAGGACGCATTACGCTAGTGCTCGCAAACATATTCTAAATTCTGTGGTTTCTTCCGTTTCTTAGATAGTCGGTCGAAGAAAAGTGCTCAGAACAGGTCTTTGGTTACTTTTTGACTAACACTAAGGTCAGTTTGAAATTATGCCATAGTAGTATCACGGCACTGGTCCTTAAAGTGAAGACCGCGTTTCCACGTGCGTTTAAAACAGTGTGAAGTTGAGTTCTTTTGAACTGACAGAAATGAGTACGTTTCAATTATGTTTCATTTCGTTCTTTCTAGGTCGGGTGCACGTGTTGTTTTCAAACAATCGTCATCTCACTTTGGTTCGCTAAGTTTAGGACACCACAGTTAAGCTTCTCGTGAGTGTGTACTTTCTAGCATCCAAACTATCACGTTTTTTCCACATATACTGTTTGTGAGTGGGTGCATTGATCCGCTTATTCGTAATTTTTTTCAGTACATAGAAAAAATGCAGCCCTGATTGACCACGTTTCTAAACACCATCTCACAGAACCCCCTGACTTCTGCATTATTTTACGCCAAACAAGTGAGTCATCTCATACTTTGGGTTTTACAGCTTACCTTATGTGCTTGTATGCATTTTCAAGGCTTAAAATGTTTAAATGCATATTTTTCCGTCCACGTATTTCTATGACAATGTATTCGCATGACTCAGTTCTTCAGAGTTGTTCGAAAAAATACTTTTTTCAATTTTTGACTTTACCAATTTAATTGTCATGTATGTTTCAATATGTCTTTAATTTGTTGTGGCTAACTGTAACACTGTATGATGTCAGACCAGTATATCAAACTACAACAAGATTTATGTCTTCTTTCAGGTACTGCCCCCGACGAAGGGCCGTGTGGCCCGAAATGCATTGGGCATGATAACTTATGGCTATAAAATTGTAAGATGAAAGCTATACATAGATGTGATTATAACATCCAATTTCAATTAATTTTTTTGTACAACCTACATGAGAGTTGTAAATGCAGTTGTGATTAAGTACAGACAATACAATTCAATGTGATTGAAATCACAGCTGGTGTTGTGTTTATTTTTGAATTTTCCATGTAAAACATTTAGCATGACTATTCAGTAACCCAAAAGGGTAATAGCCACAGTGCGCAGAGGGCAAGCTGTTTAGCTTGATTCTTTCATGTTTCATTTTTTAAGGCGCAGTATGGGCATTGCGTCCTCCTCTGCAGCACGCTTAGAGAACAAGAAAAATTAGCAATTTATTATTGTAAGAAATTGGAGTGCCTCTCCCATCACTAATTTTCGTTTTGTTCCCTGTCCACAGGGAGTGAGCACCCATTCTAAACATGCAGTTTGACACCATTACAGGTCTCACCGAAAATCGAGCTGAAACCCTAGCCTTTACCAATGAACAGGCTTCCGAAATATACTCCCTGATTGATGATATTCGGTCCTTCACTGTGCAAGGGAGCAGTTTGCCGCAACAATTGAAACAGCTTGAATTTTTAACAAAAAGACGTCTAAATCAACGCCTTCATGCATCCACACTTGTGCAGTATCACCGATCAAAAAGAATCCCAAGAGGACTAAGAATGCCCATAAAACCCATGTTATTCCGGTTTCACATGAACAAAGACTTTATGAACCGCTGGTACGCAGTTTTGAATAAATGTTCACTGGATTTAATTTTACTGTTGGTTGAGCAATTATCCGTAGTCATCAAAGAAATCACAGATGAAATCAAAATCATTGAATCAGACCTTGAGACCAGAATGGACCCGGAAGACTGGTCAAAATTTCTTGAGGAAATGAACACTAGAATGGATAAACATACCAAAGAAATTCAAGAAGGGAAACTCAGGAAATATAAACGAGACACGTTGGATTACAAATTAAACGAAGCGTATACCTGGGCGGAGGTGTATGCCCAAAGGAGAACCTTTGTCAAACGACCAACCAACACCTCGTCACAAGAGAGCGTGGCCTCAGAGGGGGACACGAACATCAATAGACCACCACCCAAGGTAGTTGAAAAAACCCCTGACAACAGGGATACAACATCTGTGGAAGCAGCTTCTTCCTCTAAAACGTCTTTTTCCGCCCAGGATGCGGATGCCACACAACCGCCAGGAAAGACAAAAGGAAAACAAGGAGAGGCAAAGGAGGTGGTAAAACCCAACCTGAGGAGTACCAAACAAACTTAGTGATTAACATCTCTTCACAAGAGCTGACCACGCAACAAACCAGAGTCCTTAACAAAGGTTTTAATTTCGTACCCACCTATCAAACGAACTCCCTAGAAATGGAAGTGGATTTCTTTAAATTCATGAGGATTTTGCGACTCAAATATTTTTTTTCAACTTTACCTGAACCATCAACAGAGATTGATCCTCCTGAATATATTGAGTTCAAGTCTAAATCAACCTTTCAGGCACCAACATCACACAAAATTTTAGATGCATTTGAAAATCTTGTACTCAAAGATCTGAAATCAATCAACACCAAGAGAAGTAGTCGGTTCAACTTTTCAAAACATGACAAAATGATCCTTAAAGAATTGGCGGAAGACTCCAGGATACATATCCAACAAGCAGATAAGGGCGGCGCAATTGTCGTCATGGATCAAACATTCTATGATTCCAAAGTTTTAGAACATGTATCCGATATTAACACCTATCTTAAATTGGATCACGATCCGATCAAAGAATTACAGACCACCTTGGAAAGCATCTTAGAACGAGCAGAATACATGAAATGGATCAGCAAGAAAACCCGCCAATTCCTAACAGTTTCCTTTCCAAAACAACCGGGAATTTACATGCTGCCAAAAGTCCATAAAGATCTTTCAAACCCACCGTTCTGTCCCATTGTCACCGGGTGCGGCACCATTTTCGAGCCTCTGGGTCAATATTTAGATCAGTTTTTACAACCCTTTGTTCAAAGTTGGTATTCTTACACTAAGGACACCACTCATTTTTTGAAAAAACTCATGGACATACAGTTAACTTCAGATGTATGGATTTGCACGCTAGACGTCAAGGCTCTCTACACCTCTATCCCACACTCTGAGGGCATAGAGGCGGTGGAATGGGCCTTGTTGAAACAAGAGGAGATACCGGCAGAAAAAATCTTTTTGTTAGAACTTTTGCATTTTTGCTTACACCACAGTTATTTCAAGTGGAATGGTGCTTTTTACTTGCAGAATAAGGGTACCTCTATGGGTTTTTCTGGTGCGCCGGCATATGCCAATACATACATGGCAAGGTATGAAGATATGTTCCTAATGAATGACAAAGAATGGACAAATAACACACTTTTATATTGTCGTTACATTGACGATATATTCTTGATCTGGAAGGGCACAAAAGACAGACTGCAACAAAAAATTGTTCAAATGAACTTGTATGATGAAAATATTCAATTTACTTGCAATATAAAACGAGAAAAGATTGCTTTTTTGGATGTCCTGGTGAAGATAGAGGATAACACAATACAAACTGAAGTGTATCACAAAGCGACTGACAAGAACACCGCCTTGATGTATAATAGTTTTCATTCTAGGAACCTTATTAACAACTTACCCTATTCCATGATGCTACGAGCCAAAAGAATCTGTTCACAAGCAGAAACATATCAAAGTAACCTGAACATTATCACAGCAAAGTATGCATCGAAGAGATATCCTCCTATTGTGCTAGAAACAGCCAAGGATAAGACTGATAAATTACCACGTGATTCTCTGCTCATCCCCAAAATGAAGAAACAACAACATCGTCAGGTATTTGTCTCTAAATATTCTACCAGTTCATATGAGATCAAAAAGAGCATTACCACACATTGGGAATTACTTAGGCATGAAACTGATTTCAAAGATTTGTTTTTGGACAAGCCCATTTTCGCATACAAGCGTTCAAGAAACCTAAAAGAAATGCTGAAACGTCACCCTATGATTCCATCTAAAACCCACAAGAGCATGAAAAAATGTCAAAACTGCGTTCACTGCAATAATGTCATCGTGACTGATTGTGTAAAACATCCTCATACAGGAGAAACTATCCCAGTAAGAATAAATGCAGACTGCAATACAGCCAATGTCATTTATGCCATTAAGTGCCCATGCGGACTTTTGTACATAGGCAAGACAGAAAGAAAGATTAAAATCCGCATTTCGGAACATAAGAGTACCATCAGAAACAAGAATCCCAAGAGCAGTTTGGCTTTACATTGGGAGAACCATAGACATACGATTGTGCAGGTTAAATTCCAGATCCTCGAAATGGTTACTCCGACACCGGGCAAAAGTCTCACTAAGACTCTTTTACAGAGGGAAATTTTTTGGATTCGCAGATTACAAACACAAGATCCCAAAGGGATAAATGATCGAGTGGACCTTATTTGTTTTTTATAGGATACTGCACAATCACTGTATGCTGAAGGGTATTTGAAACAGCACAGACAAATTGCATTGTTATGTATCTTTTACTAGATTTTCTATTTTTGTTTGTATGTTGTTGTATCATTGTCATGGATATACATTTACTTCACTTTTCATATGACTCACTCAATACACGTATTTTTCCATCACAATATGGCGCTCTTGGAGTTCTGTAACCTCCTTTTCATAGCTTGCACTAAGCATCGCGTTTTCCCCGTTTCAAATTGTGGTCCGTCGTTTATTTTCATTATTGAGAGCACGTCATTTAATGGCGCCGTGTAGCGTCAGGGAAGATAGACTGAATGGTGGTAGCGGTTCGGTTTGGCAGAAGCTTATCGGCGAAATGCTCAGGTACATTGCGTGTGTTTTGGTTTTTTCGGGCATAGGACGCATTACGCTACTGCTCGCAAACATATTCTAAATTCTGTGGTTTCTTCCGTTTCTTAGATAGTCGGTCGAAGAAAAGTGCTCAGAACAGGTCTTTGGTTACTTTTTGACTAACACTAAGGTCAGTTTGAAATTATGCCATAGTAGTATCACGGCACTGGTCCTTAAAGTGAAGACCGCGTTTCCACGTGCGTTTAAAACAGTGTGAAGTTGAGTTCTTTTGAACTGACAGAAATGAGTACGTTTCAATTATGTTTCATTTCGTTCTTTCTAGGTCGGGTGCACGTGTTGTTTTCAAACAATCGTCATCTCACTTTGGTTCGCTAAGTTTAGGACACCACAGTTAAGCTTCTCGTGAGTGTGTACTTTCTAGCATCCAAACTATCACGTTTTTTCCACATATACTGTTTGTGAGTGGGTGCATTGATCCGCTTATTCGTCATTTTTTTCAGTACATAGAAAAAATGCAGCCCTGATTGACCACGTTTCTAAACACCATCTCACAGAACCCCCTGACTTCTGCATTATTTTACGCCAAACAAGTGAGTCATCTCATACTTTGGGTTTTACAGCTTACCTTATGTGCTTGTATGCATTTTCAAGGCTTAAAATGTTTAAATGCATATTTTTCCGTCCACGTATTTCTATGACAATGTATTCGCCTGACTCAGTTCTTCAAAGTTGTTCGAAAAAATACTTTTTTCTATTTTTTGACTTTACCAATTTAATTGTCATGTATGTTTCAATATGTCTTTAATTTGTTGTGGCTAACTGTAACACTGTATGATGTCAGACCAGTATATCAAACTACAACAAGATTTATGTCTTCTTTCAGGTACTGCCCCCGACGAAGGGCCGTGTGGCCCGAAATGCATTGGGCATGATAACTTATGGCTATAAAATTGTAAGATGAAAGCTATACATAGATGTGATTATAACATCCAATTTCAATGAATTTTTTTGTACAACCTACATGAGAGTTGTAAATGCAGTTGTGATTAAGTACAGACAATACAATGCAATGTGATTGAAATCACAGCTGGTGTTGTGTTTATTTTTGAATTTTACATGTAAAACGTTTAGCATGACTATTCAGTAACCCAAAAGGGTAATAGCCACAGTGCGCAGAGGGCAAGCTGTTTAGCTTGATTCTTTCATGTTTAATTTTTTAAGGCGCAGTATGGGCATTGCGTCCTCCTCTGCAGCACGCTTAGAGAACAAGAAAAATTAGCAATTTATTATTGTAAGAAATTGGAGTGCCTCTCCCATCACTAATTTTCCTTAACTATATTACTGCCATTATCCGTGGAAATATAACCAATCATGCGCTTCTTGGATGCAGCCTTTCATAGACCTTACTCTAAAACTCATCCAAAATGTTTACTGCAGTATGAGATTTCTCGATGGCAAACATGGCTACTGTTGCATGTTTCCGAGTAGCTTGAAAAACTGTGTCCGGGTCAACACCTGCACGTAACTTGTCTGTAACCCCTGCAAAAGAGACCCAGTGAGCAGTGATGCACATGTAATCAAGGGCTTGGCAACTGGTCCACATGTCGGTTGTCAGGTGGATAGTGTGAACAGCACTCTTCTGCAAAGCTGCCCCAATCACCTCCAGCAAAATAGGACCGGCTAGGAACCTTCCATTTAGGGCAGACTGTTGCCACAAATTCTAGAAAACCCACCCCTTCCACGAAAGAAAAAAGGAGAAGGTCCAGCGCTAGCATTTTAGCGAGCTTTGCGTTATACAGACAGCTTTTTATGGTGGTTTGGACCGTTTTACGTGATGATGATGATGCAGACCAGTTAGGGTCATTGATGTACTTTTTCGCATTGGTGTCTCTCCCAGACTCTTAGTGTGGCTCATACATGTTGCTGGGGTAGAGGGTGAGGGCGCTACCACTGCAGTGCTGCTGCCAGGGTACTGGGTGTACCAGAAAAAATGTCTGTCGCTTCTTCACTTCCCCCCTGCACGATCAGCCCCTCGTTATCATCAGATGCAATATGAATGGATACATTTGGATTTGTTGTACTTTTGTATTCCCGGATCTTCCTTAGGTGCGCCTCCCAAATGATAGTGTGGTGTTTTTGGAGATGACCTCTCTGGCCTCCGGTACCATAGTTGGTACCAAGCTTACCCCGACTAACTACACTTTTACAAATCGAACAAACAACCATGTTTTCCGCCTTTTTGATAACACTAAGGAAGTCCCAAACTGGGGACTGGAGATGTCTGCTGGTGGTGGAGGTGCTACTTTCAATGGCAGATGAAGTGGAGGATGGGCGTGGCTGAATTTGACTCTGTTGTGCACTTACAGCACCACTACTTGAGGTAATGGAGGTCGAGCTGGATGGAGGTCCCTGCCGGCCCTTCTGACGAGAAAATATGAAAGCTGTAGGTCGTGTTGGTGTAGTAGTTAACTGCGTTGGTGGTGGTACCAGTGCCACGCCGCCCACATCCCGCTCAGCAGCAATTCGGGATAGGGTCAAAATGTCTGTCTGCTGCATGCCCGCTGGGGCTGGAGTGACGACTGTGATGACTGGGTCGTTGTCAGACTGTTCATCAGCAGCAGAATACACCACTTCTTGTTCGTCGTCATCACCCATAAGTGGAAGCCTTGCGGGAACCTTCCTTTTAGGCTTAGCTACCTTTGTCGGCTCATGGCATGCCTCACTCTCAGACTGCATTGCTGTGTTCCAATCAACATCAAGATCATCAGAAGGAAGGGTGCTTGAAGAAGAACTTGTAGTAGTAGCTCTCCTTGACCTTTTTCTTGCTGGGGATCTGGAAGACAATGGATCATCATCAGGAGGAGTGGCTTCCTCGGATGATACCTCTGCTTGAATCTCGATTTCCTGATGTGCCCCTACTTCTGGAGGAACAAGCATTGTGGGCAGTTGTGCCGCTCCATGCGCATCTAGTGGCACCTCTCCATGCGCTTACGCCTCTCATTGCGCTTGTACTACTTGCACCTGTGGTTGTCGTTGCGGCTGTGGTTGTTGAACACTCGTCAGATGAGTTACACCATGCATTGATTGGATGCTACTTTCTTGTGATGAGCCAACATCACTGGTCGATGGTGATGCACAAGTTACTTACCTTCAGTAACAATATATCTGTAAGAAACAGTAGTTAGTATTAGATTCCTTACCTTAGAATATCCCCAGGCGTCAGACTGGATCTGGAAACGTTTACGTAGCAGTACCCTTGTGCGTCGGTAGGTGTCGTCTGCGGCTCCGCGTCCGTCGGCGCCAGGATGACGTTGCCGGAGTACTTAGACACCGCCCTCGCGCGCTGACGTCAGTTCTTATACACACCTTTTCCGCGCCAAAAATGCAGAGCCATGATAAAAACCCAACACTGATGCCATGAAACTAGGGCCCTGAAAGGGGATGACCTTAACCCTAGATATCGGTTTGCAGACCGGGGAGGATGGGTGGGGCGGTAAGGAATCTAATACTAACTACTGTTTCTTACGGATATATCGTTACCGAAGGTAAGTAACTTGTGCATCTGAAAGAAACAGGTTAGTATTAGATTCATTACTTAGAATAGATACCCCAGCAATACTAACCCCGGTGGTGGGTCTGCGAACCAATGATCACACCAGAAAGTCCTGGAGAACGGAATGGCCAAAAAAGACATCTCTCCGGGCTTGGCTGTCCAGGCAGTAGTGTCTTGCAAACGTGTGTAGCGAGGCCCACGTAGCCGCCTGACAGATGTCCTGCAAGGGGACTCCCCGGCCCAGGGCAGTTGTAGCCGCCGTGGCCCGAGTGGAATGGGCCCTCAGCCCAACAGGATGCTCCTTCTTAGCCAAAGAGAGCATGCCTTGATGCACAACGCGTCCCACCGAGAGATGGTCTGTTTGTGCACCGCCCGCCCCTTCTTAGCGCCCACGTAACCAACAAAGAGTTGGTCATCCACCCGGAACTGGCGTGTGCGATCCAGATAGTATGACATCGCACGTTTTGGGTCCAGGCGGTGGAGCCGCTCTTCCTCTTTAGAGGGATGCGGAGGCGGAAAGAAGGTGGGCAAGGTGATGGACTGCCCGATGTGGAAGGCTGTGACTACCTTGGGCAGGAAAGAGGGTCTCGTCCGCAACACACCTTGTCCGGATGGACAGAAAGGAAAGGAGGTTTAGAGGAAAAAGCCTGGAGCTCACTCACCCTCCTGGCAGAGGTGATGGCATCCAGGAAAGCAGTCTTCAGTGTAAGAAGACGGAGAGGACAGTTATGAAGCGGCTCAAAAGGAGCGCACATCAGGTAAGTCAGAACCACGTTCAAGTCCCACCGGGGCATCACGAAAGGAACAGGGGGAAACATATGAGTGATGCCCTTCAAGAAACTGTTAACAATCGGGGACTTGAACAAAGAAGGCTGATCAGGTAGCCTCAAGAAGGCGGAAAGGGCAGAAAGGTAGCCCTTGATAGTGCCCAGAGCAGAGCCCTGCTGGGCAAGAGAAAGAAGGAAGAGCAGAACCTCAGAAAGGGGGAAGAAAGGGGGGAAGAAAGTGGGTCCACAGCCTTTGCTGTGCACCATGCCACAAATCTGTTCCACCTGCAGGCGTATACCGACTTTGTGGAGGGACGCCTGGCTGCCAGAATCACATTACAAACTTCGGGAGGCAAGTCAAATGGCCTCAACTGTCGCCGCTCAATCTCCAAGCATGGAGGTGGAGACTGGACAGGTTCGGGTGGAGGACTGTCCGCTGCGACAGAAGGTCCTCCCGAAGAGGCAGACGAGATCGACAGACATGCTGAGTAGCTCTGGATACCAATATCCTCGTGCCCAGTCCGGAGCCACAAGGATAACTTGGGCCAGGTCGCGCCTGATCTTCTTCAGCACTCTGGGCAGAAGTGGTATAGGCGGAAAGGCGTACAACAGACCGCAGCTCCACTCGCGATAAAAAGCGTCACCGAGCGAGTGCCGCCTTGGAAATTCCAACGCACAGAACTGATGACATTGCGCGTTCTCTTCTGTGGCGAATAGATCTAACCAAGGCTCTCCCCACTACTGAAAGAGGCCTTGCGCCACGTCAGAGTTCAGATGCCATTCGTGATCCATCATGCACCGACGGCTGAGTTCGTCTGCCCTGGCGTTCAGGGAACCTGCCAGGTGTTGAACCACCAGGGTCACGCCCTGATGTTCCAGCCACTGCCAGAGGCGCAGAATCTCCTGGCATAGGGTCCACGACCCCACCCCGCCCTGTTTGTTGCAGTACCACATGGCGTTGGTGTTGCCCGTGAACACCTGCACTACACTCCCCCGGACAGAGGGGAGGAATGCCTTCAGTGCAAGCCGCATCGCCCGCAGCTCCAGAAGGTTGATGTGGAGCCGGGACTCCGCCAGAGACCAGAGGCCTCTGATCTCCGCCTCTCCCATGTGGCCCCCCAGCCCTGGAAGGAAGCGTCCATCACAACCACGTGCTCCGGCTGGGGTAGGGAGAGGGATCTGCCGCTGACCCAATCGCTGTCCGTGAGCCACCACTGCAACTGTCTTGCAGTGCCCTCCGAGATCAAGACATGGTCGGACAAGTTGCCCTGATGCTGGGCCCATTGAAACTTCAGGTCCCACTGCAGAGCCCGCATCCGCCACCGGGCGTGATGCACCAGAAGGATGCAGGAGGCCATCAGCCCCAGAAGCCGCAGCGTCAACCTGACCGAGACTCAGGATAACGGCTGAAAGATCGGAATCAGAGCCTAAATATCCCGAACCCGCTGTTCGGGAGGATAAACCCGAAACTGCGCCGAGTCTAGAACCGCTCCGATGAAGAGGAGCTTCTGAGAGGGACACAGGTGTGACTTTGGCACATTGATGGAGAACCCCAGCAGGTGCAGGAGGTCGGCCGTAGTCTGGAGGTGGCTGACAACTGTCTGGGGCAAGCCCGCCTTCAACAACCAGTTGTCGAGGTAGGGGAAGACTGAAACCCCTAACCTGTGCAGATGAGCTGCGACCACCGCCATCACTTTCTGGAACACCCGTGGGGCGCTGGTAAGGCAGAAGGGGAGCACGGTAAACTGAAAGTGCTCATGGCCTACCGTGAACCGCAGGTAACGCCGGTGGGCGGGCATGACGGGGATGTGAAAATAAGCGTCCTGCAAGTCCAACGCTAACATCCAGTCTCCCGGGTCCAGGGCAGTTAAGACCTGAGCCAGTGTCAGCATCTTTAACTTCTCCTTCCGGAGGAAGCCGTTGACGTTCCGCAGATCCAAGATAGGGCGTAGGCCCCCTTTGCCCTTCTTGGGTAACAGAAAGTAGTGGGAGTAACAACCACACCCTACTTCTGGCCCAAGAACGCGCTCGATGGCCCTTCCTCTTGTAGAAGTAGCCAGTGATCCCCCGACACGCGGTGGTACTGCGGTGGCATGGCTGGAGGGGATGCCTCGAAGGGGAGGGAGTAGCCCCTTCGGACGATTTGCAGCACCCACCTGTCCGATGTGACAGTGCGCCAGTGGAGTTGGTGATGGTGAACCCTGCCCCCCACTGGCGTCACATGGGCCTGAAAGCTCGGACTAGGAGGGTTTTGAGGCGGATGCTGCAGGGGTAGGTGTGGACTGGGCTCGCCGTTGTCCCCGATCGCCGCCATGGCGGTTTCCACGTCCGCCACCGCGCTGGATGGTAGTCTGCGGCCCGTGGCTGGCAGGACGTGTGGGGGCGCCCCTTCCTTGGCCACGAAAGGGGTGAAAAGCAGCCGTTTGCTGGCACGGGCCGAGAGGCCCAAGGACTTGGCCGTAGCCCTGGAGTCCTTAAAGCGCTCAAGCGCATGGTCTGCCTTGTCGCCAAAGAGGTGACGGCCATCAAACGGCATGTCCATAAGGGTGTTTTGGACATCAGCCGAAAAGTTGGCGGACCTCAACCAAGCGTGGCGACTAATCGCCACCGTCATTGCCATCGCTCTGCCCAGTGAGTCTGTGGTATCCAGCCCACACCGGATGGAATACCGTGCCGCATCTCTACCCTCCGTGAGGGCTTGAGCGAGTTTAGTCCGGACCTCCTCTGGACATTGTGGCAGCACGTCCGCGACCGTGTCCCACAGAGAGTGGGTGTAACGGCCCAAGAGGCATGCGATGTTGACTGACCACAACCCAAAACTCAGGGAGGAGAATACCTTTTTCCCGTATTGCTCATACCTCTTGTATTCCCGATCGGGGGGAGCCGTCGGGAATGCGGTCGGGAGTTAGAGGCCTGGATGACCAGAGTCTCGGGGGTGGGGTGGGTAGACAGGAAGCAAGTGTCACCCGGCGCCTGGCCACGTTCCTATCCACAGGCGGACCTGTAGCAGGCTTGGACCAAGTGCCCAGAAGAACGTCTGACAAGGCCTCATTAAAAGGCAGCAGAGGCTCGGACGAGCTTGCCTGCGGTTTAAGGACCTCAGTGAGGAGGTTATTCCTCACGGCTGCGACGGGGAGCTCAAGGCCCAAGGCCTTGGCAGCCCGCGTCAGCACCACACTATAGGCAGCCCCCTCCTCCGTAGCCACTGTAGGAGGGAAGACAAAACCAGTGTCGGGCGAAGTGTCCAGACACTAGTCTCCCCAAGCTCCCATGTCCAGTCCTGAGAAGACTGACATTCACGTGCCAGAGGGTCCTTCCTCCTCGTCACCCATCACCTGGTACTCCGGTTCAAAGGATGGGGTCGGGTCGTAGAAGTAAAAGTCTCCCATCGGCGTCGAGAGCGGCCGGACCCGAATTGAGGGTAGGACCGGGGACGGCGTCGTCCTGGGACGGCACCGGAGGTGACACCCTAGGGGCCAGTGCCGGCGAGGTCGACCGGCGACATTCCTGAGCTGGATCCGGCGGGGCCCTGCAAAGCACCCGCCGGCGCCGGGGCCGAAGCACCCGCTGGCGCCAGGGCCAAAGCACCCGCCGGCGCCAGGGCCGAAGCACCTGGCCCGCGTGGGGACCCAGTCGGGGCCGCTTGGCCCAAAGGCGCCGTGGAACCCAACAGAGGAGCGAGCGGCCTCATGGACATGGCGTCGAGAGCGGCCGGACCCGAATCGAGGGTAGGACCGGGGACGGTGTCGTCCTGGGACGGCACCGGAGGCGACACCCTGGGGGCCGGCGCCAGCGAGGTCGTGAGGTCGACCGGCGTCATTCCAGAGCTGGACCCGACGGCGCCAGGGCCAAAGCACCCAACGGCACCGGGGCCGAAGCACCTGGCCCGCGTGGGGACCCAGTCGGGGCCGCTTGGCCCAAAGGCGCCGCGGAACCCGACGGAGGAGCGAGCGGCCTCATGGACATGAGGAAGGACTCTATCTCCTCCGGCATCGCGTGCTGCCCAGGGACCGGCGGGTATGGAGCAGGCCGCGAGGCCTGCGGCTCCGGTGGAGCTGCAGCGGGCGGTGTCGCCTGAACCCCAGGCTGCATCGCGCGAGCGTCAGGGGGTCAGTAGAGCGCCTCTTCGACTTCTTGTGCCTCTTACCTGAGGACTTCGAGCCCGAAGACTGATGACGACTCCCGGAACTGCGGTGACTCCGGCCCCGCGACCGGTCCCTCGACCTCCTTCCGGACCGGGACCTCGAGCGGCGCGGGGGTGACTACCAAAGCTCGAGTCGCTTGTGGGACCGCTCCCGTCTAGCTTTGGACGTCAGGACCCGGCAGTCGAGCAGGACTTGTCGTCGTGGTCGGGGCCCAGACAGTGAAGGCACCGGCGATGTGGGTCGGTAACCGACATCAGTCGGCTGCAATCGACGCAGGGTTTGAACTCGGCATCCCTACCGGCACCGTCGGAGTCGAGAAACTTCGAAAGACGATCAAAAAGGATCGAAAAAGTTTGTAAAAAATTGGCTAGGGTACAACTTTTTCCGGATCTGCGCTTGCTGGCGCAGAAAAAAGATGAACTGACATCAAAGCGCGAGGGCGGCGTCTAAGTACTCTGGCGACGTCATCCCGGTGCCAACAACGACGCCTACCGACACGTAAGGGTACTGCTACGCAAACGTTTCCGGATCCAGTCTGACGCCTGGGGATATTCTAAGGTAAGGAATCTAATACTAACCTGTTTCTTTCAGATTGAGCAATTACAGTGGCTGCCTCTGCAGCACTCATGATCTTGGACCTAACTTGGCGTGGTGGCACTGAGCCCAATTAAGCGGAGGTGCTGCTCCCAGCTTGGTCCCCGGCGGACACCGCTGCTGCTGCAGGCGTAGTTTTTTTTTCTCCAAAAAAAGGTGTCTGTGGGCACACCAGTCTCCTTGGTAGGTGGTGCCACTTGCTTCTTCTGCTCCTTCTTACTAGCAGTGGCACTGGCAACTTTTTAGATCTCGTGACCTACAATGCGCACAAGCGCATTGAGGGAACGAGAATTCAAGTGGCCAAAATCCTCTTCAAACTAAGGGCTTTCAGCCCCGCGGTTTTCTTGCAGTTCACGTGAATCACGTGAGCAAACATGCACGCGCATTCACGGCCAGGGCTTCTCCTCCCCTAATTGCGGCCGGCCGTACTTTCAGTTTCCCGCTTCTCCTCCCCTAATCATTCATTCCCGGCCGCTCACAGCACATCAAAGGGCTTCGCCCAGCGTGCGCTCTGCATTCTCTCTTCTATCAACAATATTCCCTCCCGTGCTTCCCCACGTACAGCTATTAACTGCATCCGTTTCCTTAGCAGCATTCGTGACCTTCCATCCTGCCTGCTGCAGTCACTGTTCTTTCCCTTCATTTGTTCATTCTGGTACTGTTCTCATGTACTCGCCTGTCAGAGTATTTCTAACTCTCCCTTCTTTTCTTCCTACATCTAAAGCCGATTTCTTTTCTGTCCCTTCTCATCCAGTCCAGCTGGGTCTGCCCTCAACCACTTTCTATTTTCTCGGTGATTCTGCGCTTCTCTCGCTCATTCACTTTCTGTTTCTCCATCGCCTCCCACGACCTCTCTCTGGTTGTCCTCGCTATCTCTCGCACTCCCACGTTTTTTCTTGAGTTTATCCCTCTCTTTCTCGCGCCTCATCTTTCTTTTCCCACTCTTTCTTCATTTCCCTCCCTCTCTTGCCTCCTGACTTTCCTTCTCCATGCTCTTCCTTCGCAACCCTACTCTTGTTACTTTTCCCTTCTACCCTTCTCTAGCTGTCTCCTTTCTTGCCTCGCATTCTTTCTCTATATTTTCTTTTTCTCCTGCTCCCTTCTCTCACCCTGCATATCCTCAATGTATATATGTCATCCATCAATGTATATATGTCGTCCACTCTCTCCTACACCCCACTCCCTCCTACACCCCACTCCCTACAAGACGTACGCATTTAGTATATAAAAGTATGCAGATGCATTTGCATAAATATTCCCGATTGTGCGCGTTTGCAATATGTGCGAGATGAGCAAGACATTGGAAACAGAAACATCAAGGCATTGTATTTCCAGTGATTGCTTGCAATACGCCATTTTATTTTCTATAGAATAAAGAGGATCATGGTAATTTTTACAAATTGCACCACATTTCCAATTTACATGTGTATGCGGATTGCTCCAACCCCCCCACCCCCTCACTTCCTGGCCGCAGCAGCGCGCAGTGCCGCACTGCAGTAAAGTTGTAAATACCTTCCGCAGCTGTCTGCCAGCCTGCAGTGAAATACTGTCTTTGTTCGACATTTCTCTTCTCAGGCCGATCGTAAAACTTTCCAGCCCCAACGCCTCACTTTAAAACACACCCCGTTTAACAAAACAAAGCTGCAACCAGGCCTTTTGGCTGAAACGATTTCTACTACCACAGTTATTGTACTAAAACTATTTCCAGTTTAGGTCACTTAAAGATTCTGGCCCCCGTGCTTTTTTTTGTTTTGAACTGGCAAACTCGTATTTTCTTTGCCTCCAAGAATAAACAATATAAACTTTGAAGTGGCATTTTGTTTCAAGTGGTTTTTGTCACACCTCCGTCACAGCATGCCTGTGTACTTCAAAGGCTTATCACTTCACACGGCCGGCCGCAGGCCGTGCAACCAGAGCAATTCAGTTGGTGCGCAGCCCCCCTCCCAGCACTGCCTTGTTACTCTCGGCAGCCGTGAGTCCCTAAACACTTTTTATATTTAATTAGCAGCAGCAGCATTTCTCCTGCGCCAGGCCACATCAAAGGCTCTGTGCCACTTTCACCCACACAGCAACACTTACAGACACGCAACGCCACTCACACCCGCGCAAGCCCACTATCATCCACGCAACACCACACTCACCCACGCAACGCCACTCACCCACGCAACGCCACTCACCCACGCAACGCCACTCACCCACGCAACGCCACTCACCCACGCAACGCCACTCACACACGCAACGCCACTCACCCACGCAACGCCACTCACTCACCCACGCAACGCCACTCACTCACTCACGCAAAGCCACTCACACTCACGCAAAGCCACTCACACCCACGCAAAGCCACTTTCACCCACACAGCGCCACTCTCAGACACGCAACGCCACTCACACCCACGCAACGCCACTCACACCCACGCAATGCCACACTCACCCAAGCAACGCCACTCACCCAAGCAACGCCACTCACCCACGCAACGCCACTCACCCACGCAACGCCACTCACCCACGCAACGCCACTCATCCACGCAACGCCACTCATCCACGCAACGCCACTCACCCACGCAACGCCACTCACCCACGCAACGCCACTCACTCACTCACGCAACGCCACTCACTCACTCACGCAGCACCACTCTCAGACACGCAACGCCACTCACACCCACGCAAGCCCACTATCACCCAAGCGACGCCACACTCACCCAAGCGACGCCACACTCACCCACGCGACCCCACACTCACCCACGCGACCCCACTCACCCACGCGACCCCACTCACCCACGCGACCCCACTCACCCACGCGACCCCACTCACCCACGCGACCCCACACTCACCCACGCGACCCCACACTCACCCACGCGACCCCACACTCACCCACGCGACCCCACACTCACCCACGCGACCCCACACTCACCCACGCGACCCCACGCTCACCCACGCTCACCCACGCTCACCCACGCTCACCCACGCTCACCCACGCTCACCCACGCTCACCCACGCTCACCCACGCTCACCCACGCTCACCCACGCTCACCCACGCTCACCCACGCTCACCCACGCTCACCCACGCGACCCCACGCTCACCCACGCTCACCCACGCTCACCCACGCTCACCCACTCGACCCCACTCAACCCCACTCAACCCCACGCGCCCGACCCCACTCAACCCCACGCGCGCGACCCCACTCAACCCCACGCGCGCGACCCCACTCAACCCCACGCGCGCGACCCCACTCAACCCCACGCGCGCGACCCCACTCAACCCCACGCGCGCGACCCCACTCAACCCCACTCACCCGCGCGCGACCCCACTCAACCCCACTCACCCGCGCGCGACCCCACTCACACCCACACGCAGTGCCACTTTCACCCACACTGTGCAGTGCACAATAGGTCTCGCAGTAGGAAAGTTGGAGCTATTGGTTTTGTAAAAGACAAAGCCCTTTATGTTTTTAAAATGAAAACAAAAATAAAAGGCATTGTTATTTGCAATTGTAATAGCTCCAACTTTCCTACTGCGAGACCTATTGGCAACGCCAGTGCTTGTTTCGTAGAGACGCTACGGCCACCTTTCTTTGGGCCCATCTTCTTCAGATGTCAGAACAGCAGGCCGCAGTTGCACGAGTTGCAGAGTTGTCTGTGGCCACACGTGACATCACGTGACGTTGTGCTGCACACACCGCTGCAGGACTTCTTCCTGGCACTGATGATGAACGATGACTAATGTGATTCTCTTGTGCACCTAAAAGCAAAGGAAGCCAGAGGAACATCAGTTAAATAAATGTTGCATATGTCGTGCTTCAATTAATATTTGCAACTAGGCATTGCATTTATTATTATTACAACAACACACCCAAAAGCGGAAAGACACAAAATAAAAATTGCAATTCTAATCCAAAATGGATGTTTAAATTAATAGAAGAGAGACCACACAGAGAGAGGGTTGGCGCATGCACCACTGACTACCCCTGGGCCTAATGGATGAAAGCAAGGCAAACTGGGTGCAGGCCTGAGCACACTGCCTGGCTTCAAAATGGCCCCTTGACCAGGCCTCAAAAAGGCCCCCACCCACATGGCCAGGCCCTAACACCACCCCACAAAGTCGAAAAACACACGAAAATCACCACAATCCAATGCCATCCATGCCTCAATGATGTTTAAATTCAAGACACCCCACAGAAAGACTTGGACCATGCACCGCTGAGTACCCCTGGGCCTAATGGACGAAAGCAAGGCAGACAGGGTGCAGGCCTGAGCACACTGCCTGGCTTCAAAATGGCCCCTTGACCCCCAGCCACATGCCAGGCCCTGCCTGGACCAGGCCTCAAAATGGCCCCCACCCACATGGCCAGGCCCTAACACCACCCCAAAAAGTCGAAAAACACACAAAAATCACCACAATCCAATGCCATCCATGCCCTCAATGATGTTTAAATTCAAGACACCCCACAGAAAGACTTGGTCCATGCACCACTCACTACCCCTGGGCCTACTGGCTAGTGTGGCTTTACAGGCACCCCAAAATAAAAAAAAAATCCACATATAGTGAGCTAAAATTCAATGACATAAATGAGATTTAAGTTCAACAAAACTCATAGAAACAGTTGTATCATGCACCCATGACTAACCCTGGTCCTACTGGACACTGTGGCTACCGACAATATATATTTTTTAAAGTTGTGAAAAAGTTTTAAAATTGTAGTTGCAGCAACTGCAATGCCCCAAACAAACAACACCAACTTACTTGTAAAATCTAAAATCTGAAAGTGATCCAAAGTCCAAAAAGTCCTCAAATACAAATATCCAGCAGCAGCCACAAAGAGTAATCCTTCCAGCTCCAGATCCAAATGAAAAGTGACCAGGACATTGACAAAGCACTGGGAGGAGCCTGCTGGACAGGAACAGGAAGTTGGAGACTCTGGGGCACTTACTTCCTCCCGCCCCCCCCCCCCCCAAAATGGACTCCTTGCACCAAAAAGTGCAGCCAAATGTCAATCTGAGGAGTTATTCTGATCAAAATCATCATTTTCAGAAGGTTTATGCTGCCTGTGGTGGTTTTCTTGTGCAGAATTGCAATTTTTGCAAGCTTGGGAAAGCGAGCTGTTCAACTCTCCCGCCGGAAGTCAGCTGCGCGCCGCATCTACGTGTTCGCAATTGTTTACTCCCGCGATAGGTGATCGCGGGCCCTTATGACGTACTCGCGTTGTCAAACTCTCGCTGTGCAAGATAGCGGGCCGCGATGACATATACGCTGTCGAAAAACTCTCGCGCGATCACGCAGCAAGATCCAAAATTGCGTAGCACACGCAAACCGGGAGAAAAACAACTTGGTGGACTCAGAATCACGGTAAGTCAATGCAGCGCGCGCGATATTGTATTTTTCAAGCGCGACCAAGCAAAAAAGTCTGCCAGCTTGCGAATTGCGGATTTTTGGGCAAAATCGCGCGATTCGCGTACCGTGAATTTGCCAAAAAAACGCGAACGGAACAGATTTTCAGCCCACCGTTAGATAAAACCAGATTGGTCTGGTCTAGCAATCAAGGGCAGCAATGGCTGTTATCTATTCACCAGTAGTTTAGCATACATTTTTGTATCAATGTTTATAAGCAATAGTGGGCGAAACGAGTCCCGCTCATTCAGGGGTTTCCTTGGTTTTAGCAGTGACAGTATGATCGCCTCCTGTGTAGTGGGAGGAAGTAACCCGGTCTCCTGTGCCTCCTCATATACTGTCAAGCGGTATGGTGCCAGTAGAGATGAATTACACTTATAAAAGGCGGTGGGGAGCCCATCTGATCCCAGAGCTTTGTCGGAAGGCAGACTGCAAATAACTTACATAATATTGTCGGTAGTGAAGGGCTCATCTAAATAGGCCTTATGAGCCCTCTCCAGCCACAACAGTTCAATGGAGTCAATAGGACTGGAGATCTACTGGTACTGTAGAGGAGGTGGCGGATTATAAAGTAGTATAAAATTGTGTGAATTGATCTAGTATTTCCTGAGGGTCCCTGATCGGGTGACGATGTTCATCTAAGATTTCCTGTATGTATGTAACATTGCTCAGCATACGTAGAATATTAGCTGGGGTCTGCCCGGCCTATCCCCTACGCCATCCCATCTAGCTAGGGCGTATTTTCCCAGAACTTTCACCTCCCTTTGCGCTTCTTCTTCATACTCTATAACTTTTCCCCTTAGTGTTGGCAAAAGACTCACATTTTCAGTGCCAAAGTATTGCAAATCGATGCCCCTAATGCTAGTTTCTAACTTTGTGAGGGATTGTCGAATTGATTTCAATACCCCGGCTTGATAGGCTATGCATTTCTCCCGTATTACAACCTTCAAGGCCTCCCAAAGTGAAGCCTGGGTGGGTACAGACCCTGTATTTAAAGCGTAATTGTTCTCTATGACACCCCTGATTTCTTCCCAAAACACAGCATCTGAAAGGGCGTTAGGGGGAGTCTCCAGCTAAACACCCACTGTGACAGCCCAGGATAATAAATTGTAAGTGAACAGGGGCAAGACACGATAATGTCCGGGGTAAATGTGTGTCGCCCTTCGTCCAGGCGGCCACGTCTCTAGACACTTGCCAGGCATTGTGGTTTGCCATGATGCAGGTGCCTTCAGCCGTGCCAGGGTGCCTTTGCCGCAAAATGTCAGTCAGCTTACCATCCGATATAATAGTGTTGAGGGCCTCACTAGATCTGGGGTGTAACCTATGAGAAATTCCCTTTCTATCCATGGGATCATCTAAAAGGGCATTAAAATCCCCTCCCATATAATTGTGTCACACCCAGTCATGTACATTTTTGCCCAAATGATATGGAAAAAGTCAGTTGGTCAACGTTCGGACCATGATCGCCGCCAACCCAGTCCCTGCTGTATTAGTATAGCAACCACTCTAGCATAATTAGAGAATATGGAGTAGATACTCCCCATCTTTTGTGATGTAGTTTAGAGGGGGAGGAGCTGTTCAGGTACATCTCTTGAATAAAACAGATGTCCATATTGTGCCTGGTTAAATATGACTGTGTAAGCCTGGTTTTCCTATAATCATTCAACCCCCGGATGTTCCAGTTGAGAAAGTTGTAGGACATCATAGTCTAGGGTACGTATGGGATTGTACGGGATCTCTACTGGGCTTCACTGTCAGTCTTATACCTTTGTTTGAGCCGGGTGGTTGCATTATTTTAAAGCTTATGAGACAATATTGTTGTGCACTCTCCTTTGTGTCCGCTCCCCCCCACTCTGCATTAGCGCTCGGATTCTAGCACTGCGCTTTCGCCTTATTCACCGATCTTATGGTGAATGGACTCATTCAATTTTTAATTTCACTCACTGCACTCTGCCTTGTGTTGGCAGTTTTAATTTCCTCTTTCCTGCGGTGACTGGCCGATTCTAAGGCCAATATTCCTCGGGTCCCGGGCTGAGTAAATCAGCGGCGGCCATCTTGGGTAGGGATCCCCTCTCCTGGTGCTCTAGTCGCCACTATATGAGCATACGGCCATGACTCCGCGCAGCGGACGCGTTCAGCGGGCGCGTCGTATTCGCGCCGGAGTCAAGCCAGAGTCCAGCCCGTCGGCGCCCGTCCGTGACTGGACGGGGCTCGGGACGGGACCCCCTGGTTCATCGGTACCCTCCGACATGATGGGAACTCACAGGTATAGCTCACACTATACTAAACAAGAATTACTATTTCTATGCCCGAAACTTAAAGATCGCTGCTACCATACTTTACAGGCAGACTCTTTACCTCTCTTCTGTGAGACATGTAATTACACTTCTCAATTCTCGAAGAGGGAAAAGCAGGAGACAGCTAAGTTAAAAATGTTGCTACTTAATTGTAGATCCATGAAGAAACATAAAATAGAGATACATGAATTACTGACGGAGAGCTGTCCTGATGTGCTGTTTCTAACTGAGACGTGGCTAGACGAAGTTTCGTCGCCTGAAGCTCTCGAAGCCATTCCTTCAGGTTATTGCCTACTCAGATTAGACAGACAGAGACAGAGAGGGGGGGGTTAGCTCTTATCTATAAGACGGACTTAGAATGTACTTTACTGAAGGCTACGCTACCTAATAGCGAGAGTGGTTTCTTCACAATAAAAGCAGGACCCAAAAACATCATTAACGGACTTATATACCGCCCGCCCGGAGGGGCAGCACAGTTCGGCGACCAACTTATAGTACTGATAACCCAGCCGGCACTTCGCTACAAAAATTTCTCATTTTGGGTGACCTAAACCTTCACTTTGAAAATACTGAATGTGGGGAGGCACAGGCTGTGGCAGAATCATTGAAATCCCTAGAGCTTAACCTACAATCTAGATCCCCCTTGCACCAATTAGGGCATCTTTTAGACCCTATCTTTGCTAATTGGGAGGGTGTTAAGGTCTCCTCCCCAATTAGAACGATTTGGTCTGATCACTTTATCATTCCGTTCGAAATAGAAGGTATCCCTTCAGAAACTAGAACTAATAAACCTTACCCCAGAAACGCAGAGACTGGAAAAAATTCAAGCAGGAGTCATTTAAACTTGCCCTACTTGAGAAACCTCCGCCCCCTAGCAATACTTTGCAGGAGGCGTGGAATAGTTATGAAAAATGGGTGTCCAATGCGTTGGATGTGGTAGCACCCTGGACACTCAAACCTCCCGCAAGACAGACCAAAACTGCCCCCTGGTTCTCTGAAGAACTCAAAGTAGCCAAAGCTAAATGCACAAATTTGGAAAGATACTGGAGGAAAAGTTACAATCCAGAAAGTAAGTCACATTATAGAACAGAACTAAAAAAATATCATAAACTTGTGAGATCAGCGAAAGGCGCCCACTTTAAGGATAGAATAGAATCTGCTGACAACCCCACTAGAGAACTCTTCGCCATTTATAAAGAGTTAACAGTCCCGACCAGATTCGAAGTCCAAGACACCTATTCCAGCGAGCTATGTGACTCCATAGCTGACCATTTTGTTGGCTAGGTCGACAAAATCCATGCCACCTTCACAGCCGACGTCGACTCCTCGAGCAAACATGTGGAACCTCATCTGACATACTTTAAAGTACCTGAGAGACAGGAACTGCTAAACATTGCTAAAAGCATACAGTCTGGCTCCCCCTGTGACGTGAGTCCCCCCAATCGCTGTAAGGGAGTCTTGGAGAGTATGATCGATCAGATTACTCATATTGTCACTCTTTCTTTCCAAGAATGCCATGTGCTTGATGCATGGAAAACAGCCCAGGTTATCCCTTTGAGAAAAAAAAACAATGTCCACATCTCCCAACTTCAAAATCTTCGTCCCATCTCCCTTCTTCCCTTCTGTACGAAAATAGTGGAAAAAGTGGCAAATAGGCAACTCATGAAATATTTGGAAGAGGAATCCCTCCTCCACCCCACACAATCGGGGTTTAGAGCCGGCTACTCTACTGAGTCAGCCGTCCTCTATTCCACTGAGTGCCTTAGACAGATGGTGGATGAAGGACAGACAGCAGCGTTGGTTCTATTAGACCTCAGTGCAGCATTTGACACCGTGCTGCACACAACGCTGCTGTCCCGCCTCTCAGATATGGGAGTGAAAGAATCTACCCATGCCTGGATAAAATCTTTCCTGGTTAATAGGAGCTTTCAAATGCACTGTCCCCCTTTCAAATCCTCCCCCTGGAAGCTGAGCCATGGGGTTCTACAGGGCTCTAGTCTGAGCCCCACCTTGTTCAATCTCTATATGGAACCCCTGGCTCATATAGTTGAAGCTTTCGGGGTGGATATCGTCACTTATGCTGACGATACCCAACTGATGATCAAGCTTACGCTCGACCACACGGATGATGCTAGTAACTTTTCTAAATGCCTGTCATCAGTGGCAATGTGGATGAATAACAACTGTTTGCGCCTGAATGGCGAAAAAACAGAACTTTTGGTTGTTGGTAAATCCCCCTCTGCCTGGTCGCACATGTGGTGGCCCACGGAATTGGGCAATCTTCCCTCTTCCGCGGACTCTGTCAGAAATCTTGGAGTGATGCTTGGCTCGGACCTCTCTTTCAAGTCTCATGTTAGTAAAGTTACGGGTAGGTGTTTCAGCATACTGAAAACCCTCCGTAAAGTCCTTGACCTTCTTCCCATCAACGCTAGAAAGACCCTTGTCCACGCCTTAGTCACACCCCACCTTGACTATGGCAATGCCCTGCTTCTAGGTTTAAGTAAAAAAGGCCTGCACCAACTTCAGTGTGTACAAAACGCTGCTGCCCGCCTGGTACTTAACCTGCCTCGTAGAGCATCTGGGAAGATTGCTCTAGCGAAGCTTCACTGGCTTCCGGTCAAGGAACGCATTAAATTCAAAGCTTTATGCTTTACGCATCGCATCGCCCAGGGCAAAGGCCCATGCTATCTGCAAAAGCTCCTCACAATTCACCGCCCCACCCGGAATCTGAGGTTGACCGGAGCGATGTTGTTTAAACCCCCCTGTATCCGTAGAGCCAGGATGGGTGGCTGTTCCTTCAGGTACCTGGCCCCTAAACACTGGAATGAACTGCCACTTGACCTCCGAATGGAACCCTCAGAAACCAGATTCCGTGCAAAACTTAAAACTCACCTGTTTCCTGTCATGTAATTCACTCTCCTCTCTCTGATCTTGGCTTCTTTCTCTCTAACATCTGCCTCTTGAGAAATAGTAGCAATCTAGCGCGGGGAAACACTGTTCTTAGTGTAGCCAGGAGCTCTAGAAATGGCTTTATTATTATTATTATTATTGAACGCCAGTTTGTTCGAATTTTGCATAAGCGTATGGGCTTGACTGTAGGATGTTTCCATGGATTCAATGTGCCTTGCGGTGTCCTAGTACCTGTTGATATAGTGGAGCTCTGATCTGAAAAACTACATTAACAACTCCGGCCCACCCACACCAACCCCCAACAGGTTTTTTGACGAAAAAGGAATTCAAATTCCTTAATGTTGACTCCCCACGGACCCCAGTGATAAACACATTACCCAAAGTCCACAAGAAGTCCACCAACCCCCTGGGCCGACCTATAGTGTCTGTGGCTCTGTTTTAGAGCCCTTGGGCTCTTATGTAGACTTCTTTATCAAAGATTTCGTCCCTTCCACCGCATGCTACGTCAGACAGCATGTCGATGATCAATCTTGTTGAACACCACCCGTACAATCCTGATACTGACTTACTGTGCACCATGGATGTAGAGTCCCTTTATACGAACATTCCTCCGACTGCAGCACTACTGGTCATCCATACTCGACACTCGACCACGTCCCCATGCTGTTCCTACACTATTCATCCTCCAACTGCTCAAACTCTGCTTAACAAAAAATGTTTTGCCTTTGAAAATCACTTCTTCCAGCAGATCAAAGGTACCTCTATGGGTGCTATTTTTGCCCCAAACCTGGCCATTCTGTTCATGGATTCTCTAGAAACATCAACCATTCTGACTACCGACAATCCCTTTTACTCCGGTATTACCCTGTGGCGCAGATATATAGACGATATCTTTGTCATATGGCACCATAACACTGACTGCCTACATCTTTTCCTACACTGGCTTAATAATAATTGTGCAGGTCTCTCATTTACCATCACTATTAACAAACTGTCCATTGCTTTCCTAGACCTCACTATTTTCCACCCTGAAGATGAATTACTTACCCGCCTTTTTAGGAAACCCACCAAAAGGAATACGCTACCAAGCTATTCTAGCAACTACCCAAGGGCCCTAAGGGATTCTCTTCCTTATTCACAATTTTTAAGAATAAGGCGCAGCTGCTCAAACAAAGAGGACTATTTCAGAGAAGCTAACACCCTTGCTACCAAATTAAAACACCGAGGTTACCCCAAGAGAATAGTCAGGAATGCATCCAAGAGAGCCTGGTATTGCCCACGTGAGATCCTTCTAAGCCCAAAACCGAAAAAAGATTGTGACAGGATTGCATGTGTTACCACGTTCTCACCAATTTCAAACAAACTACGTAAAACCATACTCCAACATTGGTCAATACTAAATTTAGGGGGCCTAAACATTGAAAGACCGCTATTTGCGTTTCGCAAAAGTCGTAATCTGAAAGATCATTTGGTCAGGGCAGCACTTCCCAACCCCAGCCCACAAATGACAATTGATTAATTATAGGGATTATCTCCTTTGGTTGGCCATTCTAAATGTGGTTCCTGCAATGTTTGCGAATTTACCATGGAAGACAAATCCTTCACTTTCAACAATGTTACTGTGAACTGCCGAGCATTTTCAAACTGCAATATATGTAATGTGGTGTACTTGATTCAATGTCCCTGTCCGGAATTGTATGTCGGGCAGACAACTCAGAAAATAAAAACAAGAATCAGCCAGCACAGCAGCAGGATTAGATGTAAGACACAAAATGCCCCTCTGGTCAAACATTTTACATCGGCAAACCACAGTGAAGATGATGTTAAGTGGACAGTTCTAAAGGTACTGAAATTACCGCAAAGAGGCGGAGACATGGCCCAACTACTCAACAGAGAGGAGCTAAAATCTATAATTCTGTTTGATACCATCAAAAGTGGCTTTAATAAGAGTGAAGACTGGACAACGCTATTATAAGTACCTCCAAAAGACTTATTATTCTGTTGCCTCTATGCCAAAGGTGCCTACCATTTCCCAAACCTTGACGCAACATGAACTTTGGCAACTGCACAATTTTCCAGCACAGACTTTGATTGTCTCCCACCTACGTAACATGTTGAGTCATGCTTGTAAAGTTTTTTTATGTACAGAATAAGATGTAACAACTTATATTCTTTCCACTATTGCCCAAACCAACTGTTTTAATGTGGTTGTACGTGTAGCCTAAGAAATTCCAAATTATTGTTTACCTAATGTGGCTGATGAATATTAATCTGACCGGCACCAATTTTCACCATCACTGCGCAACTATTAGGGACACTTGCCCTTAGCTGCAAGGAAGTCTTTCTTCCACCTTTATTAAACACTCACCCAAGATGGCACCCAATTAGTTTAACAGTGACGCTCCATCCGTCACGTCTAGTTCCTGCTATCGCGTTAGGACTACAGGGTTCACGCCGCCGGCTCACCACAAGGTACAAATCCAAATGGTTCTCGTCCTTTCTCACATATTTTTTATGGCATCTGCATAGTGATTCGTCTTCGCTGTGCTGTCTTTTTAGTAGCCTTGACGCGATAGGCTATATATAATTTTCGTCCGCCATTGTTGGCATTTTCTGTGTGGTTACGCGCACGGCAGTATATTAATTTTAATTAGGAGCTGTCAGGGTGCTCTCCAAATGCAATCCAGATGATGGGAGCGCGTTCACCAGTCTGCATTGCATGTATAGGGCGCGCGTTCGTCTGCAGCGTTTTTGGGGCTGAGAAATGTGGACGTCTATTGTATTGAACTTGTATGTGATTTATCATTGCTCGGAAAAATGTGTGTTTGCAAGGAAGTGTTCCAGATTACAAGGACATGGTGTTCGCTTATTTCCTTTGAAGCGCTGTCAGATATGTATTTCTCTTTAATAGCAACACGTACTTTGGATACCACCACCAGTACTACCACTACCATTACCACCACCACTACCAGTACCACCACTACCAGTACCACCACCACCACCACTACCACCACCAGTACTACCACCACCAGTACTACCACCACCAGTACTACCACCACCAGTACTACCACCTCCAGTACTACCACCTCCAGTACTACCACTACTACCACTACCACCACCACCAGTACTACCACTACCAGTACCACCACCAGTACCACCACTACCAGTACTACCACCACCACTACCACCACCAGTACCACCACCTCCAGTACTACCACTACTACCACTACCAGTACCACCACCACCAGTACTACCAGTAACACCACCACCAGTGCTACCACTACCACCACCACCAGTACAACTACCAGTACCACCACCACCACCAGTACTAACACCATCAGTACTACCACCACCAGTACTACCACTACTACAGCCACCAGTACTACCACTACTACAGCCACCAGTACTACCACTACTACAGCCACCAGTACTACCACTACCACCACCACCAGTACTACCACCACCACCAGTAATACCAGTACCACCACCACCAGTACTACCACAACCAGTACTACCAGTACCACTATCACCACCACCAGTACCACCACCAGTACCACCAGTACCACCACCACCACCAGTACTACCACCACCAGTACCACCACCAAAACCAGTACTAACACTACCAGTACCACCACCACCAGTACTACCACTACTACAGCCACCAGTACTACCAGTACCACGACCACCAGTACTACCACTTCCAGTACTAACACTACCAGTACCACCACCATCAGTACTACCAGTACTACCACCACCAGTACTACCACTACCAGTACCACCACCACCAGTACTACCACTACCAGTACCACCAGTACTACCACTACCATCACCACCAGTACTACCAGTACCACGACCACCAGTACTACCACTTCCAGTAATACCACTACCAGTACCACTACCACCACCAGTACTACCACCACCAGTACTACCAGTACTACCATCATCAGTACTACCAGTACTACCACCACCAGTACTACCACTACCACCACCACCAGTACTACCACTACCAGTACCACCACCACCACCACCACCACCAGTACTACCAGTAATACCACCATCAGTACTACCAGTACTAGAGTGCATAGGGAGTGCATAGTGCAGAGTGCATAGGGAGTGCATAGTGCAGAGTGCATAGGGAGTGAAGAGTGCAGAGTGCAGAGTGCATAGGGAGTGAAGAGTGCAGAGTGCACAGTGCGTAGGGAGTGAAGAGTGCAGAGTGCATAGGGAGTGAAGAGTGCAGAGTGCACAGTGCGTAGGGAGTGAAGAGTGCAGAGTGCATAGGGAGTGCAGAGTGCATAGGGAGTGCAGAGTGCATAGGGAGTGAAGAGTGCAGAGTGCACAGTGCGTAGGGAGTGAAGAGTGCAGAGTGCATAGGGAGTGCAGAGTGCATAGGGAGTGCAGAGTGCATAGGGAGTGCAGAGTGCATAGGGAGTGCAGAGTGCATAGGGAGTGCAGAGTGCATAGGGAGTGCAGAGTGCATAGGGAGTGCAGAGTGCATAGGGAGTGCGGAGTGCAGAGTGCATAGGGAGTGCAGAGTGCATAGGGAGTGCAGAGTGCATAGGGAGTGCAGAGTGCATAGGGAGTGCAGAGTGCATAGGGAGTGCAGAGTGCATAGGGAGTGCAGAGTGCAGAGTGCATAGGGAGCGCAGAGTGCATAGGGAGTGCATAGGGAGTGCAGAGTGCAGAGGGAGGCAGAGTGCATAGGGAGTGCAGAGTGCAGAGGGGGTGGAGGATGCAGAGTGCATAGGGAGTGCAGAGTGCATGGGAGATGCAGAGTGCATAGGGAGCGCAGAGTGCATAGGGAGCGCAGAGTGCATAGGGAGCGCAGAGTGCATAGGGAGTGCAGAGTGCATAGGGAGCGCAGAGTGCATAGGGAGTGCAGAGTGCATAGGGAGTGCATAGTGCATAGGGAGTGCAGAGTGCATAGGGAGTGCATAGTGCATAGTGCATAGGGAGAGCATAGTGCAGAGTGCATAGGGAGTGCATAGTGCATAGGGAGTGCATAGTGCAGAGTGCATAGGGAGTGCATAGTGCAGAGTGCGTGCATAGGGAGTGAAGAGTGCAGAGTGCATAGGGAGTGCAGAGTGCATAGGGAGTGCAGAGTGCATAGGGAGTGCAGAGTGCATAGGGAGGGCAGAGTGCATAGGGAGTGCAGAGTGCATAGGGAGTGCAGAGTGCATAGGGAGTGCGGAGTGCAGAGTGCATAGGGAGTGCAGAGTGCATAGAGAGTGCAGAGTGCATAGAGAGTGCAGAGGGAGTGCAGAGTGCATAGGGAGTGCAGAGTGCATAGGGAGTGCAGAGTGCATAGGGAGTGCAGAGTGCATAGGGAGTGCAGAGTGCATAGGAGTGCAGAGTGCATAGGGAGTGCAGAGTGCATAGGGAGTGCATAGTTGTTGGACCAGGCCGCATGTTCGAGCTGTCCCCCCTCCCCGCAATGGGACCAGGACCCTGGCTCTCCCTGCATCCCCAGCCAGAGTCCACAAACGACCACCCGAAGTACCCTGCAATCCCTCACTACAAGACACCAGCCCCGGACCCAGCTGGCCCGGGTCACTATCCACACCACGACATCGAACCGGCCGCCATCTTGGGGCACTGCAGCACGAGGCCGCGTGGCCTCAACTCGACCCTAACCCGGGCCCGGCCGGCCCCGACATCGAGGCCCCACCATCCTCCCAGGAGGCAGAGTGACCACTTGGCGAGTCAATGGGAGAAGGAATCGTCAACGGCTCTCCTCCGCCAGGTGTCGATCACCCCAGGCCGCCTGGGCGCTGGCTCCACCCCCTGCTGGGTGTCTGGACTCCCTCATCCCGGACCTCCCGGGCCCCCAGGCGCGAGGGTCCGGACATCAAAGGGGACCAGACCTATAACTGGGGCAGGGCCGACCAGGAAGGCAGTTGTATCCTGGAGTCGAGAGACCCGAGAAGAACTCATCCGTGTCTTGGCCTGCTGGCGCTGCCGCGGCCCTCTGCCTCGTAAAACCATCGTCTTGGCCTGCTGGCGCTGCCGCGGCCCTCTGCCTCGTGAAACCATCGTCTTGGCCTGCTGGCGCTGCCGCGGCCCTCTGCCTCGTGAAACCATCGTCTTGGCCTGCTGGCGCTGCCGCGGCCCTCTGCCTCGTGAAACCATCGTCTTGGCCTGCTGGCGCTGCCGCGGCCCTCTGCCTCGTGAAACCATCGTCTTGGCCTGCTGGCGCGGCCGCGGCCCTCTGCTTTTTGAGACTATCATCTTGGCCTGCTGGCGCTGCCGCGGCCCTCTGCCTCGTGAAACCATCGTCTTGGCCTGCTGGCGCGCCGCGGCCCTCTGCTTTTTGAGACTATCACCTTGGCCTGCTGGCGCTGCCGCGGCCCGATCCACAGACACTCCAGCTCGAGGATTGTGAGCTCGCCTTTTACCACTACCGGTACCGATCCGGTACCAAGACTGTCCCGCTACCCCCTTTCCCTACAGAGACTAGAAGTGAGAGGACCCCCGGGTCCAAGATATCCTGTATCGCTGATATCCTTGCCTTAAGAACTTTATATAAAGCCTTGAACTCGACTTGGTGTGGTGCCTGTTTGTGGGGAGGGAAGTAACTTGTCTGTACGATCGCCGGAGACGGTCCCCCTCGGGGATCTCTCCCTCGGTACCCGGCCGACCCTCAGGGTCCCCGTCTAACATTGGTGGCCAGCGACGGGATCCGAACCTACGCATAATCGTACAGAAAGTCACTCGCCCCACGACACACAACAACCATGTCAATAGAGAGCGGAACAACGGAAAAATTTCAGATGGAAAAATTGGAAGACTACAACCACCGGGAACTGAAGCAATATTGCATAGAACTTGGACTTCCAACCACAGGTCTTAGCACAAAGGAAGACTTCAAACGAGCCCTAGAAGCTTGGGCAGAAACGGGTACGGCCGTACCCCGAACACAAACAACCGAAACGAGCCCCGCACCAACTAAAGAAAGAGCGGATCTCTCCCTGGAAGAGATCCGAGAAAGAGAAAAACCAGACTCCACGAATTAGAACTTGCCCGACTTCGCTTGGATGGGGAACTCAAGCTGGCAGAACAAAAAATAACCCTGGAACACTTACGGCTCAGGGGAAGAGCGGGAAGACAAGCAAAGACAGAGGGAGCTAGAGGAAAAGAGACTAGAGTACGAACATGAGCGCAATCTCAAAGCACTGGAGATCCAGAAACAGAATAAAGACCTCGGGCTCCCCGAACGACCGACCCCGTCTGCCTCGACCGAACCCAAGGTTCACATCCCCAAAGAGGTCATCCGGGAATACCACAAGAACGATGATATCCAGCAGTGGTTAAAGCCTATGAGGTGGCAATGACCTCCCACCGGATTCCCCGAAGCGATTGGGGAGCCGGATTATGGGGGAGGTTTGTCAACGAAGGGCGGGACGCCCTGCTGCAACTCCCAGACCAGCTGATGACCTCCTACGACCACATGAAGGCCGCCCTCCTCACTCGATACGGGCTCACACTGAGATGTACCGCCAACGGTTCCGCGACTGCAAACGGATTCCGGGTACAACTTGGGTGGAGTACATGAACTTTTTTAGCCGAGCCTTCGAGGGGTGGATCAAGGGCAACAAAGTAACCACCTACGAACAACTCTTTGACCTTATCGTATGGGAACACCTGTCGAACAACTGCTTCGTGGAGCTCCGGCAACACCTCCTGGACAGCAAGCTAACCGACCCTCGACAACTCGCCGCCGAAGCCGACCGGTGGGAAAGCACCCGAGTTGGCCGGAGCGCACCCAGCGAAGTATCCAGATCGTATCGCCCCCGAGGGGAGGAGGAAGTCAGGGTCGGGGGAGAGACCCCGGCCCCTCGTCACCCCCCAGAAACCCCTCGACCCCGGTTGGCCGGGGAAGCCCTGCCGTCCGGGCCGGTTTCCGGGCCCAACATTACGTGCCACAGGTGCCAGCGACCCGGCCACTACGCCAGTGATCCCAACTGCGCCCAAAGAATCCGAACACTACTCCCCGCCAAGTTGCAGCGGCGGCCCTAGGGGAAGAAATAATCCCGGAAGACCAAGAGGAGTACGAGACCGATCCCTCTAAATGGGCACCCGCCGCCATGGCACTGGTCTGCTTAGGGGAGAGAGACATGATTCCGCGGGCCCCCCTTCCCGCCAACACACAGAAGTACGGTCAATGGGTCAACATCAATGGCCGCCGGGCGGAAGCCCTCCGCGACACCGGGGCCAGTGTAACGGCGGTCCGACGCCACCTCGTCACTCCAGACCAAATCTTGCCGAACATTCTTTGCCCTGTTCGATCAGCCGACAACTCCGAAAGCCTATGCCACATGGCCTGCGTCCCCTTCGAGTGGGGAGGAGTAACAGGGATGTTAAAAGTAACTGTCCGCGATGATGCCCCCGTGGACTGCCTCCTAGGAAACGACCTTGAAAGCTCTCCCTGGGCAGCTGTCGAACGGAGGGAGCACCTGGGGATGCTTGGCCTCCCCGAATGGGTCTGCGTCACGACCCGGTCCATGACCGCCCGCGCGGTCCCCAGCCCAGAAGAGCCCGAGTGGCCAGAACCTCCTCCCGCGCTCATCCCAGAGGAGGCCGCCCCAGAAGCCATTCCCTTGACCCAAACCGAAGAAGGATCCGACCAGCTTCGGGACGTCCCTGACCTGGCACAATGGCGGCAGGAGGGAGGCCCCACGCAGGAACAATTCCGGGCCGAGCAAAAAACCTGTCCTTCTCTCGAAGGACTCCGGCAGCAAGCCCTGGCCCAGAGCACCGGGGATACCTCGGGGGCCCACTGGATCTACTGGGACCAAGACCTGCTCTACAGCGAGCAAAAAATTGCAGAACTAGGGGCCAGTCGGGTGCTGGTGGTGCCCCTTCGCTTCCGAGACTTCCTCCTGAACTTAGCCCACGATGTCCCCCTTGCCGGACACCTGGGGCAGGATAAAACCTACGACCGCCTGGTGACCCATTTTTTCTGGCCCCACATGCGGAAGGATGTCACCAACCACTGCAAGGCCTGCCCCACCTGCCAGGCCAGCGGAAAAAGTGGCCGAAAAATCAAAGCACCATTACAACCCTTTCCTGTCGTCACCACCCCGTTTGAACGAGTGGGAATAGACATTGTGGGGCCCCTCGACCCTCGAACAGCCCGATGGTCCGGGCCCTTCAAGGTAATCGAACGCAAGGGGCCCGTCACCTATTTAATCGACATGGAGACTGCCCGGAACCCCCTACGGGTCCTCCATGCCAACAGGCTCAAACCCCATTTTGTGCGATCCGAACTCAGCCTCCTGATGGCTACCGATACTGGGACAGAAGAAGACTCCGAACCCCTTCCGGACTTACTGAGGGCCCTCGAGCAGGATGGCTCAGTGGAAGGGGTCCAGCTCTCCGAGGCCCTGTCCCCGGAGCAACGCCAAGACTGCCAAACGCTCCTGAGGCAGTTCGCCTCCCTGTTCTCCCTCACCCCCGGAGTCACCCCCTGGTGCCTCCACGATGTGGACACCGGGGACAGCCCTCCTATTCGACACCGAGCATACCGCGTACCAGACCGGGTACGAGCCTGCATCCAGACCGAGGTGTCCAAGATGCTGACCCTAGGAGTGGTCGAACCCTCAGACAGTCCCTGGGCGAGCCCAGTCGTCCTGGTTCCCAAGGCAGCTGCCCCGGGCGTTGCCCCTGAGCTCCGGTTCTGCGTGGACTATCGAGGGCTGAATGCAGTTACCCGGTCCGACGCTCATCCCGTCCCCCGGGCAGACGAGCTAATTGACCGGATGGGGGCCGCCCGCTACCTGAGCATCTTCGACCTAACAGCGGGCTACTGGCAGATCGGCCTCACCCCTAGGGCCCAAGAACGATCCGCCTTCTCTACCCCAGACGGGCACTACCACTTTAAAGTCATGCCCTTCGGCATGAAAAACGCCCCGGCAACGTTCCAACGGCTGGTAAACCAGGTACTGGCGGGCCGGGAAGACTTCAGCGCCGCCTACCTGGACGACATTGCTGTGTACAGCCACCAGTGGACCGACCACCTCCGCCACCTGCGGGAGGTTCTACACGCCCTCCAGCAAGCCGGGCTCACCATCAAGGCCAGCAAGTGCCAAGTTGGCCAAGGGTCCGTGACCTACCTGGGACACCAAGTGGGAAGCGGGCTGGTGGCCCCTCTCCAACTCAAGATTGCTGCCATCCAGGCCTGGCAACCCCCGACGAGCCAAACGGAGGTCCGGGCCTTCCTGGGGCTCACCGGATACTACCGGCGGTTCGTGAAGGACTATGGCAGCATCGTGGGGCCCCTCACTGAGCTCACCTCCAAAAAGAGCCCCAAAACCGTCAACTGGACCCCGGACTGCCAATCAGCCTTCGAGAAACTAAAGACCGCCATGTGCACGGCCCCCGTGCTCCAGGCTCCCGACTACAGCCGGGAATTCATTGTGCAGACGGACGCCTCCGATCATGGTGTGGGGGCCGTCCTCGCCCAACTCAACGCCGAAGGGGTCGACCATCCGGTGGTCTTCATCAGCAGACGCCTCTTGCCCCGAGAACAGCGCTGGAGCACCATTGAGAGGGAGGCCTTCGCCGTAGTCTGGGCCCTCAAGAAGCTCCGGCCATACCTCTTCGGCACCCACTTCCGGGTGCAAACAGACCACCGACCCCTGCAATGGCTGATGCAAATGCGGGGGGAAAACCCGAAGCTGTTGCGCTGGTCCATCTCCCTGCAGGGGATGGACTTCACGGTGGAACATCGTCCAGGTCAGGACCACGCCAACGCCGACGGCCTGTCACGCTTTTTCCGCCTCAGCGAGGAGAGTCCCCAGGAAGATGGCTGACTCTCCCCGCCTTCAGCTGGGGGGGACGCATGTTGGACAGGCCGCATGTTCGAGCTGTCCCCCCTCCCCGCAATGGGACCAGGACCCTGGCTCTCCCTGCATCCCCAGCCAGAGTCCACAAACGACCACCCGAAGTACCCTGCAATCCCTCCACTACAAGACACCAGCCCCGGACCCAGCTGGCCCGGGTCACTATCCACACCACGACATCGAACCGGCCGCCATCTTGGGGCACTGCAGCACGAGGCCGCGTGGCCTCAACTCGACCCTAACCCCGGGCCCGGCCGGCCCCGACATCGAGGCCCCACCATCCTCCCAGGAGGCAGAGTGACCACTTGGCGAGTCAATGGGAGAAGGAATCGTCAACGGCTCTCCTCCGCCAGGTGTCGATCACCCCAGGCCGCCTGGGCGCTGGCTCCACCCCCCTGCTGGGTGTCTGGACTCCCTCATCCCGGACCTCCCGGCCCCCAGGCACGAGGGTCCGGACATCAAAGGGGACCAGACCTATAACTGGGGCAGGGCCAGACAAGGAAGGCAGTTGTATCCTGGAGTCGAGAGACCCGAGAAGAACTCATCCGTGTCTTGGCCTGCTGGCGCTGCCGCGGCCCTCTGCCTCGTAAAACCATCGTCTTGGCCTGCTGGCGCTGCCGCGGCCCTCTGCCTCGTGAAACCATCGTCTTGGCCTGCTGGCGCTGCCGCGGCCCTCTGCCTCGTGAAACCATCGTCTTGGCCTGCTGGCGCTGCCGCGGCCCTCTGCCTCGTGAAACCATCGTCTTGGCCTGCTGGCGCTGCCGCGGCCCTCTGCCTCGTGAAACCATCGTCTTGGCCTGCTGGCGCGGCCGCGGCCCTCTGCTTTTTGAGACTATCATCTTGGCCTGCTGGCGCTGCCGCGGCCCTCTGCCTCGTGAAACCATCGTCTTGGCCTGCTGGCGCGGCCGCGGCCCTCTGCTTTTTGAGACTATCACCTTGGCCTGCTGGCGCTGCCGCGGCCCGATCCACAGACACTCCAGCTCGAGGATTGTGAGCTCGCCTTTTACCACTACCGGTACCGATCCGGTACCAAGACTGTCCCGCTACCCCCTTTCCCTACAGAGACTAGAAGTGAGAGGACCCCCGGGTCCAAGATATCCTGTATCGCTGATATCCTTGCCTTAAGAACTTTATATAAAGCCTTGAACTCGACTTGGTGTGGTGCCTGTTTGTGGGGAGGGAAGTAACTTGTCTGTACGATCGCCGGAGACGGTCCCCCTCGGGGATCTCTCCCTCGGTACCCGGCCGACCCTCAGGGTCCCCGTCTAACAATAGTGCAGAGTGCATAGGGAGTGCATAGGGAGTGCATAGTGCAGAGTGCATAGGGAGTGCATAGGGAGTGCATAGTGCAGAGTGCATAGGGAGTGCAGAGTGCATAGGGAGTGAAGAGTGAAGAGTGCATAGGGAGTGCAGAGTGCATAGGGAGTGCAGAGTGCATAGGGAGTGCAGAGTGCATAGGGATGCATAGGGAGTGCAGAGTGCATAGGGAGTGCAGAGTGCATAGGGAGTGCAGAGTGCATAGGGAGTGCAGAGTGCATAGGGAGCGCAGAGTGCAGAGTGCATAGGGAGTGCAGAGTGCATAGGGAGCGCAGAGTGCAGAGTGCATAGGGAGTGCAGAGTGCATAGGGAGTGCAGAGTGCATAGGGAGTGCAGAGTGCATAGGGAGCGCAGAGTGCATAGGGAGCGCAGAGTGCATAGGGAGCGCAGAGTGCATAGGGAGCGCAGAGTGCATAGGGAGCGCAGAGTGCAGAGTGCATAGGGAGTGCAGAATGCATAGGGAGCGCAGAGTGCATAGGGAGTGCAGAGTGCACAGGGAGTGCATAGTGCAGAGTGCACAGGGAGTGCAGAGTGCATAGGGAGTGCATAGTGCAGAGTGCATAGGGAGTGCATAGTGCAGTGCATGGTGCAGAGTGCATAGGGAGTGCATAGTGCACAGTGCATAGGGAGTGCAGACTGCATAGGGAGTGAAGAGTGCAGAGTGCATAGGGAGTGCAGAGTGCATAGGGAGTGCGGAGTGCATAGGGAGTGCAGAGTGCATAGGGAGTGCAGAGTGCATAGGGAGCGCAGAGTGCATAGGGAGCGCAGAGTGCATAGGGAGCGCAGAGTGCATAGGGAGCGCAGAGTGCATAGGGAGCGCAGAGTGCATAGGGAGCGCAGAGTGCATAGGGAGCGCAGAGTGCATAGGGAGCGCAGAGTGCATAGGGAGCGCAGAGTGCATAGGGAGCGCAGAGTGCATAGGGAGCGCAGAGTGCATAGGGAGCGCAGAGTGCATAGGGAGCGCAGAGTGGGAGCGCAGAGTGCATAGGGAGCGCAGAGTGCATAGGGAGCGCAGAGTGCATAGGGAGTGCAGAGTGCATAGGGAGTGCAGAGTGTATAGGGAGTGCAGAGTGCATAGTGCATAGGGAGTGCATAGGGAGTGCAGAATGCATAGGGAGTGCAGAATGCATAGGGAGTGCAGAGTGCATAGGGAGTGCAGAGTGCATAGGGAGTGCAGAGTGCATAGGGAGTGCAGAGTGCATAGGGAGTGCAGAGTGCATAGGGAGTGCAGAGTGCATAGGGAGTGCAGAGTGCATAGGGAGTGCAGAGTGCATAGGGAGTGCAGAGTGCATAGGGAGTGCAGAGTGCAGTGCATAGGGAGTGCAGAGTGCAGTGCATAGGGAGTGCAGAGTGCAGTGCATAGGGAGTGCAGAGTGCAGTGCATAGGGAGTGCAGAGTGCAGTGCGTAGGGAGTGCATAGTGCTTAGGGAGTGCAGAGTGCATAGGGAGTGCAGAGTGCAGAGTGCATAGGGAGTGCAGACTGCATAGGGAGTGAAGAGTGCAGACTGCATAGGGAGTGAAGAGTGCATAGGGAGTGCAGAGTGGATAGGGAGTGCATAGTGCATAGGGAGTGAAGAGTGCATAGGGAGTGAAGAGTGCACAGTGCATAGGGAGTGAAGAGTGCACAGTGCATAGGGAGTGAAGAGTGCACAGTGCATAGGGAGTGAAGAGTGCACAGTGCATAGGGAGTGCAGAGTGCATAGGGAGTGCAGAGTGCATAGGGAGTGCAGAGTGCATAGGGAGTGCAGAGTGCATAGGGAGTGCAGAGTGCGTAGGGAGTGCAGAGTGCGTAGGGAGTGCAGAGTGCGTAGGGAGTGCAGAGTGCATAGGGAGTGCAGAGTGCATAGGGAGTGCAGAGTGCGTAGGGAGTGCAGAGTGCATAGGGAGTGCAGAGTGCGTAGGGAGTGCAGAGTGCGTAGGGAGTGCAGAGTGCGTAGGGAGTGCAGAGTGCGTAGGGAGTGCAGAGTGCGTAGGGAGTGCAGAGTGCGTAGGGAGCGCAGAGTGCGTAGGGAGCGCAGAGTGCGTAGGGAGCGCAGAGTGTATAGGGAGCGCAGAGTGTATAGGGAGTGCAGAGTGTATAGGGAGTGCAGAGTGCAGAGTGCATAGGGAGTGCATAGTGCAATGTGCATAGGGAGTGTAGAGTGCATAGGGAGTTCAGAGTGCATAGGGAGTTCAGAGTGCATAGGGAGTTCAGAGTGCATAGGGAGTGCAGAGTGCATAGGGAGTGCAGAGTGCATAGGGAGTGCAGAGTGCATAGGGAGTGCAGAGTGCATAGGGAGTGCAGAGTGCACAGTGCATAGGGAGTGCAGAGTGCACAGGGAGTGCAGAGTGCACAATGCATAGGGAGTGCAGAGTGCATAGGGAGTGGAGTGCATAGGGAGTGCAGAGTGCATAGGGAGTGCAGAGTGCATAGGGAGTGCAGAGTGCATAGGGAGTGCAGAGTGCATAGGGAGTGCATAGGGAGTGCAGAGTGCATAGGGAGTGAAGAGTGCAGAGGTCATAGGGAGTGCAGAGTGCATAGGGAGTGCAGAGTGCATAGGGATGCATAGGGAGTGCAGAGTGCATAGGGAGCGCAGAGTGCATAGGGAGCGCAGAGTGCATAGGGAGCGCAGAGTGCATAGGGAGCGCAGAGTGCATAGGGAGCGCAGAGTGCATAGGGAGCGCAGAGTGCATAGGGAGCGCAGAGTGCATAGGGAGCGCAGAGTGCATAGGGAGCGCAGAGTGCATAGGGAGCGCAGAGTGCATAGGGAGCGCAGAGTGCATTGGGAGCGCAGAGTGCATAGGGAGCGCAGAGTGCATTGGGAGCGCAGAGTGCATAGGGAGCGCAGAGTGCATAGGGAGCGCAGAGTGCATAGGGAGCGCAGAGTGCATAGGGAGCGCAGAGTGCATAGGGAGCGCAGAGTGCATAGGGAGCGCAGAGTGCATAGGGAGCGCAGAGTGCATAGGAAGTGCAGAGTGCACAGGGAGTGCATAGTGCAGAGTGCACAGGGAGTGCATAGTGCAGAGTGCACAGGGAGTGCATAGTGCAGAGTGCACAGGGAGTGCAGAGTGCACAGGGAGTGCAGAGTGCATAGGGAGTGCAGAGTGCATAGGGAGTGCAGAGTGCATAGGGAGTGCAGAGTGCATAGGAAGTGCAGAGTGCACAGGGAGTGCATAGTGCAGAGTGCACAGGGAGTGCATAGTGCAGAGTGCACAGGGAGTGCATAGTGCAGAGTGCACAGGGAGTGCAGAGTGCAGAGTGCATAGGGAGTGCAGAGTGCATAGGGAGTGCAGAGTGCATAGGGAGTGCAGAGTGCATAGGGAGTGCAGAGTGCATAGGGAGTGCAGAGTGCATAGGGAGTGCAGAGTGCATAGGGAGTGCAGAGTGCATAGGGAGTGCAGAGTGCATAGGGAGTGCAGAGTGCATAGGGAGTGCAGAGTGCATAGGGAGTGCAGAGTGCATAGGGAGTGCAGAGTGCATAGGGAGCGCAGAGTGCATAGGGAGCGCAGAGTGCATAGGGAGCGCAGAGTGCATAGGGAGCGCAGAGTGCATAGGGAGCGCAGAGTGCATAGGGAGCGCAGAGTGCATAGGGAGCGCAGAGTGCATAGGGAGTGCAGAGTGCATAGGGAGTGCAGAGTGCATAGGGAGTGCAGAGTGCATAGGGAGTGCAGAGTGCATAGGGAGTGCAGAGTGCATAGGGAGTGCAAAGTGCATAGGGAGTGCATAGTGCATAGGGAGTGCATAGTGCAGAGTGCATAGGGAGTGCATAGTGCATAGGGAGTGCATAGTGCAGAGTGCATAGGGAGTGCAGAGTGCATATGGAGTGCATAGTGCAGAGTGCATAGGGAGTGCAGACTGCATAGGGAGTGAAGAGTGCATAGGGAGTGCATAGTGCATAGGGAGTGCAGAGTGCATAGGGAGTGCAGAGTGCACAGTGCATAGGGAGTGAAGAGGGCACAGTGCATAGGGAGTGCAGAGTGCATAGGGAGTGCAGAGTGCAGAGTGCATAGGGAGTGCAGAGTGCATAGGGAGTGCAGAGTGCATAGGGAGTGCAGAGTGCATAGGGAGCGCAGAGTGCATAGGGAGCGCATAGTGCAGAGTGCATAGGGAGTGCATAGTGCAATGTGCATAGGGAGTTCAGAGTGCATAGGGAGTTCAGAGTGCATAGGGAGTTCAGAGTGCATAGGGAGTGCAGAGTGCATAGGGAGTGCAGAGTGCATAGGGAGTGCAGAGTGCATAGTGCATAGGGAGTGCAGAGTGCACAGTGCATAGGGAGTGCAGAGTGCACAGTGCATAGGGAGTGCAGAGTGCATAGGGAGTGCAGAGTGCATAGGGAGTGCAGAGTGCAGAGTGCATAGGGAGTGCAGAGTGCATAGGGAGTGCATAGGGAGCGCAGAGTGCATAGGGAGTGCAGAGTGCATAGGGAGCGCAGAGTGCAGAGTGCATAGGGAGTGCAGAGTGCATAGGGAGCGCAGAGTGCAGAGTGCATAGGGAGTGCAGAGTGCATAGTGCATAGGGAGTGCAGAGTGCATAGTGCATAGGGAGTGCAGAGTGCATAGTGCATAGGGAGTGTGTTAGACGGGGACCTGGAGGGTCGGCCGAGCACAAGGGGAGAGGCCTCCGGTGAGGGCCGTCTCCAGCGATCGTACAGACAAGTAACTTCCCCCCCACAGATGGACACCACACGAAGATCAGATTAACACCTTTTATAGGCAGTTCTGGAAGTAAGGTAGTACGATACAAGGAGGTCAGGACACGATGATCCTCTCAATTCTAGTCTCTAGTAGGGAAAGGGGGTAGCGGGACAGTCTTGGTACCGACTGGTACTGAGGTGAAACGGCGGTAGCTCACAATCCACGAGCTCGGTGTTCGGACGGGTCGGACCGCGGCAGCGCCAGCAGGTCCCGAAGAGGTCGTAGATGGCAACGGACCGCGGCAGCGCCAGCAGGTCCCAACGAGGATGACGGTTACAACGGGCCGCGGCAGCGCCAGCAGGTCCCACGAGGATGAAGGTTGCAGAAGGCCGCGGCAGCGCCAGCAGGCAGGACGATAGTTCACAAGGCAGGGCTGCGGCAGCGCCAGCAGTCCGTCAAGGATGAGTTCTTCTCGGTGTCTCTCGACTCCAGGATACAACTGCCCTCCCGCTCTGGGGCTGCCTCAGTTATAGGTCTGGCGCCCTTTGATGTCCGGACCCTCGCACTGGGAGGTCGGGAGGTCCGGGATGAGGGAGTCCAGACACCCAGCAGGGGGGTGGAGCCAGCACCCGGGGAGGCTGGGGGCGATTGGCACCTGGCGGGGGGAGAGCCATCGACACTTCTTTCTCCCATTAGTCTGCCAAGTGGTCAGTTCACCTCCTGGGGGGATGGTGGTGCCGGGATGGCGGGGCCTGGCCAGGTCCAGGGTTGGGGTCGAGCTGAGGCCACGCGGCCGCGTGGTGCAGTGTCCAAGATGGCAGCTGGGCCAGGCAATGGGGCTGACGGGGGCCCGGGCCCGTGACACAGAGACATCCGGGAGCAGGCGTCCCGGAGGGGACGGGTTGCGGGTTGCTTCTGCGGGTAGCCCCCGGAGAGCCGGTGTCTGGGCCCTGTCATGCGGGGAGGGAGCGAGCCCTTCGTGGGGCCTGTCCAACATGCGTCCCCCCCAGCTGAAGGCGGGGAGAGTCACCCATCCTCTTGGGGACTCTCCTCGTCGAGGCGGAAAAAGCGGGACAGGCCATCCGCGTTGGCGTGGTCTTGGCCAGGGCGATGCTCCACAGTGAAGTCCATCCCCTGCAGGGAGATGGACCATCGCAATAGTTTGGGGTTCTCCCCCCGCATTTGCATTAGCCATTGCAGGGGCCGATGATCTGTTTGTACCCGGAAGTGGGTTCCGAAGAGGTAAGGCCGGAGCTTCTTGAGGGCCCATACTACTGCGAAGGCCTCTCGCTCAATGGTGCTCCAGCGCTGTTCTCGGGGCAGTAGGCGTCTGCTGATGAAGGCCACTGGCTGGTCGACTCCCTCGGGGTTCAGTTGGGAGAGGACGGCCCCAATGCCATGGTCTGATGCATCAGTCTGGACGATGAACTCACGGCTGTAGTCGGGGGCCTGGAGCACAGGAGCGGTGCACATGGCGGCCTTCAGCCTCTCGAAGGCCGCTTGACAGTCGGGAGTCCAGTTGACGGTTCTTGGGTTGGTCATGGATGTGAGTTCCGTGAGGGGCCTCACAATGCTGCCATAGTCCTTTATGAACCGCCGATAGTACCCGGTGAGCCCCAGGAAGGCTCGGACCTCGGTTTGGGTTACGGGGGGGCGCCAGGACTGGATGGCAGCGATCTTGAGCTGGAGGGGGGCCACCAGACCGCTCCCCACTTGGTGTCCGAGGTAGGTCACGGACCCCTGGCCGATTTGGCACTTGCTGGCCTTGATGGTGAGGCCGGCCCGTTGGAGGGCCTGCAAGACCCCTCGGAGGTGGCGGAGGTGGTCTGACCAGTGGCGGCTATACACCGCGATGTCGTCCAGGTATGCGGCGCTGAACTCTTCGAGGCCCGACAATACCTGGTTCACAAGTCGTTGAAACGTGGCGGGAGCGTTTTTCATGCCGAATGGCATCACTCCGAAATGGTAGTGTCCATCCGGGGTGGAGAAAGCGGATCGTTCTTGTGCCCTGGGGGTGAGGCCGATCTGCCAGTAGCCCGCCGTCAGGTCGAAGATGCTTAGGTAGCGGGCCGCCCCCATGCGGTCAACTAGTTCGTCGGCTCGGGGGATGGGGTGAGCGTCGGTTCGGGTGACAGCGTTCAGACCCCGATAGTCGACGCAGAACCGGAGCTCGGGTGTGGTGCCCGGGGCCGCAGCTTTGGGGACCAGTACCACCGGGCTGGCCCAGGGGCTGTCCGAGGGTTCGATGACTCCGAGTGCGAGCATCTTGGAGACTTCTTCTTGGATGCAGGTGCGTACCCGATCTGGTACTCGGTACGGCCGGTGTCGGATAGGAGGACTGTCGCCAGTGTCCACGTCGTGCAGGCACCAGGGGGTGACCCCGGGTGTGAGGGAGAATAGGTTTGCAAATGGCAGCAGGAGGGCCCGACAGTCTTGGCGCTGCTCCAGGGTCAGAGCCTCGGAGAGTTGGACCCCGTCCACCAAACCATCTTTTTCCCCGGTCCCCAGTAGGTCAGGGAGGGGCTCGGAGTCCTCTTCCGCCCCACTGTCTGTAGCCATCAGCAGGCTGAGCTCCGAGCGCACGAAGTGGGGTTTGAGTCTGTTGGCGTGGAGGACCCGGAGGGGGTTCCGGGGGGATTCCATGTCGATGAGGTAGGTGACGGGGCTCTTACGCTCGATCACCTTGAAGGGCCCCGTCCACTTGTCCTGTAAGGCACAAGGTTCGATGGGGGACATCACCCATACCTGCTGGCCAGGCTCGAATTCGATGGAGGAGGCATGTTGATCGTACCACGTCTTCATGTCCTCCTGACTGGCTTCAAGATTGGCTTTGGCGATCTCTCTGAATCGCCGGGTCTGATTACGGAGGGTCAGGAGGTACTTGTAGACGTCTGGAGGGGTCTTCAGGGGGGCCATTTCCCACTCTTCTTTAACTAGGCTGAGGGGCCCCGCGAACAGGGTGTCCGTACAGGAGTTCGAAGGGGCTGAAGCCGAGGGACTTCTGGGGTACTTCTCGGTAGGCGAAGAGGAGGCACGGTAGTAGCACGTTACACTGGCGGCGTAGGGGTTCCTCCAGCCCCATGATCATCCCCTTGAGAGTGCGGCTGAATCGCTCGACCAGTCCGTTTCCTTGCGGGTGATAGGGGGTTGTGAATCGGTAGGTGACTCCGCACTGTTGCCATAAGGATTTCATATATTTTGAAATAAAGTTCGTGCCCCTGTCGCTGACGACTTCCCTGGGGAAGCCCACCCGAGAGAAGATTCCCATTAAGGCTCGACCCACCACTGGTGCGGTTACAGTTCGAAGGGGAACCGCCTCAGGATAGCGGGTGGCGTGGTCCACCAGGACCAGGATGAATCGATGCCCTTGTGCTGTTCGGGGGTCCAGGGGCCCCACAATGTCTATTCCCACCCTTTCGAACGGGGTGGTCACAACGGGGAATGGTTGCAGGGGTGCCTTGAGTTTGCGGCCGCTCTTCCCGCTGGCCTGGCAGGTCGGGCAGGACCGGCAGTGGTTGGAGACGTCATTTCTCATTTTCGGCCAGTAAAAGTGAGTCACCAGGCGGTTGTATGTTTTGTCTTGCCCCAAGTGTCCAGCCAGGGGGACATCATGGGCCAAGTTCAAAAGGAAGTCTCTGAAGCAGAGGGGCACCACCAGCACTCGACTGGCCCCCAGCTCCGCTATTCTTTGTTCGCTGTACAGTAAGTCATTGTCCCAATAGATCCAGTGGGCTCCTGCGGTGTCTCCTGCGCTCTGGGCGAGTGCTTGCTGTCGCAGTCCCTCGAGGGAGGAACATGTCTTTTGCTCTTGCCGGAATTGTTCTTGGGTGGGCCCCCCTTCCTGACGCCACTGAGCCAGGTCGGGAAGGTCTTGGGGCTGAGCGGCCTCTCCTTGGGTTTGTTCCGGGGGGTCGGTAGGGATGGAGCTTCCCTCTGGAGCGATCGGGGGAGGCGGTGCTGGCCATTCGGGTTCTTCAGATCCAGGGATGGTGTCGGCGGCCATGGACCGGGTTGTTACACACGCCCAGCCCGGGAGGCCCAACATCCCCAGGTGCTCTCTTCTTTCAACGGCTGCCCACGGGGAACTCTCGAGATCGTTCCCCAGGAGGCAGTCCACGGGGGCATCGTCGCGGACAGTCACTCTTAGCATACCGGACACTCCTCCCCATTCGAAGGGGACGCAGGCCATCCGACACAGGCTCTCCGAATTGTCGGCCGATCGGACGGGGCAAAGAACGTTTGGCAGGATTTGTTCTGGGGTCACCAGGTGACAACGGACGGCCGTCACACTGGCCCCTGTGTCACGCAGGGCTTCGGCCTTACGCCCATTTATGTTCACCAACTGACTGTATTTCCTGGTGTTGGCTGGTAGGGGAGCCCGCGGGATCAGGTCTCTTCCCCCTAGGCAGGCCAGGGTCATGGCGGCGGGTTCCCACTCGGGCTGCTCCTGCTCGTACTCGTCAGGCTCTTCGGAGACTTGCTCTTCCCCTAGGGCGGCGGCAGCCATCTGGCGGGGCCCGGGGGTCTGGTTCTTTGGGCAGGTCGGGTCACTGGCATAGTGGCCGACTCGTTGGCATCGGTGACACGTAACGTTGGCTCGGAACCCCGGGCGCATCGGGGGGTTGCCCCGGCCGGCCGGGGGCGGGGCGTTGTTTGAGGGAGCGGCCGGGACGGCGTCTCTGCCCCGGCCCTGTCCTCCTCCTCCTCGGGGACGATGATGACCTTGGTTGGTTCTGTTCTGCTCGTTTGGCCCACTCCGGGTCACTCGGGTGCTCTCCCATCGGTCAGCCTCGGCGGCGAGCTGCCGTGGGTCAGTCAATTTGCTGTCGAGGAGGTGCTGCCTGAGCTCGACGAAGCAGTTGTTGGAGAGGTGCTCCAACACAATGAGGTTGAAGAGCTGCTCGTAGGTTGTTACATTGCTACCCTTGATCCATCCCTCGAAGGCTCGGCTGAAATAGTTCACATATTCTATCCAGGTTGTACCCGGGATCCGGGTGCAGTTGCGGAACCTCTGGCGGTACATCTCGGGCGTTAGCCCATATCGACTGAGGAGGGCGGCCTTCATGTGGTCATAGGACGTCATTTGATGGTCCGGAAGCTGCAGCAGGGCATCCCGGCCTTCATTGACGAATCTCCCCCATAGACCGGCTCCCCAGTCACTTCGAGCGATCCGGTGGGCAGTCATGGCGATCTCGTAGGCCTTGAACCACTGCTGTATGTCGTCGTTCCGATAATATTCACGGACCACATCTTTGGGGATGTGGACCTTCTGTTCGGTAGTCCCTGGGGGGCGCGGTTGCTCGGGCACCCCATGGTCTTTGTTCTGTTTGCGCATTTCTATCTCCGCCAGCTTGCACTCGTGTTCGTATGCCAGTCTTTTTTCTTCGAGTTCTCTCTGTCTCTGCTTTTCCTCTCGCTCTTCTTGGAGCCGTAAGTGTTCTAAGTTCATCTTTTGTTCTGCCAGTTTCAATTCTCCGTCTAATTTGAGCCGTGCCAACTCTAACTCGTGTAGTCTATTTTTCTCTCGTTCTCGGATCTCTTCCCGGGAGAGATCCGTTCTCCTTTCTTCCGTCAGAGTGGTGTTTGTCTCCGGGGCTTCGGGGTCCCGGGGTCCGGCGATATTTGTCTCTGCCCAGGATTCTAGGGCGTGTTTGAAGTCCTCTTTCGTGCTCAGACCGGTGGTGGCAATGCCTAGTTCTATGCAAAATAGTTTTAGCTCTCGGTGGTTGTACTCTTCCAGTTTTTCCATCTGGAATTTCTCTGCAGATCCGCTCTCTCTGGTCGTCATTGTGGATTAGTTGTAGGGTGAGTTACTCTCTGTACGGTTACGCGTTGGTTCGGATCGCGCCGCTGGCCACCAATGTTAGACGGGGACCTGGAGGGTCGGCCGAGCACAAGGGGAGAGGCCTCCGGTGAGGGCCGTCTCCAGCGATCGTACAGACAAGTAACTTCCCCCCCACAGATGGACACCACACGAAGATCAGATTAACACCTTTTATAGGCAGTTCTGGAAGTAAGGTAGTACGATACAAGGAGGTCAGGACACGATGATCCTCTCAATTCTAGTCTCTAGTAGGGAAAGGGGGTAGCGGGACAGTCTTGGTACCGACTGGTACTGAGGTGAAACGGCGGTAGCTCACAATCCACGAGCTCGGTGTTCGGACGGGTCGGACCGCGGCAGCGCCAGCAGGTCCCGAAGAGGTCGTAGATGGCAACGGACCGCGGCAGCGCCAGCAGGTCCCAACGAGGATGACGGTTACAACGGGCCGCGGCAGCGCCAGCAGGTCCCACGAGGATGAAGGTTGCAGAAGGCCGCGGCAGCGCCAGCAGGCAGGACGATAGTTCACAAGGCAGGGCTGCGGCAGCGCCAGCAGTCCGTCAAGGATGAGTTCTTCTCGGTGTCTCTCGACTCCAGGATACAACTGCCCTCCCGCTCTGGGGCTGCCTCAGTTATAGGTCTGGCGCCCTTTGATGTCCGGACCCTCGCACTGGGAGGTCGGGAGGTCCGGGATGAGGGAGTCCAGACACCCAGCAGGGGGGTGGAGCCAGCACCCGGGGAGGCTGGGGGCGATTGGCACCTGGCGGGGGGAGAGCCATCGACACTTCTTTCTCCCATTAGTCTGCCAAGTGGTCAGTTCACCTCCTGGGGGGATGGTGGTGCCGGGATGGCGGGGCCTGGCCAGGTCCAGGGTTGGGGTCGAGCTGAGGCCACGCGGCCGCGTGGTGCAGTGTCCAAGATGGCGGCTGGGCCAGGCAATGGGGCTGACGGGGGCCCGGGCCCGTGACACAGAGACATCCGGGAGCAGGCGTCCCGGAGGGGACGGGTTGCGGGTTGCTTCTGCGGGTAGCCCCCGGAGAGCCGGTGTCTGGGCCCTGTCATGCGGGGAGGGAGCGAGCCCTTCGTGGGGCCTGTCCAACATGCGTCCCCCCCAGCTGAAGGCGGGGAGAGTCACCCATCCTCTTGGGGACTCTCCTCGTCGAGGCGGAAAAAGCGGGACAGGCCATCCGCGTTGGCGTGGTCTTGGCCAGGGCGATGCTCCACAGTGAAGTCCATCCCCTGCAGGGAGATGGACCATCGCAATAGTTTGGGGTTCTCCCCCCGCATTTGCATTAGCCATTGCAGGGGCCGATGATCTGTTTGTACCCGGAAGTGGGTTCCGAAGAGGTAAGGCCGGAGCTTCTTGAGGGCCCATACTACTGCGAAGGCCTCTCGCTCAATGGTGCTCCAGCGCTGTTCTCGGGGCAGTAGGCGTCTGCTGATGAAGGCCACTGGCTGGTCGACTCCCTCGGGGTTCAGTTGGGAGAGGACGGCCCCAATGCCATGGTCTGATGCATCAGTCTGGACGATGAACTCACGGCTGTAGTCGGGGGCCTGGAGCACAGGAGCGGTGCACATGGCGGCCTTCAGCCTCTCGAAGGCCGCTTGACAGTCGGGAGTCCAGTTGACGGTTCTTGGGTTGGTCATGGATGTGAGTTCCGTGAGGGGCCTCACAATGCTGCCATAGTCCTTTATGAACCGCCGATAGTACCCGGTGAGCCCCAGGAAGGCTCGGACCTCGGTTTGGGTTACGGGGGGGCGCCAGGACTGGATGGCAGCGATCTTGAGCTGGAGGGGGGCCACCAGACCGCTCCCCACTTGGTGTCCGAGGTAGGTCACGGACCCCTGGCCGATTTGGCACTTGCTGGCCTTGATGGTGAGGCCGGCCCGTTGGAGGGCCTGCAAGACCCCTCGGAGGTGGCGGAGGTGGTCTGACCAGTGGCGGCTATACACCGCGATGTCGTCCAGGTATGCGGCGCTGAACTCTTCGAGGCCCGACAATACCTGGTTCACAAGTCGTTGAAACGTGGCGGGAGCGTTTTTCATGCCGAATGGCATCACTCCGAAATGGTAGTGTCCATCCGGGGTGGAGAAAGCGGATCGTTCTTGTGCCCTGGGGGTGAGGCCGATCTGCCAGTAGCCCGCCGTCAGGTCGAAGATGCTTAGGTAGCGGGCCGCCCCCATGCGGTCAACTAGTTCGTCGGCTCGGGGGATGGGGTGAGCGTCGGTTCGGGTGACAGCGTTCAGACCCCGATAGTCGACGCAGAACCGGAGCTCGGGTGTGGTGCCCGGGGCCGCAGCTTTGGGGACCAGTACCACCGGGCTGGCCCAGGGGCTGTCCGAGGGTTCGATGACTCCGAGTGCGAGCATCTTGGAGACTTCTTCTTGGATGCAGGTGCGTACCCGATCTGGTACTCGGTACGGCCGGTGTCGGATAGGAGGACTGTCGCCAGTGTCCACGTCGTGCAGGCACCAGGGGGTGACCCCGGGTGTGAGGGAGAATAGGTTTGCAAATGGCAGCAGGAGGGCCCGACAGTCTTGGCGCTGCTCCAGGGTCAGAGCCTCGGAGAGTTGGACCCCGTCCACCAAACCATCTTTTTCCCCGGTCCCCAGTAGGTCAGGGAGGGGCTCGGAGTCCTCTTCCGCCCCACTGTCTGTAGCCATCAGCAGGCTGAGCTCCGAGCGCACGAAGTGGGGTTTGAGTCTGTTGGCGTGGAGGACCCGGAGGGGGTTCCGGGGGGATTCCATGTCGATGAGGTAGGTGACGGGGCTCTTACGCTCGATCACCTTGAAGGGCCCCGTCCACTTGTCCTGTAAGGCACAAGGTTCGATGGGGGACATCACCCATACCTGCTGGCCAGGCTCGAATTCGATGGAGGAGGCATGTTGATCGTACCACGTCTTCATGTCCTCCTGACTGGCTTCAAGATTGGCTTTGGCGATCTCTCTGAATCGCCGGGTCTGATTACGGAGGGTCAGGAGGTACTTGTAGACGTCTGGAGGGGTCTTCAGGGGGGCCATTTCCCACTCTTCTTTAACTAGGCTGAGGGGCCCCGCGAACAGGGTGTCCGTACAGGAGTTCGAAGGGGCTGAAGCCGAGGGACTTCTGGGGTACTTCTCGGTAGGCGAAGAGGAGGCACGGTAGTAGCACGTTACACTGGCGGCGTAGGGGTTCCTCCAGCCCCATGATCATCCCCTTGAGAGTGCGGCTGAATCGCTCGACCAGTCCGTTTCCTTGCGGGTGATAGGGGGTTGTGAATCGGTAGGTGACTCCGCACTGTTGCCATAAGGATTTCATATATTTTGAAATAAAGTTCGTGCCCCTGTCGCTGACGACTTCCCTGGGGAAGCCCACCCGAGAGAAGATTCCCATTAAGGCTCGACCCACCACTGGTGCGGTTACAGTTCGAAGGGGAACCGCCTCAGGATAGCGGGTGGCGTGGTCCACCAGGACCAGGATGAATCGATGCCCTTGTGCTGTTCGGGGGTCCAGGGGCCCCACAATGTCTATTCCCACCCTTTCGAACGGGGTGGTCACAACGGGGAATGGTTGCAGGGGTGCCTTGAGTTTGCGGCCGCTCTTCCCGCTGGCCTGGCAGGTCGGGCAGGACCGGCAGTGGTTGGAGACGTCATTTCTCATTTTCGGCCAGTAAAAGTGAGTCACCAGGCGGTTGTATGTTTTGTCTTGCCCCAAGTGTCCAGCCAGGGGGACATCATGGGCCAAGTTCAAAAGGAAGTCTCTGAAGCAGAGGGGCACCACCAGCACTCGACTGGCCCCCAGCTCCGCTATTCTTTGTTCGCTGTACAGTAAGTCATTGTCCCAATAGATCCAGTGGGCTCCTGCGGTGTCTCCTGCGCTCTGGGCGAGTGCTTGCTGTCGCAGTCCCTCGAGGGAGGAACATGTCTTTTGCTCTTGCCGGAATTGTTCTTGGGTGGGCCCCCCTTCCTGACGCCACTGAGCCAGGTCGGGAAGGTCTTGGGGCTGAGCGGCCTCTCCTTGGGTTTGTTCCGGGGGGTCGGTAGGGATGGAGCTTCCCTCTGGAGCGATCGGGGGAGGCGGTGCTGGCCATTCGGGTTCTTCAGATCCAGGGATGGTGTCGGCGGCCATGGACCGGGTTGTTACACACGCCCAGCCCGGGAGGCCCAACATCCCCAGGTGCTCTCTTCTTTCAACGGCTGCCCACGGGGAACTCTCGAGATCGTTCCCCAGGAGGCAGTCCACGGGGGCATCGTCGCGGACAGTCACTCTTAGCATACCGGACACTCCTCCCCATTCGAAGGGGACGCAGGCCATCCGACACAGGCTCTCCGAATTGTCGGCCGATCGGACGGGGCAAAGAACGTTTGGCAGGATTTGTTCTGGGGTCACCAGGTGACAACGGACGGCCGTCACACTGGCCCCTGTGTCACGCAGGGCTTCGGCCTTACGCCCATTTATGTTCACCAACTGACTGTATTTCCTGGTGTTGGCTGGTAGGGGAGCCCGCGGGATCAGGTCTCTTCCCCCTAGGCAGGCCAGGGTCATGGCGGCGGGTTCCCACTCGGGCTGCTCCTGCTCGTACTCGTCAGGCTCTTCGGAGACTTGCTCTTCCCCTAGGGCGGCGGCAGCCATCTGGCGGGGCCCGGGGGTCTGGTTCTTTGGGCAGGTCGGGTCACTGGCATAGTGGCCGACTCGTTGGCATCGGTGACACGTAACGTTGGCTCGGAACCCCGGGCGCATCGGGGGGTTGCCCCGGCCGGCCGGGGGCGGGGCGTTGTTTGAGGGAGCGGCCGGGACGGCGTCTCTGCCCCGGCCCTGTCCTCCTCCTCCTCGGGGACGATGATGACCTTGGTTGGTTCTGTTCTGCTCGTTTGGCCCACTCCGGGTCACTCGGGTGCTCTCCCATCGGTCAGCCTCGGCGGCGAGCTGCCGTGGGTCAGTCAATTTGCTGTCGAGGAGGTGCTGCCTGAGCTCGACGAAGCAGTTGTTGGAGAGGTGCTCCAACACAATGAGGTTGAAGAGCTGCTCGTAGGTTGTTACATTGCTACCCTTGATCCATCCCTCGAAGGCTCGGCTGAAATAGTTCACATATTCTATCCAGGTTGTACCCGGGATCCGGGTGCAGTTGCGGAACCTCTGGCGGTACATCTCGGGCGTTAGCCCATATCGACTGAGGAGGGCGGCCTTCATGTGGTCATAGGACGTCATTTGATGGTCCGGAAGCTGCAGCAGGGCATCCCGGCCTTCATTGACGAATCTCCCCCATAGACCGGCTCCCCAGTCACTTCGAGCGATCCGGTGGGCAGTCATGGCGATCTCGTAGGCCTTGAACCACTGCTGTATGTCGTCGTTCCGATAATATTCACGGACCACATCTTTGGGGATGTGGACCTTCTGTTCGGTAGTCCCTGGGGGGCGCGGTTGCTCGGGCACCCCATGGTCTTTGTTCTGTTTGCGCATTTCTATCTCCGCCAGCTTGCACTCGTGTTCGTATGCCAGTCTTTTTTCTTCGAGTTCTCTCTGTCTCTGCTTTTCCTCTCGCTCTTCTTGGAGCCGTAAGTGTTCTAAGTTCATCTTTTGTTCTGCCAGTTTCAATTCTCCGTCTAATTTGAGCCGTGCCAACTCTAACTCGTGTAGTCTATTTTTCTCTCGTTCTCGGATCTCTTCCCGGGAGAGATCCGTTCTCCTTTCTTCCGTCAGAGTGGTGTTTGTCTCCGGGGCTTCGGGGTCCCGGGGTCCGGCGATATTTGTCTCTGCCCAGGATTCTAGGGCGTGTTTGAAGTCCTCTTTCGTGCTCAGACCGGTGGTGGCAATGCCTAGTTCTATGCAAAATAGTTTTAGCTCTCGGTGGTTGTACTCTTCCAGTTTTTCCATCTGGAATTTCTCTGCAGATCCGCTCTCTCTGGTCGTCATTGTGGATTAGTCGTAGGGTGAGTTACTCTCTGTACGGTTACGCGTTGGTTCGGATCGCGCCGCTGGCCACCAATGTTAGACGGGGACCTGGAGGGTCGGCCGAGCACAAGGGGAGAGGCCTCCGGTGAGGGCCGTCTCCAGCGATCGTACAGACAAGTAACTTCCCCCCCACAGATGGACACCACACGAAGATCAGATTAACACCTTTTATAGGCAGTTCTGGAAGTAAGGTAGTACGATACAAGGAGGTCAGGACACGATGATCCTCTCAATTCTAGTCTCTAGTAGGGAAAGGGGGTAGCGGGACAGTCTTGGTACCGACTGGTACTGAGGTGAAACGGCGGTAGCTCACAATCCACGAGCTCGGTGTTCGGACGGGTCGGACCGCGGCAGCGCCAGCAGGTCCCGAAGAGGTCGTAGATGGCAACGGACCGCGGCAGCGCCAGCAGGTCCCAACGAGGATGACGGTTACAACGGGCCGCGGCAGCGCCAGCAGGTCCCACGAGGATGAAGGTTGCAGAAGGCCGCGGCAGCGCCAGCAGGCAGGACGATAGTTCACAAGGCAGGGCTGCGGCAGCGCCAGCAGTCCGTCAAGGATGAGTTCTTCTCGGTGTCTCTCGACTCCAGGATACAACTGCCCTCCCGCTCTGGGGCTGCCTCAGTTATAGGTCTGGCGCCCTTTGATGTCCGGACCCTCGCACTGGGAGGTCGGGAGGTCCGGGATGAGGGAGTCCAGACACCCAGCAGGGGGGTGGAGCCAGCACCCGGGGAGGCTGGGGGCGATTGGCACCTGGCGGGGGGAGAGCCATCGACACTTCTTTCTCCCATTAGTCTGCCAAGTGGTCAGTTCACCTCCTGGGGGGATGGTGGTGCCGGGATGGCGGGGCCTGGCCAGGTCCAGGGTTGGGGTCGAGCTGAGGCCACGCGGCCGCGTGGTGCAGTGTCCAAGATGGCGGCTGGGCCAGGCAATGGGGCTGACGGGGGCCCGGGCCCGTGACACAGAGACATCCGGGAGCAGGCGTCCCGGAGGGGACGGGTTGCGGGTTGCTTCTGCGGGTAGCCCCCGGAGAGCCGGTGTCTGGGCCCTGTCATGCGGGGAGGGAGCGAGCCCTTCGTGGGGCCTGTCCAACAGAGTGCATAGTGCAGAGTGCATAGGGAATGCAGAGTGCATAGGGAGTGAAGAGTGCAGAGTGCATAGGGAGTGCAGAGTGCATAGGGAGTGCATAGTGCAGAGTGCATGGGGAGTGCAGAATGCATGGGGAGTGCAGAGTGCATGGGGAGTGCAGAGTGCATGGGGAGTGCAGAGTGCATGGGGAGTGCAGAGTGCATGGGGAGTGCAGAGTGCATGGGGAGTGCAGAGTGCATAGGGAGTGCAGAGTGCATAGGAAGTGCAGAGTGCATAGGGAGTGCAGAGTGCACAGTGCAAGTGCATAGGGAGTGCAGAGTACAGAGGGAGTGCAGAGTGCATAGGGAGTGCATAGGGAGTGTATAGGGAGCGCAGAGTGCATAGGGAGTGCAGAGTGCATAGGGAGTGCAGAGTGCAGAGTGCATAGGGAGTGCAGAGTGCATAGTGCATAGGGAGTGCAGAGTGCATAGGGAGTGCATAGTGCAGAGTGCATAGGGAGTGCAGAGTGCATAGGGAGTGCAGAGTGCAGAGTGCATAGGGAGTGAAGAGTGCAGAGTGCATAGGGAGTGCAGAGTGCATAGGGAGTGAAGAGTGCATAGGGAGTGAAGAGTGCAGAGTGCATAGGGAGTGCAGAGTGCATAGGGAGTGCAGAGTGCATAGGGAGTGCAGAGTGCATAGGGAGTGCAGAGTGCATGGGGAGTGCAGAGTGCATGGGGAGTGCAGAGTGCATAGGGAGTGCAGAGTGCATAGGGAGTGCAGAGTGCATAGGGAGTGCAGAGTGCATAGGGAGTGCAGAGTGCATAGGGAGTGCAGAATGCATAGGGAGTGCAGAATGCATAGGGAGTGCAGAGTGCATAGGGAGTGCAGAGTGCATAGGGAGTGCAGAGTGCAGAGTGCACAGTGCAAGTGCATAGGGAGTGCAGAGTGCACAGGGAGTGCAGAGTGCACAGGGAGTGCAGAGTGCACAGGGAGTGCAGAGTGCATAGGGAGTGCAGAGTGCATAGGGAGTGCAGAGTGCATAGGGAGTGCATAGGGAGCGCAGAGTGCAGAGGGAGTGCAGAGTGCACAGGGAGTGCAGAGTGCATAGGGAGTGCAGAGTGCATAGGGAGTGCAGAGTGCACAGGGAGTGCAGAGTGCACAGGGAGTGCAGACTGCATAGGGAGTGAAGAGTGCAGGGTGCATAGGGAGTGCAGAGTGCATAGGTAGTGCAGAGTGCATAGGGAGTGCAGAGTGCATAAGGAGCGCAGAGTGCATAGGGAGCGCAGAGTGCAGAGTGCATAGGGAGTGCAGAGTGCATAGGGAGTGCAGAGTGCATAGGGAGTGCAGAGTGCAGAGTGCATAGGGAGTGCAGAGTGCAGAGTGCATAGGGAGTGCAGAGTGCAGAGTGCATAGGGAGTGCAGAGTGCATAGGGAGTGCAGAGTGCAGAGTGCATAGGGAGTGCAGAGTGCATAGGGAGTGCAGAGTGCATAGTGCATAGGGAGTGCATAGTGCAGAGTGCATAGGGAGTGCAGACTGCATAGGGAGTGCATAGTGCAGAGTGCATAGGGAGTGCAGACTGCATAGGGAGTGAAGAGTGCAGTGTGCATAGGGAGTGCAGAGTGCATAGGGAGTGCAGAGTGCACAGGGAGCGCAAAGTGCACAGGGAGCGCAGAGTGCACAGGGAGCGCAGACTGCATAGGGAGCGCAGACTGCATAGGGAGCGCAGAGTGCATAGGGAGCGCAGAGTGCATAGGGAGCGCAGAGTGCATAGGGAGTGCAGAGTGCATAGGGAGTGCAGAGTGCATAGGGAGTGCAGAGGGCATAGGGAGTGCAGAGGGCATAGGGAGTGCAGAGGGCATAGGGAGTGCAGAGTGCATAGGGAGTGCAGAGTGCATAGGGAGTGCAGAGTGCAGAGGGAGTGCAAAGTGCACAGGGAGCGCAGAGTGCATAGGGAGCGCAGAGTGCATAGGGAGCGCAGAGTGCATAGGGAGCGCAGAGTGCATAGGGAGCGCAGAGTGCATAGGGAGCGCAGAGTGCATAGGGAGTGCAGAGTGCATAGGGAGTGCAGAGTGCATAGGGAGTGCAGAGGGCATAGGGAGTGCAGAGTGCATAGGGAGTGCAGAGTGCACAGGGAGTGCAGAGTGCACAGGGAGTGCAGAGTGCACAGGGAGTGCAGACTGCATAGGGAGTGAAGAGTGCAGGGTGCATAGGGAGTGCAGAGTGCATAGGGAGTGCAGAGTGCATAGGGAGTGCAGAGTGCATAAGGAGCGCAGAGTGCATAGGGAGCGCAGAGTGCATAGGGAGCGCAGAGTGCATAGGGAGCGCAGAGTGCATAGGGAGTGCAGAGTGCATAGGGAGTGCAGAGTGCATAGGGAGTGCAGAGTGCATAGGGAGTGCAGAGTGCAGAGTGCATAGGGAGTGCAGAGTGCATAGGGAGTGCATAGTGCAGAGTGCATAGGGAGTGCAGAGTGCATAGTGCAGAGTGCATAGGGAGTGCAGACTGCATAGGGAGTGCATAGTGCAGAGTGCATAGGGAGTGCAGACTGCATAGGGAGTGAAGAGTGCATAGGGAGTGCAGTGTGCATAGGGAGTGCAGAGTGCATAGGGAGTGCAGAGTGCATAGGGAGCGCAGAGTGCATAGGGAGTGCAGAGTGCATAGGGAGCGCAGAGTGCATAGGGAGCGCAGAGTGCATAGGGAGCGCAGAGTGCATAGGGAGCGCAGAGTGCATAGGGATTGCAGAGTGCATAGGGAGTGCAGAGTGCATAGGGAGTGCAGAGTGCATAGGGAGTGCAGAGTGCATAGGGAGTGCAGAGTGCATAGGGAGTGCAGAGTGCATAGGGAGTGCAGAGTGCATAGGGAGTGCAGAGTGCATAGGGAGTGCATAGTGCAGAGTGCATAGGGAGTGCAGAGTGCATAGGGAGTGCAGAGTGCATAGGGAGTGCAGAGTGCATAGGGAGTGCAGAGTGCATAGGGAGTGCAGAGTGCATAGGAAGTGCATAGTGCATAGGGAGTGCAGAGTGCATAGCGAGTGCAGAGTGCATAGGGAGTGCAGAGTGCATAGGGAGTGCAGAGTGCATAGGGAGTGCAGAGTGCAGAGTGCATAGGGAGTGCAGAGTGCATAGGGAGTGCAGAGTGCATAGGGAGTGCAGAGTGCATAGGGAGTGCAGAGTGCATAGGGAGTGCAGAGTGCATAGGGAGTGCAGAGTGCATAGGGAGTGCATTTAAAATGCCAATAGCTCAAATTCTCACAACTGCGAGACCTCACAAGAAGGACATCACAGCCAGCAGCTGTGCAAGCTTCTTACACTCACAAGGAGACCACAAGCAGCAGTGGTGCAAGCTTCCCTTACACACTCACAGCAGGTACTGTGCCAAGGCAGCAGCAGCAACAGAGCAAGAGTCCCTTACAAAGAACAGGAACAGCACAGAGATGCACAATGCAATTTTCTCATACTCACAGGCAGCAGCGGTGCAAGCTTCTCACACTCACAAGAAGGACATCACAGCCAGCAGCTGTGCAAGCTTCTTACACTCACAAGGAGACCACAGGCAGCTGGGGTGCAAGCTTCTCCCACTCACAAGAAGGACATCACAAGCAGCAGTGGTGCAAGCTTCTCACACTCACAAGAACGACATCACAGGCAGCAGCAGTGCAAGCTTCTCACACTCACAAGGAGACCACAGGCAGCAGAGGTGCAAGCTTCTCACACTCGCAAGAACGACATCACAAGCAGCAGTGGTGCAAGTTTCCCTTACACACTCACAGCAGGTACTGTGCCAAGGCAGCAGCAGCAACAGAGCAAGAGTCCCTTACAAAGAACAGGAACAGCACAGAGATGCACAATTCAATCTTCTCATACTCAGACAGCAGCGATGCAAGCTTCTCACACTCACAAGAAGGACATCACAGCCAGCAGCTGTGCAAGCTTCTTACACTCACAAGGAGACCACAGGCAGCAGAGGTGCAAGCTTCTCACACTCGCAAGAACGACATCACAAGCAGTAGTGGTGCAAGCTTCCCTTACACACTCACAGCAGGTACTGTGCCAAGCCAGCAGCAGCAACAGAGCAAGAGTCCCTTACAAAGAACTGGAACAGCACAGAGATGCACAATGCAATCTTCAAATACTCACAGGCAGCAGCGGTGCATGCCACCATTGCTACAATTACAATCTAACACACATAATTCCACTACACACCACATTAACACACTCCATAACACTTAGCAAAAATACATTACCATTTACAATGCCATTAGCTCAAACTCAAATAAATCCGAGCCCGATTGCATTTCTAATGCTTGTTATAAATGTTATGACCATTATCTAGAACCACGCTCATTGATCACTAGATCATTCGGTAGTTACACGGTACTTATTCTTACCTCCTCTCACCCGAACCACCTTTCACATGTTTTAATTTTAGCACACCCATTAGAACCAGAGTTGTTCACCATAAGAGACCGCCTCTCAGCCCTGAACAATAACACAGCCCTCCAGGCCTAGCAACTTAATTATATTATCCTAACTGTTGGACAGGCCACATGAAGGGCCGCTCTCCCCCGGCCCAACCAGGCCCGAGCCCAGCCACGCAAGTACCACACACCACCATTGCACGTCCACCGTCCCCGCAGGGACCCCTACACTCGAACCTGTTGACCGCGTAGGCCGACCCACTACCGGCCTGCGCGCCCATCCTGGGCGCCATCTTGGACACTCCACCACGAGGCCGCCTGGCCCCCGATCGACCTCAACCCTGGGCCTGGCCAGGCCTCAGACATTCCGGCACCAACATCCACCCAGGAGGTGAGCGGGCTACTTGGTCAGTCAATGGGAGCAAGAGGTGTCGATGGCTCTCCCCCGCCAAGTGCCGCTCGCCCATCGCCTCCCCGGGCGCTGGCTCCACCCCCCTGCTGGGTGTCTGGACTCCCTCCTCCCGGACCTCCCGACCTCCAAGTGCGAGGGTCCGGACATCAAAGCACACCAGCCCTATAACTGGGGCAGCTCCAGAGCAGGACGGCAGTTGTATCTTGGAGTCGAGAGACGCAAAGAAGAACTCATCCTTGACGGACTACTGGCGCTGCCGTAGCTCTGTCTTGTGCACCCTCGTCTTGCCTGCTGGCGCTGCCGCGGCTTTGGGAACCACCCTATCCTTCATCATCGTCGGGACCTGCTGGCGTGGCCGCGGACCGTTTGTAACCACCACCTTCATCGGGACCTGCTGGCTCTGCCGCGGACCGTCGTCTTCCTTCATCCATCTCGGGACCTGCTGGCTCCGCCGCGGCCCGTTCATCTACACCACCGAGCTCGAGGATTGAGAGCTATTTCCATCTTTTTGGTAACAAGACTGTCCCGCTACCCTTTTCCCAAACAGAGACCAGAATAGAGGGGACCCCTGAGTCCAGACCTCCTTGTACCATTCTACCGTACTTGAAGAATTGCCTATAAAGTATCGTTGAACTTTATCCTTGTGTGGTGTCCGTCTGTGGGGGGGAAGTTACTTGTCTGTACGATTCACTGGAGACGGCTCTCCCCGGAGACCTCTCCCCTTATCCTCGGCCGACCCTCCCGGTCCGTCTAACATTGGTGGCCAGCGGCGCGATCCGAATCACCGCATAAACCGTACAGAGAGTAGCTCACCCCACGGCGAATCACGATGTCAACTAAAGACAGCGGATCAACGGAGAAATTCCAGATGGAGAAATTGGATGAGTACAGCCATCGTGAACTTAAACAGTTCTGTATCGAATTAGGTATCGCTACCACCGGACTAAATACCAAAGATGACTTTAAGCAGGCCCTAGAATCTTGGGCAGAAACCGGGGCTGCCGGAACCCCCGATCAAAACATCGCAGCACAAACCCCCATGGCCCCTGAAGAGCGAAGAACGGGTCTCTCGCCAGACGAGATCCAGGAACGAGAAAGAACCCGACTACACGAGCTGGAAATGGCCCGGCTCAAAATGGACGTTGAACTGAAGTTGGCCGAACAGAAAATCAACTTAGAGCACCTGCGTCTCCGAGAAGAAAGAGAGGAGAAACAGAGACAAAGGGAGCTCGAGGAAAAGAAACTGGCATATGAACATGAGCGGAAACTAGCTGAAATCGACCTACGCAAACAGAATAAAGAAGCAGGGGTGTCCGAGCAACCCCACACTCCAGGGGCAACAGAGAAGAAGGTACACATCCCCAAGGATGTCGTTCGAGAATACTTCCGAGAGGACGACATCCAGCAATGGTTTAAGGCCTATGAAATCGCTATGACTGCACACCGGATCGATAGAAGCGATTGGGGGGCCGGTCTGTGGGGGAGATTCCTCAATGAGGGCCGCGACGCCCTGCTGCAACTCCCGGACCACCAGATGACCTCCTATGACCATATGAAAGCTGCACTCCTCACCCGCTATGGCCTCACACCCGAGATGTACCGTCAGAGGTTCCGAGACTGCACCCGCATCCCGGGTACAACTTGGGTGGACTATGTCAATTACTTTAGCCGAGCCTTCGAGGGCTGGATCAAAGGAAGCAAGGTCACAACCTACGAACAACTGTTCAATCTTATGGTATGGGAGCATCTGTCGAACAATTGCTTCATTGAACTTCGCCAGCACCTCCTCGACAGCAAGTTAACGGATCCCCGGCAGCTCGCAGCCGAAGCTGACCGGTGGGAGATCACCAGAGTGGGTCGAAATGGGTCCTACGAACAGAACCGGAACAACAATGGTCAGCACCGTCCCCGAGGAGGAGGAGGCCAAGGACGCGGAAGAAGCAACGCTCCGGTCACCCCCACTACCAGCACCACCCCCCCGGCCAACCGGGGCAGCACCCCAGCGCGACCGGGATATCGAGCCAATGGTACCTGCCATCGATGCCAACGAGTCGGACACTATGCAAACGACCCAAACTGCCCCCAGTACCAGAGCCCAAGACCCCGCCAAGTAGCCGCTGCTGCTCTGGGGGAGGAACAGATCTCAGAGGAACAAGAAGAATATGAACAGGAACACCAAGAATGGGAGCCAGCCGCCATGGCTCTCGCCTGCCTAGGGGGGAGAGACATGGTCCCGCGGGTCCCCCTACCCGCTAATACCCAGAAGTACAGCCAATGGGTGGGCATCAATGGACACCGGGCTGAAGCCCTTCGTGACACTGGGGCCAGTGTAACAGCCGTCCGCTGTCACCTGGTGACCCCCGAACAATACTTACCAAACATTCTCTGCCCTGTACGTTCAGCCGATAACTCAGAAAGTCTGTGTCGGATGGCCTGCGTCCCCTTCGAATGGGGAGGGGTCTCCGGCATGTTGAAGGTGACGGTCCGAGATGATGCCCCCGTAGACTGCCTCCTGGGTAATGACCTGGAAAGCTCTCCATGGGCAGCAGTCGAACGAAAAGAGCACCTGGGGATGTTGGGCGTCCCGGACTGGGCGTGCGTCACCACCCGGTCCATGACCGCCCGTGCCAACCCCCGCCCAGAGGAACCCGAATGGCCGGCGCCACCGCCTCCGGTCGCCCCCGCCGAAACCACCGACCGTGACGTCCCCCCCGAACCAGCTCAACCTCCAGACCTCGCTAACCCCGACCAGTGGCCTCAAGAGGGGGGGCCCACGCAAGAACAATTTCGCCAAGAACAAAAGACCTGTCCCTCCCTCGAGGGACTCCGCCAGCAAGCGCTAGCCCAAAGCGCAGGGGATACCTCCGGAACTCACTGGGTCTACTGGGACAATGATCTGCTGTACAGTGAGCAAAGAATCGCGGAGCTGGGGGCCAGCCGAGTCCTAGTGGTACCCCTCCGTTTTAGAGACTTTCTGCTAAACCTGGCCCACGATGTCCCCCTGGCAGGACACCTGGGTCAAGACAAAACCTATAGCCGCCTGGTGACCCACTTCTTCTGGCCCAAAATGAGGGACAATGTACACCAGCATTGCCGATCTTGCCCCACGTGCCAAGCCAGTGGAAAGAGCGGCCGCAAACTGAAAGCCCCCCTGCAACCTTTTCCCGTGGTCACCACCCCGTTCGAGAGGGTCGGAATCGATATCGTAGGGCCCCTGGACCCGCGCACAAAACAAGGCCATCGATTCATCCTGGTGCTAGTGGACCACGCCACCCGCTACCCGGAGGCTGTTCCCCTGCGGACTGTGACAGCCCCGGTAGTCGGCCGGGCTCTGATGGGGATCTTCTCCCGGGTGGGCTTCCCCCGGGAGGTCGTCAGTGACAGAGGCACGAACTTTATTTCGAAATATATGAAGTCTCTCTGGCAACAGTGCGGGGTTACCTACCGGTTCACGACCCCCTATCACCCTCAAGGAAACGGACTCGTTGAGCGGTTCAACCGCACGCTCAAAGGGATGATCGGGGGGTTGGAAGAGCCCCTCCGTCGCCAGTGGGATGTGCTGCTGCCGTGCCTCCTCTTCGCCTATCGAGAGGTTCCCCAGAAGTCCCTGGGCTTCAGCCCATTTGAACTGCTATATGGACACCCCGTGCGGGGGCCGCTCAGCCTAGTCAAGGAAGGCTGGGAGATGCCCCCTCTAAAGAACCCACCAGATGTTTTCCGCTACCTCCTAACCCTCCGCAACCAGACCCGGCGATTCCGAGAACTAGCAAAAGCCCACCTAGAGGCCAGTCAAGAGGACATGAAAAGGTGGTATGACCGGAATGCCTCCTCCATCGAATTTGAACCTGGGCAACAGGTATGGGTGATGTCCCCCACCGAACCCTGCGCCCTACAAGACAAGTGGACAGGGCCCTTCAAAGTGGTCGAGCGCAAGGGTCCGGCTACCTATCTCATCGACTTGGAATCTTCCCGGAACCCCCTCCGGGTCCTCCACGCTAACAGACTGAAACCGCACTTTGTACGGACAGAACTCAGCCTCCTGATGGCCACAGACAATGGGGCTGAAGAGGACTCCGAGCCCCTCCCTGACCTTCTACGAACTCGGGAGAAAGACGGCTCCGTAGATGGGGTCCGACTCTCAGAGGCCCTCACCCGAGAGCAACGCCAGGAGTGCCGAGTTCTCCTGTCACAATTCGCCAGCCTGTTCTCCCTCACCCCAGGTGTCACTTCCTGGTGTACGCACGATGTGGACACGGGGGACAGCCCCCCTATCCGCCACCGGGCCTACCGCGTGCCAGATCGGGTACGGGCCTGCATCCAGGAAGAAGTAGCCAAAATGCTCACGCTCGGGGTCATCGAGCCCTCAGACAGCCCCTGGGCCAGCCCTGTAGTACTGGTCCCCAAAGCAGCTGCCCCCGGCACCACACCAGAACTCCGGTTCTGCGTCGACTACCGGGGCTTGAATGCGGTCACCAGGACAGACGCACATCCCATCCCCCGGGCAGATGAACTAATCGACCGCATGGGAGCTGCCCGCTACCTCAGTATCTTCGACCTGACGGCGGGCTACTGGCAAATCGGCCTCACACCCCGGGCACAAGAACGTTCTGCCTTTTCCACTCCCGATGGCCATTACCATTTCACAGTCATGCCCTTCGGCATGAAGAATGCCCCAGCAACATTCCAACGGCTCGTCAATCAGGTCCTGGCGGGGCTCGAAGGATTCAGCGCCGCCTACCTAGACGACATCGCTGTATACAGCAACCATTGGTCCGAGCACCTCCACCACCTCCGAGCAGTGCTGCAAGCCCTTCAGCGAGCTGGCCTCACGATCAAGGCCAGCAAGTGTCAAATTGGGCAAGGGTCTGTAACCTACCTCGGGCACCAGGTGGGAAGCGGCCTGGTGGCCCCTCTGCAGCTAAAAATTGCCGCCATCCAGTCCTGGCAGCCCCCCATCACCCAGACCGAGGTACGAGCCTTCCTGGGCCTCACGGGCTATTACCGAAGGTTCGTGAAAGACTATGGTACTATCGTGAGGCCCCTCACAGAACTCACGTCAAAAAATCAGCCCCAGAAAGTCAACTGGACCCCAGAGTGTCAAGCTGCATTTGAACAATTGAAAGCCGCCATGTGCTCCGCCCCTGTGCTCCAGGCCCCCGACTACAGCCGGGAGTTCATCGTCCAGACGGATGCCTCCGACCATGGCATTGGGGCAGTCCTGTCTCAAGTGAACACCGAAGGCCGTGATCAACCGGTGGCCTTCATCAGCCGGCGACTCCTACCACGGGAACAACGCTGGAGCACCATAGAGAGGGAGGCCTTCGCGGTGGTATGGGCCCTCAAGAAGCTCCGGCCCTACCTTTTTGGCACACACTTTCGGGTACAGACCGACCACCGACCCCTGCAGTGGCTGATGCAGATGCGGGGGGAAAACCCGAAGTTACTACGCTGGTCCATCTCCCTACAAGGGATGGACTTCACAGTTGAACACCGGCCTGGGCCAGATCACGCCAACGCAGATGGCCTGTCCCGGTTCTTCCGCCTCGACGAGAAGAGTCCCCAAGAGGATGGGTAACTCTCCCCGCCTTCAGCTGGGGGGGACGCATGTTGGACAGGCCACATGAAGGGCCGCTCTCCCCCGGCCCAACCAGGCCCGAGCCCAGCCACGCAAGTACCACACACCACCATTGCACGTCCACCGTCCCCGCAGGGACCCCTACACTCGAACCTGTTGACCGCGTAGGCCGACCCACTACCGGCCTGCGCGCCCATCCTGGGCGCCATCTTGGACACTCCACCACGAGGCCGCCTGGCCCCCGATCGACCTCAACCCTGGGCCTGGCCAGGCCTCAGACATTCCGGCACCAACATCCACCCAGGAGGTGAGCGGGCTACTTGGTCAGTCAATGGGAGCAAGAGGTGTCGATGGCTCTCCCCCGCCAAGTGCCGCTCGCCCATCGCCTCCCCGGGCGCTGGCTCCACCCCCCTGCTGGGTGTCTGGACTCCCTCCTCCCGGACCTCCCGACCTCCAAGTGCGAGGGTCCGGACATCAAAGCACACCAGCCCTATAACTGGGGCAGCTCCAGAGCAGGACGGCAGTTGTATCTTGGAGTCGAGAGACGCAAAGAAGAACTCATCCTTGACGGACTACTGGCGCTGCCGTAGCTCTGTCTTGTGCACCCTCGTCTTGCCTGCTGGCGCTGCCGCGGCTTTGGGAACCACCCTATCCTTCATCATCGTCGGGACCTGCTGGCGTGGCCGCGGACCGTTTGTAACCACCACCTTCATCGGGACCTGCTGGCTCTGCCGCGGACCGTCGTCTTCCTTCATCCATCTCGGGACCTGCTGGCTCCGCCGCGGCCCGTTCATCTACACCACCGAGCTCGAGGATTGAGAGCTATTTCCATCTTTTTGGTAACAAGACTGTCCCGCTACCCTTTTCCCAAACAGAGACCAGAATAGAGGGGACCCCTGAGTCCAGACCTCCTTGTACCATTCTACCGTACTTGAAGAATTGCCTATAAAGTATCGTTGAACTTTATCCTTGTGTGGTGTCCGTCTGTGGGGGGGAAGTTACTTGTCTGTACGATTCACTGGAGACGGCTCTCCCCGGAGACCTCTCCCCTTATCCTCGGCCGACCCTCCCGGTCCGTCTAACACTAACTTGTTCCTAATTGTCTCTAAATGGGTTCTCGATAGGAATTGGCTGCCGAATCCAACTCTGGAATCATGCAGAAGTCAGTTTATTGCTGCATGTTTTTGCTGACGTTTGCTTATAATCTTTGAGAAAACTGTTTCTGACAGGTTCCCCTGTTGTTTTTCTTCCCATGTCTTGTCCCAACAGGCAGTGTGGTTAACACCAGGCAATTCATTTTTGTAGTTCTGATGATGATCCCTATAAATTAATGAGTTTCGGAGCGAAACGTCGTAGACATGCTAAATAGTGCCACTCGTTTTCATTAATATTGCTCAATGTGGTCACTATAAATGGTTAGCTTGCTTCGTTGTATGACTGGCTCAAGCTTCCAATGCTCCAAATTTTCCTGCTAATATTTTTGTTTATGTTTTATTTTTAATGTTTTTTTCGTTCTTTGGACTTACATTTCGGGTGCAGAATTGCGTCCCGTTGTACTGTTCCTTCTTCCAGTACCAAAGTATTCTTTGTTCTCATTTTCATATTAAACGCTCTGTCCGGTTGGACATCGTAAATGTTATAGTACATATCCAGGTCTATATTGTATTTGTTGTTGTTTTATACTTGCCTCCTAAGGACCATTGTTCTATAAAATAATTGACACCCTGGCTCCTTAGTTACTTTTGGGGGTCCCTTGTTTGTTTATAATAATTTCCTGCAGAGCGTAGCTCGCTTCGGGCCCAGGCCTCTCACGCAGTCGGAGCAGCGTCTCACGGCAGCCCAGCCAGGCCGGCCTTACGGGTCATCCGTACCACCTCTTTCTGACAGATCAACAGGGCCCTCTGCCACGCGCCACGCCTCCTCCGATGTCCGACCCAGTCACAGTGAGATCCCTGCAAATAGCAGATATCTCTGGCTCTTTTGTAAGAAGGATATTTAGGGATTATGTTGCGGCCAGCAGAGCCCTCTCAATAAGGGGCCATCTTGCTGCTCGGCAAGCCACACTCCAGGGCAGCACATTTTTATCATTTCCAATACTGCGGGGATAGCACACTTTAATAAAAAAAAATTGGCTCTGGGTTGGTCAATACCTTTGAGACGGTCTTCGGAGTTATTTCACCTTTCATACACTTCATGCTGTGAAGCCTTTTTGGAGGCTTACTGCTTCTCCTATTCCTCTCTGTTGGGACACTAATTTTATTCTATTTGCTCCGCAATGGATGTTCCGTCACACAGACAAAAGGGGATGGCACTTAGACATGTGCTACTGTTTTGTGAGATAGTAATGCAGTCCTTTGGTGCATCCTTGCTTCAAGAACTAAATGAAAACTGCATGCAGCCCGTATTCCACTGTCAGCTGTGCACTTTCGAGTGTGCCCTGGATATATGCATGGGGGATGCAACCGGCCCAATCTACGGACATTGAACTGCTGGTGGGGCGCATAAAGACTCTCTTGTATAGATGGCCTGCGTGATTGCCGCTGCTTCCAAACACATATTATGAGCCCTCCTGGGATACTTCAGCTCCTGGTGACTTGGATCCAGCTCGTCCTCTGCAGATGGCACTACTGGCCATCACTTCTTCAGCGGCTGGTGAGGGCATTGGATTGGAACATATTTATTCCTTGGAGATAGAGAGAGGGGGTGCTAACGCAACAATCGTCTGTGGATGCTGGGAACAGCAAGGTGTCATCTACTCCTCTGAAATAATTCTAAAATCTAGGAGTGTCAAGATTTTTGAATTCGGCTAGATTTATATTTTTGCTGAATATCTTTTAAAATTAGGTCTTTTTTTACTTACCCTTTTCTCTATTGCGTTTTTAAATACAATTTGGCTTTCGATATCCTTTTATTATTAAAGAAGCACAATGCTTTTATAATTTTAGATTTTATATTAAATCTACTTAGCATACATTTTAGGAAGCTTTTTAGTCGCGACACAGCCAAGGAGAGGGTGTCATATGGTCACATTAGGCCACCATTTTACATGCTCACGTTTAAAGTTTACATCTTTTCTTGCATGCTGACATTTAACACACACATGGCTTGCGGGCTTGCAAGGATAATGTTCCATGAAACAACTTTGCTTACATTTACACATCTTCATAGGCATATTATCAGAGCCTTCAACATTTAATACAAAAGTTAAAGTTCACTGTGCAAAATGATGATGTTTATTATTGTTCGCTTGGCGACAGCTTTGTCAGAATAGAATCAATAATTATAGCATTATTGGGACTTCGACATGTCAACATGGGTGAAGTTTGTTATAAAAACATCATCACTCCTTTGTTTACTAAGAAAAGCATTTTGCTGACACCGTCGAGGTTGGTCCATGATGGATTTTGAGCCCAGCTGAATCTTGTTTACCTCATCAGAAGGATGGTGCCCAACTCTACACCAAGAAGGACTCCCAGATGATAGGCAATTGGGGACCAAGATCACCATACAGGCATTCTGGCAGATTAACCCAACCTAGGCCTACTAGGATAGGGACTCCATTTAGGAGCACAAATATAACTATTGTTATATGCAAGCATATATTCTTTAACAGCACAATGGTTCAATTGTTCATTTTCCTTACCATTCTCGTAATGCTGATTAGTCAGTTTTGTTCCATTCTAATAATTATTGCAACACATATTTTACACAAGAGTCTTATTGCTTCAATAAATATTGAACTGCCAATTCGAGTATTTCGTGTGTCTCCCTTTAGGAATGCATAAGTTACCAAACTAAAGGGTTTCTAGGTCTATTTCCACAAATTCTTTGGGGATGTCAGGGTTGTTGTGGTCTGAAGCTGCACATACCACCAGTTACCTTGTTAGGTTAGTGGTACAGATGGTGTTTTGTGAGCTAGCCAGGACTAAGGCCAACATAACCTTGATGGTGTGCATAGAATCAGTCTTGCACAGTTTTGACAATATGTTGTCCAACAAATGCAGTTTTACTGAGAAAGTATGAACCTTAGGACATAGCACCGCCAACATTCTAGCTTGACTACTTATTTAATGGGCCCTTCCCTGAGTACTTTTCTTGTGTGGTGCATTGAGACCCTATGCACCAGCAGGAGGTGAAACACCTCGGAACTCCAGTGTTGCCCCACACTTATAATTCCACTGGGGTCAGTAACTACTACTAACGGCCTCAACAGAATTATCGGGCCGCTCACAATTTGTGCTTTAGAGTAAAACTGCACATGTGGCAATATGACATCACAGTACTGTAAAATATTGCGGGGTCCACGAGCAAAAATTAAACTTGTTAGTTTTCAGGTGTGGGTGTAATACACCTAATACGAGGGAGGGAGAGACTGTGTGTGTGTGTGTGTGTGTGTAACGGAGGGGTCATGGGGCACGCGAATACAACATCCTTACATTCTTCCAAGTTCAGTGTGATGGTTTGCATTCAGGAATATCATAGACTCTGCTCTGGTGATAGTCCACCACAGCAGTGACCAGTGAATTTACATGGGACGCGAAAGCCTTTTCCGAATCCCTCAAAATGACCTGGTTCCTGGCATTGGTCTCTGGCTCTAGTGCATCTCTCAGAAGCTGTGGCCAATCAATGGTAAGAGTTTCAATGCTCTACTGGGCCATTAGAGTGCCTCAGTCTTTGGTCCATTCAGGCAGGCCTCCAACATCTAGCAGTGAATACATTGCATAAACCTGTATATATTGTTCCGATACTGTGATGCGAACCTTAGTCTAGGGATGGGCTGCGCACACTGGGTAACACAGATGGTGTGATTCGATGTACCGGTGAGCACACGTGTTGATCAACAGTGAAGCTAGGAAGGATCCCTGGGGAACCCGCAGCGAGCCTCAAGTTCTTGGATACAGGGCGATGACTGCATGAAGGTTATTATTTAGGCGGCGCTACAACTATGAAGTTGTAGCGCCTCTTCACTGCGTGCTGCTAGAGCGCATCTTTAGCACAAGCCATGAGACCGCTGACTCACTCTCCTTAAAGATCAGGGCTTCACTGCAGGCGGAGTAACGCCAAGCCTCCCCCCATCGAGTGTCACTAGAACTCCTCATTTATCATACAGTAGGCAGCGTGTGACTCACTAGCTGTCGCCCAAACATTGGGGCTTCACCGCTGGCGAAGTAGGGCCCTTCTCCCAGACCAAGGGAGGAGCGGCGGGAGAAACCCTAAACAACAAATGCGGTTCATGTGCATTTCCCATAGGCAAGAGACACTAGTCTGTAACGCGCCAGCACTAATGACAGGGAAGGCTGGTATTGATTGAGGGGTGCAGAAATGCGGCTGTAGGGTGTCTGGGGCAAGAACGTAACAACAAGCCTGGGAGTGGTGCATGCGCACTTGTGCCCGTCGCTGCACATAAAAAACAGATGTAACACTGCGCGCAGCTGCGCATAACTGCTACAGTTCCAGGCAAAGGTGGGACTTGCACCTGCCTTTGCCCAATTGCGTGCTGCTTCGCACGCAAAGACCAATAGAAACAAAGCAAAAAAAATAAAATACCTGCATGAGCGTGTGAAAAATACAGATTGATTTCAAGAGGTCGTTTTCCTAGAGCAACACATGCGCGCTGCCCTAGGCTTGACCTAAAAAGAAAGACAAACCTCCAGTCAAAGTCTCAATTTAAATAGAAGAAAGTGGCAGGGATTAAAGGCAAACATGTCACAGATACTGAGGACACAGCTTTAGAACGGAGAGTGGGTTTTGGATGTGCTTTACAGCACATAAGAAGTCACAATAGTTCACCAGATTATTATGTGTCTGGCGGCAGTAGTAATGAGTGACAACGTCGAGGTGGAAACACAATTTTACTGAGAAAATACGAATCGTACGACACGGGGTGCTCAGAGCAAAAATCCTGCGACGACCTCTGCCCTAGCACCTATTCCTTCATAGTGATGTAAAGGATTGTGCTTTGGCTCAAAGCATCTGATACTCTTTTCTTTAACGCATACTTCCCCACACGTCAACAGGACAGAATGATACCCTTCTCTCTAAAGCCTCAGGCATTGGCACAATGTCAGGGGAGGAGCCTTCACAGATCACGTCCAACACAAAGAGTCTAAAACAACCTCCTCCTCCTAAACCTGGCTCAGTGCTGAAAAGATGCCCCATTACCCTCCTCCCTCCCCCCACACACACACTCATTCAAAACTTAAGTAGGACTCTGCTGACTTTTGTTTAGGAGTGCCTAAATAGCAACTCCTGGCCAAAATTAAAGGCGCTCCTGAAGCAACCTCTGAAATCTGAAGAAAACGTACTCATTTAGGCATAATCCTTTGCATACTGGTTCTTGGAAGTACAACTCCAGGATTTTGCTGTGGGCTTTGAATGAGCATCAGTCAATATGACATAATTTGCTGTCTACTTGATCAGCTGCCACAATTCCTGTCCGAACAGCTTATGAACCAAACCCCCTCCCCCACCCCCCAAAAGTAATTTGAGGCAAAAAAAATTCCAGGTTCCCATTCAGTATTGTCCATGGCCTGTACAGCTGGTACTACTGTGAGAACTGATGTAGTACTTTTTCATCAGTTAGTAAAAAGGGCAACAGTCCTTCCCCTCTTCCGTAGCCACAGAGGGCTTGAAAGTCAAAGCAGAAAACGAGCAGAATTAACAGCATAAGTACAGGCTCTCAGAGAAAACACTGCAGAAGACAGAATTGTTTTTAAAGAGGATTCAACCTTTTTTTTATATAAACAGGTTCTGACACTGTAGCACCAACATCATCCTGCTAGGGTGGGCACAACAATAATTTCTAACATGACCAGAAATAATCCACAAAACCGAGGAGAGGGGCGCTTTTGCCAGACTCTAGGAAGAACACATGTCTGGGGTTCTGCACACTCTCACAGAACAAATGTAGAGCAAGTGAAGGAGACTCAGAACAAATATCAGGTTGCCCATAGTGAAAGCATTATTCACCCGTTGGATAACAACATCCAAAGTAGACTAGGGGAACATCCTTCAGTCTCAGGGTGTCCTAAAGAGATACTTTACCTCCGAAAATATTTTCTCTCTTTCTCAAAGAATACAATTCCACATCATCCTGAAAAGGTACAGCTGTCTCCTTCTAGTGTCCCCATAATGCCAGCAGTGTTCAGCCAACTAAAGAATCAATGAACCGCAAAAGCTGCCCAAAAAGCCAAGCAAAACAATCAGCTAACCTTTGCAGGACTCACTATGTGAAAAATGTGAAATGTAAATGTTATTTACAAAGTTTTGAGTCATTTGGAAACTTTTTAAAGGTGGCAACATTTTGTCAACTCCAACTGCAGGTGCAAATTCTTTCGAAAAAGGTTTTCCCAAAAAATATCCTCCAAAAACCTTTTCTGGACAAGTGAGATTTCTATAAACAAAGCCTACATTTAGGGTTTTTTCCCCGTATTTTTTTTAAACTTCACATTCTGGTTTCCGGAGTTCTTGATAAAAGCCTGCAAAAGAAAGACATTGTAGCTTCACACCTAAAATTAGTATCCAACATTAATGGTGAAAAGAACATGCAATTTCACATTAGATATTGGGGAGGCGCTCTAAAACAAACAGAACAGAACAGAGAGAAATAAAAATCTACCAGTGCGAAGCAGGTCAAGCAAGGGAAAATAGGTGACACAGAAAGGGGAATAAAAAAAAAAAAAGGTGAGATGATTAGATAGGAAGGCACATTTTATATATTACTTTAGGATGGTGCAATTTAGAGACTTGGTTATGGTTCATTCCATAACAAAATATGGGGTAAGTCAAATAAATGATGTCTTTAAAATGGCTTTTTAAAATCAATGGGTCCATTGAATACACAATTTGAAAAACTATGTAAACCATTATTTTATATTCCAATTACTCCATTGTATAAAATGAAACAAGTCATATCAGTAGCTAGTCAGATTTAAGTTACAGTTCTTTATAAAATATGCTATGCTGTCGGTACAAGACTGAACAAAAGTAAATTGTTTAAGATGCATCTTAAGATGTGGCTAGTGGATAATGATTAAAACATTTCAAAATGGAGCCTCTGACATCCCACCTACTATTGTAGTGTTTGAGAGAACAATTTTTGGAAGCTGCCGAGGCATAACAGACAAGAAATCAAAAACTTTCATAAACTATGTACAAGACTGAAGAAAAGTAAATTGTTTAAGATGCATCTTGTGATGTGGCTAGTGGATGATGATTAAACATTTCAAAATGGATCATCTGACATCCCACCTACGATCGTAGTGTTTAAGAGAACCATTTTTGGAAGCTGCTGAGGCTTAACAGACAAGCAAGAAATCAAAACTTTCAGAAACTGCAATGTGTTTACAACATAAATTCCTGCTCCGGAGACTCAAATATTTTTAAACAGGCAGATAGCCAGTACTTTTTCCCCATGCCAGTGTGTCCTTTATTTATCCATCAAAGCCCAAACAGCATCTAAAGCTGATGTGCTGTCTGGGTCTGTCTGTTTCCTTTCCTTACTTCTAATGTCATCAGCAGCTCTCCGTCCTTTATCAATCCATGCCTGTACATATGGGTCCGGGTTGAATTTAGTCAACGGTGGGCCAACAAGATTTAGAAACAACAAGGAAGATATCGTGTCTGTATGCAGTGATGCTCGCCCAGATGTGTATATGAGATTCAGTTGAGAAATTCCCTGTTGACACTCCACAGTTGATATAGAAATAGTATTCACAGTTGTCAAAAGCTCTTCGTAAGGTTTTTTCACTTCCTTCCCTCCTGAATCTTTATACTCTCTATAGGCTTGAATAGTTTCATGCTTTGCGATGTCAAATCTTTCACAGAGGGATGCAATCTCACTTTCTCCATAAAGAGAAGGTAATTCTTGGGGCCAGAATTGTTTATACAGAACTGTAACTTCACTGATTAGGGTGTCAAACCGAGCATTGTCATTAACACCCTCATCACCCCCAGTAGATAAACGCTTTCGCAAATGATCTACAAGACTGCGAAAAAAATTTTCATGCTCAACTTTTTTGTTCTTCGTCGTTTTTCCTGCGTGTAAAGTCACACCCTGAAACATGTTTTCTTTTATTGCCTGCTCACATTCTGAAGAATGAATCCCTCGCTTGTCTACCATTGCCTCAAACACTGCTATCTGTTGACAAAGGGCGCGATCTGCATCAATTATTGTGATGTCATGTTTTTGAAGTTCAAGCGATAACTCTGATAATGCTTGTAGTGCATCATATATGATACCAAGGTTAGCAATGAACTGTACCGATGACAACTCTCTACTTAAGGCAGTGTACATATTACGTGTTGTACTGTCACGGGAAGTATCACCAGCAGCGGTAATAAAGTGCTTGTAAAGAGAAGGATAGGCATTCCATACAGCTTCAACGGTTCTGCAGCTTGAGGAAACCCAATTAGTATCTATCACTTTACCTATTTTACTAAGTTGGATATGAAGAGCTTCTGCACATTCTTGTAGATGCCAACTATTTTTTAATGATGTGTTAAAAAGAAAATATAGCTTGTCTATAAAGTTTTTGAAACTATTTGTAGCTTCAATCTCTTTCATTACCTCATTGACAATAAGTTCAAGGCGATGTGCTGAGCAGTACCAGACTACAATATTTGGAGCAACTTTTTCCTGTAAAAGCTTCACAACACCACTTTCACGGCCACAAATAACTGACTCGCCATCACAAGTGACTGACACTAGGCATTTGCTTAGAAAGTCTTCGCTTATGTCAACTGGGTGCTTTTTGAGTGCTGAAAACAAGCTGTTCACTACGCCTTCAGGAGACAAATCAGTCAGGTCAATAAGGTCAACAAAAACATTAGCTGGAGACTTCATTTCAGCTAGCTGTATTCTCAGGTACACAATTAAAAAAAATTTTTTGTTCAACGAAGTGGTCTCATCCAGTAAAAGGCCCACTTTAGGAGCTAGGGAAGTTATTTTTGCAAACATCTTTTTTTTCATTTCTGATGATATGTGCTGCTGTATATTTGAGCATGCCACATTTGAGTGCAGAATTCGCCCCATATCCAATCCATTCAATTGCTGGCACTCAATCTCTGCCTCAAATCCAAAGGCTGGCCTGTTCTGTTTCGCATCTTGATAAGCTGTACGGAATACTCTAGATGTTCTTGATAGCTGAACTGACTGGGCTTTTGCTGTTACATGCAATAACGAGTTGCCCTTTGCTTCCTCTAATATCTTTGCAGCTGTGTTATGTGCTTTAGTCAGTGAATGTTCGGTCATCTTTTTCCGTAAAGACTTTTGTTGCTTTTCTTTATTAGCACCATATGAACATATAGTTGACTCACTCCATTCTCTCGACAACTTTATTCCATGGAATTTCTCTGCACCATTGCAACGACTGACTTGATGACAAATAGCACACCCAAGTGTTGCCCCATTAACAATTAACCATGGATACTTCCATGTATAATAATTGTATTGTTCAGGATTCCACCCATTAGGAAGCTTGCATTTCTGAGAAAGCGCTGTATGTTGGTCATCTGATTCTTCACCAATGATCTTCATTTCTGAATCACTGTCAATCTCGATCTTCACATAGCACACCCCATCTTCTGGCGGACTACTCGGTGCCATTTCTTCAGTAGGCATGCTGACACTACTGCTGGCAGTCTCAAGTTTTATTTCTGCACTTGTCCCACCTGGGCAGTTTGTATCATTCATTTTTAGTAAGACTTTGTTTTTTAAATACTTTGCACTAGCAGGCTCATTATCCGTGCTGGAACAATTGTTTTTTAAATACTTTGCACTAGCAGGCTCATTATCCGTGCTGGAACAATCAGCTTAGCTGTCCCCAGATTCTGAAAGATATGACCATGTTGTCTCCTGAATACCTTGGGATCTTCTAGGGAAGTGAAAAAGAAAAAAAGAGAATAGACATGAGAAACCATTCATATTACTTTATTTCTGCCAAAAGGGCATAAACGACAATACATCAACATCGAGCATACATACAATTAGCCCAGTTAAAAACAATCCAAAAAAATACAGCTTTACAAAAAGATAACGCAAAAAATACAAGGTATAAAGTCTGCATGTAAGATCTCAGAAGTAAAAATAAGAATCCTTTCAACAAGAACAATATTTCATTACTCCCCTCTTCCCTCCTGAGGAAAGACAGATCTCCCTTATTTGTCTGAAAATTGGTTACTACACATCTGGCACAAGCAGCCTTAGTAAGAACCTTGTGGAAATGTGGTAACAATAGGAAAAAAAAGCATGCAGATGTTTAAAATTGTTCCTCCTATTTAGACTTTACAAACATGTTGCAGCATATGGCAATTGTAGGAAACTTGCAGCCTTAATTCGGAAAATATGCAATAAGAAGGTAGGTATTCAGGCAGCATTTTTACAGTACAGGATGGCAAATAGATGGCAATCAGAAGTAAAAATAAGAATCCTTTCAACAAGAACAATATTTCATTACTCCCCTCTTCCCTCCTGAGGAAAGACAGATCTCCCTTATTTGTCTGAAAATTGGTTACTACACATCTGGCACAAGCAGCCTTAGTAAGAACCTTGTGGAAATGTGGTAACAATAGGAAAAAAAAGCATGCAGATGTTTAAAATTGTTCCTCCTATTTAGACTTTACAAACATGTTGCAGCATATGGCAATTGTAGGAAACTTGCAGCCTTAATTCGGAAAATATGCAATAAGAAGGTAGGTATTCAGGCAGCATTTTTACAGTACAGGATGGCAAATAGATTTTCTTTGGATTAGGCAGCACATTTATATTACACGGTCGACCACGATATTCTGGTCGGCCGTGTCAGGGAGGCCGGCATCCAGGGAGCTGCCCTTGACTGGGTTCGCTCTTTCTTGAGCAATCGCCATCAGGCTGTCCGGCTCTCCCAGTTCGCTGCAGATAAAGTTGGGTTGACATGTGGCGTCCCACAGGGCTCTTCCCTTTCTCCCCTCCTTTTTAATTTGTACCTTACCCCCCTCATCCGGTCTTTACGAGGTAGTAATAACACTGCATTCAATTATGCAGATGAAATCCAGCTGATCTTTGACATCGATCCCTCGGCCCAATCCATCCACAATTTCCAGTCCACGCTGTGTCACATCAGTGACTGGATGGGGGCAAACCATCTTAAACTCAACCCCGACAAGACCGAATTGGTTCTTGTCGGGGGTGCAACCAACCCGTGGATTTCCAACTTTTGGCCCATCAGCTTGGGTCTCCCCCCTCGCTCTGCTGACTCAGCCAAAAGTTTGGGGGTGATCATTTGTAATGATCTTTCGATGAAGCCCCAGATAATTGCTGTGGTCTCTTCTAGCTTCTTTCATTTGCGGAGAATCCGCAAAATCGCCTGCTTTCTTACCACAGAGGCCCTCACCATGACCTTACTGGCCTTGGTAATCTCCAGAATAGATTACGCCAATTCTCTCTATGTTGGTATCCCCGCCTACCAGCTGAATCAATTGCAGCTGGTTCAGAACCAGGCTGCTCGACTAATCTTCTGCCAGCCTAAGCATCAGCATATTCACCCCCTGTTAAATACACTCCACTGGCTCCCTGTGGCCGAGCGCTGCAATTTCTAATTAGGTTGCACCATTTTCAAGGCCCTGGCCGGCCTTGGCCAGTCATTCATCTCATCTCTACTTCACCATTATGCTCCTCCCCGTTACCTCCGTTCCTCTCATCTGGCTTTACTTAAGACACCTGTCTTCAAACGCAAGAAACATGGAGGGCTTGGATTCTCGTTTCTTGCTCCATCTTTTTGGAATGCCCTCCCCTTAGAATGCAGGCTTACTACCTCCTACACTCACTTCAGATCCGTTCTTAAAACCCACCTGTTTCATAGAGCACACAACTAGGTCTTCATCTCCTTTCGCTCTCGCCCTGACAGTTCCTTCTCCATCTCCCTTCGCTCACAGTGCCAAGAAACCGTTAGGTGTTAGTTGCGCTTTACAAGAACCTTTACAAAGATGTCCTATGGTGGCAGATGTCAAGAGTAGCAAGGTATTTTAAACAGCATCTTTGCAAAACAGTCACAAGTACCCGTTCCTGCCTGTGTTGAATCGATCCAGCATTCAGTCTCCCAGTGAAGTGCCTTCCTGGTGCTCCAATGTGTGCCTAGAACCACGTTCAGCAGTAGTGTAATGTAGAAATGGAGCTCATTCCATGTAGTATGACTTGCAAGACCTCCACAAATTACACCAGTAGGAGAGGAGTCAGCAAGAGGCACATGCAACAAAGCTTGCATCAGGAGGTAGTCCATTGGCAAGTCAAAATTTACCACATTGCAAAAAGGAAGGATATGAAGCCAAGTACTCACAACTGCTTTGCAACACTTGATAGGGGTGGTGCAGGACAGCACCATTTGCTGAGGGATTAAGCCCTTCAGCAAGGCATATAGGTGGTTTGTTGGATGAGAAGGCTAATCCCGGAATAACATCTCCAGGTATTGAATCCCAAGGCATTCTAGAACATGTCCCAGCAAACTATCAACATAGCTGCTATTTCACTACTTGAAGGAGAGCTACACCTGCAGATCCCTGCAGCACGACCCACTGGGAGGTACATTAGCACCACGAAGGGACTCTTACCCTGCACACAGCATTCCTGTTCATTAGGGCTTAAAGCGGTCAAGGCAGAACAAAGATGGACTGGAGCAGGAGCTCATAACATTGTACAGGGAAATGCACAGTATTTATCACTGCAAAAGAACAGTCAAATAGTGTATAAATACATTAACCTCTCATGCAAATGGGATACACTGAACAGTTAATGTGCCTACAAATATATGATCCAAACCTGGGCTCCAAAATAGTTATTACGTGCAGCAACCTGCCCCTTATTTGAAGACATATGGATGCAATTAACAGTTCACTGAAACTCCTATTAAATCTAGTGATGCATTGTTATACCAAGTTTATAATGACTAACTGGTGAACTAAGAGAGGGACACAATAAGCGCATCATGAAAACCCTATTCAGAATATCAACCTTAAAAAGATGATAGTTTGAGAGTGCCAACTTTCAGGATTTGAACCAATGTGAAGTAGACTCAATCAGAACGCAGCAGCAATAATTTAAGGAACTCGCCAACATACAGGATGATCAAACGCTAGCAGGCTTGACTATACCGTGAAGTATTGATCTAGTGTACAAATATAATATGGAACGGTAAACTATTTCATTTTCTCTACATACTGAAACTTTTTAGTTAACAGCTGACTGAAGAAGTTGGACAATGTAATAAGTTAACAACAATAATGAGCCTGAGGTACAGAGACATGGAAAGCAGGTTCATTTTATAATATTTTGAGTTTTCTATAGCGCGAACAAGATCCAGATTAGGGTATCAGAGCGCTTTACCAAAAAAAGTCTATGTGTGAAACATTTGCAAAACAAAGCAGAGATAGTAACAAAAACATTTTTAACAAATTCTAGCATGCAATAGAGACGGTCCTAGCAATGATTTGTTCGGAGTAGTGGGACGCCAGTTAGAGTACGAATAAGTCACAGAGGTGAAGGTATGATTAAGGGGAGTGTAACAGAACCCTAGAAGTCAGAGAGATAGCTGTTGAGCTAGTAAGGCCCCATACAATTGGGCAGGTGCGGAGTTAAGGGAGTAATTTGCTCATTAGGAAAGATATTGTTTCCCTTTTGAATAGCAGTTTAGAGGAGATTTTTCTGATGCATGACGGTAGTGAGTTCCATTTTCAAAGTGCCGCTCCGGAGAAAGCTCTGTCATACGTTTTTTTCTTACTGAAGCGGGAGGCTTTCAGGAGTAGGTTGTTGGAGCTCCTGGAATGTCTGTTTCCTCCAGATAACGTGAGTTTCTGGGATAGGTACTGGGGGGTGTTGTGATGAAGAGCTTTGTGGGAGATACAGGCCATTTTTAGGTGTATTCGAGCTTCATAGTGCAGCCAGTTGAGCGTGTTTAGGTGTGGTGAAATGTAGCCAAATTTCCTAAATCCTGTTAGGAGTCTTGATGCAGCGTTGAGGCAGGCCTTTAGCGGGGCTTTAGAGATTTTGGGCAGTTCCGCAAGGGTAGTACAGCCGTACTCCAGCCTCGATATGACTAAAGCCTGTACAGCAGTTTTGAAATTAGGGTTCTCAATGAATGGTTTCTTTTTTCTAATATAGCTGAGGTGAAAGCGGGCGTTTTGGCGAACAGGTTGATGTGTGTTTGCGTGTTACGTGTTGTTTTTTATCCGGTGTAATTCCACGCGAATTGGTGGAGTTTTTTAGGAGGGGAGATTAAGAGAAATTCATTTTTTGCAATTTTAGCTTAAGGAAGTTGGTCGTTAACCAGTGGGCCGTCTTTTCGAGCGCTTGATTCATCGCCTTTATCTCTTTAATGGAGGTGATCTTAATATAAAGTTATGTGGCATTCGCTTACATGTGATAGGAGATATTCACCTGCAGTAGTATTTCGGTTAGTGGTGCGACATAGAGGTTAAATAGCGCAGGGGAAAGGGTTGAGCCTTGTGGTACTCCTAGTAGGCTGGGTGAGGCAGCAGAAAGGTTTATTATTCACTAAGAACGATTGCGTTCTGTTCTCCGGAAAATATTTAAACCATTAAAGGACTGTGCCAGAGAAGCCATCCTTTTTTCTGTTTTCCAGTCTTCTTAAAATGTTGTTGTGATTGACCGTGTTGAAGTCTGAAGAGAGGTCGAGCAGTACTAGTAGACAGGTTTCATTGCGGTCAAGAGCGAGGAGGGGGTCATCTACTATATGCAGAATCACTGTTTCTGTGCTATGACCAGGTCTGAAACCAGATTGGCAGTAGTTTGAAATCTGTGATGTGTAGGTTCAGTTGTTGCTGAACACATTTTTCCAGGACTTTGGCTAGCATGGGAATATTGGTAATAGGTCGGAAGATATTATGGTCGGATGGGTTTGCTGTCAGTTTTTTAGGTCTCACCTGAGACAGCGCATGCTGTCTCTTCGAGACATTTAGTAAGTGCTTTTAAAAGTGCCACCAGAGGCTTTTGGTGGCCTAAAGCTTGCGTGCATGTGAGCGTGCATGTGCACAGCTGCCATCTGCCTTTCTGTCATGGCTCATTAAGCCTTCCAGCGCGTGAATCATGCTCCTCCATCCCCTTGCTGTCTGCTCTCACTACCCCCTCCCTTCTCCCCCTCCCTCCTCGTTAGCATGTTATTCTTAACTTCAGAAGCATCTGATGTGAATTCTTCAAGAAGCAATTCACTTCAGACTAAGCCAATGCCTCGTCAGACAGTAGACATTTTCTGGTGCTTTTTCCTGTTTTCAGTGGTTCTAAGGACCCAGCACATGTTACTGTTTGCTTACGTTGCACGCTTTATGGCCACCTTATCTTTTAGTACTGTATGCTCCGGCCAGACTTCGGTGTCAGAGCACGCTTTGACCCTATACACCCCAGCACAAAGCCAGAGAGCGAGCAACAAATGATGCCAACACACAGTCCCTTGTGGGAACATAGACTGTGAGAGTAACAATGCAACTTGAGTTTCACCTACTATCTCTCGTTTTTAAAGTGGAATTGCCAGATGATGTCCAAATATTTAAGAAGCCCCCAAAGCTTTCATAATTGTAGCCTTTGTTTAGATATCCTGAGCAGGACGGGTTTGAGCGGCGTCCTCTGGCATATGAATGTGTAACCAGCTCTTCCCAGTTACCCTTTACCCCTCCCTTGTGAAAAGTTTCAAGGTATCAATTGCTATAGCAGGCAGTTGCTGTTTTGCCATCAGTTTAATCCCTTGCAGTGTAACTTCGCTTGTGAAACAGTAACATTTCACAGACTGTCTTCCAAGTGCGTAAGCTTTAAATGGAGCCCCCCACCACCCTTCTGGTTACCCGGAGGCAACACTCGATGTTTTGCACATTGACCCTTCAATAATGCAACGTTCGAGCAACTTCAGAATTATGCTGATCTGTAGGGATATGGCACTGCATAAAGGATGTAGGGAATATTGGCTGTGAGTTGCCTTTTCACTCCCCTACCTTTAGTGGTGTGAAACGCACTGGTACCAGCATGCTGCACAGAGGATGGATGCATTTTTTAAGTTGCAGCCCTTTTGCTGTTTCTTACACACACTCACTTAGCACTATTTTCATGCACAACAAGCATTGGCATAGCCGAAAGGTCTCGTCTTTGGGACCTTAGTGTTTAACCATGCAACAGTTAATGTTGTTGCACCAGGATATTGTGCTGCATAACTAAATACTTATAAGGTCCCAAAAGCGAGACCTATTGGCAATGCCAATGCTGGTTTAGGATAGGGGCGACTTCACCAATTTGTAAGCAATCTGGGATGTGGCCTTGAGCTAGTAAGGCATTGATTATTTTGGTCCAGAGAGGGGAGATGATATATTGTATATGGGGTAGGTAGCTAGAAGGTACAGGGTTGTTGAAGTGGTTATTATGTTTGATAGCTAAGGTTTTCGTGATGTCTCTGGTATCGTAAAGTTTGAAGGTAGACCAGTGTGAGCTATTTTTGGGCAAAGATAGATCAAGTTGATTAGGACTTTCAACTAGAGAGTTCTTCAGGGTAGTTGAGCTAATTGCTGCCATCCTTAGCTCAAGTTGGAGGGAGTTGGTTTTTGTTGTGAAGAATGAAGAAAATTCTTCACTGCTAGGCTGAGAGTTCAAGGTCACGATCGTGGTTTTTGACAATTTGTTAGATCGCTGTTTAAGCATTTCGACGAGTTTCTTCAGTCTATTTTTGGCAGTGTCTTGTTCTGATTGGAAGACGTCTTTTTCTGATTGTAGGATATTCTTGTTGTAGGAGTTTCTAGATTTCCTGAGTAGTTTGAGTTGGAGGAGGGGGGTGTTGTCTCCATTTACGTTCAGTTAATCTTAGTTTACGCCTCTCTTTGTTTAGTTTTCATTGAACCATAGGTTTTGTCTTTGTTCGGTATTCTTCTGAGTTTTGGGGGAGCTACAAGGTCAAAGACTTTGGTCATCGTGGAGTTGTCGTGAGCAGTGAGGTCATTGATGTCTGACATGTTATTGGGAGGAGTGAGAGCTTTCTCACAGTGAGAAGCTAGGTTGTTCCAGTTGAGGTTTTTCATGTCTTTTATCCAGTGTTTAGGCTTGACTAGCTGCGGGAGAGATTTCTGTTTAGCGGAGGGAATTTGTAAGGTAATAATGTAATGGTCTGGCCAATCACAAGGGGCGATCCGAGATGGAATCAATCGTTTTATCTAATTATCTAATCAAGTGTAGCACCTTTGGAGCGAGTGGGCTTTTGATGGTTTGGATCAATGAATGGTCTGTTAGGAAGATTTTGATAGCATTGACCTGCTTGTCTAGGGGGTCCACCCAATGGAGATTGAAGTGGCCAAGGAATCTGACATTGCAACGAGGGGTCGAGTGTGTTGTAATGATTTCCATAAGTTGGTCTGTGAATACAGCGTTCTTACCTTGGGGGTGGTAGAGTATATGTAGTTTGTGGAAGTTATCAGAGGATTTTAAATGAATTCCGAGGTACTCAGAGGACTCCAGGGATTCAGAGTGAAAGTTTGAGATAGTGATCAAGGATCGATGTATGCAGGCAATGCCTTTGCCTTTTTTATGTCTGTCTAGTCTTATGATGTTTTAGTTCGGAGGGACTAGACAGTCTAGGCATGGGGAGGAAGATTCTGTGAGGCAAGTTTCCGTGAGGATGATTACATCCATTTTCAGATTCAGAATGAGGTCAGCGATGTCAGAGGCGTGTTTTTGCACGGAGCGGCAATTTAATAGGAGGCAGGAGATCTGGTTTGAGGCATTCTTTAATGCAGGTTTGTTAATATCGGAAGTAGGGGTTATTGTTTGCAGGTTATTCGGGTTTATAATTCTTAGATTAGGATGGAATGTTCTGCTAGGGTTGATGGGGACTGGGAGAATAGAGAATTCTTCCTTAAATGTGATGGGGCAAGAAGTAAGAGGAGTAGGATGTTCGTAGAGAAGAAGTAATGTTTGGATTTCCAATTCCGTTAAGTAGTTGGGATGTTTGTGTGTACGTAAAAAGTTGTTTCTTGAGAGGCAGTGGGATAGTGTCTATATCAATGTTGGCTGTAACTAGAGAGTTTTGCAGATGATGGAATTCAGAGATGGAGTTTTCTGCAAGTTGTAAGACGTTTTTGATTTCTAACGGCTAGGGCGGTTGACTTTGAATCTGGGGAACTGGGTTCGAGTCTCGGCAATGACGCTGAACATCCTGTGATTCTGGGCAAATCACTTAATCTCCCCGTGCATAACAAAACAAAAAAAAATTAATGTGTACTCATGTAATGCAACTGGTGCTATGTAAAGCGCTCTGACACCCGATTCGGGTCAAGTTTGCGCTATATAAAACTCTGTAAAATAAAAAAATAAAAAAAGGTTCGTAAGAGTTTTGAGTGAGTCTAGTTCAGATTGGTAAGAGGGGGAGTCAGGATTGTTGCGCAGAGAGGGCTGTGGGGTAGTATGGCTGGGGGGTTCGAAGACTATGGCGGTGGTGTGATAGGTAGGAGTGGCTGGGAGAGGGTTAGTCGAAGATGATTGGGGAGTGTGCAAGTTGGGGGCTTTTTTACGATTCGCTAAAATAGGCTTGTCGAGGTGAGTTTCTCAAGTGGTGGGGGAAGGGTTGTGGAGGGGGAGAGGGTTATGTCGCTAGGGGTAGTGGTGGAATGTGTATATGAGAAGGGACGGCGATTGGGTATTAAGGATGAAGCGGTGTTGCTTCTGGTGAGGGTTCTCTGGAAGGGTGACAGTGATATGGGTTTTAAAGGGGTGAGTTGTTATTGTTTCTTTCGAAGGTTCTGGGTGGGGGTTGAAGGTCGATGAGGTTCAGGAGAAATGGGGAAAGAAGGAATGGTAAGGTCCGGAGGGCCATTAGGAGGAGTGTTGGTGAACGAGTTTAGTGTATGAAAGTATTTGTCGAATAATTCTAGACCCTATGTTGGCAACTTGTATAAGAATTGTACCATTTTTGTAGGAAGTTATATTAAGGGTGGCTCTAAGGTTATGTGTGGGTGCCTTGTAATCCTGGTTCCATAGGGAATATTTTTCTTGCAATGAATGGTTAGTAGCTTGGAGAAGGCGGTTCGCCATTTTGCCATTTAACAACAGTACAGGGCCTGACGAGAGCCAGCTGAACCACCCCAAGCAGAAATCCTGCAAATGATCCACAGATTAAGACTGGCTTTAGAAGCAAAAATAGATACTATTTCCACTGAAGTAAATCTTTTCAGAACTGAACTTGGGGAAAGTCTTAGAAAGAGCCCACAACACAGAAGTGCAGATTTGTAAATTTCAGACAATCCAATTGGTACAAATTAGAGAACATCGCAGTGAGAACTCGTGAAAAGACTGAAATAGGAGCAGAACAACAATATGCACTTCCTACAGTGCCTAGAGAAAGCAGAGGGGCTCTCTGAAATATTAACAGCCAGGAAACAAACAGGCATATCAGCTTTTTTCTCTATTGAAAGGGCACAGAAGACTGGTTCCTCCTCTCAAACCAGGTACAGACCGAGTGTCATCACACATGTTCAATTTCTGTAACAGAAATGCAACCCTACAAGAAAGAAGAGTACACACTGCGTTGAAGATCTCAAGATTATGATTTTCCCATAGTACATTCAGACATTAAAATAACAGTACAACTGTTTTTGACGCTGTTAAATATTATGCACCATAATGAAATACACCTGTAGCTCAGCCCACCCAGTTCACTTAAAGGTTTCCAGTTTAACTCCACTGCTCTCTCCTGCCCAGATTAATGTCAGTAACTCATCTGCTTCTTTGAATACTTGTTTCGGGATGGGCGTGCCAGTCCCTGCATGATGTATATTCATAAGGGCAGCAGTTCCACTGTTAGGTGTCACCTAAGACGGTCAGTCTTAGTAGACAGTGGGTTTTCTCATTACTCATCATTGCTGTTTGTTTTTACTCATTTGCATTATTGTTATTGGCCTGTATGCGTGGGCTTTCATTCCTCTTTTTGGGTTTGACCCTCCCGTAGCATGGACGCATTACCGGGTACTTCCTCTTCGAGTAAGGTGCTACTTTTTCTCTTCATTCACGTACTTATGCATGTGTTTCCAACTGTTTCCTTGTGTGCTTCTCTCACCTGTCATCCATGCGCTTATCTTCTACTCGCCATCTTGCCCGTGTGCCCCACTGTGTACATCAATTTGCCAAGTGCACCTCTTAATCAGTTCAACATTGTCTTTCATGTAATAACCCCACCCGTGCACCCGCATTGCTTCTGCCCACACATGCACCCACGATGCTCCCTCACCCACATTGCTTCCGCCTAAACTGTTGATTTCACCCTCCAACGGTTTGTTTTTTTAGAAATGCAAATTTGCAATTTTACCCTCCTTTTTGTTACCAATTCAACTTTGATCGATAATTAAAAAGGGGGAGGGGCACTATAATCCAGAAACAAAAAAATTCTTCAGCAATGCATCGTGGTGCTGTGCCTGTGGCTAAAATCACTGGCAAAGCTAATAGGTCCGGAAAGGCAAGATCTATTGCCTTTGTAAATGTCTGTTGCTATTGCAACCCTCCCTACAGCAGAGAGAGGGATATTTTGTGTTCCAGAAAGAAATTACTTTTTCAACAACCTAAGGTCCTTTTCTCATTACAAGGAATCTGCTATTCAGTATCATGCACTACTTAAATCCTCAGAAAACAAAACTGAAGCAGTCCGTTTCTCATTGCATTCTTAGTTCAAGGTAAAAGTGACTATCATGATGTAGTAAGCTACCCATATGTTGCATGTCTCAGTGTACAAACCTAAATATGCATCAAAGATTTCTATCTCTTATGGGGGGAAGTGGTATCGATTAGATTGGTTCTCGTTAGAAAAAACTAGGGTATTATCAGCATACTTCGATAGTATGAGCATCAGAGCACCTACCGTAATTGGACAACACACATCTGAGAAGGCATGAGAGGGGATCTATCGCAGGGACGAATAGAAGGCGGAGGAGGGGACATCTGGTCTTCACCTTTGGCCTACACTCCGGGCAGCTACATGGGCAATTAGTCTATCCAGATCTCATTTTTTCATGACTAATGTGTGAAAAAAAGTACGCTCTGTTACTGAATGCTTTCTCTACATCAATTACAGCTGAAGCAAAGTTGATGCCAGCCTTTTCTACTTGGGGCAGGATATGTCAGATGTCCTCAGTTTTGCATGGTGGTACAAAGCTACAATGATCAGAGTGAATTAGGTCTTATATTACCTTAATGACATGGGTGGAGACTATATTACTTCATATTAAAATATCTGTATTTGTAACAACTAGAGGTATATTGGGTGGGCCAGCTGGACCCCAACTGATTCAGTGATCATTGGAGAACTACTTCCACTCACAGACCCTGGACTGAGCTTAAGCTCCAGCAACCCATCAAGCAGAATACATGTAAGAAATTGATAGAATTCCATGGGTAGCCAGTCACTACCTGGGGCTTCGTCTCTTCAGGTTTTCTACAGCTCAGAAACATTTCTCCTTAAGGGTGTTTCCAGGACTTCCCACTGGCCCACCATGCCAGGGAAGTTCACAAAACACTCTAGCAGCTCTGTAATGGGCTAAGATGGTTGTGAGTACAGCCCTGGCAATTAAGATGTGAGAACTGTTAATTCCTCTTTGAGTCATAGTGTAGGTACTGTCTGTTACGGAGTACAAGAAGTAGGCTCTTCTCTCCCCATTTAAAGTGATAACAGTTTCTGCATGGTTTCTGGCAATACTGCGTGTACATACATTTGCCAAGCACATCTGCTTTCCTAGCGCACTTTTAATTTAAAGTGTCTGTCCTCGCATCACAGTCCAGACCAGTGAGGCTTTGTTCATGCGTGGTGATAGTGACCTCTCCATCTCTGAAACTCCCTTCTGCCTGTACAATTCCTTCGAATGCCTGTCGGTCAACATCAAATGTCACTCTCATAGTTCACGTCAATGCCATCTCCTCTACCATCCTCCAGGCAACTCCAACGAATTTAGAGCTCAGCTGTCGGATCTGATCACCCAATCTGCACTAAATAGCGACTACAGCTTAATTCTGGCCGACCTCAACCTAAGATGGAACAAAACCAATAACCCGCTGATTCAATCTCTCAACACCCTTCTGCAAGACAACAATATGATCCAACACTGCTCAGAGAAAACGCATTACAGAGGAGCGATCCTGGATGCCATCATTGCGAACAAAAATGCAGTCTCGATTGATAACATCATCCTGGTGGACTGGTCAGACCACCACATCATTCTCCATATCATCCAGCCGGCCCTATCCCTCCCATCCACTCAAGCCCCCCCTAAGTGGGTCAGGAACACTTCCAGAATCCCCCGAGACAAGCTAGAAGAAGGACTCCGCACACTCCTCCCGAACACGACGGAGTCCCTCTCAACCTCTGAACTCACCTCGCTCTATCATTCCAACCTGGAGCTCACCCTGGATCAGCTGGCACCTTTGAAACTAAAAAAAACCAGAAGCATTCCCTCTAGGTCATGGTTCTCTACTGACATTAATGAGGAAAGAAGACACCTCAGATCCTTGGAAAGAACTTTGAGGAACAACCCCACCGCCCTCCATCAGGATCAACTAAAGGCAGCACGCAAAAAATATTATACCCATTTCGAGAGCAAAAAGTCATCCTTCTTCTGTTCTGCGTTAGACAATGCCAAAAACCGCCCCAAAGAACTCTTCAACATCATTAGGAACCAAACCTCCATTCCAATGGCAGCCAACTTAATGGCGTCCAAAACCAATAGCGACAACTTTGCAAGCATTTTCAATAAAAAAATAAATAAAAAAAAATCGCCAAAATTGATCGTTCATTTAACTCGAAGCTCTCTTCCTGCACAGAAACCCAGAGTCCTGCAACTAACCACAACCCCCCAGTAACCCAGTCTATCCACTGGTCATCCTTCCAGCCGGTTAAGGAGGAAATGATAAGCAATCTTATCGCCTCCGCGAAACCCTCATCTCACTCCCTCGATCAACTTCCCTCGAGACTGACCAAGGAGTTGAAGCTCACTCTAGCCCCAATCTGGGGCAATATCATCAACAGCTCCTTGAGCGAGGGTTCCATTCCTGACTGCCTTAAACTAGGACAAGTCACACCACTTCTGAAAAAACCTGGCCTCGACCCCATGGACATGAACAACTTCAGACCGGTCTCAAACCTTCCGTTCCTATCCAAAATTCTTGAAAGATGTATGCTTTCACAATTAACCCAACATCTAGAGAACACTAATCTACTTGACCCACACCAGTCAAGGTTCAGAAAGGGCTGCAGCACTGAAACCGCAATCCTAAATGTCCTAGATGATCTGCACATGTCACTCGACTCCAACCAATGTAGCCTTCTCATCCTCCTTGACCTCTCGGCTGCGTTCGACACAGTGGATCATACCCTCCTACTTAATGTCCTCCAGGAGAGAGCAGGCATTGAAAAGACGGTCTTAAAATGGTTCTCCTCTTTTCTCAACAACCGCACTCAAAGATAAAGCTCAACTGCTTCGAATCAGACCCCCCTTCCCATCAGCAGAGGAGTTCCTCATGGGTCAGTACTCTCCCCGCAACTCTTCAACATCTACATGGAACCCCTCACCTCACTTCTAAGGAACTCCAACATCCCCTTCCACCTTTACGCGGAGGACACACAACTCTATTTGGAAACCACTTCGATCGCAGACATTCACATGTTACACTCATGGAGGTCCACCACTGGCTCTCAGTCAACCACCTCAAACTTAATGAAGAGAAAACGGAAGTACTCCTCATTTCGAACAAAGATGAAAACCCACAAATAGTGGAATGGCTCAAAGCCTTAAATGCCCTCAATGTCTCTCTAACACCAATGTACTCCGCAAAATCCCTAGGGATCACTCTCGACCCCAAACTGTCATGAATAATCATCTCTACAACCGCCAAAAGCACGTTCCTGAACTTGAAACTTCTCTACAAAATTAAACCCTTCCTCCCCCCCTAAGACCTGAAACAGGCCACTCAGGCACTGGTGCTCTCCAGAATTGACTATGGCATCGCAGTGCTGACTGGAACAGCCAAGTCCCACCTGGGACCTCTCACCTCCACCCTCAACGCAGCAGCAAGAATGGTCACAGGAACAAAGAAATTTGGCCACATCTCTCCGGCACTCAAAGAACTGAAGTGGCTCCCGATTGACCAACGAGCCAGCTTCCGCACAGCTTGCCTCACACATAAAGCCCTGCATACAGGCAAACCAGAATACCTGGCCACCAAACTCAAAAAGGGCTGGTCAATCCAGGAACCTCAGACCTCCAGCACACTCCTACTCATCCCTCTGAAATCACAGAAACACAAATCCTCAAATAAATCCTTTGCGGGGAATGCTCCCAGGATCTGGACCTCACCCCCCCCCCCCATATCAGAATGACCGCCTCCTTCACGCAATTCAAATCGCTACTCAAAGCCCTCTTCCTTGAGCGCTCCGGTGCTTAACGAGATCCCCACGCCTGACGGTAAAAGTCCGCTACCTCGTTGAACCCAGAGCCGGATGATTCGCTCCTGATCTCCGTCCCATATGGCGCTCAAGTTGTACAGATTCTATTTCCTGCTTGTGTTCCGGATTCCTGTTTTTTTGTCCTTATTTTCCTTTGTTGAATATCTGTATTTGCTGTGAAGAGCTCTGATTCCAAATAAATAAATAAACAAATAAATAAATGCTTGATGCAGTTTATCTACAGTCCTCTCATACTACTGTCTTAATGCTTCTTATTCCGTTGCCTTGGTAAAGGCATGACCCTAGGCTAGTTAATGTATTGATCTACAATTTCTTTGAAAAGGGTATTCAGTCAGTCAAAATACTTTATTGCGATAACTTAATGTCATACAAAGGCAATGACAGAATACATATTACATTAAGACAAATACAAAAATTACGTATATTAAAAACAGTTAAAATACAACAGGATAAAAGTCATCATAGACCATAATACAGTTCATATCAAGTACGAAGTATAAAGTGCAAAGTGCCAATGTGCAAAAAGCTTCGAAAAAGAAAAGGTTACGGATAAAATCCCCAGCAAAGTAATCGTTACCAACACCAATGTCCTTGTTACAATGGTTTTTATGATTACAGTCCTAATATAATTACAAATAGCCTAATTAAAGTGCACAATCCGTGCTACAAAGGGAGGTAGACACATTCTTTAATCTAATATTCCTGCTCCTAATAGCTCTCACCAGAAAACTAGCCACATGAAACATAATCCTGGGAGTCTGTAACAGTTGTAAAAAAATAAGGGCAGGTTTAACTAGGATAAATCCAGCTTCCTTAAGTATAGGCACAAGGAACATTCTCCGAGCATCAATGTAGTGACTGCAAAACATTACAAAGTGCATAGTATTTTGTTCAGAGAAATGATCGCAAGAACATGGTGGCGCCTTTTCTGGGGTACTCCATACAGGATAAAAACCAAGATTAAAATGTATCAGATTAAAACGAAAACGAGTTAAAATAAACCTGTGGTATGGATGAGTCACGATATTCAGGTAACTTTCTGGGCCATTAGGTATGGACAGTATTAAACTAGCCCTGACACAGGGTTTTTTCAATTCAGATTCTTCCCTCTCCAGGGATAGGAGCTCCTTCATTGCGTGTTTTATAGACACAATGTCTTTAGATGTTATAGAATCAGTTACAGTATAAAGCTCAGGCCTTCCCAACCTCAAAAAAGTTTCCTTGATATAAGTCAACCACCTAATATTATTAGCTTTGTCCAAAGACAAGCAGTCTCTCAATATAATATGGTTTAGAGGAATTTCTTTATTGAGCCACAGCCTCAACCAAGCAACTAAAGGTGCTATTTTTATCAGGTCTGTGATGTAGCTTACCCCCAATTCCAAATGGACGGTGTAAGACGGGGTTGACTGTGGGACGCCAAGAACAGATCTAAAAAATGTGTTTTCTATTGTCTGTAAAGGTTCCACTCCCCTATATCCCCATAATGAACCACCATATGATGCCACTGAGATACATTTGGCATTATAGATTTTAATAACAGCAGCAATTGGCCTACCCCCAAGTTTTTTAGAGAACCCCTGAAGGGCTGCAGATGTCCTAGCCAACATGGTTACTCTATTATTAACGTGGGGACCCCAGTTACCCTTCTCATCAAAGGTAATCCCTAAATAGGGAAAGGAGGTTACGCGAACAAGCTTTTCCTGTCCGCAAAGAAAGATTTTGTGAAAAGGTCTCCTAGCAGCCCTGCCCATGAGCATAACCTGAGATTTTTTAGCATTTATTTTCAGGTCAAGTGAACCCATGAAAGAGTTAAAAGCATCCAGGAGTCATTGAAGCCCCACCCCGGTGCGTGCCAGAAGAACCGCGTCATCCGCGTAAAGGAGAACAGGAACCCCCTGTTCCCCCGCACGCGGAATGTCGCGGGTCACGCCCCTAAGGGCAGGCTCCAGCGCGTTCACGTATAATGTGAACAACAGGGGTGCCAATATGCACCCCTGTCTGACTCCTTTTTCAGAAGCAAAAGCGTCGGTACACCTTCCACTCGAGGAAACTCTAATTTTTGCAGTGAGGCCAGAATGGAGGTCAGCCAATAAGTTAACTATAGTCCTATCCAGGCCCATTTCAAGTAATTTTGACCATAACTTTGATCTGTTAACCAAATCAAAGGCAGAGGAGAGGTCCATGAAACCTAAGTACATGGACCCCTCCTTGGCCCTGGTATATTTTTCGATCAGCAAGTGGAGATTAAGGCATTGATCCAGGGTACTTTTTTTAGGTCTAAAACCATATTGCACATTCCTCAAAATACTATTCTCTGTAACCCACTCATTCAGTTTAACTAGTATAACTCTCCCTAATATCTTGACTGAAGAATCAATCAGTGAAATTGGTCTATAACATGCAGGATCCTGCCTGTTTCCCTTTTTGAAGACAGGGATAATTATAGATGTTTTCCATGTTTCGGGAATATTATCATGGTTTAAGGCGTTAAAGACCCTGCAAAGTAATCTTGACCAAAAATTAGGGAAGCATTTAAAGGCGTCTGCAGGAACACCGTCAGGTCCTGGCGCCTTTTTCTTCAGGGTACACTCTATAGCATGTAATACTTCCTTTACTTCAATGTGCAGTTGGTTCCCTATGGAGTTAACATCATCCTCCTGCACCCTGGATTTGTCATTAGTATGGCCTGAATAGATGTCACTAAAGTATTTAATCCAACCTTCGTCAGGGATGTTAGTTTCAAGGGGGGAATTTTCCTCCCCCGTAAATAGAGGTTGGTTGACAATCTTCCAAAATTCTCCACTATTTTTTAGTATTGCTGGATCTGAAAGTTGCATCCAGGCTTCATCTTTAATCTGTTTTTTCCTGTCTGAAATGGCCTTTTTATACAGGGCTCTACTAATGGTGATGAGTTCACGATTCTTCGGAACAGTTTTTAAAGCATTGAGCAATGCAGAATGTGTTTTTGAGCATCTGCGATCAAACCATCTTTTAGTAGGCATCAACTTTGGTTTAGAAGTCACAGAAAGCCTACAGTCTATCTTACTACATATGCTACCAAATGCAAGTATCACCTCCCTGTCATTGGACACACTGGATAGACACACACCGACCTCGTCCTCAACCTCAGAAAGTACCTCTTGTACGAAGGGTTCCGGGATTATGCTCTCCCATTTCAGTCTGCGTCCCTGGTCCTTAACTTTAAGTATTGATTTATTATTACATGAACCACATTTACGCCCTATAAAATCAAAAGTTACTAGGTCCAGGGAGACAGGGTTGTGATCACTGAAAGCAGAAACCACAGTTTTATACATTAAAACCTTAGCTAAAAAACATGCTGAAATAAAAATGTAATCAATAATAGAGCCATTGTCTGTTCCCTTAAAAGTAGGGGCCCTTTCCCCCCCCCTCCCCACAACTAGATTCATATAAGTTCCATCTTGCTAGAAAGTTCTCTAAACAACCCCCCTGTTTGTTATGTTCAAGATGGACAGGTGCACAATTAGGAGGGGATTCTGAGTCATCGCAGACACACGTTAGTGAACAAGGGTGTATATTGAAATCACCCATAAATATAATTTCAAAAGAGTTAACATCTTCACTATAGACTGACAAAAAGTGATCCAATTTATCTAGGCTATATGATGTACAGTCTGATGCATTGGAATTATAAAAATGTATGAATAAAATATTGGGAGATTCTACTGAAGAAAGTTCAACAATTAAACATTGCTCTAATCCTGAGTCACATTTCTTGAGGCTACCTTTGCTGTCTAGTTTAAAGAGGCTTAACAATCCTCCCTTTGCTCTTCCCGCTGCGCTAGACACTGCGGGAATACAAAAGTAACTATAGCCATCTAGAGAAAAACTATTATTTGTATCCCAGGTTTCCTGCAATGCAATAATATCGAACTTAGTCATAAAATCTGTCCATGCCACATTGCCTACTTTAGCCCTAATACCCGCAATATTCCAAGTAAGCATACTAAGTACTGACACATTATTCTCTACTCGACTTATATGTTCAGGCGCAATATGTTCAGGGAAAAGTCAATCGTTTTGATCCAAAGAGGATAGGGGGGCATATCGGTTGGACAACAAAAGAGATTGCGCAAAAGGATTCTGATGAACTGAATGAGCTGGGTGGTTTCCAATGTTTTGATGTTGATCACAGCCCCATCTTTTATTTGAGTCCCAATTATTATCCCATCCAAAGGCTGGAGTCTTAGGGTAGGTAACATTCTGCTGTTCTCCATAAAAGAATTTTAAAGTTAATGGGACAACAGAACCCTGCCTGCGTTGGGGTGGGAGTAAATTAGTGAGGATGTTTGGCAAAACCCCAGTATGTGAAAAACTTACTGCCACACAATCCCCTTTAAATTTTTGGGGGCGATTTCCTAACCAGGAAACCCTTTTAGCTGTCTTAATCTCTTGGGCCAACTGTTGCCCCCCCCCCCGGGGCTAACCTCATGTTGTTAGTAAGCCATTGTAAAGCCTTATTAGACAAAGAGGAGGGAGATTCTACTATACCAGCTTCTAGGGGCGGTACATTAGCTAATACTAGGACAACCGGTGAGGCTTCAACTATGAATTGTAGGGGGTCAATTAGCTGAACTTGTGCAGGGGGAATCTCAACTGTTAGAGGACTATCCCCTCTACCGCTTGTTTCATTGGCTGTCAAGGCCGATATCTGGGTTGGGGGATTATTTAGTAATAAGCCGTCTGTGTCCTCACCCTCCAGATCGTCATGCTCACCAATATTATTGTCCAAGTTTGCTACCAGCGTTGTAACGTTATCAACACCCTCCATTATTTTGTTCAGCTGGCCACCTAACTTTTTAACCTCAGTTTGTAATTTGTCTATTTTAGTAATTAAAGGTTTAACAAAGACTTTCATTTTACTTTCAATTAACTCAGCAATTCTGACAAACAGTTCATCATCAGCAATTACGTTGGACTTAGCTCTTCCCTCTCCATTTTCCTTCAGATTAGCCTTTGGGGTATTTACCCTCTTCCTTCTTGTCCCCAAGCCTCCCCGTTTTGGCTGAGTTTTTGCCTTAGAAAAATCTGACCGGGAAGCTTGATCCGAAATAGATTGATCATCTTCTGAGGGATCAACATGTATGTCCTGATCCAAATCACTGGGTATGTTATTCACAGAGTCCACGATAAGTACAGACAGAGTATTTTCATTCAAAGTACCAATGTCCTGGGTAATGGAACAATTAGAACGAACTTCGGGATGAGTCTGTAGGGCTACAATATCATCAGATGAAGGATGTAAGGTAGGAGTCAAACAACGTAGATCAGGTGATTGGCTCAGCCCCAAAGATTCTCTCCTCTGTGAGTTAATTTTTTTCACTGTTTGAACCATATAATTTTCCATCGTGTTTACTAAAGGAGCAGTACCTTTTTTTGACATCCTGTCAGCACAACCAAGGAACTAACTCCTCAGACTCACTATTAAGTATAAATTATACGCGGCAATGTCTTACTTGAATAGTAGAAGATCTCTCGAGCTTCAAGCAGGGTTTCTGGCCCTGCCCCTGTCGCCTCCTGCCGCTGAGGGCCGTAGAGGGCCCGCCCTTTGCCCGGGCGTCCCGCTCGCGTCCCGCGATGCCGGGGTGTCAGGGGCTTTATGGGGCCGGCGGCGCTCTCCTGCCGCGTCAATTACGCGCCGCCGCGAGGCCTGCCGGGTGTTGTGGTTCCCGGAGCGGCGGCGCGAAGCTTTGTGGAAAAATGACTCTCGGCGGTGGCGGCTTGGACTCCTGGCTGCCCCTGTCGCTGTCGGCGTGGCAAGGTAAGTTTGTGCGGTTTGAAAAGGGTATTGCCTAGTGGTACTTCTGGCAGCAGGGGCAATGAAGGTAGGCAGTTATCCCTAGAACGCAGCTCGCAAGGGCGAATGATTTCATGAGTATTTGGCTATGTAGGGAACCTCCTCATATTTATATTGCTTGATCTTGTAAACAAGAATGTAGTCCAGACTACTGTTTGAACCAAGGGTGGCTTAATAAAAGTACCCTATCTTTGTGGCTTAGTGTGGGCTTCCCTTTTCATTACTCATAGCAGTGACACTGTGACCTTGTCGTTTGGAAGCAGGGGGAATGGTGTTCAGATGTGCAGTCGCATGTCTATTTAAGTCTGACAGTTCAAATCTCCCACTCTAAAACTTGGATACCTCTTAGCAGTGTTAGGTCGCTTGACATAAAGATATATATAACAATACATGTTTGTTGAAAAAATAAATATCAAATATAGAAGATTAATATATATATTAATCTTCTATATTTGATATTTATTTTTTCAACAAACATGCATGGTTATTGTCTATGATCTAATGTATCGCATTTTCTCAACATAAGATGAGTTTCTTAAAGTAACAACTTTGAACCAATGTCTCTTCAAGAAGGACAATATCCTATATTGCTTTGCTGTTGTGTGGAATTCTGGAGTTTGGCTTAGTAATTTAGCATCAATTTCAGTTAAAGCATATTGGTGGGCAGGTGGGGGCAGATTCAGAGAGACTAACTGATTAAGTCCCAAGTACATTATTGCTCCACGATAAACTGATTTTTGTTTTTTAAGTGCTTCAACATACTCTTGAATCACAATGTGATATTTTACAACAGTGCAGGGTTTAATCAGATTCCCCAGGATATTGCGGCATTGATTTGCAAATTTTGCTGTACAAAAATGGAAATTTTACGGTATTATTGTGGCGCTTTGTTGTACTTGTAATCATTCCTTTTCGGCCTAAAATCAATGGAAATTGTTTTGGTATATTTTATGTTTTATAATATTTAAACGCCTACTTCCTGATGAAAGCAAAGGAAGAAGCCAGCTCTTCTTTTGATGACAGTGAACGAATCGTATCTTTGGCAGCCTCTTCCTTGCATGAGAATATGACTGGTTGATGCTGTAACTAGGATTCCATGTACAGCCTGAGAGCAAACCTCCCCCCACCTCCAAATTTAGTTTTTAAAGATTGCAGGCACAACTTTGTGACAAGTTATTTTACTCATATTTTGCTTTTGGCCCCAAGACCGCTGGGCTGCTCTCTCTCTATCTATTTTCCCTCATTCTGTCTATCTCATTCCTCCTCACCTACTGAAAAACAGACTTCAAAAAATGACTCTTACCCTCTCTTTTCCTTCATTCGTTCCCCTGTGTAATGGATTAAAAAAAGAAAGGAAAACATAATGCTTTAAAATGGTCTTTTTTAAACATTTTTCCCTCTGCAAAGTGTAGCCTCTGGACAGATAAAAAAAAAATGGAATAGTGGCTCCAATTGCTCACAAAGTGTTAACTGCCTCCCTTCCAACACCAGGCTTCAAAACTATCCCTGCATCCGACATTAGTCTTTAAACAAAGCCTCTATAACAGGTTACAGACTGCCCTTATGTCCCAAATCCTAGCCGAAAAACAGTCCCCTTTGCTTCTGGCAAGTTGAAATTTGTTGCATAACAAAGCTGTAAATCACCCCCTTAGTAACATACGCAAATTAGAGTAATACAGGTTATAAACTACTTCCCAGACAGCATGCAAGCTTGTCTTGTCCTCCGATTCCAGACTGCCTCCCTATGTATGATAGAACCTTGCCCATTATCCAGTGCAAACCGTCACCCGTCCAACACATGGTGTTGATTATCCACCTGCACATAATACTTAGTCTCACATCTACTCCACCGGCCGAACAGCGCCTCTCCCCTAGAGATGGACAAAGTCCCAAGTAGGATGTGAACTGCCCCCTCACAGCAGTCTGAAACCACTCTGCAAGCAAACTGCCTCTTCCGCCAGCCAACAAGCTGCCTCTGTTCCAACATAGAGTGTACCCAGTCACCTTGTCCCACGCTGAGTAAAAACTCCTCCTTACTCCCAGAGCTGAAAACAGTACCAAAAGCTGAAAACTGTCCAGTGAAACTGCACAGCCCTCAAACCCTTGACAGAGGGGAAACTGCTCTATTCAGCACAAACTGCAAACATCCACTACCATGACCACGGAAGTCTACCCCTCCCCATCACAGCCACAAACTGGACTCGCCCCTGGGCTGCAACCTGCCGCCCACCAAGGCTGCAAAGTGCCTGCGCCCATCAAACATCTTACCTGGGTGGCGTTTTCCGGATGACCTTCTGCCACCGCCAGGTGGTGCTGGTTTACTCTGTGCTCCGTGTCCCAAGCAGCGGTCTAATTGCATTATAAAACAGTATGGGGACGCGGCGGAGCCAGATTTTGTAGGCACTTTTGTAACAAGCATTCGCATTAGGAAAGTTGAGTTATTGGTATTGTAAATGACCAATTTTTTATTTATGTGTTGGTTTTGAAAAAAGCGAAATTAATAGCTTTGTCATTTACAATGCCAATAGTTATAACTTTCGCTAATGTGACACCTATAGCATTTGTAATGCAATATGTGTTGTATTTACGTGACTTAGATGTATTGATATTACAAATAACAATGGTTTAATTTTTTTGAATAATTAATACTTAAATAAAAGTTATTGTAACTTACAATGGGAATAGCTTAAACTTTAGTGAATAACATTTGTGTATATTATGTTCAGTGTACTTTATTGTGACGAAAATCCAAGAACAGAAGTGAAATATTAACATATTTTTGTGACATTTGTAATAAAGCTTGAAACATTGATAGAACATATTTGAACCAGTTGTTGCTGAATCGTTGTACAGATTGATGCTGTGGTGCCCCTGAGTGCTGCTGTGGTGCCCCTGAGTGATGCTGTGGTGCCCCTGAGTGATGCTGTGGTGGTGCGCTAGATAGAGTGAGGGCGATAGGTAGATAGAGTGAGGGCGATAGGTAGATAGAGTGAGGGCGATAGGTAGATAGAGTGAGGGCGATAGGTAGATAGAGTGAGGGCGATAGGTAGATAGAGTGAGGGCGATAGGTAGATAGAGTGAGGGCGATAGGTAGATAGAGTGAGGGCGATAGGTAGATAGAGTGAGGGCGATAGGTAGATAGAGTGAGGGCGATAGATAGAGTGAGGGCGATAGATAGAGTGAGGGCGATAGATAGAGTGAGGGCGATAGATAGAGTGAGGGCGATAGATAGAGTGAGGGCGATAGATAGAGTGAGGGCGATAGATAGAGTGAGGGCGATAGATAGAGTGAGGGCGATAGATAGAATGAGGGCGATAGATAGAATAATTATGTGGCGTGTAATTATGTGGCACTGAGTGGTATTTGGAGTGTATGTTGCATTGAGTGCAGTGTAATTATGTGGCATGTAATTATGTGGCACGGAGTGGTATTTGGAGTGTATGTTGCGTTGAGCGAAGTGTAAATATGTAGCATATAATTATGTGGCACAGAGTGGTATTGTGTGGAGTGTGTGTAGCATTCAGTAGAGTGTAATTATGTGGTGTGTAATTTTGTGGCACAGAGTAGTATTTGGAGTGTATGCTGCATTGAATAGAGTGTAATTATGTTGCGTGTAATTATGTGGCACTGAGTGGTATTTGGAGTGTATGTTGCATTGAATGCAGTGTAATTATGTGGCGTGTAATTATGTGGCACTGAGTGGTATTTGGAGTGTATGTTGCATTGAGTACAGTGTAATTATGTGGCTCCGAGTGTTATTTGGAGTGTATGTTGCATGGATTGTATGTTGCATTGAGTGCAGTGCAATTATGTGGTGTGTTATTATGTGGCACTGAGTGTTATTTGGAGTGTATGTTGCATTGAGGGTGCAGAGTGTGTGAGGGTGCAGAGTGTGTGGCCTAAAGTAGTGTGTGGGCGCAGTGTGCGTGGCCTAAAGTAGTGTGTGGGTGCAGTGTGCGTGGCCTAAAGTAGTGTGTGTGTGTAGCCTAAAGTAGTGTGTGGGCGCAGTGTGCGTGGCCTAAAGTAGTGTGTGTGTGTAGCCTAAAGTAGTGTGTGGGCGCAGTGTGCGGTGCTTAAAGTAGTGTGTGGGCGCAGTGTGCATGGCCTAAAGTAGTGTGTGGGCGCAGTGTGTGTGGCCTAAAGCAGTGAGTGGGCGCAGTGTGTGTGGCCTAAAGTAGTGTATGGGCGCAGTGTGTGTGGCCTAAAGTAGTGTGTGGGCGCAGTGTACTAAAGTAGTGTCACCTCATTTGTCAGCAGCGAGCGCAGATGCTCTTCGAGGGTGGTGGCGGAGACCTAAAATAAAATAGGGAAAGCGTCTCCATGGACATCGATCTTTTACTTACAGATTGTATTCCCAGCCTAACATTTTTTTTAAACGTCGTTATGTCACTCCCATACACGAGTGCAAAAAGCGAGCCCCAGCGCCTTGACAGCTGTAGGTGGAATGGGCGCTACACAAACATCTGATAACATAGCAGAGAGTCTGCGGGGGAGGGGCTTGGAGGAGAGAGGGAGAGCAAGAAAGGGGGAAAGAAGAGTAAAGAATCATTGAGAAAGCAAGGGGGGGTGAGGCACGAAGAATGACTTAGAGGAGGACAGAGATTTAGGAATGACAGGACAATAGACTAGAGAGGCGGGGGGGGGGCATCCTCACTCCCCAGAGAGTTGGCAGGACAAAGTCAGGCGATAACGGGTTGGGCGCGAAACGGAGAGCTAGAGAGAACGGCGAGATAAAGAGAGGAAGAGAAACTGGGACCGATGAGAGTGCGAGATACGGGGCTTTTGCAGAGGAATAGCAACGCGTGACTTGAGCAGAGAGTGACAGACAGACGCGGACAGAGCAATCCAGGGAGGGACAATGCAGAGAGATAACAATGGACTAAGCGGATTTTCATTGAGGCTGGGGGAGCGTGAGGGCAAAAACAGACATCAAGAGTGGCGAAAAGGAATGAGAGAGATGGGTCTTGGCAGCGAGAACACAATGCAAGAGAGACAGTTACAGGGAGAGGGAGAGAGAGCAGGACAGCTGGAGTGATGGGGAGAAAAGACCGGCAAAGAAGGGCAACAGCGAGAGAGAGGCGGTAAAAGAGACCAGACAAGGCGCAAATACATCTTTACACTAACGCACCAAATAAATGGCAGACATACACGTGCAGTCTGAAGGTCAAAGGTTCGAACCCAAGTGCGCCTCCCAGCCGCTCATCCTTGTGAGGTCGGTAACTTTGCACCATTCAGCTGAGTAATAAAACTCCACGCTCGCTTTTGAATAGCAATAAATACTATTAAGTGAAAAAACGAGAGGGTTCAAAAGAGATCATGCAATCCAGAGTGGAGAGAAAGGAGAGACTGCCAAGGAAGACAATGACACAAGAAGAAAGACTCGGGATAGACCCAGAGAGTAAAATCACTCTCTCCGAAGCAGTGGTGTAGAAGGATGCCATTGGCCCTGGTGCATGAAAGGAACAGCTCCCTTTGTTGATGTGGCAGTAAAATGCAACATTTATCGTTGAGAAAACATGTCCCCAAGCAACATACTTTCAGTGTGAGTCATTCGCCTGCGGGTATCTCGTGAGACTTCTTTTTTTTTTATACAAGTTGACCGCTTACTCAAAAAAAGTTACAAGAAATCGTAGAAAGTGAAATTTCACGTAACGTAAAAGTCGGAAATATCTCAAATTTCACCAACATATTTAAAATTACGCCCAGGCAGTGTACAAATGTAAACAAGAAGAAAGGCACGGAGAGCCAGGGGGGGTACGACCGACGTTGTGAGTTGCAGGAACCCAGGAGGAGCAGCGCACATAACTAGTGGTGTGCGCGCACCACAGAGGAGCGGGGGGAGGGAGCACGGCAGCGAGGCTAACGTGGAGTGACTGCCGCCGCCGCGCTGTGATTGGCCAGCGTTCGCCCGGAAGAAGAAGGGACGTCCTCCCGCGGCCCGGGGAGTGTGGAGAGCCCAGGGCCGCCAGCCGAAAGGAGACACAGCTTTGCGGGGCTCCCATGTACTGGAGGGAGCCCCGGCAGAGGAACCAGCAAGCATTGTTGGACAGCGGAGGGGGGCGCGAGGCACATTGTTGGTGCCTGCCCCCACCGCGAGAGCCAAAGACGTCCTGCCGCCGTCAGAGGAGCCCCCCCCTTGCAGCCGGTGAGTGTTTAAAGGCGGGGGGAGAAACAGGCGCTCGCATCGTCTCCCGGGGGACCACTAACTAATCGGAGAGGTGCGACAGAGGCGGTGAGGCTCTTTAGGCGGGAGGGCACGATCACGCCCGTGGTGAGAGAGAGACAGGAGATGTTGAACGCACGCGCGACCTGATCGGATTACGGCAGGCAGCGCATGCACATCTCTTGTCGCTCCCTGTACCTCCTTGAAAGCAAAAACTATTGCAATAGAGTCTTGCAGCGACGATCGCTTCGCAGGTGCGAGACCTAAAAAGTGCGGACTTTTTACATAAGTGCCGATTTGACAATTATTTTGCAAATCGCTAAATCCTGGAGGGTCTGATTAAACAGCACTGTTTACAGTGGTTTCTTTTTTGGCTTGATCTTGGAGTGGGGAGGGAAGATGGAGGTAAGCAATAAACTAGGTTCCCTTCAGGGTGCGCGCACTTTTTAAAAGCGGCCATAATTCTCTTTTGGAGCGCTCACGCCTAAAATGCCTAAAGAGAGAATTGCCGAGGGCTCATTTAAAATGAGCAGCATGAAAGATTCTCTAGATACACGCAAGCACTTCCCCTCTAAGAGAGGTCTCTGAGAAGTACTGGGGCACTTGGGGAAATTTCGGAGCAGGAGGACATTACAGATGCCGCCCGCTTCCTAATTCCTGTAGTGGTTGCTGTCTTATAACAAGCATTTACAATGCAATAGGTCTCGCATTGTTAAAGTTTGAGCTATTGGCATTGTAAATGACAATGTCTTTTATTTATTTGTTTTTAAAACCTGCAAACGGTGCATAAACACGCACTTTGAACGTATAGTCCTTGCTTACGATGAGCAAGGCTGGCAGTAAAAGAGACTGCCAGCCTTGCTTCTCATAAGCATAGACTCTAAGTACAAAGTGCTTGTTTACGCACCGATGCAAATAAATACAAGCATTGGCATAGCCAATAGGTCTCACTTTTGGGACCTTATAAGTATTTAGTTATACAGCACAATATCCTTGGTGCAACAGCATTAACTGTTGCATGGTTAAACACTTATAAGGTCCCCAAAGGCGAGACCTATTGGCTATGCCAATTCTGGTTATTACAGACTCTACACTCAGTGTGCTGGTTAGAGGGAAACACCTCAGATTGAACCATTGACATTCCTACTGTCTCTCTGCTAATAAACCTATTACTATGTAAATGCATATAGGTTTTTTAAACATACATACATACATATTTTCCAAAAGACTGTTTTTGTTCCAACTTTTTTTTCTTGCTAGGGTGTCCAATAACACTGCAGGTTCTGCATTTCACCCTAATAGTAGGACGTGCAAACGTGAAGATTCTGCAGTCCAAGCACACTTATTTTTTGTTTTAAAGAAAATAAGCATTTATTTTAAAGGAAAAATGAACGACTTATATTGAAAAACAATGCTCAGATTTTGTTCGGGCCTTCCGCTTCTGCAGCAGCACCACGGATGTGCAACGACCCTGTCCTGCATGGCAGACCCCACATTATTTATCACCCGAGAACACACAGCGAACATTATCTCTTTATCAGACTGGAGCGCGCGTCAATGTCTGCCATACGGAACGAATCAGGGGCACACTAAATCTTCTCATTGTACTGGCTATATGCTGTACCGCCGTAGCCTTCATGTTGTATTTTAAGAAAATGATCATAGTGAATTGTAAGAATATGTTATTAACACTGCTCCATAATGAAATATTTAAGTCGCTCGTTTTACAATTTCATATTCTTAACTTGCGGTTCCTGTAGACTGCCTCCCGGAGCCCATCGCCCAATAGCTAGGCTTAGGGTAACAGCAATTTGCGCCGCAACAAATAACTCTTTGTCACAATAAAGCATTCTGATTACATATGCTCTGCCGGCAAATGAAAACAAATTCTCCAGTCTCGGCAAGGTATCATCCGAGGGACTGTCGGGCCTGAGCGTACATTCAAGGAAATTCCTCTGTGAAATTAAGATCATTATGATCCTATAATGATCTATTTTAGAGGAGAATTTGTGGTGAAATTGTAAAGAGCGTATTTCATTTTTTTTTTATTTAGAATGCCTTTGTTAATAAAGTGATTGTCAGCAGAAAAAAATCCCATTTTAAAAATTAGCAAAAGAGCATTTTACGGATTGATAATTTTAAGTAGCATATCCTGGGAAGCAACGCAGACAGAATGTTAATGTAAACCATCACCGTTTATTTGCGGGAGCATAAACCCACTCTGACGTTATTTACGGTAACAATAACAGTAAACTGTATTTTGACCCAAGCAAAGTAGATATTGCGAACTACAGAGCTGGACTATGTGGATGTACTAGTTTGCTTGGAGTGGAAAAAACAAAACCCCCATTATCTGATGCAGTTTGACAATGAATTCTAGAGAAAACAGAGAACCTGAAATTCGTTTAATTGAAAAGATTGATGTAATGTTTTCGTGTTCCCATGTTTTCGATTCTGACATGAAAATTGCTCCACGGTATTTATCACACCGAGCTGGTAGAGCAAAAGAGAAGAAGAGGAGAATGAGGCACATGTTTGAAATAAAAGCAAGCCTTGGTTAACACACCACTGCTTCTAAAACAAGCATTGGCCGTGCGGCCGTGAAAAGCACACGGCCGGGCGGCAGTGAAAGTGATCGCGATCACTGGCGCAAACGGCAGTTGTGTGCGCATGCCTTCACAAGCGCTAGATCAAAGAAGCTGCATGCCAGCTGGGGGTAGGGAAAAGCTTTCACGAGCGCTTAATTAAAGCCGCAACAGCTGTGCACGTCGAGCACGCTCTTGTGCGCGTTCTAGCAAGCTGATCGCCGGCAAGTAGCATTTCTCAGAGCCCTATTAAATGTCTCGCCCAGTTTGGTCGAGTTTATGCTACATAAAACTACAATAAAGAACATAACCATCTGTTTGCTCATTTTGCACGAATCTGCAAAACCTGGTACTTATTAACGAGAGAGGTTCTTTATTCAATAATAAAAAAAGTCTGTATTCCTTAACATGGCTTGTCTTCCTTTGTTTAGTTTTAACTATCAGTCACGGATCATTAAAGAAGCTTTAGACCACATTTTAAACTTCTTTCACCTTACATTTACTTTTCAAACTTTTAAAGTACATATCGATCAGGGGAGAAAATACCAGCTTTAGGTGGTTTTTTTTTTCATTTTCATACTGGCAAGGGCATTACAATACTGGTAATGTTGGTTTAAAAAAACAGCCATATCAGGAGTTGTGGCCTTTGGGCCACTTTATTTCACCCTGCCAAAATGTAGTGCTTCTAGTTTTCAACAATGTTTCTCGCTCAGTGAGCTTTAAAATACATAATTTATCAACTATTTCTCTAAAGATTAGCCAGATGATCCAGGATGTGGCCCTTTTTGGGGAAGTGCCCAGGCCGAATTGTGGTCCCAATCCGATCCCCCTACACCCAGACTCCAACCAGGTTCCCAGCTTCAGTAAGGCCCTCATGCCACATCATCTCCTCACTAGCAGTGCTTCATGGTTAGTAGTTAATTCTGTTATAGGCGGCACTAATAGGAGCAATGGGCTGGTGCAAGCTGCCTCCTGACGAGAACCCCAACACTTATTTTTCACAAATTAACCCCTCCTCTGAACAGCTAAGTTTCTGCACACAACAGCCCCCGCAGATCTCATTTCTTCCTCAAAAACAAACGATGAGATGAATGTGCTCTTGAAAACAAACACAATATCTGGGTGGTTGTGTTCAGCCTCTTGGGATCGAGGTGACCCTGGATCTTCGAGGCTTCCTGTCGGAGGATCACCAGTGCTCTGCTTGCCTATCACGCTGAGCTTGAGGTCCTCCATTCAGATGCACCCGCCCCAGCGCCTTCAGACCCTCACGGGTGAGTAGAGAACTTTACAAAGCCCGGTTGAGTGATGGAGACAGGTGGCACCCAGTAAGGCAGCTTCACCCTCTTGGACACACCTCCCCCAGCCTTCTTTACAGCGCCTCCTTCTGGCTATCCCATCCCACCCCTGGCACTGATTCCTCTATCAAAACTCTCTCACGAAGCCCTTCAGGGCAGCGCCCTCTCCTATGTGTCACCCCACCCAACTCTCCTTCACAATGTTCTAAAAAATAAAATAAAAAAAAAAACATTCAGGGGGTTGAAATATAATGCTATCTCAAGTTTTGGTCCTAATCTCCCCAGGTTCCTGCCTGTAGTGACACACTGTTCTATTCGTCCAGCGTGAAGAATTCAGTGTAAATTGACCTTTGGACAAGTATTTTAAATGTCGTATTCCACCGACACATTAGTAATGCGCCCAGTTCTCAGTCGAACTCTTACACTTTTATTCCTAAAGTAATAATCCGGTAAAGAAATTACAACTTCCAGAAAGTAAAGTACAAAGAGCAAAACTTGGAGGTCGCACAACAAACATGAGACGACGACATTGCCATACAGACACGCGCCTGCTTTAGCCCCCCTCGCTATGCGCAGAACGCCCCTGGACTGGGGAAATGCTCGAAATTACCCAACTCAGATACTCACAACTTTTAAAAAGCAATAAAAAGCACTGCTCCAGTCCGGGGCAGCTTTCATTTAGCCTGCTGAGGGCACAAACGCAAACACAGCATGAACAGAAATTCTTACCCTTCGGGCAGGGCCAGGGCCGTTTGCAGAATTGTGAAAATGTGCGGCCAGGGAACTTGTTCTGCTTTATATACAAGTCCTGGCCCTGCCCAAGTATTTTTAGTTTTTCCACTCCCTTTCCTGTAAACGGTGCACTCATTCTGAAAGTGAAAGCAGCCTCAGCCGCCGCCTTCACATACCAGGACAGAGTGGTATCACATGCTGCACGTTCATGACAAACTCAACTTCGGCACTGGGGCACGTACGGTCTGCAAACTCTCCCTTCTTCACTCACAGTGACAACAGAAACCTCCGGTGTCATGAAGATGGACCACAAGAAATAACTGGACTTTATCGTCCTGAAAATTCACACAGTCCTGTAAGAAGTTTATCCTCCAATTTTGGAAAAGGTGATGGACAGAGTTTCTGAATGATGCAGAATACTCTTACCAAGTCAATAGATCATGGTTTTAATCCATCACTGTTTTTTAGCTCACTGCACCATCCCAGCTCAGAACCTGGCTATATGCAAATTAGTCTGTTCCTGTCCCAGTGCATGATGGGAACAGGGCAAACCAAACTACCAAGCCAATTCTTATACTGGGAAGGAAACAAGCTTCCGGGGACCGGTTTCTGGCACCATCAGGATTCAAGCAAGCCGGGCCGAAGAAGGCTGTGATGCCAGAAACCGGTCCCCGGAAGCTTGTTTCCTTCCCAGTATAAGAATTGGCTTGGTAGTTTGGTTTGCCCTGTTCCCATCATGCACTGGGACAGGAACAGACTAATTTGCATATAGCCAGGTTCTGAGCTGGGATGGTGCAGTGAGCTAAAAAACGGTGATGGATTAAAACCATGATCTATTGACTTGGTAAGAGTATTCTGCATCATTCAGAAACTCTGTCCATCACCACCCCCCTTTTCCAAAATCGGTTTTATCCACACTATGTGTGGGAGGGTATACTCAGACGTGAGTCCCTTGCTCATTGCACCATCAGGATTCAAGCAAGCCGGGCCGAAGAAGGCTGTGATGCCAGAAACCGGTCCCCGGAAGCTTGTTTCCTTCCCAGTATAAGAATTGGCTTGGTAGTTTGGTTTGCCCTGTTCCCATCATGCACTGGGACAGGAACAGACTAATTTGCATATAGCCAGGTTCTGAGCTGGGATGGTGCAGTGAGCTAAAAAACGGTGATGGATTAAAACCATGATCTATTGACTTGGTAAGAGTATTCTGCATCATTCAGAAACTCTGTCCATCACCACCCCCCTTTTCCAAAATCAGAAGTTTATCCTCCACAAGACAGCAAGCAATGAGCGTGCACATCCCGAAACCGGAAGTTCGGGAGCGTCACGCCTGTCGTGGGGCGGGACTTCCGTCTTCTGCAAGAAGCCCGAGCCCACAGAGTGGATGGCCCAGGAGCAGTGGTGACGCGGGGCTCCCATGCCTGAGGGAGAGCCCCGCGGTGGCAGCAGAAGTCAGGAGTGGCAGCTGAGGCGGTAAGTGGGGCTTAATTGTGGGGGAGGAGGGGGGGAGGAGTGTGTGTGTGTGTGTGTATATATATATATATATATATATCGCGTCCACAGACCCTAAGCAGCTCATGCACCGGTCTGTCTCCCTTGGGAGGCAAAACAACAACAATAGGTCTCGCTGGCGACGGCGCTTTCGCGCTGCAACTCCAGGCGAGACCTAAAAATGGTGGGCAGCGTGAGGGGGGGCAGTAACAAACAAAAAAATAAAGAAAATCACTTACCAGAGCCTACGTGCTCTTCTCCTTGCCGCTCTACTGCACCTCTGTGCACAGGCTCCCAGACTCCCCTGCGGCTAATCCCGATGCTGCACTTACCAAGAGACAATTATCGGGAATGGGCGGAGCGCACTGGTTTTGCGCTCCATCTGGAGTTGGGAGCCTGTGCCTGCTGGTCTCTTCACCCAACAAGCAGCTGGGTTGGAACTAAGTCAATGGACATGGCGGTTTGGCCAGCCAAACCAACATGCACACTGACAGCAGTGCCCAACACTAGCCCATCCGCAGTGCTGTGGCCCCACCCACAAGACTCAGACAGACGAAGAATAAAATGATAATCATTTTATTTTTCTTCTGCCTCTGCGAGCAGAGGGGCCCCGCTCCTCCGCCATAGCGCAAGAGTCACTCCTAATTTATCCTACGGGAGTACTGCTGGGGTATTTTAGGGAAATAAATAAGCAGCCAACATCAACTGCCCAGCCCATATGCTACTCTGCTGCAGACAAGAGCAGCATATCCATACACCATCCCCAGTACTGAATTAAGCACTTTTCTCCCATTACATACTTTTCTTACTACGGGCCCAATTCACAGAACTAACTTAAGACAAAATCCTAAACTTACTACCATTTCAGTATTCACAGAAGGCACTCATTTCGGTATTCACAGATAGGATTTTTCTCAGTTTAGGAGGAGTAAAGTTAGGAGTCCTAACTTTACTACTCCTAAACTGAGAAAACCTAATTTTAAGACTTTCGGTACTCACAGAAGACATTTAGGAGTCCTAAAGTTAGGACTCCTAACTTCTGTGAATACCAAAATGAGTAAGTGCCTTGCCGTCTGTGAATACCAAAATGGGAGTAAGTTTAGGATTTTGTCTTAAGTTAGTTCTGTGAATCGGGCCCTTAGGGTCTATGCGTGAACTCTCCATTTTGACTTGTCCTCCAAATTTTGAGAACGTGTATGGGTCAAAAAAAAAAAATCAAAAAAAAATTCCAACACTGATGAATATTGCAGATGAGACCGTGTAAATGCATACTGGCGGCTTTTCAGGAAATGGCCTTTTGCGCGTTACCCAGGAGTGGCTTGTGTGAGTCTTCACCGTGACACAACTATCGATTGTACAGCAGTTGACGTGGCACCAGGCCCAAGGGTAAACAATGCCCTTAAATTCCATATATGTTGCCTAATGTTTAAACAAAGAGTGCCATTTTATAGATTTTGCTAGAAGATGGAAAAGTACATGGGTAATTCAATTGTGAGTTTATCTCTTACTCTAAAATTATTCAGGGTTTGCCAGGTGTATTCCAATATGCTTCTTTTGTATTATTACGTCACATTACAGCAACGGTGGATTCTGGATTTGTGATTAATTTGGACTTCTTGACACATCTGTGATACTCAAAGTACGGCTTGTGACCCTCTTGACCTTTACATGCGTCCCCCTGGTGAACAGCAGCACGAGCGGCTGTTTAGTTGCTGAACACTAATATTCAGATTTTTTCTTTTAAATAAACGTGTAATCATTTATTAACCTGCAAATAAATGCATGCCTTTTTATTTAACATTTCTTTAGAACTCCTTACACAATCCCTGACCCAGCCAGACCCCATACAGCCACCCCGCTGGCATCATTGCGACCCTTGGTCACACACCAGATCGTACTTTGCGACCCCTGGGCAAATGTTAGTGAGTACCCATGTGACACACTGTACATTTTTATTCTCAAACTGCTGGTAGGAAATTAAATGCTTTGTATATCTGATTGTGCTTATTCATTAATTGAATGGTGTGTATTTTAAAAAGGTGAGCTGTTCATTATTAAAATTGCCTCTGCCACATCTTGAAAAATATTCTGTAATAGACTGTGTTTTGGACGAAAGAAGTTAATTCCCACCTAATGTACCAGCCGGAAATCATCTAAATGTGTGCCTTATGTTTTAGCAGCGAAGGGCCCAGTCTAACTATACCTTCTGCAAAGTTGAAAAAAAGTATGCATGTTATCCTGTTATTTACATTTTCGGCTCGGAGCTATGCCATTGGTAAGCAAGGTTTTTTTAAAGATAAAAACATTAACAAATTTCAGTAGAGTAGCTACAGGAGAAAAAAACATTTCCCCCTGTCCATTCATCAGATGCTTCGTATTTGAGGGCAGCTGTACACCACAATCTCTGCACCCAAAGCAAGCACATCCAAAATAACTTTGCTACGAAAAGAGGCCAAGAGCGGGGGTTGGATGATGGTTATGGTAGCTCAGTGGACTATGGTGTCTACTACAAGGATCTGTCTTTGATCCTATGGTTTGAATCCTGGCAGGTTTAATGTATGCATTTGTCCTCCCGAGGTCCAGTGCATGGACTCCACTGCAGCCCAATTACTGCAGTTTTTGTAACTTCAAAACTCGGTGGAGGTAGTCACATTTTCCTTGCTTCTATTTGGGCCTGTTGCAGACTCACTACCTTATTGAGTACCAATGTAGTGGTAGGAAAGTGTCTGCTAGCTACATGGTGCCTCAAACTGACATTATTGCAGCAAGCGAGCAGTTTCTAACTTATAGGTGCAGCCCAGGTTTTAGTGCGAGATATATTATGCTGGTTCTTATTTAATACCCTGCTTAGTCAGAAACCAACACTCTACAGCACTGAGCTTTTTGCTAATGTGCAAAAATTACGTCCTCTGTAGCAGGTTTTCTAGTGCGTACCTGTTTCTTTTGTCTGTATGGGTGGAACTGCATGCTGCATTAACTTAACTGTTGTGCTGTACATACACCAAAGGTATCCACAGCTCTTTTGCCACTTTACCATTTGAATTCATTATTAAGCAGTTTCTACAACTAAAGAAAATCAAGGACTGACCGAAACTGGCTAACGTGGGCAGGACTTCACAAGTTTAATGCCATTTAATGATGTTAGTAGGGTTTTATGGAGAATATAATTCAAATAGACTAGCTGAAGGAATAGCAAACAATATGTGATTTCTGAAGTCAGCGTTGTGGTGTGCATAAACCTCCTGTTCTCTAGTGTGAAGACTCATCTCCTGCTGTCCCATATCAGGCCAACCTAGCTCATCGCCTGCAGTTCAAAGTCAGGGATGGCTAGCTCATCTTGTGCTCTCCAATGTCAGCCAAGGCTAGCTCATCTGTTACTGTCCAATGCCAGGCATTGCTAGCCCAACTGTTGCTGTCCAATGTCGGGCATGGCTAGATCATCTTTACTGTCCAATGTCGGGCATGGCTAGATCATCTGTTGCTGTCCAATGTCGGGCATGACTAGATCATCTGTTGCTGTCCAATGACGGGCATGGCTAGATCATCTGTTGCTGTCCAGTGTTCTGCACGAGTATCATCTGTTGCTGTCCAATGTCAAGCATGGCTAGCTTATCCAATCCTTTTTTTCACTTTGCATTGTAGCATTGGCAGTCTTGTTTTTATATAGTGGCGGAAATACTACAAATTTTTTAACGGCAAATGAAACAAGCATTTGCAATGCAATAGGTCTCGCATTAGGAAAGTTTGAGCTATTGGTATTGTAAATGACAATTTTTTTCATTTGTGTTGGTTTTTAAAGTAGCGAAATTAATAGCTTTGTTATTTACAATGCCAATAGTTTTAACTTTCTCAAATGTGACACCTATAGCATTAGTAATGCAATATGTGTTGTATTTAAGTGACTTAGATGTATTGATATTACAAATAACAATGGATTTTTTTTTTAAAAATAATTAATACTTAAATAAAAGTTATTGTAATTTATAATGGCAATATATATATGTGTGTGTGTGTTTGCATGTATGTACTCATATTGTCTTATAACATCAATTTAATATGTGTGTATGATATCATGTATGTCTACTAGAGAGCAGCGGAGCACCGAACAGTACACGTGGTCCCAAGTCATTGTTCCAGTTCGTTGACAAGGCGCTTCTTCTGCTTAAAAGGCGCTGATGGGGAGGGTGGTGGGACGGGAACTGGTGCAGCGCCGGGGATGCTGTGCAGCACCGGGGATGGCATGCAGCGTCGGGGATGGCATGCAGCGCCGGGGGAGGCTGTGCAGCGCCGGAAATGTTCTCAGTGGGTGCTCTGCCCAAGTGTGCACCGCTGGGGACGGTGCACAGCGCTGTTAGCGGAGCAGGTATGTCCCTTCAGCTTCCAGAGGGCAGCTCTGGGTACAGCGCCGAGGCTGGTGTGCTGGACAAGGCCTCGTCTGACTCGCTCTCAGGGGGTGCTCTGCCTCAGCCCAGGTGTGCAACGCAGGAGCTTGCCTGTCCCTTTTGCGTCCAGGGGGCAGCTCTGCCCAATTGCAGTGCTGAGGCTGGTGTGCTGGGAAGGTTACCTCTGACCTTTCCACCTTGTAGATGCCTATTCTGCCCACACCCTAGAGCACGCGTGCAGGGCGATACCCCTCCGTGGCGCTTTCACCTGCCAGAGGGCCTGCGGTGCCCTGTTTATACCCACCTCCGGGGGTGGCTGGATCCGTTCGGTCCACCCCATCCCAAGAAGAGGCTTATGATTGCATTTGTGAGGCACAGGTTTGATTTTAGCGAGGTGTTCACAGAACAAGCTTTGTGACAGTGTTATCAGTGCAACAACACTACCAGTTCCGAGCAGGTGCGAGGAGAGGGGGCTCGAAGAAAGGCAGGAGGAGAGAGAAAGGGGGCGATAAGGAGCAGAGAAAGATGAAATGATAGGGGAAGCGACGGGGGCTTCAGGGGGGAAGATGAAGGGAATGATGAGCGAGTAGACGGCTCCATGACAGCTTCAAAGGGGGAAAGATTGCGCGCTTCAGTGAGACAGCTTAGTGGGTTCCATTTGTGTTGCTGATATGTGGACGTGGACTGCAAGCCGCAGGTTACAGTCCAACATAGTGCTGTGGGCAGTGGCGCTCCTTAGGTTAAACTCTTTACGCTGCTCGACCAGCTCTCAACTAAGAGCTAGCCACAGCACGACTATTTTCCACCTAGACAAGTTGCATAGAAGCACACGGATTTCATCTGGGTCTACCGAAAAAAGGCACGGCGTGGATACCAATAAAAACAACTTTCCTAGATAATTGAGTTTCCCGTTAGAATCACTACTTTAAATGTCATGTACTTGCAGCCCAGGCTTGGCAGATTGTGTTCAAGTAAAAAACAGCTGTATACTTTATTATGAATAATTACGTATTTATTTCATCACCGCTATTCGGCCTATTTTCATTTTGCATCTCATCGAGGCTTGGATGTCCAGTCTCTGACAGCGTTTGAAAGAAAAGAAACAAGTTATGCTCTGACACTAATCGTCCCCGCACTCACCTCTCAGCGCCGCCTCTTCTCCCCAGTGATGTATTGCTGAAAGGGACGCCTCGCTGCCCAAGAAGGTGGATGGAGGTGGCCCCCGATCATTCCTGCACTTCTGGTTTGCCCTCGGTGGCTGATAGGCCGCACCAACGCAATTAAAATCGATGTAAGGTTACCGTGGCACAGGGCACAAAGGGGGCATGCCGCAACAACGTGATTAAAAGAGTTTAAAGCTCCACGGGCATAAACTTGCCTTCTGCTGGGGCGGGACTATGTCCCCCAGCATTCCTACACTTCCTGTTTACCCTTAGTGGTGGGGAGGAGGGGCCACGTCGCAAAAACGTGCTTGAAAGCTCTTTAAGCTTTCCGTGGCAGGGACGCTCCTGGGACAAAGGCGGGTCGGTCTTTCGCTTGATGAAGAGATGGCTATAAAAATAAACCAGGAATCTGGGAAGAGAAGCGGAGGGGGCTCGAGGCACTTTGCCGGTGCCTGCCCCTGCCGCCTACCAATCCGTGCAGCCGCCACCACCGCGGGATGAGAGGAGCCCAAGAGACCCGGTGAGTGTGGTCGGGAGGGCTGTGTGTGTGCGCGTGAGCCCGTGACTGGGGTGGGAGTGGGGTGGAAGGGGGGTGTGCGTGTGTGTGTGCGTCTGTGTGTGTGCGTGTGTATGCTGCGTCTGTGTGCTGATTTGCTGGGAATCTGAGGCAGGGGATGTGCACGGCGCCTGCCTGGACGTGCGCGTCCCATACACCAATCGGCGCGCGTGCCCGAACCCTGTCTCAGATTCCCAGGAGACGGGCAACTATAGTTGTCGAGCTGGACAATGCTTCGCATTGTACTCCAGCTCGACCTAAAAAACATGACTGGATTAACTACTCATGCCTGACATGGGAAAATGCGAGAGCTTTGTTGAACGATCTCCAACATTATCCAAAGTAAATTTAACAAATGATATGAACATGTGTTCTGTTATTTCTATACCCGTTTAGTGCAGGAGCTAGTGAAGTAAACGTCATGAGGTGCTGGTATAATCATTTTAGCATTAAATACAAATATATTAGAACGTCCGACAAATTTAATTATTACATGCAGCTAAGAGGGAGTCCAAATGCACCTTTTACATTTAACCTGAAGTGGCAAAGCCTACTCACTTTGGTAGCTCATGCACTGCGATTGCTTGCAGAGTGAGTTGGTGCATGACTTTGGGCCACGCAGGTTTGGCTGCATTGCACAGAGGCTATTTAATGACACACAAGGAAGATTAAAAAAAATAGAGGGAACATTGGCGATAAAGCCATTTCTTTATCTGATGTCAGTATATTATATGATACAAAAGGGGATGATGGACGGAGCGTTTGAGCAAATCAAACACTCACCCCCAGTCAACTGATCTGGGTTTAATCCATCACCATTCTTTAGCCCACTCAGCCACCCCATTTCAGACATGGCTATATTTCAGCCTGGCTGATGAGGATTATGAATCCGAAACCGGTCCCAGGATGCTTGTTTCCGGTCCATGAAAGACATGGCTTGGCAGTTCGGGCTGGACTGTTCCCATGAGGCACAGGGTCAGACTGATTTGCATATAGCCATGTCTGAAATGGGGTGGCTGAGTGGGCTAAAGAATGGTGATGGATTAAACCCAGATCAGTTGACTGGGGGTGAGTGTTTGATTTGCTCAAACGCTCCGTCCATCATCCCCTTTTGTATCAGTATATTATATGAAGCATTTTTATTTTTTAGGTGGGGTCTGATCACAAGAGAATATTTAGAATGTTCTACTGGAATGAAGGACAAACGAGGGGGCAGCCAGCATGACCTGCCCAGATAGTGATTAGAGATGGACGTTCCTTTAGCCCGTGGACACTCATCCTTGATTTGAATTAGCCTAGATCTCGCGAAAATCAGCTGCCAAATTGTGGGGTGCCAAGTGGTAAAATCAGGTACCTGAAAAGAAAGAAAAACTTAGCCATCTCAAATTTAGAGGGATAGCTCTGCTTCTGGTATGTTCAATAGTCTCAGCGGCAGCATGCAGGATGGCACAACTACCTCAGTTGGGTATGTACACCATCTGATAAACTGTGCTTGCTTAGCTACCATATTGTATTCAAATCAGGAGTTTGTAAATTCTGTGGAAGCACACCTAGAATTATCCGCTGAGCTCTGGGGCCAACATCTTCAATAGGTGTAAATTACTAGATGCCTCAAAGGGCTAAAGAATCTAGACAAGACTGAAACAAACAGCCAAACTGTTAACTTAAGTTGTAGCTCTAAAGATTGGTAGAGAGCCTGCAAAAGTCCCATTTGAGCTACTAAAAGAAGTCAGCCTGAGCTGTTGTTAGGGAAAGACATTAAAGATTGGGGTCCACTCTGCACACACAAGCAAATCCCATAAACGAATGCTGCTGCCCAGATCGAAATGTCTGAGACAGATCTCAGTATAAAAGAGGTTCAATGTGAACTTGCGGTTGTTGCGTTTTCAGGGACAGTGGCAACACATTACATGGATTGCCAAGCTGCCCATGGCTTTGCAAGCTTAAACTAGCCTGACGGCCACAATTTAATCCAATGGATGAAAAAGGAGAGTAAGGTGAGCGTAGGGGACTAAAGAGGAGTGTCGGCATGATTGGATCTTAATGCATGGGAAAGGAGATGACCGGGCAAGAAGAATTTCGATAATTAAGAATATCCGTGCGCAGCTCTGTGCCTCAGTGCAACTGGGGCCATCACTGACACCCACCAACCCAATATGGGAAGGGTTTAAAAACTGGGTTGGCACCTAGCTATTAAGCAATACATTGTAGCTAGGATCAAAGTGTTGCTGCTGCCCGATTCCAAGATCACCTGCAGACAACTAATGAGGCTTGAGTTGCGAATTGTGAAAGCCGATTATCAGCAGGTGAGGGTCAGTGAACTACTTGTCATCAAAATGTCACTATGCCGTGGGCTGCATAATGAAGCATTCTGGAGGGCATAAGTAAGTGGAACGGATACGGTCAGATCTGACCGCTGATTCAAAAGAATAATAGTTACTCAGACATAGTCTTAAAATGTTCTCTTGACAGCCTCTACTCATAACAAAAACTAAGTACAAAATACAACATAGAGCCTGGGTGGGAGACTTCAATGCAAGGTATAGGACCAGTAAATTGATTTGGGGCGGTTACCCAGTATGGTATTCTGAGCAGCCTCACTAGAGGTGAAACCCTAAAGCTAAACATGTCTTTAAAACTGCTTTTAGCAGCGCACCTTGTTCTGTAGCTTCTGCCTCCCAGTTACTTTGGCACCCCTTAAACAATAGAGCCCACCAGTTTGCCAAAAACAAGTAGTTCATCCAGTCCAAGCTTCTGTATTGGACTTTAATCAGATTCTTAGCCTTATATAATCAGGAGTACCAGTATCAGAATACAGAGGAAAAACCTGGACTTTATGAGAGGCTCAAACATGGACCTGGCAACTCTCAGGCACCAGTGTGCATGGCTGTAAGCAGGATACGGAGGTGTCCTAGTCTGCCCCAGTGTGTATATCTATCAGTGCAGCATCACTGTGGCCCACAATAGTAAGGACCCCACTGCACACCAATTATGAATTTTGTTTACTAACTGAGGAAAAAACGAGCCCAGAAATCTTCTTGCATCAGGGCCCAAGGCACTCTTGCTAAGCCACCGAGTATGACCTGGCTTCAAGATCATGCCAGAACTAGGAGGAAGTGAAGGAACAGCAGACGAAAAACCAGTAGAAGGAAGGCCAAGCAACCAACGGCGAGGGGGAGGAATGATAAGAATTGGAGGGCTGGTGGGAGGACCAGGTCCACAGAGGATGAGGAGTACCGTGACTAGGTTTAGGAGGAATAAGGCCAGGAGGACAAGGTGGGCGTCCATAACCACCGAGAGGACTAGGAACACCAGAACGACAAGGAACTTTAAGACCAACATGATGACCAGAAATGGAAGAACCGGAGCATAAGCCTAGAAGACTAAAGAAGTACAGAGGAATGGTAAACATGAAAACCAGGAGGAACAGGGGGATTACGATAAGCAACAGGAAAATTATGAGACTGTGACAATCTGGTACATTCACTAGACCATGACTAGGAGGACCCAGAGGATCAAGAACAGAAGGTCCATGAGGACCAGAACACAACCACAAGGAGGATAAGCATAAGGAAGCCACAAAGCATGGCACGGAGGCCCAGATGGGGACAGCAAACAGGTGAGAAGTACCATGAAGACTACAATTAAGACCAGAAGAACCAAGAGGATCAAGACTATGGCAACCTGGAGGAACTAGCCACCAGGAGATCAATGACCGAAAGAGATACATTGCCTAAACCATCAGGAAAAGTTTCTAGGTAGAGGCCACATATCTATAGATCATTCATAGTTATGCTTCTTAGAACGCTCAATGTTTTGAGACACCACTCACCTTTTTAAGCTCACTTAAAAGGACTGTAGGAGGCAATGTTAAATCAGGGGATTGCATGCAGGTAAGAAGGCCCTACACCAGTGCACGCAAACACACAAAGTCTTGGGCTAACGAATACAGTTCCTAACCTCAAATGCTCTTCTAACTGCAATACACACAGAAATTGAGGACATACCTGTTACATCCAGAGTGCCCAGACATGCAGAATTAACATGTGACAGAGAAATTTAGTTTGAAAGAGGCAAGGAAGGAGTTCATGTGTTGCTGGACATTGGAGCTATTTGGTTCATGCATGGTTCCAATAAAGAGATTTGCTTACCATTAATTAGATGTACGGATAATAGTATTTATTTTTTAAGATAGCCTTAAGTGATGTTTGTTAATAATATTACTATAGATGATGTTAAGGAATTAATTACGCTTTTAGCTGAAGAGGACTCATGAAAATGTGTGGTCTCTACAATGGGCCGTAGTTGGTTTCTGAATCCATTAAAGTGTTTTGGGAAATGCAAGGTACAAGACATTTCAAATACAACGTTGTACCACCCAAGAGAGAATGGGCTAGAAGAACATTGTAATGTGTACAATTAACGTTAGATAGTAGAGAAACAAATCCTGTGCACACGCTTAAACAATAAATGGTCCTTAAGTCAGGACTCCAAAGTTCAGAGCAAATTTTCTTGATGATGAAATGAAAGTCACACACCAAAAGTTCTTGTGTGAATAGGATTTATAAGTCAGTATATATAATAATAGCCAGCCGACACGTGTTTTGTCACACCGTGAAGGAGATGTGACTCATCAGGGCTAAGAAGGACATAAGGGAAAAACAAAATTAAAATTAAAAAATATAAGTAAAGGTGGGCAAAATAAAACATTGGATCAACATTGAGTGGGAGACTTGGTGAAATACCGAAATTTACTAAGTGAATGTGGAGACCCTATGGTGCGTTGAGGCATGGAGTGAAATGTTAACAAAACATAGAAACCCAAAACATAAAGTGTGGTGCATGAGAATGTGTTGTTAAACGAGCTTCACAAATTTGTAAATAAATGGATGACATATCAAATGGGAAGGTTGGAAAAATTCAGCAGAGTATCACGGTTCCTCCTAAGAGACGACAAAATGTGTAAGCATAAAAGTACAATGTGACTAAAGTGAAGTGTGTCTGTGCATGTGAGCGAGCCTACATCGTATGAACAATAAACTGTAAAAATATTCCAAACATCAAACATCAGAGAAACGCGACAATTTGAGAAATGAGGCAAATATCCTGGTATTTCAAAACAGCTGTCTGGAACATAAGCAAAATGATGCCATAAAACGTAAATGATGGAGAAACACATAATAAGCCTAAAGCGTGATACAAAATGGGACCACGGAGAAGCACCCTGCAGGAAATGATAATTAAACAACTAAAAAGTCACCACCACAATTTTCTTTAAAACAGGAAAGTAATGGAAAAACAAGGTCAATGAACACGCTGGTAATCTACCAACATGAGCCTGGGTTTGGTTAAGGCACAATATCCACAAAACAGTGCTGTAATCTAAACACGGCGAAAGTCACCGTGAATTATTTTGTTCCATTACATGCACGTAATGGAACAAAAGAATTCACGGATTGAAAGTACCGCAAATTTCAAATCACCAGAAAAATCAATTGTAACACCCGATATGTTGTTTACATCATTGAGTGTACACGTAGAAAGTACTATGTAGGGAGCACAATCAGATCTTTGAAAGAACGCATCATGGAGCATGTGAGGGCGATGCACAATGGAGATGCCAGATACCCCATGGCCACTCACGTTAACTCTTTGCACCACACAAGGTCCGAACAAAAGTCTCAGCTACTATGGAATCGATGTCATGGAACCTGGTGCCAGGGGTGGGAACCGCGAATTAAAGCTAAGGAGACTGGAAGCCACCTGGATTATGCCTCTCCAGGCAGTTAAGCACGGGCTTAACATGGACCCTGAACTACAATACTTCCTGGGCTCTTGAACATTACAACTATTTCGAACCTGTATTCTTTACAACTCAAAACTTTTAAGTGTCCGAACAATTTGTACTGAAAATGTTTCTCTTTTGACTATTGTCCCATTCAATGATTCTGTGAACTTGTTCTTCCTAGACTGTCTTTACTATTATTATCATTTTTACTCTCCTCCTGTGGAACACTTCCATTTTTCTACTCACCCCTCTCGATATTATATATTTTTTTTACTTTGACCTTACTTTTTCTGCACCTTCTTCTTTTTCTCTGCACCTTCTTCTTTTTCTCTAACCTACTTTACTTCGTTCTTTTTGTGCTTCTGCGCTGCCCGAAAAAAATGTGTTTATTATCTTCAATTTGTGTTGTCCACGATTTGGACCGTTTCAGCATTTAGAGACCTTCTACCCCCCCCCCGCCCTTTTGCTCTGTGCTTAGTCATCAACATGACAACACGGAATTTTGTTTTTGTGCCTTAAGTCTCCCTTTTGATTTGTATTCCTTTCTTATCAGAGACCACGACTTTTGTGGTTGCAACTTCCTTTTTGTTGCTTACAGGGCCTAATTACTGGCACATTCTTGTCTTTATTATGTCAGTCATTTTGCATCCCCACTGGGCACCTTTTAAAAAAAACCTCATTCGGTGGTTTTTTAGGTTTTGCCTCGCCAAAAGCTGCGCAGCAGACTTTCGCGCAGAGCGAAATCTTATGTCTTACACTGTGTGGCTTTTTTCCGCCTCTCTGTTCCATTGGCTAGATCCATAAATGGAGGCTAGCCATTGGAAGAGAGATGCGTCGGTCATTCTGAGAGGCAATTCGTGGGCATTCCCGGAGATTTTTTCCCTCTCCGCCCCTTTGTTGCAGTCATTGCGGCGGTGGGCGGTTGCTTTTTTTTTTCCCTGCAAGGCGTGTTTTTGTCATTCCGCCCAAGATGGCGCCGGGGCCCGTCGACTTCTCGTTGCTCTGCGCGTTTCTCCGTGGCCTATTATTTCATTGATGGCCGCGGACACAAATGCCTGGTTTCGTCTGTAGAGTTGCTCGTCATACTGAGGTACACTGACTAGCTAACGTCATGTATTGTGATGGTTCATTCATTGGCTCTGATTGATGCTGGAGCGAAGTAGATCCCGCACAAACATGTCGGGGAGTTAGGGTTGGTAAAAAACCACACCTCTGTAAATATTGAGTCAGCGGCCATGTTTCTTTGCTCACTCCCGCCCGCAACTGTTGGTAGAATGCCCTGGCAGGTAGTCTGACTGATATGACCTGGTTCTGGGGAGATGTAAGCAATGTTTACCGCCCTCTTGTGACCCCTTACCTGCCTGCTGTCGATGACCTATTGCTGCGCACAAAACCGATATGGACAGTGGGCTCGAGGATCAGACCACAGCTCACCATTTTTTTGGCTTTCTAGTCAAACTCATTTGCCTGCATTTTTTTCCGCTGGCTTACCTTCCTGTTCCTCTATTTGTCCTTCACCCGCAGCGTGGCTTATTTACCAGCATTTTGATTGGGTGGCAACATCTCCACACCTGGGAAAACTTCTTTTTTTTTTCTGCTTCAAGCCCTCGTAAAAGTACATGTACTTTCTTGCTCTCACCCCTGGTTCCTTCTTCCCACTCACATTCCTGCTCGCCCACCCCAAAGTCCTCTGTTGCTTCCCCCACACTGTCCTTTCATTCTATCCTTTTTTTCTTCCATTTTTTACATTTATTTAAACACTCCACTCATACCTCCTGCATTTTTCTCGTTGCTGCGCCCATCGCTCACTGACATTTTCTTTTCTCCCAGGTCCTTCAACAGTTATACTCTTGTTGCATTTTTTCCCTCTCATTTGAAGGAGCAGTTATATGTTTTATGTTGCTTAATTTACTGGTCCAAGATATAAAAAAAAAATGGCTAATGCTTCATGACGTACACGTCATCACACTGGTGTCACTGGAGCGTCTTGACCGATACATGTGAGCTGGTGACGCCAGACAGATGCCCTGCATTGCATGCTGCGATTTATTAACCTATACTTACGATGTTAAACGTGAAACTACAAGTCCCAGCATTCAGTGTATTTTTGCCTATAAAGCTAGAACTGGATGAGAACTCATATGTGATATTGGGCAACATTGTAGTCGTGTTGACCTCAGAATCAAGGTGACGTATACAGTGTTAGTATGCAGATTACCACATATGAACACTAATCTTGCTTTGTTGCCAAATTTACGCACCCGTAACTTCATCTTCAACCTATCAATCTGGGGAGCAATCCCTGTATTAAAGGACTGGGAGGGGACTTTCCATAGAGATTTTTTTTTTTTAGTGGGCCAACAAGGGTCTTCTTTCCACAGTTTTTTTTTTTTTTTTTTACAAGCCACTGAATCGTTATTAGCAGAATGGAAGATGCAATTGTAAAAAAACCTGACTATTAATTAAAGTAGAAAGATTTAATCGCGAAGCCCTGGACAATTGTAACAGATCAAAGCTCTGACAGATGTCCCATGATGACACACTACAATGGCCGATTTCTGTTGTTTTCCTCTATCTTTTTAAAGACTTCTCTCCCAGAGCTGGCTGCATTGGCAGGAGAGTGCTTCAGTCTGACACGGAAGTCAACCCAGGAATAAAGTTACAATAAAGGTTGAAATTCACCCTTTGCTTTATTTCCATCTGCAAACCAGCCGTCACGCTGAGAATAATACCTTGTGTGTACGACCAGCATCCTCTAGTGGCGAGATTCAACTTAGGCATTAGAAGGACATTTACCTTTTGGTATGTGCAATCGAAATACAACCGCCTCGTGGCTGGCTCTCTCCAGTGTTGCAAGTACCTTCATCATTAGCCAGGAATCTCCTTTACTCCTAGGCTATTCCTTCCCGTCCTCCTCCCACGCCTTACTCCAGACGTTCAGCACAGAGATGCTAACTCTGCTCAGGTGCTATGGATCCAATAAAGGGGTTGGACGACCGGCATCCTCCTCGATCTTAACCAAGCCTCCACCGCAACATGGCGGGGCAGAACCACCGTGGCATCTGCACTAACGCCCCAAAAGTGCCTGCAAGGGACCAATAAGAGCTGGAAGTAGAGATGCCATCCTGGATTTCAGAAGGTCAATCAAGGTTGTTGAAGTGAAGGCGCAATATAGATGTCTTTACATTTTATTTTTAACTTGTCACATTCGCTGTACGTTCAAAGGCAGGAAGGGGACATGTGCAAAGTACTTATGCAGTACCAAAACAGTGATAAAGTCGAAATTAAAATAATAGCAATTCCAAAACGGATTAAAAAAACTTGATAAAAAATTATTAAACAAAGGACACATGTGGCTCTGGGTGGGTGTGTGTGGCTGGCTCTGGGTGTATGTGCGTGGTAGTAATTGCTGTCTGCTGAGCTCGTCCGTAGGGTACAATAGGTCTCACATTTGCGAGATTAAGCTAATGGCAATGTAAATGACAATGCCATTTATTTATCTGTTTTCAAAACCAACACATAAATACAAATTTTGTCATTTACAATGCCAATAGCTCTAACTTTTCCAAAGGCGAAACCATTGCATTGTAAATGCTTGTTTCTTTTCTCCCCCGTTTATTTCATTTTGACTCACAGAGTCAGCGCTCTAGTATCCAATTCCTCCGGGGAATTGGCCCCGCCCACCACACCATGATGAGCTCTGGCATTAGTATTTCTTTCATTGCACAAGCATCCGCGTTGGTTCCAGCACCCGGACCCAGAACGCTGCACGCTAGCACAAACCAGAGCGCTCTTTTCTTTCTTAGGTAAGCCTGGCTCTTTCAGTCACATTAGGACATCTCCTTTTCAGCGGGATCACACCTGGGCTTTGTTTTATTTTCTCCCTCTTAGGTCCCTGTTAGAGCCTGGGACGTACCCGTCTAGACTCTATGATCTCGCCATTCAAACGAACAGGGTTTACCTTGTTTCTTTTTCATTGCTCACACGTGGCCGGCATCATACTTGAACCGCCACCACGGTAAGCCCTTTCGCATTGTGCTCCGCCCTGTATTTACTACAATGTGTGCCTTTTCGTCCGTCATACCTTCATTGAAACCACCCCCATTTTGTCATTTTATTTCAGCCCTTGGCTACACCCAGCTTTACAGGTATTTTTGCGATCCATTTCGATCTTTGACTTTGTTCTTCGTGGTATCTTGTACCTCTATCCCACCACGCCATTTCTAGCCTTTTCTTACGGTCTCCGTTGTGAGTGCGTGTCTCTTCAGGCCTAATTTTCAATTTTCGTTGAACATACCTTAATCGAGGGCATTCTTCTTTGAACTGTATTGCTGCAACCTGAACTCGCAAAACATGACACAATTTGTTTCGTACTTTTCACCTTCTTATTGCAGCACAAGTGTTTACAATGCCATTTCAGATTGTTGAATTATTCTGTGATAGCAAGTCATACATTCTCTGGTGACTTTCGCCGTGTTTAGATTACAGCACTGTTTTGTGGATAATGTGTCTTAACCAAACCCAGGCTCATGTTGGTAGATTACCAGCGTGTTCATTGACCTTGTTTTTCCATTACTTTCCTGTTTTAAAGAAAATTGTGGTGGTGACTTTTGTTGTTTAATTATCATTTCCTGCAGAGTGCTTCTCCGTGGTCTAATTTTGTATCACGCTTTTGGCTTAATATGTGTTTCGACATCATTTACATTTTATGGCATCATTTTGCTTATGTTCCAGACTGCTATTTTGAAATACCAGGATATTTGCCTCATTTCTCAAATTGTCGCGTTTCTCTGATGTTTGACCGATTTGGAATATTTTTACAGTTTATTGTTCATAGGATGTAGGCTCGCTCACATACACAGACGCACTTCACTTTAGTCACATTGTACTTTTATGCTTACACATTTTGTCATCTCTTAGGAGGAACCATGATACCCTGCTGAATTTTTCCAACCTTCCCATTTGATATGTCATCCATTTATATACAAATTTGTAAAGCTTGTTTAACAACATATTCTCATGCACCACACTTTATGTTTTGGGTTTCTATGTTTTGCTAACATTTCACTCTACGCACCATAGGGTCTCCACATTCACTTAATAAATTTCGGTATTTCACCAAGTCTCCCACTCAATGTTGATCCAACGTTTTATTTTTCCAACCTTTACTTATATTTTTTTTATTTTGTTTTTCCCTTATGTCCTTCTTAGCCCTGATGAGTCACATCTCCTTCACGGTGTGGCAAAACACGTGTCGGCTGGCTATTATTATATGTACTGACTTATAAATGATGAGGAGGATGAGACGCTGCACTCCCTTGATATTGATCGATAGATACAACGATCCCAAAGAATTGCTCGCAGAAAGAGTTTGGGATTGATGACATATACATCCCCACATAGGCTGGTACGAGCGAGAGTAGCCATATGAGGTCTTTCTGAGGAGGATGTGTCCAACTTGAGGTGCTGTTACGACCAGTATAGCCCTGATGAATTTGCCGCTAAATTACAGGCATTGAAACATGTTGGCATGGGAATCGGGTGTGCATAAATAGCTACCTATACACATTTTTTATTTGACAGTTCACCCCTACTAAACAATAAAGTATCGAGTGAAAGGTGTGCCTGTCAATTTTAATCATACTTTGTAACCAACAGAGAGTATCTCGTTATCACTCCCTGTGCACCTACACTATTTATGTTGTTTGTTTGTTGGACTGACTCAAACCCTATTCACACACAAACTTTTGGTGTGTGACTTTCATTTCATCATCAAGAAAATTCTCAGAACTTTGGAGTCCTGACTTCAGGACCACATATTGTTTAAGCGTGTGCACAGGATGTGTTTCTCTTCTAATTGGTATAGGTTCCCTACACCAGTGTAGGGTTTGTTTGCTGTATGGGTTTGTTTTCCCCTGACCTGTTTGCACCGCGTGATGGTCACACCAACAGAGATCATACAGCCTGAGCACCAATTCTTCCTGTCCTATCAATTCAAACCCAACTTTCCCTGTTCTAACGTTAGATAGTAATTTGCATTGGAAATGTGAGATAAGGAAACTTACATGGAGCCGTCTGTAGACGGGGCAGAGTACAGTGTTCCTAGGATGGATGGGCAGGAGTAAGGAGAAATTATGTTCCACATAGTTTATAAAAGACAGAGTTTTACAGAAACAACAAGATAGTTATTGTGAGTTTACACAGTGCAGGTGTTTGCATGGGCATTTACTATGGAGTGTAACTATCTTTGTGAGTAAAACGGATGTCCAATTTAAGGGATGCCATTCACACGACATTTATGTATTGAAGAAAGGCAAAATGTTGTTGGACTGGGGAGAACTAAAGTATTTGGGTAGGTTTTAAATCCAAACCATCAAGAGCAATTATTGATGATGGGCCTGGTGGACCCATGAATTTCCCAATGTATTCAGCAAACAAGAGTTTCAAACACCACACAGTTTTACATGGGGGTGCTGAACTATGTGCTCATAATGTGAGAAATGTGCAGTTAGTCCGACAAAACGAGTTGTGTAATGAGTTGAATCATTTGTGTAAAAGAGGCACCTTTGAAGCCATTGTGAATTCTGAATGCTTGTCATGTCGCATTGGCTACAAAAGCCTATGGCAAAATTAGAATGTCCATCAACTGTAGAGATTTAAATAGGTGTATCTGGGAGGACAGACATCCTTTAGCAAATATCAATGAGATGTTGGTCACTGATGGGTGGTGCAATTGTTTAGATCTGTCAAACGCCTATCACCAGATCAAGATGCACCCTAAATCTAGACACCAGACATAATGGGTTACACAATAGGGCTCTTTTACATTTGAAAGGAAGCCATTTGGTCCAACCCCTGGTTTTTTTTTTATAATGCACGATGCAGAGGTTATGTGTTTTCAAAAGGAGATATTGGTGTGGGGTATAGATCAACTGCAGCCTTACACAACAGACTGACAGGAAAGTCCCATTCAGTATGGTATTTATGTCTGAATGATCAAGCTGATCGTATGTTCCACAGATTGTGTAAAAAGTATCCTATTTGAAAAGAATGCACGAAGCAAGAACAAGGCTTATCTTGCAGATAAGCTCACCCACAGCCAGGACACCTGCAAACTAAGAAGTGTAAAAAAAAAAAACTAAAAAAAAAAACGATGCCATTTCCATCTATGAACTGGAACATCATCACTGTGTTCATCAGGACCGCCCCAACACTGATCCAATTTAAGAAAGAGTTATGCAGCTGGGTTAACACTTAATTGGACTAAATCTTTGTTTGTACCCCAGGGCCAATTAGAGGGCAAGATCCCATGACAACCTTATCTTCAAATACACACATGAAGTTTTAAATATCTTAGAATCCATGTTGCTATTTTCTTTCACCAAACAAGGTATCTTAACAGCTCCAGTTGCTGTTGCAGCTCAACCCACAATATCCATAAATGGAGCCACTCTCTCACTGTCTATAATAAATAGGATAGGCATCTTCAAAATTATAGCTCTTCCAAAATTCTTATAAGAATTACAAAACGTCCTCCACTCTATTTCACAATCCTATTCTTCGACAAATTGAAAGCCACCATACATACTTGTGGTTAGGTAAACAACAGAGGGTAGCATGGGCAAAATGTACACAAGCCACATAGGACAGACGACTAGGTATGGCATGTGCCTAATTCTATTACTGGACCACTCAGGTTACAGCTATTAATGAATAAATGTTCGTAGACAGACGACCTGGCATTCAGACTGGAACTACAACATTTGTAAGAGACTAACCAAGCTTACCTCCCGTGCCAGCTGAAGATCCCCAAACACCACCCTGAAGCTACCAAAGCACTGTTACATACTGCCTGTTATAAAACGTATTATATTGGAAACCCCTTCTGGAAGGGTGATTGGCTCAAGACAGGCAAGATGACCCTCAATATCAAAACATGGTATCACATTGCCATTTCGAAATCGAATGATATATGGGAAGGGGATTTAATTACATTACAGATCCAGGCACAGGTTAAACAATTACGGTTATGAGTGGTGTCAAGTGAGTGATGTGTAATTGAAAGGTGGGTGACCGTGTTGTGCACTGAGTGGATTTGGGTCAACAATATTTGAGTGGTTGTGTTATACCGAGAGATATATGATGTGTTACTAATCAGGGATGCTGCCAAAGTCCAATAACACATGGTTTTGTTATGGGAAGGAGTTGATTGTGAGTGAGGGGGAGTGGTATTGCTTAAATGTGTTGGGAGTAGCTAAGTGAAGTGTGGCTTTCTCTGGGTGTGACAAATTGGTAAGCTTGTTGTAAGTATAAGTATTAGTTTCCACAACTGAGGGATTAGTAAATGGAGTTGTAAGGGGTATGGCTATACAAGTATGTGGGTGACTGAATGTCAAAGCAAGTTGTCAGTATTGGTGTAAACAGTTCTGAACCAAAATTTCTATCAAAAGTAAGCACAATTATCACCACCCCTTGCTCAGTTATAAATAGACATAGGTACAAGTTTGAGATAAACTATGAGCAGCCTCTGCCAATCACATAACATAAAAAATCTACTTTCATAAGCCACACTACATTATCACACCCGGACAACCTAACGGCAATTACTACCAGCTTAAGCATCTGGTCTCTTACTCATTCCTCCTACACTATTGGCTAACATGATTAACACAGATAGCAATAACCACTGGAGTAGCATGCTAATCCAAGATGCGAATCACCACCATGTCAGGGGTATGATGTTCTATGTAAATGCAACCACAATAGTATAAGTGTGTCAAGCTCCTACGGTGCATGTGCAAATACAGTAGTGAGTGATCCGAGTGGCAGTGTGTGATGAGAATAGAACTAAATAGTGACATACATTAGAGTATGTAGAGCACTTTACTGTGAACACTGCCCATGTGTTTTGCAGGGTGCTTCAAATGACTGTTGCAAAAGTTGGGGGAATGTGAGTCAATACATACGAGTATCTGTGGGTTCGTGATAGATACTACTGAGAAGGAGTAGTTTATGGTGTTTTGTAAGGAAATATATTAGGTGAAGTTGCCGAGTGGCGTGGACTGCTACTGGAAGTAATACGGCAAACAAGTAGTGCAAATAGTTGAGGCAAGTGGTATTGCAAGTGACTGTTCTGGAAGTGAATGATGAGAAATGGCCCCAGTAGCATTGTGCATAACAGACTGATAAACATAATTGGTTATTTTGTTGAGTAGAGTTTAAATTGGTTAGGGAGAGTGAATAGTAGGCACCAAGTAGTGTTGAGAGTCAATGGCTGCAGAAGAGTACCATGTGAGTGAAGGACTGAAGTGACTGTGACAGTGCAACAGGTGGGCATTCGCATGTTTACTGCACAGTATCCATGGGTGAGCAGTACAACTGATAATGTAGTGAGTGCTATGAGATGCTGTAGAGTGTGAAGGAGTAAATGGTCAGTGAGCGTGAATGCCTGCAGGTGTTTTTGCAAGATATCCGAGCAAGAGCAAATGGTAAAACATAATTATAAACAAATGTATGTGGGTAATATTGTGAGTACCTAGTATTGCGAGTAACCGATAAATGTAACAGGCTCATGCTGAATGAACAGTGTGAGCAATTGGTGCTGTAAGTAGTGTTGAGAGTGTGGGTGATGGGGTGATGTTCAGGGTTGCTGACTGGAGTTGCATGTCGCTGAATAACTGGTATACTAATTGGCTCCTAGCAATGGTCTGGGTGAGTGATATTAATAACTGGTAGGTGTGCTTGGTATTGTAACGGGTAATGATGATTTAAACATGTAAACCAATAGTTCTGTGTTGTGTTGAAAGTGAATAGATGGCAGTGGGTCGGTGTTTATGTTAGTGAATGAACAGTGGTGAGTGCTTTGGGGTGAACTGTAGCTGTGTGGGGGAGTTAAATTATGATGTACAAGACTGGTGTTACAATTAAGGGTGTTAAACACTGAGGAGATTTGGTTTTGTTATAGGTAAATGGCGATTTAGGTGTGGGAGAATGTCACTGCTAAAATGTGTTGCGAGAAGCTGAGCAATGTGAATGGGCTTAGTTGTAGTACAAATGTCCTAGTTGGATAGGTATGTGACATGTAATGAGGGAATGTAGCAGATTGGAATATTCATGTGAGTGGCTGAGAGATGGCACTGTAAGCAAATTGTGTAAAGTGGTATGTATGTGGTGGGTGATCTGTATGACACAAAGTTGTGATAGTGGTGTGAGGTTTAATGATGTTGAGCAAGTGATTTAAGTGGTACGGTGATTGCTGTAGGGTGATGTGGTTGACTATTGTGGCCAAAGGCCCTCACTCACTAGATGTAGGCGAGAGGTTTGAGCAAGTACTGTTGAGACTGGCTGTGACTATATTAGGAGTAGTAAATGGTATCAAGCGGCTCTAGGGCATTTTGAATAGTGCTGGTAGGTGGTGTTGATGGAGGTGGCCGAGTATGAATTGATATTTTGAGTGATTATGAAGGATCAATCAATCAGGGGTTATACAGAGAGCTACTTACCTGTGAGGGTCTCAAGGCGTTGGGGGAGCAGCTCCGGATCAGTGGAAGAGAAAGGTCTTGGAGGTCCTTCTTGAAGGTTTGGCAGGTTGTAGAGCATCTGATGGTAACAGGGGAGCTCGTTCCAGGTCTTGGCTGCGATGTAGAAGAAGACTCTCCCGCCTGTTCTGCTTCTGTGGATGACCTCTGCCAAGTGTTTGGGTCCGATGTTGTTAAGGGATTTGTAGGCGTGGGTGAGGAGTTTGGAAGTGACCCTCTTCTCGACACGGAGCCAGTGGACGGTGTTAGTACATGATGTGCTGTGTGAAACAGTGATGTAAACAGCAATCATTACACGATGTACGTACTAGGCCACAAGCACAATTTGTGATGAGTGGTTGTGCATCGGTTGACAAACATAAGTGTTGTGTGAGCAGAAATGAGACGACAAAAATGGATTCCATTTCACAATTCCGTTTTAAGTAACACTGCAAAGGGTATTCGTGAGTTGTGTTTTCAATGACTGATGAAAGGAACAACATAACTGGCTCTGGAGAGAGTTGATGGTTTTGATAGGGTTGCAAGAGGATCAGAAGTGTATCATAAGAAGATTATGGACATACAGCACTGTGATGACACTGTAAAGGCCATGGGGTGGGTTTTGAGAATACAATGGGGAGCTCCGAATACATAACGGCGAAGGGGCACACAGTAAGAAACCTTTTCGTCTTAAGCTTTCAGTAAATAGGTCTGTATTTTGTGAGTCACGGCTCGGTTTAGTTGAATAAACTGGACTTCAGCAGCTGAATATCATTTCGAAACTGAAATCCTATAACAAAAAAAATACCTTGGCTTGTGGGGGCGGGGGGTGGGGGTTGTCTACAGTAAAAAGAAAAAACACATTGCTATGGTTGGCTCGTTTTTCGCTGCATCCATGGAAAGCTACAGCGTGAATTACTATTATTATTTATGGGCCTTCGTTGACTGTTGTACAGTAACGCAGTTTGTCGTTTGAGTATTACCTGTGTCACCAAATATCAGAATCTTAACTAGAATTGGGTAATGTACACCAGGGTAATAACAGACAACATATTTTCCCATATTGTGATATGCTTTTGCAACCTCACGTGAAGGAGAGAAAGAACTGTCGCGTGCCGACGGTTTCCTGGTGCAGTGCTGTCTTTGGAAGAAAACAAGAGGAGGAGGAGCTCAACATCCTACTGTCCTTAGGAAATAACACAAACCTTCTAGGGAATTTATATTTGTAGGAAAAGTGGGGTCTCACACCAGTCTCTCAAACGAACGCTCCGAGCCTTCAACCAAGCCTGAGAACGTGAAGGCGAAAAACTCCACAGTCCCTCTTGCCCTCAACCCACAGGAATCGAGAATAAAATACACAATACTACTCATTGCCTCAACAAGAGTCGAGACCCCATCACCTCTCTTAAGAACAAAATGACCGCTTCATACCGACACCCCGAGAAAAGAAGAGTGGGAATACCACACCGACCAGCCCAAAATAAAGAGCCTCGTGCAGCCCCCGGTGTCGGAGGCTTAATAAGATGCGTGTTCAAACACCCACCTCTTTCGAAGCGCCTCGCTCACCAAGAGAGGCGAACTCCCTTCCCGCCTCTCAAAACAATCACTGCTATGACTGCATCCACCGGGGTAGTGAAGAGAGGTAGGGCGTCACGGCTGACTCTGCCACAGAACACACAGCTATGCTGAGCAACTCTTTCTCTTTTACCGACCGCTATGCCAGCACAGCACTACACCAGAACACCAAGCGGGTACAGACGGCTCCTTTCTCAGCCTGCGGCATCAGGGTAGTCGAGCTGGCTTTCTTTCCAATCTGATAGGCAAAGAAGATTAAAAAAAATAGAAACAGAAAACGGACAACAATAATTGCGGATGCACTAGGATTTCTAACGGCGGCCATCTTAGCCTGGTGTCAGTTGACACTAGCCTGGTACCTCACTGGTGCAGCTCTACACAGTATCTAATCCAATTCTTGTATCCCTTGCCCTTCGATTATTCTTTGGGACTCTTCCCTCACTATTGGCTCCGCGCACTTCAGGGTGATTCGTCACGGAGAGCTCTTCCACCGTCCCTGCCCCTCACGCAAGTCGCATCCCACCTCATTTGGAATAAACAGACCATACTAGCTGCATGCCGAGTCAGGCTTCTCTTTATTGTGCAGAATCTCTTGTATTAACGCGTCTCGTGTGTTTACAACAAGCTATAGCCGTGTTTTAAAACATCTACTCTGCCTGCTGCTAGATAAATATCTATCACGCTATTTCTAACCCCTCGGACGAATTATAAATATATAGCAAGTGACTTTTAAGATGCATGCCAACATTTTAAAAGACAAAAAATCGTGGGACTGTATTGATGGCAATTATGTATGTATCACATGCAAACAAAATACAAGAGGTAACAAACGATACGTTACAAGAGGAAAAGTGACGTGTGCATGTTAAAAACGAGTACAAAATACAGGTAGAAGAATAATCCTGCAATAAATGGCAGACACTCAAACCACAAGAACACACTCGGAAGGCACTTCTATAGTCCTGGAGAATAGAATTTCCTATAATGGAATGACTTCCTTCAGATAATAGAGAGGGTGTGAATTAAGTTCTGTGATTACTAACCAGTAATCTTCATAACTCGTAGTCCTACTTGTCCTTGTCACAGTCATTAGGTCTTGATAGAACCCCCACCCTAGACAAAAAGAACACAGGAGAATTCAAAGTAAGCCCTACCCCCTTCCTCAGTGCTATGTAAACAGTAGCTTAAATGGACTCTTTAAGACATTCCCCTATGTCCGGTTGCTTCCTACATGTGGTTTAGACTGACACTTATTTCCAATGTACTGAAAACTCTTGACGAGGTTCTGTGATGCTAATACTGGTGTTATTCATACTCTTATGCCCTTTCCCTGTGGTTTTCTATAGGGCTCTTTGATTTCTGAACTCTGAACATTCTTGTACCTTTGTCTGTGCTTGTAAAAACTTTGGGTCAATGTACAAGCCCCTATCGCCACCACAATTTTACTTCTAATAAAGTGGTGGCGATAGGGGCTTAGCCTTATTTACAAGGCAGCATTAAGCCACTCAACATGGCTTCCTGTACATAAACAATCTTTCTCTTGGTGCCTGAGTTGACGCTACACTGAAAAATGTTGCGCCAGCGAATGGGGAAACGCAAGGCTGCACCATATTGTTGTAAATATGGTGTAGCCTTGCATTTCTGAAGTGGCGAAGTGAGGCGATAAGTTATGACGGCTAACGCCTCACTCTGCCACTTCCTTGAACATATGTCCCTTTGATTGCTAATGTATAGAAAGGACCAATTAAGATCGTTTTCTCAACACCAGGTGTTTATGTTGCTATTTTGTATTGCGGAAACAGAACTGCTTTTTGCTTAAGTCTCGTTAATTTAAATTTGTGTAGGAGGCTTGGTCTCCCTTTTGCTAGCTATACTTATATAGTATGGTCTTAAGAGTGATTTATTTGAACCTTATCACTAATTTGTAATAAACACCCTTGAACTTGGCTACCGATTCCTAGTCCTCATTGTGTAGCCAAATTGATTGCACTGTCAATTATATTGTAGTTGATCAAATGAAATGGTAACTCTCTTTCACCTCAGTGCAACTCGAAAGATCCATTGGAGGACCATGTTAGAAAGTAAGTAAGAGTTTAATGATCCAGTAGAGTTGATACAACTTCTCAGAACTGGTTTTGGCCCAGAAACGCTGGACCAAATCTGGTAGCATGTTGGATGGTTCTGTTAACTGATGTGAGAGAGTTAGGCTGTCCGATCTAGAAATTGCCCTAGCCCAGTCCAAAGCTCAAATGTCCATGGTTCGGTTGGAGAAGTGATGGAGTATCGCAGATGCGGAAACGACTTGTAGCAGCGGAGGAGTGTGAGTATTTATAAGGTTGTGTGGTGTAATCACTTATGCTTGGATTGCGATGTTTTGCAATGGTTGTGTGTGTCGTGTAAAGTTGATTTAAGTTGATGTGTGAATGTGGCGCTTAATGCAGAGAAATTTAAGCAGTTATCGGGTCCATTGAGGCCTGAGATCCCAGGATACATAGATATACACCTAGGTCGTGAGTCTCAGTGTAGAAGACATTGGGTGTCGTCTGCTGTGCTGCGGTGCTTGTCATGAGGTGCAGTCAACAGCATCTCTAAGATAGAGACTTGATCTTTGCATGGTTGTGAGAAGTGGTTGGTACAGTTGATCTCAGTGCACAAGGAATAACTGTATCAATTTGAGAGAGACCCGCTTGTTGAGGTTTTACTTGGAGTCAGTGTTAGAATAGGTCAGAAGGTATTCTGAATTGCTTTGGGTGTATGGAAACCTTTGATTTAATTAGTGGAGCAGACATACTTAGTTGTTGAAGTTACTTGCATTGTTTGAGCGAATTTGCTTAGAAAACGCATTTGAGAAGAAAATTGTAAAGGGAGGGTGAGCTGCTGCAAGCAGTGAGATTCATGTCACAGTGTGTTGCGCTGCAAGCCGTGAGATTCACGTCACAGTTTGTTGCGCTGCTATAGGTCAGTTGGTGTAAAACTGCACTTTGATTGGTTGTATACGTTATAGAGAGATGCGCTTGTATTGGTTGTGACTGCCGAACGAGAGAAATGACGGAGAAGGATATTGTTACTCACCCAGTAGGCATCTGTTCTTGGCATGTAGAGCTGTAGATTCACATGCGCTGCATACTCCTGCCATCTAGTGTTGGGTCCGGATGTTTACAAGTTGTTTTAGTTTGAAGAAGTCTTTGCAGTCACAAGGTAAGATTACTCCTTTCGCTGATAAGGTGCATGGGCATCAACTCCATTCCTAGATTGTTTTTCCTCAGAGGGTAAGAATGGAGTTAGTGAGTGTAGAATAGAGACGTCCATGCGTATGAATGCAAATTGAGAACTACAACAACTACAGGAGACCGGGGAGGTGGGAGGGCGCATGTGAATCTACAGCTCCACATGCCAAGAACAGATGCCTACTTGGTAAGTAACAGTATCTGTTCGAGGCATGTGAGCTGTAGATCAGATGCTTTGCATAGACTGTATATAGGTATATTCCCAAATCGGTGGCTAACCTGTAGTGGTTGTAGTTGTTTGAAATAGTGTTTTAAGTACTGCTTGGCCTACATTAACCTGTTGTCTCTCTAACACAACTACGCAATAGTGTTTGGTGAATGTGTGTAGAACATGTTTCTGCCTTCCAGATGTCGGCTAGGGGAATATTTCATAAGAAGGCCATAGTAGCCCCTGTTTTGCGAGTGGAATGTGCTCTAGGGGGTATTATCAAAGTTATTTTTGCTTTGGCATATATGTTTGTATACATTTTACAATTTATCTTGCAATGCCTTACTTAGATATGGGATTACCTTTGTGTGGTGGAGAAAAAGCAACAAATAGCTGCTTTGTGTTTCGAAATTGTTTGGTTCTTTCTACGTAATATAGTATAGCTCTTCTAACATCAAGTGTGTGTAGAGCTTGTTCTGCTACAGAATCAGGTTGAGGAAAGAACACAGGTAACTCAACTGATTGATTGATATGAAAGGCAGAAACTACTTTAGGGAGAAAGTTAGGATTGGTTCGAAGAACCACTCTATCTTTGTGAAGTTGAAAGAAAGGCTCTTGTATAGTTAATGCCTGAAGTTCAACAACTCTCCTTAGTGAGGTTGTTGCTTTTTTAAAATTTATTTGTATTATTCATCATCAGAAAATACAATTCCATACGATTACAATCAATTATTTCGTTCCGAATACACATTCCATTTAGCAGATATGCATCATTGAAAAGAAGAATAAAATAATTTCCCAGGTCATGTAAATCTTTACACAAATAAGCTGAAATTCATGAAAGCGAAAAACAAAAAGTAAGAATTATTATAATATTGTAAAATAATATTGTAGAATAGATCACCCCTCTATTCTTAATTTCCAATGCTCTACCGGTGCCCAGATCCGTTTACCTAATTGCATCGCTTTGCGACCTTTTTTTCATACAATGATTTCTCCAGTGTGTACATTGATAACATGCTTATAAGCCATTGGTTAAATAACGGGGGATTAGGGTCCTTCCACAGGGTTGCTATACAAAGTCGGGATATGGCCATTGCAATATATATAAATTCTTGATGGGGGATATCCTGCCCGTCTCTCCCTACACCCAAAATCATAATCTCATTTGTTAAGCTAATTGATATCCTTAATTCATCCCTAAAAAATATTTCAATCGCCTTTTTAAAAGGATTTAATTTTGGACATGCTGAGAACATATGGATAGTGTCAGCTTGTGTGCTTTGACATCTGGGACAGGATATTCCACTAATTCCCCCCCATTGTGCTATTTTATGCGGCGTATAATATAATTCATGGAAAGTTTTGTAACATTGTGCTTGTATATTAGCAACTTTAACAATAGAATTAGCAAACTGCAACAATTTTTCCCCCTCATTTCCCACTAGATTTAGCTTCATCCTCCATTTATCAAAATTTTTAATCCTATCGTCTTCTTTACATTCACTCAACGCCCCATAAAATTGTGAGATTGAGCAGCCCTTCTCATTTTGAATACATTCCATAAGATCCTCTCTTTTAAAGTTATCTCCCCTGGGCAATTTCCTTTGTATTACTGATCTGATCTGTAGGAATTTAAAAAAGTCTCTACGATCTAACTTATATAATTGACATGCCCTTTCAAATGAGATTATGCCCGTATCATCTATAATGTCTCCTATAGTACAGACCCCAGAACTATCCCATCTTTTCATGACTTGATCATGAAACACCTCAGGGAGGAGCTCATTTTTATATAGAGGTGTATAGAAACTCATCCGTCCTAGCTTAATTTTTTTCCGAACCATAGACCATACCGATTTAGCTGCTGCAAAAACCTTAAACTTTGTTCTTTTGTAATAATTAAATTCTTTAAATGTGAGTAATCCTTTATTGGAATCTCTAACTAGTAAATCATATGAGTCTGGTATACAAGGTCCATCCCGCAATCTATCGTTAGTTCCCCCCGAGAAGTCCTCTAAGATACTGTAGGGATACTGCTAAATAATATCCTTTAAAATCTGGAGCTGCTAAACCTCCCTTTTCCTTAGATAGTACCAACATTTTTATGGACCTCCGAGTTTTACCTTTTGCCCATATAAATCGATTACAAACCCTTTCGATATCCTTGAACCAGTTAATGTGAAATATTAAAGGGATTGTTCGAAAGAGATATACCATTTTGGGAAGGAGCATCATCTTAATTACATTGCAGCGCCCAATTATTGTAAGATGTAAGTTATCCAACCTATCTAGGTCTTGTTTAGCCTTTCTGATTACCGGAGTCAGGTTTTCCTCAACCAGCTTAGACAAATTAGATGTTATAGTTATACCCAGGTAGACAGCTGAATCTATGACTAGCATCATCTATTATGGCAAATTGGTTAATAACTATCTGTGTTTTAGTCTGGTTCAGTTTATACCGAGACCATTGCCCATATTTTTTTGCCTCTATTTCTATTTCCACTAGCGCTGTTGCTGGGGCAGGTGACGTAATTGCTAGGTCATCTGCATAACCCAAAATTTTCGTCTCATAGCCATTCAATACGATAGGACATATGAGCCTATTTCTTTCTATATGTCTTATTAAAGAATCAATGTAACAGGCAAAGAGCAATGGTGAACAGGGGCAACCCTGCCTAGTTCCTCGCTTGATGTTAATATTTTCACTATGTTCCCCTGCTACTCTAACTTTTATGACTGGGTTTTTATATAGCGCTTTCAATCCCCCTATATACTTTTGCCCGAAGTTAAGTTTATACATTATTGTCCAGAGAAAGCCCCACGAGACCCTATCGAAAGCTTTTTCTGCGTCTAATAGTATTAAACACATAGGGTCTCGTGAGGCTGTCGTTCCATCAAACAAGGTAATTACTCTTCTAATGTGATCGGCTGTCCCCCTGCCTGGCATAAACCCGTGTTGGCGGGGTGAGACCACCTTTCCAATTATCGAGCTCAGCCTGTTAGCTAATATTTTCGAGTAGACCTTGGTATCGCTATTCATCAGGCTAATCGGTCTATATGACCCGGGATCAGTAGAAATGTTATTCTTTTTTTAAAAAAACACCATTATCGCTTCGCTCCAGGATTCGGGCGGTTCGGTTCCTTCCTGGATCGAGACCATAAGTGTAATAATATCCCCTTCTAGTATTGCTAAGAATTTCTTATAAAATTCTAGGGGTATAAGGTCTGGTCCTACAGCTTTCCCTGATGGCAGACCTTTAAAGGCCGTTTGAATTTCTTCTCGGGTAAATTTTGTCTCCAAACTAATCCTATCTTCCTCCGTAACTTTATCTAATACAACCTCTTACAAATATCTTTCTATTTCTCTCTTTCTTGGCTCTTCTCCCTCTTGATTATAAAGTTTCTTATAGAAGTTTTGGAACACTGCGCAGATTTCCTTTGGGTTTTTAACTACCACCCCTCTTTCTGTGATAATTTCCGTTATCTGTCCCTTAGTAACTGCCTGTCGAGTTCTTATCGCCAAGGTGCGCCCAACTTGCTCATTATATTCATATTGCTCTTTTCTCCTTGCTAAGAACTTCTCGGCTGCTCTTGAACTATATACTTCCCTACTGCTACTTTAGCAATGGCTAATTTTTGAGTCACATCCCCTTTCGCTACTAGAGTCTTTATCAAGTCTTCCTCCAGGTCCACCACAGCCATAATCTTCTTCTCGAATAATTCTTTTTGCTATTTATTACGTCTGAGAGAGTAGCTTAAAGTTTCTCCTCTGATGCCAGCCTTCTTCGCGTCCCAAACCACTGAAGGTCGTGCCGTACCCCTGTTGTGCCCCAAAAATTCTTTTAACCAGTTTTCCATAAGGGCAACATACTCAACATCATATAATAAGGCTCTCTCAAATGACCAAGAAGTTAAATTTATCTTTGCGTTTGCCAGAACAATCTCTAAAGCTAAAGGGTTGTGGTCCGACATTAATCTTGGTAATTTTTTAATTGTAACAATCGGTAGCAGTACAGGTGAGATCAGAAAATAATCAAGCATTGCTACTATTTTGTGAGGAGCAGAGTAATATGTACTACCTCCCCCTCCCATAATCTGCTCCCAGTTGTCAGTTAAGCCATTATCTCTCATAAGATTGACCAATGCTCTATGACTTTTTTTCCCTCCCTTTAAACCTGCCTGCATCATCCTTCCACAACCCTGCAAGACCGTTTATATTTAGATCACCACACACTATGATCGGAAGTGGCCAGCTTGGTAGCCGTGCATTTATTTGGCTAAAAGTATCAGGATCATCCACCGTAGGTGCGTAAATTGAACAGAAAGTAAAATTCAAATTATGTGCTTTTAATTCAGCCAGGACCCATCGGCCATGTTTATCTGCCTGTTGTTTTTTCAATTTAACACTATTTCCTCGAGCCAATATCGCTACCCCACGTGTCCTCGTGCCCTGGGTAGTACATGCCAGAACCGAATAACCCAATTGCTCTAGTAAATATTTCTGCGAAAACTCAACATGCGTTTCCTGCAAGCATATTAAGTCTGCTTGCAATGTTTTAAAGTATTCTTTCAGCTCTCTTCTTTTTCTCGCCTCATTTAAACCACAAACATTAATTGCAACTATTCGCATGCAGTTTTAAATTTGTTAACCATTTTTTCTCTAGTTCTTTTTTCTCCTTATTCCGTTTAGTAAGCAATGTGCCTTTTTCCTTCAACGTCTGTAATTCTCTCTCACCACCACTGTACATTAATTTCTTCTTTTTCTGATGATGAATTTTTTCCCTCCTCCCCCCCCTGTAGCAGAACACCCCAACCCCCCCTCCCCCCTCCCTCCCCCTACCACTTCTTGAGGCTAGGGGGAGGCGGCCAAGTGATCCGAGCATCACTGCTCGCTCGATCGCCTGATTTATCAAAAGACTTTAAGTATATAGCAACTCAGATGGCTAGCTTTTCCCTTCCTATTTTCTTGGTTCCGAAAGTTCGTGCAGGTAGGCCTCCGCTTGGATCTCACTTGTAAAGTTCCTTCAGGTTCCTTTATAAAGTACTCTTAAGCGTGCTGGGTTTAGCAGATGAACAGTTGCTCCAATCTTTTCGAATGGGGCAAAGAGTTGCCTCAGCCTCCAGCGACGTTCGACCGTTACGTGAGCAAAATCCGGGCGAACAAAGAACTTGTTCCCTTGATATTCTTTTTTGCTCGTCGGTCGGGCCAGGTCATAATTTGCTTCTCGTAAAAGAAAGTTTCCAAAGCAGACCAAGATAGCTCTTGGATATTGGTTTTCTTTTAGAGATCGCTTGGGGAGTGTGAGAGGAAAACGATGAGCGCGTTGAACTTCACGGTCCAATTCCCATGTTTGAAGTTCAGGCATGGTAGACTTTAGAAGGTTGATAATATATCCCTTCGGATCGCTTCCCTCTACACCTTCTGCAATTCCCAAGAAGCGAAGGTTATTTCTCCTCCCCCGGTTCTCAAGATCCTCCACCTTTGTCATTAAATCTTCGATAACACCAGCTTGGACCTTTTCTCTACTTTGAAGTTTAATGACATCTGCTTCCAGATTTTTTGTGCGGCTCTCCACTGAGGCCATTCTGTCCACTATCTCGGTGCAAGTATTATCCACCTTCTGGATAGCGCCTTGGAGTTGTTGAATAGCATCGTGGTTCCTTTGGCTGTCAGTTTTAACATCTAAGTGAAGATCCTTTATGGTCTTCAGGACCTCACTCAGCGATGGTTCCACAGAAGATCCTAGTTTGCCAGTATTGCGATGTTGTTTTTCCTTGAACTTTTCGGCTGCCCCACTGTTCGGGTTTTTAAATTTTGTGTCTCCTATAGATGTAGGAGTCAAGCTTTTCCGGATGAGTCTAGATTTTTTCTTTGTTTGGTCCTGGTTGCTCCCCTGATCCGTTGTTTCGTCATCCACAGGTTTGTGGAATTTTCTATGTTTTGATTTTTTTTTCCCCTCCACTTTCTTTTTGGATACCGAGTCTCGACCGGACCCATTATTGTTCTTTGTGTCTCTCTGATATGTCTGATCGAATACTTCCAGATTAGCAGTATGTGAAATTTCTTCCTCGCTGATCGCACTTGAGTCCTCAATTTCACTGGAGATCGATAGGCCAGTTTCATAAATTTCAGAGTTAGATTCCTCTGTCGATTCTTCACTCCCTTGTTTGTATTTTTTTATCTCCAGTTGTGGTTTGTCCAGTAGTGGGCATATAGTCCAGATCCCGTTCCAGATCTGTGGACATTTCTGCGCTTCCGCTATATAGAGTTATTTCATCACCGGGAGTCTTATTCTTCATTGCATCCTGTAGCTTCCCATTATTAATATTGTTACTGTTGCTGTCATCCCTTTTGTTGCCTTCGTTCAAGGGTTCTTTTGAGATTGGTTCGAATATAGTTGAGATCCTTGGTTGTGTTTCATCACATAATCCTGTTAAATTAGTTTCGGCCTTCAAGTTTTTAATAGTTTGTAATCTCTTAGCCTTTTTAGCCAAAAGTTCCATCTTTTCATCGGCTTGGTCATCAGACTTTTCTTCGGGGTTACATTCATTTAACTGTTCTTGTTTCTTCTGTTTTCCCCTCTCAGTCTCCTTCTCAGCAGTTTTTATGGCATTTTTGCTTTTGCTTTTGCTTTTCTCCATATTGTTTTTATGGTTTGCTTTGCCATTGCCATTACCATTGATATTATCCTCCATCCCTCCTTTACCATTTCTGGCCCCTTTCGCCTCTTGTGCCTTCAATCCCCTCGTTTCTGGCCTTCTAGTGGAGCTATTGTTTTTTAATTGGCAGCTCATCGTTTGTTTTAAGCTGCTTTCATGCTCCAAAATTGCTGATGTATTTTTGGCAGCTGCTTTGGCCACTTCATTTACCTCGATCGTCTCAATTGCTTCATCCTCTGAAAGCATCTCGGAGTTCTCTTGGGCCACTCTTTTGTTCAATAATTCACTCGTGGTTGTTTCAGACATTTTCTGTGTTATTTGTATTTGAGTTTGTATTTGAGTCTGTAATTCTAATGCCACCGTACAAGTTCCTTCAAGATCGTTGGGATCATACAAGCCTGAAGTATAGTCCCATTCTTGATTTTCTTTAAAAATAATCCTTATCGTGATCCTATATGACTTTGCCCTCCACTCGAGCTGCCTTGAAGTTTGCCACAGTCTGCGCTTATCTTTATGTATTTTTATATGAAGGCTCTCCTTGCATTTACTCTTCCCCCCCGATTTTCTGGAGTGGATAAATTGAAATATGCTCATATAGACAGTCAACTTGTCAACTTGTTAGGTCGAGCTGGTAAACTGCATCCCAAGGATGCAGGTGTCCAGCTGGAGACCTAATGTTGCCTGTCACGGGGGAAGGAGGACAAGAGGGTGTTACGAGCTTTTTTCCTGGATTTGAGTGCGCGAACGCGCACGTCCCGTCCCGCGCCGTGCACATGCACGCGCATACAGACAGACACTCGCTCACACACACCCCCCACCCCCACAGTCACACACACGCACTCCAAGACACATACACACACACACGCACGCACACACACATACACAGCCCCCCCCCCACGCGCGCGCGCGCACACACACATGCCCCCCCGCCCTCGCAGCTCAGCAACCCACTCACCGGCTTCCTTGGTGCGGCGGCTCTCCTCAGCTGCAGGGCCCGGCAGCAGGACTCTTCCTCCCTCCTTCGGCACCGGGGCGCAGGGTAGGCTCCTGCCTGCTCCGGTGCTCCAAACAATCGCGGCTCTTCAGTGGGAGGCGGGGTAGGCTCCCGCCCTCCTACTTCCTGTTTCCGGTTGTCGCGCCGGCCTGCCTGACTTCCTGGTCGCAGGCCGGCGGTACTCGAAAGGGGGAAAAACGACTCCGGCATCCTATAAATTTGGCAACAGAAAGGCGGCTGAAGGAGCGCAGACATCACAGTAGGCCTTAAACTGCTTTTAAAACAAGGAATGCGAGTTTGATTAAATAAATAAGAACACAAAGATATGCACGTGGAAAGCGTGATGGGTGACTGGGGGGCTAGGTAGACAGTACAACTGTTCACGGCCACTGGAATTGTGTGGCAGGAGAGGACCAAATTGTGTGGCACAATTGAATAAATTATGCAGCAAGCCAATGCAAATGACGCTGCGTAATGCAGCACATTTTGTGACAGTATTTCGTGATGTTGTCATTTTCACACAGATCGAAGACAGGCCGATAAATAGGCCATCTTCCCAGAGTTATCAGTGGATGAATCTGTACACATGTCACAGCAATTCTCAACATATCTGCTGATATTGGTAATTATTGGTCCATACGAATGATATGATGTGTGTGCGCGTGCATGCAGGGGACCAGGCCGGGTCAAATAGCTAAAAACGCTGATGTATTCCCTGTGACCTGCTGTGTAACCTAGCGTTGAATTAAAGTAGTGAATACACGCGTCATTGGCTGCTCCGCGGTGTACGGGCGTGACGTGCCTTATGCACGTACGTGCACGTTTAACATATACTGTGGGGACCGGACCTGCTCGAATAACTAAAAGCGCTGATATATTCACTTCGACCCACTATATGACCTAAAGCCAGTATCTAGGAACGCCTGGAGTTAGAATAGTAAACACATGCTCCGTGACGGTCAAAGGCAGGTCCTCCTGTAAACAAGTATCTACATGTATGACGTGTTGTGTATGTGTTTTGAGGGATTGTAGTCGTCATGGTTCAGTACAAGGGCTGTACATCCTGCCCGGCCCTCTCCTCGCTCCATAATTAATATTGCACAGAGGGTACGGGGTGCTGGGTGCCTGCTGCGGGCTCTGGGGTCTAATTAAGAAGGACGCCTGTAGCTGCGACCCCCAGGCAGCGCGTGCATTGTCTGGGGAAATCTAGCGCGCACATGCCAGGCCTGGCAGCCGTCGAGGCCAGAAGCGCTAATCAGAAATCGATAGACTGCTAAACCGCTCCACGGGCAGGGAGGGGGGGCGCCCCCGGCTCCGTCTGTCGGTAGGGGGCTGGCCGGCCTTTTTATTCAGGATACTAAACACCCACGGGCTGTGGATGCCGGGCTCGGCCGTCGTCCGATACAGGCCCCCTTTTAATTAACCTGCTGATGCATAGGGCATTTTATTGTAACAATGGTACCACCGAGGCAGGACAAAAGGTTCCTGCAATAACACATTTTGTGTTACAGAAAAAACAGTTCCTATGCTGAGCCCCATTTACAATACTAAAAGCTCTAACTTTCCTAATGCGAGACCTATTGCGTCTTCCACGGCAATCGGCAGGCAGGCAGAGGGAAACCAGACCAATCGCAAACACAGCGCAAATGGAAGTGAGGTTTTTGCTATGCGGAAAGCAACCTTCCATGAGAGGAATTGTAATTGACATTTGTGCATTGGTTCAAAAGGTGGACTCATTAGCCTTGTTAGGATTATGTTCACGTTCTACACCGGTGCAGGGGGTACTCTTGGTGGTATCACTCTGTTTAATCCTTCCAGGAAGGCTTTAATCACTGGTACTCTGAATGGAGATACGTGTTGTCTATTTTGCAAGGATGCAGCTACTGCTGCTCGGTGTAAACAAATGGATGTGTAAGATAATCCAGATTGCTCTAAATGTAACAGATAACAAATTATGTTCTGTACATAAGCATCAAGTAGCTTGATATTGTTGTTGTTACAATAGATAACACACCGTTTCCATTTTGCTGCATAAGATGCTCTAGTAGTAGGCTTTCTATCCTCCTTGAGAATGTTCATACAGTCTGGTGGTAGTTGTAAATAACCAAACTCTATGACTTCAGGAGGCAAATCGCTAGGTTGAGTTCTTTGGATGTCTGAATTCCCCATGGCTCTGAGTGAGGAGACTGGGTGTGAGATGTAGCTTTTGATGTGGAACCACCGACAGTTCTAACAGGGTGGTGTACCAAGGTTGACAAGCCCATGCCAGGCTACTAAGATCAGTGCGAGGGATGTTTGTCTGAGCTTCCGAACCATTAGTGGAATTAGTGAGAGAGTCGGAAAAGCGTAGGCAAATATCTTTGACCAATTCATCCAGAGAGCATTGCCTTTGGATAGATGGTGTGGGAACCTGGATGTGAAGTTTGGGAATTTTGCGTTGGGTACTGTGGCAAGCAAATCTATCTGTGTAAATCCCCATTGTTGAAAGTATGGAAGAAGAACTTAGGGATGAAGTTCCCACTCATGAACTTGCTGCCTGTGTCTGCTGAGCAGGTCAGAAATTTGATTGTCTACTCCAGGAAGGTGTTCTGCTAGGAGATACATTTTGTGATGAATTGCCCAATTCCAAATGCTTTGTGCAAGGCGTGACAGCTGGAGAGAGTGTGTCCCTCTGTGTTTCTGTAGATCACAGCTTTCCAAACTGTGTGGCGTGACACATTACTGTGTCGCGCCCCAACCGTAAGTGTGTCGCGCGATGAGATGACTTCTGCCGGGAATCGGCAGAGTCGAGCTGCAGGGGCTCTTAGAAGGGGTGAAACAACAACAAAGCCCTATTAGCATGCACAAGGTCTTTAAAGACCTGTGAAGTGCTCGGGTGCGGCTGTGAGCGGACCCGGGCTGCCACACACGACGGGTGGAGGGGGGATGAGTGGGGGCTGAAGCCCTCTGATGCCAATGGGGGTGGGGGCTGAAACCCTTTGATACCCACCTCATCTCCCGTATAAGGCAACCCTCCGGGCACTCATGACCACTGACACATACAGGGTCCCGTCTCATGCCTCCTATAAGGACAGCCTTGGGGTCACTCATGACCAGTAACACGTTTACTGCTAATCCCCCCCACCCGTCCTCCTGTAAGGACACTCTGGGGTCACTCATTGCCCGTACAGTGCCGCTGCCCGCCTCACCCCTCCTGAAAGGGCAGCCAGGGTTGGTCAATCATGGCCAGTGAGTGGCATGTACAGTGCCCCCATAGCATGTCATGTGTGGGCAGGGTGGGGGGACGTGCATAAACTGACCGAGCCTGTTTGGAAGCAGCGTGGGGTTACCCACGCTTGCAGAAGATGGCTTTTACAGGCACTAATCTACTTTCTCTTAGTTAGTCAGTCACCTATGAGCAATAATCCACGCACCACACGATGCATCTCCTGCAGGATGGTCCAACGGTCCAGCGTGGGCGTGGCTGCTGAACTCGGTCCGTCACCATGTATATCAGAACGTGCTGTTAACCTGGCTCAACACTCTCCATTAATATTATCAAGCCAATGAAAGCGGAAGTGTCGCTCCTGCAGGTAAAGCCAGACGTTAGGCAGAAAAGCTACATCCGGGTCAGCATTCGGTGTTCAATTCGTGTTTCTAAGCACTTCCTAGCCTGTGTAGGGAAAGGTGTTGATGGACAGAGAATAAGATGAAAGGATTTGCTAAAGATCACACAGTTTGAGCAAGTGTGGAAGGCAGGATGAAACCACGGATTTTCATGCCGTGGTTTTATCCTTGCTTGCTATTTCAGATGTTTTAACCCCTGATGGACTGCAGGGAATAAAAGATTGCCTAAAAGAGGCTGCGCTTTAGATGACATCTGCAGAAGTATGATTGGGGTGAGGGAGAAAGGGGGGTCCTCAAGGAGTAATTCTAAGAAAGCAATTCGTTAATAAATAATGGTAGAAAACATCCTTTACGCTTTACCATGCAGCTTTTGCCAAACTTTTTTTGTTGAGCAAACTAGAGCCAAAGGTATCAGAGCGCTTTACATGAGCACCAGTTGTGTTACAGACGGACACTTGCATTTTTGTGTATGTGTGTGGCATTGTGTGTGTGGGGGGGGGGTTGTGTGTGTGTGTGGCATTGTGTGTGTGTGGGGGGGTTGTGTGTGTGTGTGGGGTGTGTGTGCGGGGGGGTTGTGTGTGTGTGAGTGGGTTGTGTGTGTGGGGTGTGTGTGTGTGGGGTGTGTGGGGTGTGTGTGGGTTGTGCGTGTGGGGGGTGGTGTGTCTGTGGGGTGGTATGTGTGGAGTGTGTGGGGGGGAAGGGGGTTTGTGTGGGGTGTATGTGTGTGTGGGGGGTGTGGGGTGGGTTGTGTGGGTGTGTATGGGTGGGGTGTGGGAGGGTGTAGGGGTGTGTGTGGGGTGTGTGTGGGGGTGTGTGTGGAGGGGGTTGTGTGGGGTGTGTGTGTGTGTGTGTGTGTGGGGTGGTGTGTCTGTGGGGTGGTATGTGTGGAGTGTGTGGGGGGTGTGGGGGATTGTGTGGGGTGTATGTGTGTGTGTGGGGGGGGTGTGGGGTGGGGTATATGTGTGTGGGGTGTGGGGCCTGAACCCACCATAGGTGGTTCGGGCTCGCTCGCTGCGCTTCCTCGCGTTACCGTGTCCCTGAATTTTTTTTCACAAAAAGGTGTGTCACCAACATGAAAAGTTAGGAAAGCTGTGCTGTAGATAGTACATTGCTGTCATGTTGTCTGTGCGTACTAGGACAGTTTTCCCTACAAGATGAGTGTGAAAAGGTTTGAGTGCTAGGAACACTGCTAGAAGTTCAAGGTAGTTGATGTGGAGACACTTTTGATTGTCTGACCACAGCCCTTGTACTGTGTAATGTTGGAGATGTACACTCCAACCGGTTAAAAATGCGTCTGCTATCAGTACAGTCTGTGGAATGGGGTCTATGGAGGGCTGCCCTTTAGATAAGTTTTGAGGGTTCCATCACTGTAGAGAGCGATGGGTGCGGCCGTAAACCAGCACTAGATCGGTTAATTGACACTGTGACTGATTCCACTGACGCGCTAAACGTTCTTGCAGAGGACGCATGTGAAGCCTTTCATGAGGTACAATTTTTGAGCATTGATTGTGAAACCCAACTGATGAAGTAGGTGTACTGTTACATGAGTGTGTACTATACAGTTCTGGTAAGTGCCTGCTTTGATAAGCCAGTCTTCTAGGTAAGGGAAGACATTGATACACTGTCTTCTGAGATGAGCGGCTACTACTGCAAGACATTTGGTGAACACTTTTGGGGCCGTGGTGACGCCAAATGGAAGTCCTTCGAACTAGTAATGCTTGCCTGCTATCACAAATCTGAGGTATTCGCGATGAGCCGGATAAATTGGAATGTGAAAGTAGACTTTTTTTTAGATCTAGAGTAGACATAAAATCGCCCTGCTGTAAAAGGGGAAGTACTTGTTGAAGAGTCACCATGTGAAAGTGCTCTGGCAGTATCTATTTTTTTAACTGAGATCTAGACTAGGTCTTATCGAGCCGTCCTTTTTGGGAATAAGAAAGTAAAGGGAATAAACTCCTGACCCTTGGTACTGAAGTGGGACTGGTTCTATAGCCCCTTTGAGTAATAGAGAATGCACTTCTTGTGAAAGCAATTGCTGGTGGTCTGGTGACAATTTATGATATTGAGGTGGAATGTTTGGAGGATTGTTGGTAAGCTCCAGGCAATAACCATGTTGGATAATTCCAAGCACCCAGTTGTCGGTTATTATTGATTCCCAAATGGGAAGGAAGTCTTGAAGTCTTCTTCCGACAGGTGTGGAATCGTCGGGGGGAAGTGTGGGGAAGTCACTGTTTATTTGGGAAGGGGAATTGCGGGGTGTGGTGTTTTTACCTCTACCCCAGCGACTATTTCTCCTATCACCTCCCCTGAAAAATCCTCTTGTAAAAGATGATTGGGAATTCCCCTAATAGGAGGAAGTGTTTTGATCTGTCCCTGTGGACTTGGACCCTTCCCTGTAAAAGGAGCGTTGAAAGGAACCTCTATTCGAGGGAGATTGAAGGGTTCCCATCGATTTTGCTACATCCGTCTTTTTTTCATTTTTTCGAGCGCTTGATCAACTTCAAGGCCAAAAAGATGTTTCTTGTCAAAAGTTATTTAGAGAATGGATTGTTGGACTTCAGGTTTGAACCATGTAACCAGGCATGTCTTCGGAGTAGGATGCTAGTATTCAACCCTCTAGCTGCAGTGTTGGATGCATCTAGAGCGCATCTAATAGAAGCGTTGGAAATGAGTTTACCTTCTTGAACTAAATCCTGAGCTTTCGCCTTATGCTCATCTGGGAGAAACTGTAGTAATTGCTCCATTTTGTCCCAGTAGGCCATATCGTATCTTGCCTTGTGAATTAGCAGCACGCCAATGATTAAATCATTTATTTTAAATATTCCTCATTTCTCATCACCACAGTGCCCTGCAGGGCCCTATGTGAGTACCCTCTTTCCTTTTTCACTTCCACACAGTGCACACCACGTTATCAGTCATCCCCAGTTACGATTACAGATTGATAATCTACCTTTTTGAGGCAATACATCGAGTTTTCTCCACCATACCTCATTACTTAAACCTTGGTTATTATTATTTTTTAGGTGTTCCTTCATTACTAGGTCCTGATGAGACCCAACATTGTCAAGTGGGTTGAAATGTCATCGACTAAGTGAAGGGAACCATTTGTCAGCTACTATTATTGTATTAGTAGGCTGTGAGCACTCATTAAGAATTGATCTAATGGTCGCTTTTGTACATTTTTGATGAAACCTTGTTTTTATGTCACAAACAGTCACAACCTTGAAATATAGGTTTCAAAATCACTTGGGACACCTTGCACTGGATTTAAAATAACGTGTTTACATTATATAAATTAACGTATTTTCATACCAAATTCGTGCTATATGCCTTTTCTCTTTCTGACATCTCCTTGCCTTTAATTATTGAGATTCTGCTAGTATGTATTAAAATGTTTGACTAATTGTCCACAGGAACCATTGTTTTCTGTTAAACTGTAAACTTTAGTTTTCAGCACCAAAGCTTTTGGAACAGAGCTGCAATGTCCTTTTGGCACTGAAGATTTCGGCTCCGAGGAATTTTTCTTCATTTTTAGTGTTGACGGTATCGGCTCCAAACCCATTTTGTGCTTAGAACCCAAAAGGTTTTGGCTCGGAAGTGGATTTTGGACAACTCGGTCCTGAGCCGGAAGGCTTATCAGAGTGTTTTGGTGCCAAGCCAAAAGGCAGAGCATCAGAAACCTCTTCTCGGTGCCGACCTTGGCCTGGAGGCAGAGGTGGTGCCGAAGCCTTAGATTTTTTTAGTGATGGTGGGTGGGGGAAGGGGACTTCTATTCTCACGTCCCCTTGTCCCTGCGGCACATCGTCGTCCTCGGGGACAATCTGCAACTCTGACTCGGATTCAGACGCAGCTGAGGCCTATTCTTCTTCGGCTGCTGAGACCTCCTCTTGCTCGGAGTCTTTGCCGAAGATATCCGGTGTGTCATCTAACTGCTGCCGCTGCATCTCTCGACATCATGCCCGACGATCACCGAGCGTTTTCTTCGATCTGAAGGATCAGCACAGTTGTCTCAGTCTTGTTCTTTGTGCTCTGGAGACAAGCACAAGTTACACACCTGATGCAAGTCCATACGTGGATACTTAGTGTGGCACATGGAGCAGAATTTGAATGGAGTCTGTTCCATCGACAAGGAGTCGGACCGACGTGGATAGGCTGGAAGTACGCCCGCAAATCGTCTGATCGAAATGGAGATTTCTTGATGATCGAGTCATACCGTGGAGATAGGGAAACACGTCTGAAAACAATACAGTCGAGGGTAGAGTGGATCGCGCTCCAATGGGACCCGAGGAACGATTGTGAAGCAGAGCGTAGCAATACACGTCCGAAACTGATGGCGGGAAAAAAACAATCTAACAATGGAGTCAATGCCCATGGGCACTATCACCGAAAGGAGGAGTCACCTCACCTCGTGACTTCAAAGACTTCTTCGAACAAAAACAACTTGCAAACATCAGGACCTAAGGACCTAACACTAGATGGCAGGAGAATGCAAAGCCTGTGATCTACAGCTCACATGCCTTGAACACTCATTTTCTAGTTACGACGGAAAGTCATTTGTGAATATTGTATTAAATTGAACAAAGATGAAATTCTTGAAAGCTATATAACACAGGAAGGGGAGATGTGACTGTGCCCATTGGAGAGGGAGAAGAAACACCACCTGAAGGTACGCCAGGTCGCATTATGGTGACAGATGCAGGTTTTCAGACATGTCTTTGGCTCGCACAATGGCATAAGATCACAGGGAAAGATGGTACTTTGCAGTTTCCCAGTAACGGAACATTCAATGTGAGAATTATTGAGATTTTGAGGAGGAAATTATATGAAATGAGATCGCCTCCTAGACTTACCCAATATGAAGCACTTAATGCTTGGGAAGATGCTGCTCATCCTGAAAAAAAGAGAGCACTATCAGGGGAGAGTCAAGAAAGCCAAACGTATTTGTACGGATGCTGGGTGGAATACACAACAGAAAACCTGGATAATTGACATAATTGAGGGAACTCAATTATATCCTGTACTGACTACTGAGGGAGAAGAGAAGGGTAAATGCAAGGAAAAGAAAAAGCATATAGAGACAGAAGGGTATGAGGATAATCTTGAAGATAGTGACAGCGAGCTAGATGATTTTGTGACCAAATTATTTTTGAATCGTCCACCTCCATATAATGAAATACCATAAAAGTCCACATTTGTAAAGCGCACAATCACCCGTAAGGGTCTCTAGGCGGTGGGGGCCGTCGGGAAGATTAAGCGAGCTATTGCCCAGAGTCACATGGTGCTGGGCTAACCTGCCGCCGGAGCCGGGGATCGAACCGTGGTCCCCAGATTCCAGCGTCAGTCGCCCTGGCCGCGGCGCCACACCTCTCCATTTGTTGGGCCTAGTAATGCGCCTGTTGGGGGAACCTCAAATGTGCCTTCTGCACCATTCAATGCAAATCCAAATTGATTTGGAGAAAATTCAGTAACAACAGTTTCTTCCACATCACATGCTCTAAATGCTCCAGATACTTTGACAGTTCCAGTCACTACAGGTCCTGTAGTTCCTTTGTATAGGCCTAGAGCAGCAGGAAACACCACACATACTTAAGATGTTCCTACTGGGACAAGGCTGAAGCTGATAATTCAACAGGTTCAGTACCGAGAAATGTGCCTCAGACTGCTGTACGTCCCACACAAGGGGGCACTTTCGGGGTTTCCCATGCAACCTCCACCTCGAATCAGGCATTGATCAACTGGTCTCAAAGGTTTTCCCAGACCGTCACCCCTTTTCATGCCCAAGCCAGGTGCCCCACCAATGATGAACTGCAGTCCTCCTAGGGCAGAAGTGCCTACGGGAACGCCTGCTTCTGAAATGTCCTTTCTTCCTTCATCGCTTTGCTTAAGCAGTGGTACCTCCAGTGAAGAAATAATAATTCAAAATACTCCAGCATAACAACCAGGTCTTTCTGCTTCGAGAATTCGATGATTTCCTCTGAGGTCCGGATACCTGACAACTAATGGAAATACTGGGACAAATGTAGGAGCTACTGCTCAGACTACTGAAATAGAAAGGGTCATGGATGTAGCTAAATTGAAAATTGACATGGAATAAATGATAGTTGGAACTCAGTCCAACTCGATTAGAGGCTTGTCAGGATGACAAAATATTATTCCTGTGTAAAGACTTTAGCAGACCTGCCAGACAGGCTCATGATAGACTTGCAGAACTAGCGCAGGATTGACATTCAAAGATCCAAAGTCTTAGAGAGAAGCTACAGGTTGAGCTTTAACAACCGAGATATTGTTAACATTCGCCCATCTGGATTGAAATTGTAGATTAGAGAGTTGATGCCCTATGTATGAAAATGGAGCAAGCTGGACAAGTTTGAAGGTAGATGGTCAAATAAAAAGGAGACAAAGAAAGTCGGATACAAATGCCTCCATCTGAATAAGAGGAGGACAAGGAAAATGTACACATGCTACCCATGAGAGAAGTGCGTGGTGGAGAGTATGTACATGTGCTGTGGATTAGGGCTGATCTTGCATCCTTCACAAATGTCTTCCCGCAATTGAGAGAAAATCCTGTGAAATGGTACAGACAAGTTGAGCGATTTGTGAAAATATCTAAAGTTTTATGGACTGATCTGGATACCTTATTTGAAATTGTGGTTCGGAGTCGGAGTCGTGCCAGAGTCCTGCCCGTCTGCGCCCGTCAGCGCTAAGGAGGCGCCTTGCGCCAGAGATACTGTGCCTTACAAACCAGTCATAGGTACGAATTTGAGGGAGGAGCTACTTATTATCCGACAGCTGTCCCTACACTGTGAGCATTCCTCTCTTGACCCGGTGTGTGGCCCTTATCAATGTCCATGTGGCAATTTTGTTCTTAACTCCCCAACCCCTATTAGAGCTCTTATTGAGCCCCCTCCTATTGCTTCCCTGCCCACCGAGCCTTCGGCTCCTAGGGATCTCAAGATTTGGAATCTTAATGTTAGGTCACTGGTTAAACACCATTCCGCTATTCACGACCTTATCTTGGAGGAGGCCCCTGATATTTTTTTCATGACCGAAACCTGGCTCCATGATGAGGCCATGGCCGAAGTGAACTTAGCACTCCCTCCAGAATATTCCATCTACACTCATAATCGTAACTCTAGGGGTGGGGGTATTGCAGTAGTAGTTAAATCATGCTACCCGTGTATTTGGAAGAAACTAGCCATGGATGGATGCGAAAGTGCTCATTTCCGTATTACGGTTAATCACCATTTTACCTTTTCTGGGCTTCTGATTTATAGACCCCCTGGTAACGACACCACCTTTAGAAAGGCTCTCCCAGAAACGGTGAGCTCTCTTCCGATAGGTTCGGCTAACTTCAGTGTCCTCGGTGGTCTTAACCTCCATTTTGACCTCTGTCATACCCCAGCTATTGGTAGTACATTGGCAGATTTAGAGGTACTGCAGTTAAGTCAGGTGGTTACTCACCCCACGCATGTGGGCGGACACATTCTGGACCCCATATTTACTAATCTGACAGTGGTAAATAACTTACCGCCGATTCCTGTAGCCTGGTCAGATCATTTTTTAGTGGAACTACACCTTGCGATTAGAGACCCCCTTTTAAAACCATGGACAGAGTAGTCTTTAAAGGTCCATGGAACAAACTAAAACTTGAGGACTTCCATCGGGTGCTAAGTGAATTTCCGCTTGGCCCTTTTAACGACGTTGAGTCTGGCTATGATCTCTTCTGTGATTGGGTCTCTCAGGCACTTGACTCCCTGATCCCTGCTACGTGGAGTAAATGTTGCTCTTTTGAACCCAGTCCATGGTATGACAGCGCCTTATTGCTCCTGAAAAAATCCTGTAAACAAGCGGAAAGAGAATGGCGTAAAACCTATGATGCAGAGAAAAAAACACAGTACTTAGCTAAAACCAAAATTTACCATAGAGCCATCTGCATGGCGCATGCGGCTTACTACTCCCTAGAGTTCAAACGCAGTCCTAATCCTTCGAAGCTGATCTTTAAAGTTCTTAAAGACCTGACAGCGAAAAGAGCCCCAGCAGCTGAGATATGCTCAGAGTCCCACTGTGAAGAGCTTGCTATCTTCTTTTTGGAAAAGGTGCATACTATCTATCGCTCCTTTCCTAATACCATCCCTCAGAGTGAAGACCAGAGGCCTAATTCTACTCCTAATGTGGTCCTATCTAAATTCCCTGGTATTTCAGAGGTAGAGTTTGATAGGCTGGTGGCCAAGATAAAATCCGGGTCTCCTGCCGACCCGCTTAGACCTGTGCAGTTTAGAGAGTCGGCTGCACTTTGCCTTCCCCCGTGCGCCAACTCATCAATCTTTCATTCTCCTCAGGGACTGTACCTACTAAGTGGAAACAAGCCTATGTCACTCCTATTTTGAAGAAGCCCATGTTGGACCCTCTCAAACTGGAGAATTATCGTCCAATTTCTCTTCTCCCATGGGCCGCGAAGGTTGCGGAGGCTCATGCCAATGGTATCTTGACTAAACACCTCCAGACTGCCAACACCCTGAACCCCTCCCAGAATGGATTTCGGGCAGGACATAGCACAGAGACTGCTCTCCTTGCTATGACAGAACATCTGCGCTCCGTGCTCGACTCTGGTCAGACTGCGGCACTGGTGTTACTCGACCTCAGTGCCGCGTTCGACACGGTCTCACACGCGATTCTGCTGCAACGTCTGGGAGAAGCAGGTGTCTCTGACTTAGCACTTGAATGGTTTCGATCATTTCTAGCGGATCGCTCATTTTGGGTCGCCACACCTCCTTTCGAGTCTAAGCCCTATTCCATCGAGCAGGGAGTGCCTCAGGGGTCGGCACTTAGCCCCATGTTGTTTAATATCTATGTGCAGCCGCTGGCTGCGGTCGCCAAACAGTGGGGCCTGACTATGGTTTCATATGCTGACGACACGCAGCTGGCGGTTGCACTCAGTGGGGACTCCGACTCTGAGGCCTCTAGGTTCAGGGATGGGTTTGACAGCAGTGTCCGGCTGGATGACAGCTAACCGTTTACAGCTCAATGCTAAGAAAACGGAGGTCCTTATTGTTGGTAAGCATAGCAACCTCTGGGGTGTTCAGTGGTGGCCTCCAGAACTGGGTCCAGTACCCATCCCGGTACCCGAGGTTAAAAACCTGGGGGTCTGGTTAGACCCCGCCCTCAGTTTCTGTGGACACACAAAAAAAGTGGCCGCTACATGCTTTGGCATTTTGCGTGGGCTGAGGTCAATCCTGAAATTCTTTGACGCCCCCACTAGGCAGCTGATATTTCAGGCCACCATACTCTCGCGGCTTGATTACGCAAGCTCGCTCCTGTTGGGGGCCAATCAGGCAGAAGTTATCCGGATGCAGCGTGTGCAGAATGCGGCGGCCAGAGCCTTGGTGGGTCTACCCAGGTTCTGTTCCGCGAAGGAAACCATCCGGAAACTCCATTGGCTGCCCATGGTCCAAAGGATAGAGTTCAAGACACTATGTCTTTCTTTCAAGATTCTTAAACTGTCCTCTCCCCAGATCCTGGAGCATCTTCTCACCCCCTATGTTCCCTCCCGTTCTCTGAGGTCTTTGGGTCAAAATCTGACTATAATTCCACGGTTCAAACGCTGCAGGGCGGGAGGACGTTCCTTCCGCTATCTAGCGGCTAGGCTTTGGAACTCATTACCAGCTCACATTCGCGCCTTAGATGATCTGCTCACATTCAGGAGGGCGATCAAAACCTACCTTTTCCCCCCTGGACTCTAACTTACTGCCCTCTGTTACTACTCTCTGGTTTTCTTTTGTTCTGTATGTCCCTTCTGCCAGTCAAAGCGCCGGGACCCCGCATTGCTGGGGCAGCTGTGCGCTATAGAAGTTGTGATAACATAACATAACATAACATAACATAACATAACAAGTGACTTGTGGGTTGAATGCAAGTTTGCTGTTGACTGGCCCCATTCGCTAGTCTTGCCTCAATTAGTGATGAAAAAATATCATCCGGCGATTACCCATTTAAAATCGAAAATTTGTCCCAAACAGATCGATTTGGTCAAGATAGATAGGACGACGCAGGAATCTAAAGAGTCGATTCATGCTTACTATGGGAGATTGTTGGAGGCATTCAACAGTTCAGTGGGACAGAGAATATCTCAGCAAAGGAGATGAGACATTTTGTTTACAGATTTGTGCATGGGTTGAGACCTGAGGTTAGATTCATGATTTGGCAACATTTGATTTGTTGGCAGAGTAAGTCCATTGGCGAGATCCTGCAATATGCAAAATATTGCAGCAATTAATTGGGAATGAACCCCACAAAGTTGAAATAGAAGCTGGTGACTATACAAATGAAAGCAAAAGACACAAAGGCAGCACAGAGAGGTGAGAGTAAGCTGGTTATTGATAATGATGTCCCTATGCAGGGGGAATATCAACAAGTCCCTACCATGCATGGTGTTAATGGTTTTCAACAGCAGGAATTTCAGCAGCAGGGTGGAGGATGAGGTGTGCCAGTTGATCCGAGAACAGGAGTTGATGTGCCAACTTTAAGGAAAACTAACCCTTTCCACGTCTGCGGCAAGTTGTGGCATTGGATGCACAAATGTTGATTTTACACTGGAAACATTGTACATGGAAATCAGGTTCAGATTGGTGGGTTTGTGCAGTCTCTAGGAAATAATACGGTTCAACTACAGTAGGTACAGAGACAAGGAGTTCAAAATCTCAATGTACCCCAAGTCCAAGAAATGAAAGTTCCAAAACCTCGATGCAACAACAGAAAGATGTGAATGTTCAGAGATACAATATATAAATTAGGTCCCCAATGCAAACATTAAACCCTTTGTGAATCAGAACATGCCCTAGCAATATACTATGCTTCAAGTGGATGATTTCAACGACAGGGCCTGAGAGTGGAGGAGGATTGCATACTTTGCACAATCTTAGAGGTAGACCAGAGTGGTCCCTATGTGGATAGTGAGGAAAGCGGTAATCCTGTCTCATTCCCCACCGACACTGGTGCTACCAGCTCTACTGTGAGAACAACAGAGGTCTAAACCTATTCCTTTCAGAAGAAAGTTGTAGGAGTTGCTAATTAACAAATGACTAGCCCAGGTTCAGAAGATGTACCTGTCAAAATAGGGTTTTTGAGGATCACCACCAATTTGTGGTGTGTGATTCAAGTCCTGTCAATTTACTTGAATGAGACCTTTTATGCAAACTAAATTGTTGCATTTATTGCACCCCAAATGGTATGAATTCCACACTCATGATGAGGACATTGTCTTCAAACATGTCCCACAGAAATCAGTCATTGGAACGTACCCTTTACTGACTAAAGATGATCTACCCCTGGAGTTGAGAGACACAGTGTTACCTGAAATCTGGGAATTTTCAAGTAAAGACATCAGCCTTATCAAAGTACTGTGAAGCCAAATGCTGAATTTCCAAGATTCTCACAAAACAATTTGACTCCCGAAACCATTGCTGAGATTACCCCTGTAATTGGCTCGATTACTGAACAAGGCATTCTGAAAACAAGCATTGGCATTGCCAATAGGTCTCGCTTGTGGGACCTTATAAGTATTTAGTTTTGCAGCACAATATCCGATTATGCAACAAGGATATTGTGCTGCAAAACTAAATACTTATAAGGTCCCACAAGCGAGACCTATTGGCAATGCCAATGCTTGTTTTAAGTGTGAGGAAAATGAAATAAGGAGCTAAACATGTTTGTCTCAGGCTGGTGTGTGCAGTACCACTGCTAGCCATCAGGTGGAGACAGATGTTTATTTTACAGCACACGTTGTACACGTACAAGTCAGTCGGTGCCTAGCAGTAGAATAACGAGCTTCCAAACAGACCGCGACAAGCATTTTTTTCGTCGAGGAGTGGGTGTGTGTATTTTATACCAAGTGATGAGGAAAGTTCAGCAGATACAAGACGTGGCCTGCTGTGCAATATTCTGACGAGAAATGTTCGACGGAATAGGCTACGTCAGCACGGCCATTGTCTGCCCTAAGTAGGCGCTCTTATCCCCGTGTAATTAAGCGCTAGAAATGTTTCACAATTAGTCTGCATTATTATGGCAATTTCCCAGTAATTTGGGCATACCCTTGGCAGTTATATACTTTGATATAAATTCGAAATCGAAAGTACAAACAGAAGTAACGTTTGACTTGGTGAAGACACCTACAAGCTTCGTTAGAAGACTTCTTATTACTGTAAATAAAAATATCTTAAGAAATAAGATCGTCGGATATCCCAAAACATAAATTTTTTGAGCATTATTAACATCTGCATGAAAATGTATTTTATTATTACTATTTATTCTTTGCCAAGCACTCATCACTGATCTGGGCAGCAGTCAAAGTGCATAAATAAAAGTAAGTGAACTCTGATCCTGGGGGATTTTGGTAGATGTTTACGTACAGACATACACAATACATACCTTAAATGGAAAATATAAATGCAACTTACCTTTATCTGTCGGGAAAAAAAATTGGGTAGGAAAACTAGTTTGGTTAATGCAATCACTTTAGGCCCCTGCATGCTACAAGCGGGGACGCATTTTTAGTTTGAAGAATGTGATAAGCTGAAGGAGGAGGGGGTGCGAGGGATGAGGGAACACGGCCTGGGGGAAGCTGGCTGGGGAGGGGGAGGAGAAATGCAAGGAAGGCTGTGTGCGGCGTAATTAGGGGAGGAGAAGCCGAGAAGCCGCAGAGCGCATGCTGGGCGAAGCCCTTTGATGTGCTGTGCGGCAAATGGAGGGAGGGTGATGCGCGTTCATGTTTGAACACGTGGTTCACGTGAACTTGATGAAAACACCAGCAAAAAGCTGGTGGATTCACGAGAATTTTCGCCACTTGAATTCTCGCTCCGCTCGATGCGCATGCGCGCATCTATAGGTCGCGAGACCTAAAAAGAATGGGGTGTCCATGTAACACACCCATCATGGGTTTATAGAAACCCAATAGCAAGTGCCGCATTGTTCCGGACCTGTAAAAAGTAAATTTAATAGTAGTTCTTTATTGTCCTGTGATACTGAATTCTGCCTTGATATGGTTCACTGTCATTAATTTGTGTCAAGACTTTTTTCTATTCACTTGCATGAGAATAGCCAGTTTCTCTTTGCTTTCCATTTCGACAGCTGTGTCTTGGCATGGTGCAGAGTCCCACAAGGATATATGGAGAGCCCCTCAATCTTCAATCAGAAACTCAAAAAGAACCTAGAATCTTTAGTGAGGCCTCAGCCTTTAGTCCTAGTTCAATACATTGAGGACCTATTAGTGGCACCAAATACCCAAGAGGCTTGTAAACATCATACTATTGCTTTGCTGAACCACTTAGCTGAGAATGGACATAAAGGCCCCCATTAGGATGGCGGGCGGACTATGCCCGCCCGCCATCCTCCTGGTACAAGGGACCGCCCGCCATAAGGGCGGGGGTCCCGTGGGGAGAATTAGGATGCGCCCGCCACATTGGCGGGCGCATCCTGTATTTTTACCATTGCGGCGGGCGGTGCTGAAAGAACCGCCCGCCGCAATGGAAAAAATACATGTTGTGCATTTCAAAGCACAACGTGACAGGCACCGCGCGGTGCCTGCCACATTGTACTTTGAAACCCATGTGCACCCCCACACCCCTGGAGTCGCTGGCAACGGGCCCCCAGAGCAGACTCCGCATGCCTTTTAGTGGCGGGGTTGTACGGCATTACAACGCGGGCTTTTGCCCCGCATGCCATTACAACACAGCTTTTACAACGCAAGTCATTACAACGACTTGCGTTGGGGGGCGCTGGATAGTGGAATAGTTTAATTTTTTATTCCAACTCCAGCCCACGTTGACAGTAGGAAAGGTGTTGGATAGAAAATTAAACTATTCCCTATCCTACATCGCCCTCCAGCGTGAGTCGTTGTAACAACTTGCGTTGTAATAGCAACGTTGTAATAGCAGTGCGGGGTAATGCCTGCGTTGTTAAGGATGTTTCCCCCGTGGTGACATTACGAAAGATATACGTCTTTTTGGCACATAGATTGCCCCTTATGAGACCAGTACAGCCAGAACTGCCAAGCAGGGTCATCCCTGGACTCAAAACAAGCATCCTGGGACCGGTTTCAGGGTATCACCCATCATCAACCAGGCTGGCTGGAATCCACTGGCACAGCAAGCAAGGGACCCATGTCTGGGTATACTCATCCCACTTAGGGCGAAAAATGCTGCAGCAGCAAACAATGGACAGAATGCTGAATGAATCAAACATTCAAGAGTACTGGGTTAAATCCATCGTTCTTTTGCTCACACCGCCACCCCAGTTTGGACCCAGCCATATGCAAATCAGTCTTGACCCTGCTCCTCATGGGAACAGTCCAGCCCAAACTGCCAAGCCAGGTCCTCCCTGAACCGGAAACAGCATCCTTGGACTGGTTACAGTGTATCACCACTCATCAGCCAAGTTAGCTTGAATCAACAGCGAGTCAGGGACTCACATCTTGGCACACGTATCCCACTTGGGTTGAAAAATGCTGCGGCAACACATGATGGATGCAGCACTTTTAGAAAGTTAGCATTTTCTTACTTAAAACATTTGGTGCCTTCTGCCTGTCTTGAATACACGTCTGGGGTAGGTGACCGCTGATTTCCTGAATTCCCTGTAGACAGCCACACACAAAGGAAGGGTAGGTGTGACTGAGTAGCCATCAGTATGTTGATGGGTCATCTTGAAGCAGGATTGGGGAGGAGCTGACAATTTACACCTGAAAGGGATAGATTCTATCCCCTAAAAAGGGTTTCATACTCCCTGTAGTGAATCTGGAGCCAAGGTAGGAAAGGCACAGTCTTGTAAACTTCAAAGCATCTCTTTGAAGTCTCCCTACTTTAAAGGCCAAACTGGGTAAGAGTACTGGACCTCTGAAACCCTGAACTTAAAACATTTCTGGAATTGAGGACATTTTGCTAGGAAGCAGGACTGCTGTGCTGCCAGGAGGGACTGCCACTTTGCTGAACTACTTTGCTGTGTTTGCCTGCTGCTCCTTGCCTGGGAGTGAGAAGGACTGCACCTGCTCTCTACATCCTAGAACATACGTTTCTATAAAGGCTTGTTAGCTTGCCTCCTGCTGCTGAAGTCTCAGGGATATCTGAAACTTCACTTTCATCTTAAACCCAGAATCTGGATTTTACTTGCTGTAAATCTTGCTCTGTCAAGTGGTGCCAATCCAGTCCAGGGCCCTTGGAAGTGAGTTTAAGGAGCTGCATCTGCAAGAACCTATGCATCGACAACGCAGCGCCATTCGGAGCCGGTGCATCGCTTGGTGCTAGATCTGGATTGATGCATCCCAGCGGCTGCAGTGTCTGGGACCGACGCATCGCATTCGGAACAGCTGCATTGCCTCCGGAATCACAGCTTCGGAACCAATGTATTGGTGCCACTGCTTGGAGATAATCTGCCCCTCCAGCGCAGATTAACACGGCGCATGGCATTCGGAACTGCTACACTCTGGATTCACCGCTTCATCCCTGGAACCGACGCATCGCCACTACTCGATGGAGAAATCCGGCGCAACCTCTCAACTGCATGGGGAGCATCGACGCATCGTACCCCGCATTTTGTGCTGTGACATCGATTAAGGTACTTTGCTCAGCAAGCACTGCGTTGGGCCTGTAGCCGGCCAACACTCCATCATGGACAGCCTGAACTCTTGATTTTGTCCAGTCTAGCGTGACCATTTTAACTCCGTAAGTTCTATTTGCTTCTAAGATCTATCTTTACACATATTCTTTAAAAATTAATATCTTGACTTCTATTTATTGGACTTTTGTCTTTATTCTTTAGCTATTTAATATTTTTTGTATTATTTTAGATAATGTAGTATATAATTAATTTTTAAAATATTGAAAGTAAATTTACATCTTCTAATTTAATAAACATAATTATTTAGTTTTTATTTATGTTATTGTTTTATGTGTATAGATGTATTTGTAATTTATATTTTTAAATAATTTATAAGTTAATAAAATAATTATTAAAACTGATTATTAAGGGGCCCATTCCGGTTCTGTAAAATTTCCCCGTATGGAGCGTTTATCCCGTACGAATCGTCAGCCTCAACGTCCCCGTACGTACGATCCAGTACGATCCAAACCCTAAGCAGATCTCCGTACGAATCGTACCAAACACCATACGACAAAAAAATACATACGATTTGTATCCGGTTCACGCAGTATGCTACGTCCGTACGTAAACAAGCAGCAGTTTCCGGCCCAGCAAGTACGATTCGTATCGGCGACACTCCGTACGACCCATTTTCTACGGGAGCTGAAAACGTCCGTAAAAGCAGAGTCCAGCCTGAAACGCACCCCCGGTACACGACATACACGCCATGAGCCCCATCGTCCGTGTCATCCCAGTATTGCACGCCTACGACCTGGTGCACAGAAACCGATGACGGCGCAGACAGTGAGTACAACGTACCTCAACAACGGAAGTGTACTTGTACGGTGCGTCTGACACGCTCGCCTATACCACCATATCAATAGTGATACAAGCCACACACACGCCATGAATGTTGGGGTACGGTGCGTTTCACACGCTCGTGTATGGCACCATTGCAATAGTGATACGAGCCGCACACACGCCATGAAAGTTGGGGTACGGTGCATTTCACGCGCTCGCATATGGCACCATTGCAATAGTGATACGAGCCGCACACACGCCATGAATGTTGGGGTACGGTGTGTTTCACACGCTCGCGTATGGCACCATTGCAATAGGAATACGAGCCGCACACACGCCATGAATGTTGGGGTACGGTGCGTGACATCTGAGGGGTGGGTGGAAATGACTCCCAGCATAGGGCAACAGTATGGGTGTGGGTGTATTTGACTCCCAGCAGTGTCCAGACATATGAGGGGTGGGCGTATATGACTCCCTGCAGTGTCCAGACATATGAGGGGTGTGTGCAGAGGACTCCCAGCATAGGCCAACAGTATGGGGGTGGGTGTATATGACTCCCAGCAGTGTCCAGACACATGAGGGGTGGGTGGATATGACTCCCAGCATAGGCCAACAGTATGGGTGTGGGTGTATATGACTCCCAGCAGTGTCCAGACATATGAGGGGTGGGTATAAATGACTCCCAGAAGTGTCCAGAAATATGAGGGGTGGGTGGATATGACTCCCAGCATAGGCCAACAGTATGCGTGTGGGTGTATATGACTCACAGCAGTGTCCAGACATATGAGGGGTGGGTGTATATGACTCCCAGCAGTGTCCAGACATATGAGGGGTGGGTAGATATGACTCCCAGCATAGGCCAACAGTATGGGGATGGGTGTATATGACTCCCAGCAGTGTCCAGACATATGAGGGGTGGGTGTATATGACTCCCAGCAGTGTCCAGACATATGAGGGGTGGGTGGATATGACTCCCAGCATAGGCCAACAGTATGGGGGTGGGTGTATATGACTCCCAGCAGTGTCCAGACATATGAGAGGTGGGTATATATAACTCCCAGTAGTGTCCAGACATATGAGGGGTGGGTGAATATGACTCCCAGCATAGGCCAACTGTATGGGTGTGGGTGTATATGACTCCCAGCAGTGTCCAGACATATGAGGGGTGGGTGTATATGACTCCCAGCAGTGTCCAGAACTATGAGGGGTGGGTGGATATGACTCCCAGCATAGGCCAACAGTATGGGTGTGGGTGTATATGACTCCCAGCAGTGTCCAGACATATGAGGGGTGGGTGTATATGACTCCCAGCAGTGTCCAGACACATGAGGGGTGGGTGTATATGACTTCCAGCAGTGTCCAGACATATGAGGGGTGGGTGGATATGACTCCCAGCATAGGCCAGCAGTATGAGGGTGGGTGTATATGACTCACAGCAGTGTCCAGACATATGAGGGGTGGATGTATATGACTCCCAGCAGTGTCCAGACATATGAGGGGTGGGTGGATATGACTCCCAGCATAGGCCAACAGTATGGGTGTGGGTGTATATGACTCCCAGCAGTGTCCAGACATATGAGGGGTAGGTGTATATGACTCCCAGCAGTGTCCAGACATATGAGGGGTGGGTGTATATGACTCCCAGCAGTGTCCAGACATATGAGGGGTGGGTGGACATGACTCCCAGCAGAGGCCAACTCTATGAGGGTGGGTGTATATGACTCCCAGCAGTGTCCAGACATATGAGGGGTGGGTATATATGACTCCCAGCAGTGTCCAGACATATTAGGGGTGGGTGGATATGACTCCCAGCATAGGCCAACAGTATGGGTGTGGGTGTATATGACTCCCAGCAGTGTCCAGACATATGAGGGGTAGGTGTATATGACTCCCAGCAGTGTCCAGACATATGAGGGGTGGGTGGATATGACTGCCAGCATAGGCCAACAGTATGGGGGTGGGTGGATATGACTCCCAGCAGTGTCCAGACATATGAGGGGTGGGTGGATATGACTCCCAGCAGTGTCCAGACATATGAGGGGTGGGTGGATACGACTCCAAGCATAGGCCAACAGTATGGGTGTGGATGTATATGACTCCCAGCAGTGTCCAGACATATGAGGGGTGGGTGGATATGACTCCCAGCATAGGCCAACAGTATGGGTGTGGGTGTATATGACTCCCAGCAGTGTCCAGACACATGAGGGGTGGGTGGATATGACTCCCAGCATAGGCCAACAGAATGGGTGTGGGTGGATATGACTCCCAGCAGTGTCCAAACATATGAGGGGTGGGTGGATATGACTCCCAGCAGCGTCCAGACATATGAGGGGTGGGTGGCTATGGCTCCCAGCATAGTCCAACAGTATGGGTGTGGGTGTATATGACTCCCAGCATAGGCCAACAGTATGGGGGTGGGTGTATATGACTCCCAGCAGTGTCCAGACATATGAGGGGTAGGTGTATATGACTCACAGCAGTGTCCATACATATGAGGGGTGGGTGGATATGACTCCCAGCATAGGCCAACAGTATGGGTGTGGGTGTATATGACTCCCAGCAGTGTCCAGACATATGAGGGTTGGGTGGATATGACTCCCAGCATAGGCCAACAGTATGGGGATGGGCGTATTTGACTCCCAGCTGTGTCCATACATATGAGGGGTGGGTGGATATGACTCCCAGCATAGGCCAATAGTATGGGTGTCGGTGTATATGACTCCCAGCAGTGTCCAGATATATGAGGGTTGGGTGGATATGACTCCCAGCATAGGCCAACAGTATCGGGATGGGCGTATTTGACTCCCAGCAGTATCCAGACATCTGAGGGGTGGGTGGATATGACTCCCAGCAGTATCCAGACATCTGAGGGGTGGGTGGATATGACTCCCAGCAGTGTCCAGACATATGAGGGGTGGGTGGATATGACTCCCAGCATAGGCCAACAGTATGGGTGTGGGTGTATATGACTCCCAGCAGTGTCCAGACATATGAGGGGTGGGTGGATATGACTCCCAGTATAGTCCAACAGTATCGGTGTGGGTGTATATGACTCCCAGCAGTGTCCAGACATATGAGGGGTGGGTGGATATGACTCCCAGCATAGGCCAACAGTATGGGTGTGGGTGGATATGACTCCCAGCAGTGTCCAGACAGATGAGGGGTGGGTGTATATGACTCTCAGCATTGTCTAGACATATGAGGGGTGGGTGTATATGACTCCCAGCAGTGTCCAGACATACAAGGGGTGGGTGTATATGACTCCCAGCAGTGTCCAGACATATGAGGGGTGGGTGAGTATGACTCCCAGCATAGGCCAACAGTATGAGGGTGGGTGTATATGACTCACAGCAGTGTCCAGAAATATGAGGGGAGTGTGGATATGACTCCCAGCAGTGTCCAGACATATGAGGGGTGGGTGGATATGACTCCCAGCATAGGCCAATAGTATGGGGGTGGGTGTATATGACTCCCAGCAGTGTCCAGACATATGAGGGGTGGGTTGATATGACTCCCAGGATAGACCAACAGTATGGGTGTGGGTGTATATGACTCCCAGCAGTGTCCAGACATATGAGGGGTGGGTGTATATGACTCCCAGCAGTGTCCAGACATATGAGGGGTGGGTGGATATGACTCCCAGCATAGTCCATCAGTATGGGCGTGGGTGTATATGACTCCCAGCAGTGTCCAGACATATGAGGGGTGGGTGTATATGACTCCCAGCAGTGTCCAGACATATGAGGGGTGGGTGGATATGACTCCCATCATAGGCCAACAGTATGGGGGTGGGTGTTTATGACTCCCAGCAGTGTCCAGACATATGAGGGGTGGGTGGATATGACTCCCAGCAGTGTCCAGACATATGAGGGGTGGGTGGATATGACTCCAAGCATAGGCCAACAGTATGGGGGTGGGTGGATATGACTCCCAGCAGTGTCCAGACATATGAGGGGTGGGTGTATATGACTCCCAGCAGTGTCCGGACATATGAGGGGTGGGTGGATATGACTCCCAGCATAGGCCAACAGTATGGGGGTGGGTGTATATGCTCCCAGCAGTGTCCAGACATATGATTGGTGGGTGGATATGACTCCCAGCATAGGCCAACAGTATGGGGCTGGGTGGATATGACTCCCAGCAGTGTCCAGACATATGAGGGGTGGGTGGATATGACTCCCAGCAGTGTCCAGACATATGAGGGGTGGGTGGATATGACTCTCAACATAGACCAACAGTATGGGGGTGGGTGCATATGACTCCCAGCAGTGTCCAGACATATGAGGGGTGGGTGGATATGACTCCCAGCATAGGCCAAAAGTATGGGTGTGGGTGTATATGACTCCCAGCAGTGTCCAGACATATGAGGGGTGGGTGTATATATCTCCCAGCAGTGTCCAGACATGTGAGGGGTGGGTGCAGAGGACTCCCAGCATAGACCAACAGTATGGGGGTGGGTGCATATGACTCCCACCAGTGTCCAGACATATGAGGGGTGGGTGGATATGACTCCCAGCACAGGCCAACAGTATGGGGGTGGTTGTATATGACTCCCAGCAGTGTCCAGACATATGAGGGGTGGGTGCAGAGGACTCCCAGCAGTGCTCAGATATAGGGGGGTACATGATCATCTGCATACCACAACTACATGGGGGTATGTGGACATCCCTAACTTGTGACTTTCATGATAGTGCCATAGCAACACATCACTTACAGCAGTGTCCCAATGCATGGAGGATGGATTTCTGTCACACACTGCGTGACACACCACATGTGGGCGTGATGTCAAATTCCACATGCATACCCACCCATGGAGGTTGCTGGCTAAATACACACCCTACTATCGTGACACAATAGTGTATAGTGATGTACCAGCCCACCAAACAAAGAGAGTGAAAGGGAACACACACTGTCACGTACATCCCTGGGCTGATATTAATGTCCATGTGGTGGTCAGACCACCAAGATGTAGTCTCTCATGGAAGGAATAGGGTTGAAAACCCTTAGATACAATGCTCAAAATTGTGAGTCAAGTGCCCAAATAACCTGCAGAACAATTCCCAACATAAGGGTAGGCTGTGATAACACACATGCATAGTGGCAAAAAGGGTGAATGTGTCCATGAAGGCATTTGTACATACTCAAAACACAAGTACAGTGAGTAGCATGGATGGCACAGACAAATGAGCAGTATACATCTGTGAGCAGGCATGGCCATTGCTGAAGGAAACCGTCACCAAAAAAGGAAATGTGCACACATGTCAGCACAACAATTGTGCAACTGTCTGCAGTGAAGATCTCAGGTGTCACAGAGGAAGGAACACTCCTTGGGACAATGTCTCTAGCCAAACGGAACACACACAACCAATGATTAATTGTAGAGACTTTGTCATGGCACACAGATACCATGATCCACCCCATTTTTTTGGAAGTGCATGAGCTTTTGCATGCCTCCCAATCAGGCTTCCGCCCTAATCTCAGTACTGAGACAGCACTCCTGGAGGTGTCCGAAGACATCAAAGGAGTTCTGGACTCTGGAGGCAGGGCCATGCTGGTCATGTTGGACCTGTCGGCGGCGTTTGACACCGTCCCCCATGATCGCCTGCTCTCGAGACTTTTCGAGATAGGCCTCAGGGGGGCGGTGCTCAGCTGGTTTTCTTCATTTCTAGCCGACCGCCGACAAACGGTCTGGACCCCGCCGGACTCTGCTGTGATGCCGCCACTGGGTGTTGGGGTCCCTCAGGGCTCTATTTTGAGCCCGACCCTTTTTAACATCTTTATGACCCCTTTGGCGGCACTGGCGGAGTCTTTCGGGGCCCGGATCGTGTCCTATGCAGACGACACTCAGCTCCTCTTCTCCTGTGAGAGGGGAGGAGATCTTAATGGGGAGAGCATCCGGGATTGCCTTGGGGCTGTTTTCAGATGGTTTCATTTGAGTGGCCTCAAGTGCAATCCCGAGAAGTCTGAGGTGCTCTTCTTTGGGTGTGCGTCTGACCCTGACTGGCATGGCTGGTGGCCTATTAACATGTTTCCACCTTCTTCCCCATCCGTAGTTGCCAAGAATCTTGGGGTTAAGATGGATAAGGGCTTGTCGATGATAGCCCAGATTCTGGGAGTGACGGGCACCTGCTTCGGTCTCCTGAAGGTACTAAGAAAGTTTCTACCCCTGTTGTCGGAAGAACATCGGAAACTGACTGTGCAGGCTCTGATCGGGTCCAGGCTGGACTATGCCAACGTCCTCTACCTGGGCCTGCCGGAGTATCTGCTACAGCGCCTCCAGGTGACGCAGAACACGGCGGCAAGAGCCATTTACGGCTTAAATAGGCGAGCTAGGGTGTCGGGCCTCTTGCAGGCCCTGCACTGGCTGCCTATTCGCAAGCGTATTATTTTTAAGACGCTGACTTTGACCTATAAGGCCCTGCACTCTGGAGGCGCAAAGTATCTCCAAAGGAGACTGTCTTTCTATCATCCGGCCCGGGCGCTTAGATCAGAGTCACAGTTTTTGGCTGTTGTGCCGCGTGTCCAAAATGCCCGCATTGGGGGTCGCTCCTTTGGGTTGCGTGCCCCCCAGCTGTGGAACGCCCTGCCGCTGGCACTTCGTGGCGCCACTAGCCTGCTGGCTTTCAGGAAAGGTCTTAAGACTTGGTTGTTTACTTTATAGGCTTTTCTTCTCCGTTTATTTTATCCCCTCTCTGTTTTTATTGTCGTGTTGTGTTATTCTCTGTAGGTCTCGCTGTGAAAGCTCCAGGATACTCTTTTTGAGTCGCTGCGCGCTATACAAAAGAAATGTAACATAACATAACATAACATGACCATCAACAAAATACATCTTTCAGAACCCCAAAACATTACCATGACACCAACTCCAGGGCCCTCTTCACCAACAACAAGTACCTGAAATGCAATAGTGTAGAATGCAAAATAAAAGGCTTTATTCAGCTTCAAATGAAAAGAAGTTAAACAAGCATTTGTAATGCAATAGGTCTCGCATTAGGAAAGTTTGAGCTATTGGTATTGTAAATTACCATTTTTTTATTTATGTGTTGGTTTGGAAAATCGCGAAATTAATAGCTTTGTCATTTACAATGCCAATACTTTTAACTTTTGCAAATGTGACACCTACAGCATTTGTAATGCAACATGTTTTGTATTTACGTGACTTAAATGTATTGATATTACAAATAACAATGGCTTTTAATTTTTTTTAATAATGAATACTTAAATAAAAGTTATTGTAATTTATAATGTCAATAGCTTAAACTTTTGTAAATAACTTTTGTGAAGATTATGTTCATTGTATTTTATTGTGACCAAAATCCAAGAACAGAAGTGAAATATTAACATCTTTTTGTGACATTTGTAATAAAGCTTGAAACATTGAGAGAACATATTTGAAGCAGTTGTTGTTGAATGGTTGCACAGATTGATGCTGTGGTGGCACTGAGTGATGCTGTGGCATTCATTGATCCTGTGATAGCGCATAGTGATGTTGTGGTGTCCCTGAGTGATGCTGTGGTGATGCGATAGATAGATAGAGTGAGTGCGATGGATAGATAGAGTGAGTGCGATAGATAGATAGAGTGAGTGCGATAGATAGATAGAGTGAGTGCGATAGATAGATAGACTGAGTGCGATAGATAGATGGAGTGAGTGCGATAGATAGAGGGAGGGCGATAGATAGAGGGAGGGCGATAGATAGATAGAGGGAGGGTGATAGAGTGAGGGAGGGAGATAGAGTGAGGGCGATAGATCAATAGATAGAGTGAGGGCGATAGATAGAGTGAGGGCGATAGAGTGAGGGCGATAGAAAGAGTGAGGGCGATAGAGTGAGGGCGATCGATAGATAGAGAGATGGCGATAGATAGAGTGAGTGCGATAGATATACAGATAGAGTGAGGGCGATAGATAGACAGAGCGAGGGCAATAGATAGATAGACAGATAGAGTGAGGGCGATCGATAGATAGATGGATAGAGTGATGGCGATAGAATGATACGAAGGGATAAAGAAGAGAGGGGAGCATGTAAATGGGTGTAAAGGGACGTTAGTAAGAGAGACAGAGAATAACAGAAGTGAGTGGAAGGCAGAATGTTGGGAGGAGGAGAGAAAATAGAGAAATATGAGGTGTTAGTGGGAGAAGAAGGGAGGGGACAGCAAGGCAGAAAGAAGGAAAGAGGAATAAAAATGGAGCACGAGGGGGCTGAAGAGAAATCATAAAAGGGAATGAAAAGACATAAAAATAAAAATGGGGACAGAGCATGAAAGAGGAGAGAGATAGGAGGAGGGGAAGAAAGGGGAGGGAGAAGAAAGGCGGGAGGGAGACGGTGTAAAACTGGTCCTGAGAATAACATCTGTGGATGACATGCAGGTCAGTAGTCTGAATAACACTATGGCCAGAACAGGCTTTTATCAAGATCAACACCCTAAAAGAATAACTGTCAACAATCTTAACACAGATTAATGACTAAGTGGTAGGTCAGAAAGTACTGGCTGGAGATTGTAATGGGCAGACAGAGAAGCATGGAAAGCACAGCAAAAGTGGGCTTTGCACAGTGTAAATTATACCGTGAGCAGTAAAGCAGCGACAATAAAGAATTATTAAACTGAACCGAAAGTGTGGGAGAGAAGGGACGTGAGAAACAGGGGCACAGAACAAAGATATAGGGCAAGAAGAGGAGGAGGATCAGAAGAGCAGAGAAGTGACAGTAGGTACCGCCTGCAGGCTGACACCAGCTGTTATTGTTAGCATTTAAAAAAAAGACTTTTATAGAGCGCTTACTTTACTCGGAGGTATCAGAGCACTTTACATGAGCACCAGTTACGTTAAAGACGGGCACATTCTTTTTTTTTAGGCACGACGAGAGTAAGTGATTTGCGCAGAATTACAGAATGTTGAGCGCCCCTGCCGAGACTCAAACCCCGTTCCTCAGCTCTGAGTTCGACAGCCCTATCTGTTAGGCCACATTCTTAGCATTAGGTTTATTAATAGTTGAAAATACGATCCATAGGCGGCTCAAATGATGATTACCAAAGTGAAGGCGAAGGCTCACAGGCACAAACCCCTTCTGTAATGAAGTTAAATAAAAGATCACCGAGATGCCAATTTTAGCTTCCAAACATGTTATTTATTACCTGTCCCAGGTGGATATTCAAGGGGAAGATCAAGCCATTTTTAATATAACGCTGAGGCAGGGAGAACAAGTTTTTATATGCCAGTCTGACAGTGGGGATGTCAGCGTAGGGAAAGGGTTGCAGGGCAGGAACACACCCAGTGCTTCGTATAATATCAATTAACTCCGAAACACAAACTCAGTCACCCCCATGCCCCCAACTCCCCAGATCAACCTCATTGGATTACACCCACACCTCACTGGGCATTCACAGCCAATCCCAAACAAATGGTTACCTCAGTTTCGATGTGCCACAGGGTGTCCGCAGTCACATGGGGGGGCAGCAGCAGTGGGTGTCACGAGACTGCAGTGATCATGATGGGAGCTGCCATAGTCAAATGCATCAGGGGGGAAGCTGCGTCTAGTGGGCAGCCTCTGGTGCTCCGTCGACTGCAGCGACGCACAGAACCCGTCTCTCCCACCCTCCCACAACTGCGGCGATCTCGGCAATATTCCCGAGCACCAAGCCTCACCTCTGGTTGTCTGGGTGGGGCAGGGTTGGCATGTGTGGTGATGGGGGCAGCTGCTCCCGTTTTGTGTATGTGGCGTGGCCCCGGTACTTCCTAAGTAGAAAGGTTAATCTCCTTGCAAAGCTAAATGGCTGCACAAGCGAGTTTCAGTACGGTTGGTAGCACTGGTAACCTCAATAGAAACAAGTGCTGGACCTTATAGAGCTTCTTCACTTTACCATCTTGTAACTTGTGGGCATCAGGGTAGCACGAGCTTTGGAGAGAAAACCATTTTTTTTTGCTCTGGGAGTTAAAGACTCACTTCTCACGGGACATGCCAACAACTTTGAGCAGCTGCGAGGAGAATGTAGATGACGCAGGTATGCGTTTCCCTCGGAGCCTGGGAAGTGGCTGCTTGCCAGTGCCCTTGGGATCGGGTTGGACAGCAATGTAAGGCGTGCGCAAGCTAGAAAAACAAGCACATAATCACCGTTGCGGGTGTGGGGCGAAACCAGGAAATCAGGCATCCTTGCCCGTGACATGGGCGGGGCCTGTGACACGACCGGAAAAGGCCAGTGTTCCTTGTTGATGCAGGGCTCCCATTGAGGGAGGAAAAGAAGCCTGGGTCAGAAATGGCATCGGATGAGGCCGTCGATGCAAGTGCGGGGTTCCCATGAGTGAGGGAAGCCCGCGTATACCAGGTAATGCGTGTGTGTGTCTACGCGTTTAGAACTTGCTTGGGGGGGGCGTGTGTGTGCTCGTGTGTCTGTGTGTGTGCGTGTGTGCGCGAGGGGGGCAGCGGCGTGTGTGTGCTCGTGTGTGTGTGCATGTGTGTGTGTGTGCGCGCGTGTGTCTGTCTGCATGCGCGCTCCATTGTGACAGGGAACAGCATGCCGGAACCGGAGCGCGTGTTCACGCGCGCAACCTGATCCGATTCCGGCATGCTGCGCGTGCACAGCAGTTGTCTCCTCTTGCCTCCTTGTAAGCAGAGGCGAAGACAATAGGGTCTCGCTGCGACAAGGCTTTCGCCCTGTGTCGCAGGCGCGAGACCTAAAAATGAGTCCAAACTCTAAGAAGGCCAATTGCCAGTCCATAACAAAGTTCTGTAGGGGGATGTGGGGAGGTCGCCTACCCCAAACTTGCCTGCACAGGAATGAACTAATGATCTGTTGACCCTTGGGGGGCATCATCGGGTTCAGGACCAGGCACTACAGGGACAGTAGTGAGAAGGGTAGGTGTGGTGGGTGCAGGGTGGGACGTATCGTCCTCAGTGGCTTGTGCAGTGCCAAAGGTGGAAAGATACTCAGCGCTGCACACTGCTGCCAGTTCGTCAAGACCACCCCTTGCACCCGGGGACACTATGGGAGTGGAGGTAGAGGGCTCTGCGGGTTGCGAACTGTGACTTTGGCTACGTGTCTGTGGTCTGACCCCAGTCCCTGTGGGTGTGCCTGCCGTCCTCTGAGTTTGCGTGCCAGGAGGTGTGCGCTTCGACTTTTGTTGGGGTGTGCTGCTTGTATCCGTTGGTGTGCGTGATCGTGCCTTCCTGCGTGTGCTTTGGACAGGTATGGGAGAGGGGGGTGTGGATGGGTCCGAAGGAGGGACGGACGGACTGCTGCAGCAGTGAAACGGCTGCCATCAGTGAGGAGTCCATGGACGTGATAATCCGACGTTGGTCAGACATCATAGCTGACATGCCCTACATGAACGACAACAACTGGGTCAGCATTGGTGTCTGACCAACCTGAATCTGGCGGAGTAGGTCCACAGACTCCGCACTGAGGGCAGCAGGGGAGATAGGGGCAGGGGGTGCACTGCCTGGGCCAAAGGAGACATGGGGGGCTGCACGGACAGAAGGGACCAGAGCAACTGGGAGGGTGGAGATGGGTCTGGAGGAGGCGGGGACAGACACAGTGCTGCTGTCAGGTGTTGCGGCGTATTCCCCCTCCTCCTGGGAGTCAGAAGCGGACCCATCTGTGTGGTAGGAAGTGTCGCCTTCCAAAAGGTCCGCAGGCTGACACCCCTCACCCTTTTTTGCACTCCACATCTCCCCAGGTCAGACATGGCCATATGCAAATCAGTCTTGACCCCGTGCCTCATGGGAACAGTTTTTTGCACTCCACACCACCCCAGGTCAGACATGGCCATATGCAAATCAGCCTTGACCCTGTGCCTCATGGGAACAGTCCAGCCCGAACTGCCAGGCCATGTCTTTCCTGGACCAGAATCAAGCAGGACCAAAAGTGACACTTGGTTCCTTTGTTCAAAAATCCAGACTTGTAATCAAAGAGGAATGTATTTCCAGTTGAAGAGCGCGCGGGGGTCGGAAAGCGGCATCTCTGGCGCTTTGGAAATCTGATGTCTGTACTTCTTCTTGATGTGAGAGGGCTCGAGTCCCTTAAAGAATATCACCCGCGTTTAGTGCCGATATTGCTCTTCAAAACGGGAAGGCTCGGTGCTTCACCTTTGCTATTCATAACAACCTTTCTCCTTACAGTTTGTCAGCTTCTGACTGAAGTTCTCAGCACTGGCGTTCGTTTTGTTATAGCTTTGCAAGTCAGACACACAGCACTGCTTACTTGTCACATCAGATGGCAGAGCTCCATGCAGCAGTGGTGCAACACATCACATACACACTCACCCAGATGACAAGGAACATTCACACACTTCAATGTCCATGAGGTCAAACACATAATTTGGACAATCTCACCACAGGTCCCCTCAAGTCATAAACATCTGTGAGTACAGTCACCTGTCACTCCTGGGGGAACACTGTTCCACCTCAGGACATTTGAGAATAAAGCCACCAAGGTCTAGAATGGCGGAAAGTGTCATTCACTATGCAGTGAAGGTCACAGTAAGCACAAATCAAGTGAGGAGTGATCACACATTAACTACATCATGCTCTGCATGAGGGACACCACCATGTACACCCCGGGTCTCACCCACAACCACATTGCATGTCTGTCCCACCAATACACAATGCCTGTTGTGACACTCACACAACAGGTGCACACTCAAAGGTAGTGCAGTCAGCACTCACCTGCTCCTCTGTTCTCCCATACAGCTTGCTGTACTGTGGTAAAAGGGCATCCAGCAGGGCCTGGTTTTCCTCCTCACTGAATGCTGGGGCCCTCTCCAAAGTACGAGCCATGAAATGCCAGAGGATGCAGAGACAGCAGCAGTGTGGTCCACTCCAATGTTGTGCAGGCAAATGCTCTCTCAGGGCTTCATGCAGCCTTAAATCAGTGCTGCTGATGGGCTTTCGGTGTGAGGAGTACAGAGTCATAGGTCAGATTTGTTCGCATCGTATGTTTCATCCAATCCCTTTAAACATAGAGCTCTGACACGCATTTGCATCGTTAAAAATTTGAGCTTCAGCTCCACATTCATTTTGCAACATTGTATATTTTTGCCCAACTGACTTTTGCAGGGCACCTGTAGCACACACTCAAATCTCAGTATCCATGACAACCAGGATGCATTCAGGGCCTACTACTCGTCCCCTAACTTTCTTTGAGATCCACACACGTGTACGGTGCGTTTCACGCCCTTGCGTATGGCACGATTACAATAGTGAGACGATGCGCACACACGCACGGAATGTAGGGTTACACTGCGCTCGCGTATGGCACGATTGCAATAGTGACACGATGCGCACACACGCACGGAATGTAGGGGTGCGGTGTGCTCACGTATGGCATGATTGCAATAGTGAGACCATGCGCGCACATGCCCGGAATGTAGGGGTATGGTTCGTTTCACACGCTGATGCCAATGCAGGGGTACGGTGCGTTTCACAAGCTGTAGTTAATGCAGGGGTATGGTGCGTTTCACACGCTGATTCCAATGCAGGGGTGCAGTGCGTTTTGCACGCTGTAGTGAATGCAGGGGTATGGTGCGTTTCACGCGATGCATTTCACACGCTGATGCCAATGCAGGGGTACCGTGCCTTTCACATGCTGTAGTGAATGCAGGGGTATAGTGCGTTTTGCACGCTGATACCATTGCAGGGGTACGGTGCGTTTCACACGCTGATGTCAATGCAGGGGTACGGTGCGTTTCACACGCTGTAGTGAATGCAGGGGTGTGGTTCGTTTCACACGGTGTGTTTCACACACTGATGCCAATGCAGTGGTATGGTGCGTTTCACACGCTATAGTGAATGCAGGGGTACGGTGCGTTTCACACGGTGTGTTTCACACGCTGATGCCAATGCAAGGGTACGGTGTGTTTCACACGCTGTAGTGAATGCAGGGGTACGGTGCGTTTCACACGCTGATGCCAATGCATGGGTACGGTGCATTTCACACGCTGATGCCAATGCAGGGGTATGGTGCGTTTCACACGCTGTAGTGAATGCAGGGGTACGATGTGTTTCACACGGTGCGTTTCACGCGCTGATGCCAATGCAGAGGTACGGTGCGTTTCACACGCTGTAGTGAACGCAGGGGTACGGTGCGTTTCACACGCTGATGCCAATGCAGGGGTATGGTGCGTTTCACACGCTGATGCCAATGCAGCGGTATGGTGTGTTTCACACGCTGTAGTGAATGCAGGGGTACGGTGCGTTTCACACACTGATGCCAATGCAGGGTTACGGTGCGTTTTGCACGCTGTGGTGAATGCAGGGATATGGTGCGTTTCACACGGTGCATTTCACACGCTGATGCCAATGCAGGGGTACGGTGCGTTTCACATGCTGTAGTGAATGCAGGGGTACAGTGTGTTTCGCACGCTGATGCCAATGCAGGGGTACGGTGCATTTTACATGCTGATGCCAATGCAGGGGTACAGTGTGTTTCGCACGCTGTAGTGAATGCAGGGGTGTGGTGCGTTTCACTCGGTGTGTTTCACACGCTGATACCAATGCAGGGGTACGGTGCGTTTCACACGCTATAGTGAATGCAGGGGTACGGTGCGTTTCACACGGTGCATTTCACACGCTGATGCCAATGCAGGGGTACGGTGTATTTCACCCGCTGATGCCAATGCAGGGGTACGGTGCGTTTCACATGCTGTGGTGAATGCAGGGGTACGATGTGTTTCACACAGTGCGTTCACGCGCTGATGCCAATGCAGGGGTACGGTGCGTTTCACACGCTGTAGTGAACGCAGGGGTACGGTGCATTTCACACGGTGTGTTTCACACGCTGATGCCAATGCAGGGGTATGGTGCATTTCACACGCTGATGCCAATGCAGCGGTATGGTGTGTTTAACACGCTGTAGTGAATGCAGGGGTACGGTGCGTTTCACACGGTGCATTTCACACGCTGATGCCAATGCAGGGATACGGTGCGTTTCACACGCTGATGCCAATGCAGGGGTACAGTGCGTTTCACACGCTGTAGTGAATGCAGGGGTACGATGCATTTTACACGGTGCATTTCACACGATGATGCCAATGCAGGGGTACAGTGCGTTTCACACGCTGTAGTGAATGCAGGTGTGCGGTGCGTTTCACACGCTGTAGTGAATGCAGGGGTACGGTGCGTTTCACACTGTGTGTTTCACACGCTGATGCCAATGCAGGGGTACGGTGCGTTTCACACGCTGATGCCAATGCAGGGGTATGGTGTGTTTGACATGCTGTAGTGAATGCAGGGGTACGGTGCGTTTCACATGGTGCGTTTCACACGCTGATGCCAATGCAGGGGTAAGGTGTGTTTCACACACCGTAGTGAATGCAGGGGTACGGTGCGTTTCACACGCTGATGCCAATGCAGGGGTACGGTGCGTTTCACACGCTGTAGTGAATGCAGGGGTACGGTGCGTTTCACACGGTGCACTTCACACGCTGATGCCAATACAGGGGTACAGTGCGTTTCACACGCTCACGTATGGCACCATTACAACAGTGATAGGAGGCGCACACATGACAGGGATGTAGGGGTACAGTTCAAACAAGGATGTCTATCAAGTTCTTGTCATTGCATACTTTCATGTGCAGGCCCTAGGTGTGGCAGGCAGTGATATAGCACAGGGCATCTGATCTTGTTGCACAATCGATGTGTGATGACCTGTTGACACATGTCATGTGTGATGGGGCACTATGTGGTACACATCACCTTTACACTTGTCCCATATGTATCATTATGCACCTGTTGTCATGCACATCAACACTGGGAGGGCACAGTCATCACTACTGGCACCTGTCTCATGATGCCAGGGACTGGGGCACTTTGTCACTTGACATTTCACACACAGCATGACCCTATGTGACAATGTCATGTGTGTGTCATGTTAAGCATTGAGCTTGCTGTTTGTGTTCCGTAAACTGCATCTGCTGTTGGTGCATCTAACATGGGACTGTGTTGAGATGGGAATGGTTTCACATCTACACCTACCATGCCACATGTGTATTTCCATGGCTTTTGGGTCAGATGGCATCATACATCATTTATCCCCAGGCATACATGTCTGTTTCGTGACAATGGCTGTGTTGTTTTGTTGTCTCATGCACACCTTACTCGCAATGTGTCTAATATGTACATTTGACATTCCATGTGACCTGTGTGTGTGCCTTGCAGTCAGCTGTCTGGATGGGATGACAACCTTCCACTACAGGTTTGGTGACGTGTGTCACTCCAGTGATATCTCGGGCTGGTAATTCAGACCAGCCCAGCAGCTCATTTGAGGGCATGTCATGTTTATTTGTCAATCAACAGGTGTATCTGGGTTTTCGTAGGAGGGCCAGCAAGCTGGCATATGTGTCCTGGATGTCAAAGTCAAAAGATACTTTATTCGGTTTAAATCACAAAAACCATAAAAGTGTACAAGGATTAAAAACGTCCCAAGTCACCAGGCTGCATAATATATAATAAGATACAACAATAATAAAAGACGAGGAGTACCCAATAAAATATGCAGTACATGGTGGCAAGAGTTTAAAAGCAACAGCATAAACATTGATCACCTAATTGAAGAATTCATACTGAGGTTAACATTTATAGGACCAAGCGATCTTTTTGCCAAGTCTCACTGCTATGGTTAAAAATGTTGCCACGTTAAAGATTTCCCATATTTCTGTCAAAAGTTGGAGGTACATCAAAGCTGGCTTCACTTGCCTAAAGCCTTTTCCTTTTAACAATGGTATAATACATTTTGATCTAATGCCCTTGAAGTGGTCACAGAAACACAAAAAGTGAGCGGTGTCCATAATTGAACAGCCGTCGCATTTGCATAAATCTAAGTCCATACTCCTGGTCCAAACAGGGCGGCCAGAAATTAGAAGGTGAATTTTGTTCAGTCGGAACCTTGTCAACAAGTACCTGTGATTGGCATTATTTACAACTTTAAGGTACAGTTCCGGTTCAGAACCAGAGGAAACGATCAGCTGATGGGTCCTGACAGAGGGCTTTAACAGCTCCCTGCCCTCTCTGTCCATTCCTCTGTTCAGCAAAAAAGTGTTTTTTGGCCATTTCAAGTCTCCTTTCACCAAACTAGAGGGTTTGTCGAACAATTCGGTCCGGCCCAGCTTTTCGCACATTTGTTGCACATATTTCAACCAGGGGATCTTTTCCCAGTGATCTAGCAATAGACAATCTTTTAAAATTTCATGGTTCACTTCAAGCTCTGGGTTTAACCAGACTGCCAACCATTTTAGTAGAGGGGCCATGGCAATTTTATCCTCCAAGTAGCCCACGCCGCATTCCTGATGAACTATGAAGCTTGCAGTGGATCTTGGGAGGGAAAGAAGTGTTTTTAAAAAATTGTCCTCTGTGACCTGAAGCGATGTAACTGGCCTAAAGCCCCACAAGTCGGCCCCATACATGGCAATGGCGGTACATTTGGCAGCATATACTTTTAGTACTGCCTCAATGGGCTTCACCCCTAGTTTACGGGAGAAGCTCAGCACCACCGAGATCGAGCGTGCCAAGGCTGTTTTTTTCTCTACCATTTGAGGAAGCCACGAGGAGCCTTCATCAAAGACAACCCCCAAGTAGGGAAATCTGGGAACTCGTGATAACTTGTGTCTATTACAAAATAATGACATCACATTTTTTTTAGACCTTGCTTTGTGGCCCACTACCATAACATGAGATTTAGCAAAATTAACACTTAAATCAAGATTGTTCATAAAAACATAAAAGGAGTTCAACAGGCATTGGAGTCCTACTGCAGTTCTAGCTAGGAGGGCAGCGTCATCCACATACAGTAAGGCCGGCAATAAATATTTCCCGGCCTTCAGAATATCCTTGCAAGCAGCGCCCAAAACTTTACCTAGGTCATTAATGTATAGTGTAAAGAGCAGGGGAGCAAGAATGCAACCCTGCCTCACGCCATTAATGATGCTAATTTTTTCCGTGCAGTTCCCCTTTCTATCGTAACGGACCATTGCTGTAAGGTCCCTATGGAGGTCTGCTAGGAAATACACTATGTTAGGGTCTATTCCGTTGTTAAGGAGCTGGCCCCACAATTTGGATCTGTTTACTCGGTCGAATGCCGAGGACAGATCCATAAAAGCAATAAACAATGACCCTTGCTTAGCTAAGGGGTACTTCCCAATGAGCAATTGTAGGTTTAGGCTTTGGTCAATCGTACTGCGCCTCTTTCGGAAACCATACTGTAGAGGGGAAAGTGTATTAGTCTCCTCTAGCCAGTTAGTCAATTTACCTAAAACCACTCTCCCTAAAACCTTGACTGCAGAATCAATGAGGGATATGGGTCGGTAATTGCCAGGATCCCCCCGGTCCCCTTTTTTGTAAATGGGTACAATGACCGACTGTGTCCATGACTCAGGAATGCCTGTCTTAGAGACTCTGTTAAAAACATTGGCTAAAACTTTGGACCAAAATAAAATATCGACTTTGAAAAGATCAGAGGGAACGCCATCAGGTCCAGGAGCTTTATTACTGGTCATCATACCGATGGCCACTGCCACCTCCTCCTCATTCACAATTAAAGTATAAGGCGTTTGAGGGAAGGCACTCATACCTTCTGTCACCATAATCTCATTTTCATAAACAGACCTAAAATGCAGGTGCCATCGATCTTCTTGGATTCCACAATCCAATTCATTATTACTGGAATCCGAGAAGTAAGGTTGGTTGACCACCGCCCAGAACTTGGCGCTACTTTTTAAGACGTCTATTGAGGTCAGATCAGCCCAAGCATCCTCTCTGATTTCGCGCCGCCTTCTTTCAATTGAGGTCTTATATTCTTTCCTGAGGGTGGCCACGAGCCGTTTGTCTACTGGGTTGGACTTAAGTGCAACCTTAAGTTTATGGTTGGCCGCCGAGCAATTTTTGTCAAACCAGCCTTCCTTCCCTTGTGTTCTACCTTTACCCTGACGAGTCAGGTTGGAGAAAATGTCGAGGCAAACCTTTTTATACGCCTCCATTACTTCACTATCCCCAGCTGATCATCCATACACAGCATTAGGTCATCCCTGCTACTAAGACATAGGTTGCTAAAAAATTATTCTGGAATTAGCTTGCCCCATTTAATCCTGCGTGCTTGGTCTGTCACCCGCATGTCATATTTCTCTACCAGGTTTGGGCAACTATCCTTGATGACAAATATGTTCTTTGCTTTTAAAACAACAGGGTTATGATCGCTAAAGTGGGACCCTAGGACTGAGTAACTACTGATTTGGACTCCACAGGTACTACTAAGGAATATGTAATCAATCACGGAGCCACTGCCATGACCTATAAACGTGCGGATATCCCCCTCGCAGCCATTTGGCAAGACAAACCCATTTTCGGCCAACATTATTTCCCAAAAAATACCCTGCTCTGAGTGTTCAAAGTGGGTATTTTCTTCATCCGGGATACCAAACAACACGTTGGGGGGGCATTTATCCTGACAACCGTGAATATTGAAGTCTCCCATCAACAAGATAGCACAATCATGCTCTACAGACTCTTTAAAATCAACCAAAAAAGCACTTAACATCATCAAGTTGCTAACTGGGCTGTCCCTGTCAAATGAATTATAAAAGTTTATGACCAAAACATTATGGTAACTCCTATAAGTGATTAAAACAGCAAGACAATAAGGGCAGCCAGTGGCTAATTGCGTGTATGTCCCAGGAATTTTAGCAGAAATCAGGGTTACCAGGCCCCCCCTAGCTCGCCCCCTCGTTGACCTAACAGCCGGTATAGAGAAAGTGGTAAACCCATCCACAGTCAATAAATTTTGGGTGTCCCAGATCTCCTGCATAGCTATTAAGTCCATAGAACCTATAAGGTCCCGCCAAATCGGATCATCCACTTTATTTTTGAGACCCGCGATATTCCATGTTGCCATAGTAATGTCCTGGCCACCCCAGGTCTCATCTGTTTTAATTTGCACTGGAACCCCACCTTCCGCGCCGTTGCCATAAGTGGAAATTGGGTTTAACATCTGCTCATCCAGGATGCTATTTTCCCTTTGCAGAGGGGTGGGGGAGTTGTTGTTGGACCTCTGTCTATCTAATAAAACCTGTGTTTGTCAATCAACCCAGTCCAGGGTTGATAGACAGTCATAACGATTAGCGATTGGGAAGTTAAAACGGTTATCATATCCGTTAGCAGGCTGATGGTGATAAAGTGGGTGACTGTTATAAGGCCCTGCAGCAAACCCCCCTTGAAATGGTCTTCCTCTTCTTCTCCTAGCCGGGTTCCATCCCTCATCGACATCCTCGTCCCGGCCCAGAGGGTGCACCTCCCATGGGGGGTTAATCCTCTGAGTTGCTTTTTGCCCCTGTGGGCCCCTTAACCAACTCCATCTATTATCTGATTGGTACCCGGGTTGGTAGAAATAAGAGAGGGGCCTAGCAATGACAGTGCTTGCATGATATCCAGAGGATCCTCTACATATATATTCTACAACCTGTATGTTCTCAAAAGTGACCACCACACAATCCCCTTGTAAGTTTTTTCTATTCCCTCCCACCCATGGGGTTCTCTCCACCATTAGGATGTTACTTGGCATATTTGGCGGTAAGGGATGGTTTTTGGAGAGCCAGTGGCACACTTTATTTTTTAGGGCCTGATGGGATTCTATATCAGAAGATGGGATTTCAGTGACACCAGTAAGAATCACTACGTAGGGGCAGGCATCTGGGGGAAGATGGATATTTCTACGGGCCGTTGCCTTAACTCTAGGGGTCGGATCAGGGTTTGGGGTTGGCGGGATAGGATCATTTGATCTGGCTTGGGGAATTGGCTTGGATTTAATTGAATTCTCGGGTTGTTTTGACTCAGTGGCCTTGACTTTAGTGTCTTCCAGATTTAAAGTATTACGAGTGTTTTTAAGAACATTATTGTTATTAGACACGGCGACACTTTTACCAACCGAGGATGACTTGTTAGCTGTGTTGGCGATGTGGGGTGTCTTGGCATTCAAAGTAAAACTTGGGGCACTTATATCCTTATGGATGTTCTTCAAGATCGTTTCTAAGCAACGTAATCTGACCTCTGTGGGTTCGAGTAGGGATTTTAATATGTTCAAAATGTTGTTATTATTAACCATACTTAACCCACTCTCATCCTGATTTAGGGGTCGATTAGGATGGCGGACGGAAATGGGTACTGTCCGCCATGGTGGGTGAAATTTTACTCCCGGCTGCGCCGCGGAGATTCCGCGGTTGGGATTAGGATAATCATGTCACGAAACTCCGACCGCGGCGGACGGATCATAACCAACACCGTCCGCGGTGGACGGAACACATCCAACTCCGTCCGCGGCGGACGGAGTCCAATGAACAACCACTGCCGCGGACGGAAATGACTGCGGAAATTGACACATGTACCGCCATACCTGTGAATACTCCGTGGCCGCAATTAGGATAAATCCGCCCGTACCACGTAACTCACAGCCATCCACGTCCGCGGCGGAAAGAATGCTACGATAACCACAGCATCACTGCGGAAGGCCAACACGAACAACATCCCTAGCGGCAAACAAATGTTAGAAAGTGTACCGCAAGTCCAAAGCAAACATACGAACATTGTCAACGCCCCCCCCCACCCCCACCAACACCAAGCACAAGCCACCATGACACGTCCCAATTATCCAATAATGCACACTAGTCAACACGCCCACTACCACCTGACTGCCAACAACCATTGAGACACGACTATAAAATGACACCCACACGCTACCACAATCCTTTGCATCACAGCATTGCTGCCAGCAAGAGGCCCAATTCGAGATACTGCAAACTCACATAGAAGACACCCACCCACCACCCTACCACACCCACCACACAAACACCCACCACACAAATCCTACACATCACACACCACACACCTGCACCCCCCAACTCACTCAACTCACACACTGAGCACCACACACCATGGCACCCAAAAAAAAACCCAAATTCACGGAGACAGAGTTGAGGGTAATGGTAGATGAAATAATCCGTGTTGAGCCCCACATCTTCGGGGCCCAAGTCCAGCAGACGTCCGTGGCGCAAAAGAGCCACATGTGGGACAGGATCGTCACTCGGGTGAATGCGTCGGGGACTGTGCCGAGGACGAAGCATGACATTCAGAGGCGGTGGCATGACCTGAAGACCAGGGTCAAGGGCATCCGAGCTAAAAACTTTGCTAGAGCCAATCATACTGGCGGTGGCACACCCCCGGAGCCCATACCCTACACCGATTGGGAGGAGAAGGTGCTGGTGATACTACACCCAGAGAGCCTAGACGGACTTGACGAAGGAGAAGAGACTGGTGAGTACAAACCAAGCACCACGATCAGCACGACATGGTCAGGCTCACACAACTGAGAAGAAACATCTCCTACGCCCCAACCCATGCACGTTGGACACCAACTCACTAACATGTCCATGGCTCCCAACAGGCCCCCATGTCCACGGGGAGGGTGGTGGTGGTGGTGGTGGAGGGTGTGTGGGGTGTGTGAGAGGCCCAAACTACAACTCCCAACAGGCCCCCATGTCCACGGGGAGGGTGGTGGTGGTGGTGGTGGAGGGTCTGTGGGGTGTGTGAGAGGCCCAAACTACAACTCCCAACAGGCCCCCATGTCCACGGGGAGGGTGGTGGTGGTGGTGGTGGAGGGTGTGTGGGGTGTGTGAGAGGCCCAAACTACAACTCCCAACAGGCCCCCATGTCCACGGGGAGGGTGGTGGTGGTGGTGGTGGAGGGTGTGTGGGGTGTGTGAGAGGCCCAAACTACAACTCCCAACAGGCCCCCATGTCCACGGGGAGGGTGGTGGTGGTGGTGGTGGAGGGTGTGTGGGGTGTGTGAGAGGCCCAAACTACAACTCCCAACAGGCCCCCATGTCCACGGGGAGGGTGGTGGTGGTGGTGGTGGAGGGTGTGTGGGGTGTGTGAGAGGCCCAAACTACAACTCCCAACAGGCCCCCATGTCCACGGGGAGGGTGGTGGTGGTGGTGGTGGAGGGTGTGTGGGGCGTGTGAGAGGCCCAAACTACAACTCCCAACAGGCCCCCATGTCCACGGGGAGGGTGGTGGTGGTGGAGGGTGTGTGGGGTGTGTGAGAGGCCCAAACTACAACTCCCAACAGGCCCCCATGTTCACGGGGAGGGTGGTGGTGGTGGAGGGTGGGGTGTGTGCGACAGGAAACAGAAATGTCTACAAATCTATATAACATTCACTGGGGGGGGTCAAAGGGAGATTTAACGACCAAAATGCTATGTCCCTTCAAACTACTAAACACCAACTAACATATAGCATTAAGTCGAAAAACCCTTTCAAGTAAGGGTTAGATGAATGCGTGTGCTGATGGCGAAATCAATAATGGGGCACCTTCGAGCTTATTACAGTGTTCCCATCAGAGTTCCATCCTGTACCGCCCTACATCATTTGGGAAAGCCACCATAAGTACACAAGGAGAGACCCAATGTACGATTTGGCGCAGCGTAAGCCTGGTGGTAAACAGTTACCCAATGAACTAGTAGGTGAACCTTAGTAGGTGACCCCGGGGCACAGGTAAAGCTGCAGAAACATGTCGACCCTGACTATGAGAACTGTCCAGGTAGTTATTTGTTGACACTACCATTTGCACTGTTTTTAGAGAGTGGGAGCAGAAGGTTGTTAATAAATTTATTTTCCTTCTTCCACCCCTTTTTAAATCACCACCGTTTTGAAAAATTCTTTATTTTCTTTATCATTTAGCACTGCTTACTAGTTACATCCTGATCCCGACCTGCTATACATAGTTCATTGGGTAACTGTTTACCACCAGGCTTACGCTGCGCCAAATCGTACATTGGGTCTCTCCTTGTGTACTTATGGTGGCTTTCCCAAATGATGTAGGGCGGTACAGGATGGAACTCTGATGGGAACACTGTAACAAGCTCGAAGGTGCCCCATTATTGATTTCGCCATCAGCACACGCATTCATCTAACCCTTACTTGAAAGGGTTTTTCGACTTAATGCTATATGTTAGTTGGTGTTTACAAATCTATATAACCATGTAATGTCCACATTACTGACCAGCACTATCTTGTCCCTCAGGTGATCGTCAACTGACTGGGGAAACCAGTACCCGGCCGCCAGCCTCGCCTCCCACACCTACAGGACTCTCTGGTGACGAGGACACAGGCAGCTCCGGTGCGGAGGATGGAGCGGGACCAAGCACGCAGCCAGGGCCATCTGGCTCACAGGGACTCCCGGGACCGACCAACGTCGCATGTGTGACTCCAGCGACACCTGTCTCTGTGATCTGCACAGTCCCCACCACCACCAGTACCACCAGTACCACCACTACCACCACTACCACCACTACCACCACTACCACCAGCACCACGACTCCTGCCGGTGCCACCCAGCATAACCCAGCGCACGACGCTGGTCCATCGGCCTCACACACAGGCAGGGTGAGTGGGCCACAAACACAGGCAACGGGACATCAGCCAATCAGGCGAGCCACACACCGCCGTGCAGAGGAAGGACAGCTACCCCATCCAGTGGCACAGTCCCTACAAGCCCTTGCCAGGTGCCAGGCGTCATACGACCTGTCCCAGGCAAATGCAGATCGTGCACACCAGGACTCAGTGGACAACACCAACGTCCAGCGCGAAATCTGTGGCATCCTTGGCCAGATGTTGCAGATCATGGGCCAGCAGGCAACGATGTGGAGGGAATGGGTTGGCCGGAACAACCCCCTCCACCAAGTGTCGTAGCGCCACCGCCACCGTCACCTCCGCCTCCACCGCCACCTCCGCCTCCCCCGCCACCGTCACCTCCGCCTCCACCGCCGCCACCACCACCTGTGCCCCTGGCGACGGATGTGGCCCATCAACAACCTGCCCTCCCAGCTGACTCTGTTCCACCTCAGAGACGGAGGGGCCGGCCGAGGCAGGAAGTGGCTGAGAGCAGTGTTGGAGCGCCATCCACACGCTCCAAGAGGGGACGACCATGACAATGTCACTGCCTGTGCCAGACATTCACCCAGCTAAGTATCCTGTCCCACAGACAATCATTCCCACTGGTCTGCTGGACTACCCTGACACCCCCCAATGTGGTGTCAGCACGGACATTTCATCTGCCATTACCTTCAACTCCAACTCCCTCCACCCCACTTACTTGTAAATATTCACCAGCACAGAAGCACAACCTGTAAATAAATTGCACTTACTCACACAATGATGTTTTGCCTCCATGTTTATTCACATGATTGCCTTCAGAAACAGACGTAAACAGGTTCAGGGATCATAGTCGTACATGATCATGGCGCTGCGGGAGTGACCTAGAGAAAATCAGAGACAGCAAACACACGTCAGGAAACAGATTCACACACATCACAACACAATGCACAGCAACATTACACAAACGACAACCATCACAAAAGCATGGGATGAGAGCACACACATCATGGAGACTTGTATGTCCAAAGACATGAAGACACACATATGCAACCATCACAAACAACACCCAGCTGATGAACCCCACATCCACACAACACCAGCAAACATACATGAGGCCTTGTCAACCGCCACTAGAGGAAGTTACTCACATTCAAGGGAAGTAGCGATCTATGAGCTGGCGCCTCTGGTCCACACCTTCCTCCTCACCACTATCCTCATCAGTCGACATGGGTGGGATGGGAGGCCGAGGAACTTCTTCGTCTTCAGGGTCCAACAGCAGTTCAATGTCATTGCGTACTGCCAGGTTGTGGAGCATGCAGCAGGCAATCACGATCCTGCATACTTTTCCTGGTGAGTAAGGCAGGGCCCCTCCGGTCTTATCGAGGCACCGAAACCTAGACTTTAGCAGTCGAAAGGTACGTTCGATGACTCTCCGTGTCCTTCCATGTGCTTCATTGTACCGCATTTCACCCGCTGTTCTCGGATTACGTAGGGGACTGAGGAGCCAGGGCCGGTTTGGGTAAGCCGAGTCGCCTATGTAGGGGGATGACAGACACAAACATCACAACAAGATATGGTGGGTACCCCATGCAACACAGAGATCACAAGAGTCCCCACTGCACACTCACCAACAAGCCACGCTTGACCGGGTCGCAGATTTGCCATGAGTCGTGGGACATTGCTGCTCCGCATGATGTGGGCGTCATGTGCGGAGCCAGGAAATCTTGCACACACATGGGAGATGATGTTGTTTGCCAGGCACACCACCTGCACGTTCAGCGAATGGAAGTGTTTTCGATTCCTGAACACTTGTTCCCGTGCCCGTGGTGGAATGATAGCGATGTGTGTGCCATCAATTGAGCCCACAACGTGAGGTATGTGGCCCAGTGCATAGAAATCAGCTTTGACAGCTGCCAACTCTTCCGGCCGTGGGAAATGTATGTAGTCATTCTTGTACAGCATCATAGCTGTTAAGACATCCCGAAGAACCGTGCTGAACATGGCCTGTGACATCCCCCCGGCATGTCCAACTGTGTACTGAAATGTGCCAGTAGCGAAGAAATGTAGTACCGCCATGACCTTTGCAGTGGGTGTAATCGACCCAGGATACGTCCTACGTGGCTGCAGATGAGGAGACAATTGAGCCACAAGCTCCAGCAACCGACGTCGATCCAGCCGGAATTTCCGAATCACCTCCTCGTCAACCATATCCTCCAGCACAGTGTATGGCCGATGCACATTTGGAGCCCTCCTGTGTGGGAGAGAGATGTAACTTAGGTCAACTTACAAACGACGCATACGTGTACAACTCCATCACATGTGAACCTTACTGACAAAACTTCAGTCTTCACCCTAATGTTTAGTAGCCACATCACAGACACACATGCAACTGCATGCACACAAACGATAATTATACACACGCCATGTCATCAAGCACAAATGCCAACACCAATAATGATGTGCATACGGTAATTACATGCATGGTGACACAACGTACAAAACACATACACGGAATGCATGTGTACCACCACCACTGTAGTCACCTCGCCAGAACAAGACACTGACAACAGATGCATAATTTGGCCACACAGCCGTGATGTACTGTGTAGTTGTGAAGATGTAAGAACGTTTGTAGGGTCACACCCGACGTCAACACGTACAAATGCACATCTGTTGCCCATTGTGTGCCGACCGATGGGCATTGTATGGACACACATGCTATATTGTATGACATATGACCTTTCCCTATCACGCTCACATCCCTCATGACGCAACTGCACACAACACATCACGGTGCAGCGTCTGACAAGATAACATAATTGGCGCCGCCATGGCGGTGCTCAACTTCCGCTACTTCCCAAGGGCCATACGCGGCCAGCGTCCCTCTTCCCATTGGCTGCATGTGCAGGGACCGTCACGGGCACACATCGGCAACCGCACGTGCAAGCCTCAGGCACGGATGCTTCAGTTGCAACAATGTTCTATCACTGGCGCCTCCATGGCGGTGCACGTACTCAGCGGGGGAGGTGCAGGCCTATACACCCTGTAGATGTACTCAATGGACATGCCAGTTCATGACCCCCCTTACAGTCACCTTGCATCATCCACCGTACACCGGCCGGAGCGGCCGGGCCTAGGACGGCCGTGCCCGGCCATGAACACAACCGCCGTGCCCGGCCATGTACACAACCGCCGTGCCCGGCCATGCGGTTGTGTACATGGCCGGGCACGGCGGTTGTGTACATGGCCGGGCACGGCGGTTGTGTTCATGGCCGGGCACGGCGGTTGTGTACATGGCCGGGCACGGCGGTTGTGTACATGGCCGGGCACGGCGGTTGTGTTCATGGCCGGGCACGGCCGTCCTAGGCCCGGCCGCTCCGGCCGGTGTACGGTGGATGATGCAAGGTGACTGTAAGGGGGGTCATGAACTGGCATGTCCATTGAGTACATCTACAGGGTGTATAGGCCTGCACCTCCCCCGCTGAGTACGTGCACCGCCATGGAGGCGCCAGTGATAGAACATTGTTGCAACTGAAGCATCCGTGCCTGAAGCTTGCACGTGCGGTTGCCAATGTGTGCCCGTGACGGTCCCTGCACATGCAGCCAATGGGAAGAGGGACGCTGGCCGCATATGGCCAATCGCAAGTAGCGGAAGCAGTGCACCGCAACAACAGGGCCAGTCATTGGCCCATTTCACGATCACGCTTCCAGGGCTGACCAATTGCTGGCGACGTATGCCACTGACACGTGCTGAGGGCCCTATATATGTGTGTTGGCCAAAATGACACTTCCTACCCTGGGGACCAGTGCTGCCTGTTCACCTCGACCTGCTGCTGCTGCTGAGCTGACCACCGACTGCTGCCTGTGACCATCACCTCGACCTGCTGCTGCTGAGCTGACCACCGACTGCTGCCTGTGACCGTCACCTCGACCTGCTGCTGCTGCTGAGCTGACCACCGACTGCTGCTCTAGTGCCATACTCCGTGATCTTGCCATGTCGAGAGGCAAAGAGATCCGGTCTCGACCCTTCACCGCCGCGGAGCTTGATGTCCTCGTGGACGGTGTACTCCGCAACTATGGACGCCTCTACGGCGCACCAGGACGGGTGGTAAGTGCAGTGTGGGACATGTTGGTGTGCATGAGGGGGCCAAATAATCACGCCTATTTCTATCTTAGCTGTGTAGTGTGGGCTAGACATATGTTCCTGATTGTGCATGGCTGCTGACAGTTACGTCTTGCCCCTATGTGTGTGACAGGCCACCTGTCCACTGACTTTAACCCTTTTGTCTCCCATCATGGTAGGTCAAGCTGCACCTTCGCAAGGACCTGTGGAGGAGCATAGCACGGGAAGTACGGGCATTGGGGGTGTGCAACAGACGACATACACACTGCCACAAACGCTGGGACGACATTTCCAGGCTGAGCAAGAATGTAGCGGAAGTAACACTGGGCCTGATTCCAAGGACGCCCCGTCTGGCCCGACGCTCCATGACCCCTCTCATGCACCGTATCATTGCAGTGACGCATCCTGAACTGGCCGAACGTCTGAGTGCCGATCAACAGCAAACTAGCGGTGAGCATACTGTCTGTGTAGGAAACCTGTGAGTGCTATGCATGTATTGGTGCACAGACACACTATTGAGTTCCGTGTTGCTTATGTATGTCTGTGATGCCATTTTGGTCCCATTGGGTGGTTCTCATTTGACATCCAGGTCCGCCATGTTGACACGCCACTTGCTTAGTAGTTGAGTGTTGAAGCACATCCCCTAGTGGTCCATGGCCCCATGGCAGGAAATGTGAGGATGACTGGTAGAGGTGGGCCATGTGCAGGATGAGGGCTACAAAATCTATGTCAGCTATGTAATTTGGCAATCCTGTTCCTTCTGTACGTCAGTCTGCCCATGACTCACACCTCTTTTATGTGCATTTCAGCTATGACAGAGGACACTCAGCCACAGACGGTGGAGAGTAGTCGAGGAAATGAGTCCGGCTCAGACTTCGCACACACGCAGACTGACACGGAGGAGGCCAGCGCCGGAGAGGGGGACAGGACCGTTCCTGAGGACTCGCATGTGGAGACACCATCGTCCTCCTCGTCGGACACTCTTGGTGAGCCTGCACTGTTGTCACAGACTGGGAGTGGGCACTCATCACCTTCTGTCGGAAGACAGCACACAGGGCCCACACTTCCGCCAACTGCACCATGTACTGTTCGTGGCCGGAGGAGTAGGGGGAGCAGAGTGGCGTTCGGTGCAGGCACCGCTGCCCCTGCCACAGTGAGCCAAAATGCACTGTGTGCTGAGGCCGTTGATCTGCTGCGACAGCTGTGTGTGGGGCAGACCAATATGACAAATGCTTTCCAGGACCATGATAGGATGTTGGGGCAGGTGGTGGCATTCATGGAAGGGATGCATGGCGATCTTGCAGGTCTACACAGGACAGTGCAGTCATTGGCAAGCAGTGTGTCATCTGGAATAGTACAGTCGCATGAACAGGGTGCTACTTCTGTTTCCCCATCTACACCACTGGATGTCTCAGGGGGTAGTGATTATTCTGAGCAGGACTCAAATACAGGTTATTGCACTAGAAGCAGCGTCAGACAGCACGTCAGGGCACGCAGGGCACAGACCCCATCCCCTAGATCAGCTAAATCTGTTCACGTAGACGACGTCAGATACACTGGAGTACACACACAGGATCCACAAGTGTTGTTGGGGGACATGCCTTCAGGAGCTAAACAGCCATTCAACACAAAAGGTACTCCCAAGGCAAGGGATACTCACATGTCCATGGACTGTACCTTGGACAAGGCCAGTGAGAAGACAAAGGCACCTACTAAGAGCAGGGAGACTCCCAAGGGCAGGCCCACAGCAGAGGAAAGGGACACTCCCAAGGACAGTGAGAAGACAAAGGCACCTACTAAGAGCAGGGAGACTCCCAAGGGCAGGCCCACAGCAGAGGAAAGGGACACTCCCAAGGGCAGGGACAAGACAAAGGCACCTACTAAGAGCTGGGAGACTCCCAAGGGCAGGCCCACAGCAGAGCAAGGTCCATCTCCCAAGGACAGTGAGAAGACAAAGGCACCTCCTAAGAGCAGGGAGACTCCCAAGGGCAGGCCCACAGCAGAGGAAAGGGACCCTCCCAAGGACAGTGAAAGGACAAAGGCACCTCCTAAGAGCAGGGAGACTCCCAAGGGCAGGCCCACAGCAGAGGAAAGGGACCCTCCCAAGGACAGTGAAAGGACAAAGGCACCTCCTAAGAGCAGGGAGACTCCCAAGGGCAGGCCCACAGCAGAGGAAAGGGACCCTCCCAAGGACAGTGAAAGGACAAAGGCACCTCCTAAGAGCAGGGAGACTCCCAAGGGCAGGCCCACAGCAGAGGAAAGGGACCCTCCCAAGGACAGTGAAAGGACAAAGGCACCTCCTAAGAGCAGGGAGACTCCCAAGGGCAGGCCCACAGCAGAGGAAAGGGACCCTCCCAAGGACAGTGAAAGGACAAAGGCACCTCCTAAGAGCAGGGAGACTCCCAAGGGCAGGCCCACAGCAGAGGAAAGGGACCCTCCCAAGGACAGTGAAAGGACAAAGGCACCTCCTAAGAGCAGGGAGACTCCCAAGGGCAGGCCCACAGCAGAGCAAGGTCCATCTCCCAAGGGCAGGGACACACACAGAGAGCAGGTGTCTACTGGAGACAGGTACACCACAGACGACAAGTCTGCTGGCAGGATTAGGGCGGCAACCAGGGCACAGGCTACATCCAGAGACAACACTCCACCTAAGGATAAGGCACATCCTACGGACAAGGCATCTAGCATGGACAATGGCGCAATCAAGGACAGGCATACTTCACCCCTGGCTGCACTGAGGCTGATGTTTTCTACTGAACGCCAAACAGATGTCTCCGCGGCGGAGTCCCCCCATACCTCCACTCCCATCCAGGCCAGTCAGAAGCAGAGGAGGGTGTCCCCTGTTGTTGCATCCCCCATTACACATGATTCCGAGTCCAGGCGGCAGGCACAGAGCAAACGACAAGCAGGCTCCAGCACGTCCCCAGAAACAAGATCCCCGGCTGCAGATGCTCCACCTATGGTGGGTGGTGATTCTTTAGAGTCCCCACCACTTGGCAGTCCTGTCCTGTCCAGGGTGCACTCACACATCCCTAAGAAACGCAGACACTCACCATTGACACCTGCCAACCCCGATTTGGCTCAAGGTCAGCTATCCCCAGCTCCCAGGCCCACCCTGCCTCCTGGCCCATACAGCCCTGTGGCTCATCATTTCAGTTGTCCCAGTGGCGCTGGTGCAGTTGACTCTCATGTATCAGATGGTGGCACAGTGTCAGTTGTGCCCTCTCCTGTTGCAGGTCCTGGCAGTGTATCTGGGTCTATGGCTCACGTGTCAGTTAGAAGATCTGTGGCTGTGTTGCACACTCCTGTTTCTGGTGCTGGCAGTCTGTCTGGGTCAGTGGCTCACGTGTCAGTGACTACATCTGTGGCTGTGTCTCACACTCCTGTTGCTGGTGCTGCCAGTGTGTCTGGGTCCGTGGCCCATGTGTGTGTCACTCGGGCTGTGGCTGTGTCTCACACTCCTGATGCTGGTGCTGCCAGTGTGTCTGGGTCCGTGGCCCATGTGTGTGTCACTCGGGCTGTGGCTGTGTCTCACACTCCTGTTGCTGGTGCTGCCAGTGTGTCTGGGTCCGTGGGCCATGTGTGTGTCACTCGGGCTGTGGCTGTGTCTCACACTCCTGTAGCTGGTGCTGCCAGTGTGTCTGGGTCTGTGGGCCATGTGTGTGTCACTCGGGCTGTGACTGTGTCTCACACTCCTGTTGCTGGTGCTGCCAGTGTGTCCGAGGCAGGTAGTTCACGCAGTCCCCCTGATTCTGTGATGTGAGGTGCTGAACACTTCACTCAAATGTTATTTCACATGGTGTGTCCATTGAGAACTGCGTGGCACTCTTGTGGTTCCTGTGACGGGTTGGTAGGGACACGTACTTGTGCAGCCTATGATGTACCTGCTCTGTACTGCACAATGCCCTGTTGATGCTCTGATACTGCATTCTGCCCTCTCGTGTACTGCCAATGATGTACCTGCTCTGTACTGCACAATGCCCTGTTGATGCCCTGATACTGCATTCTGCCCTCTCGTTTACTGCCAATGATGTACCTGCTCTGTACTGCACAATGCCCTGTTGATGCTCTGATACTGCATTCTGCACTCTCATGTGCTGCCTCTGATCAACCTGTTCTGTGCAATGGACTGTTGATGCACTTAGCCCCTCTCACGTGCTGCCTCTGATGGACCTGTTCTGTGCAATGGACTGTTGATGCACTTAGCCCCTCTCACGTGCTGCCTCTGATGGACCTGTTCTGTGCAATGGACTGTTGATGCACTTTGCCCCTCTCACGTGCTGCCTCTGATGGACCTGTTCTGTGCAATGGACTGTTGATGCACTTAGCCCCTCTCACGTGCTGCCTCTGATGGACCTGTTCTGTGCAATGGACTGTTGATGCACTTTGCCCCTCTCACGTGCTGCCTCTGATGGACCTGTTCTGTGCAATGGACTGTTGATGCACTTAGCCCCTCTCACGTGCTGCCTCTGATGTACCTGCTCTGTACTGCACAATGCCCTGTTGATGCTCTGATACTGCATTCTGCCCTCTCATGTGCTGCCTCTGATCAACCTGTTCTGTGCAATGGACTGTTGATGCACTTAGCCCCTCTCACGTGCTGCCTCTGATGGACCTGTTCTGTGCAATGGACTGTTGATGCACTTTGCCCCTCTCACGTGCTGCCTCTGATGGACCTGTTCTGTGCAATGGACTGTTGATGCACTTAGCCCCTCTCACGTGCTGCCTCTGATGTACCTGCTCTGTACTGCACAATGCCCTGTTGATGCTCTGATACTGCATTCTGCCCTCTCGTTTACTGCCAATGATGTACCTGCTCTGTACTGCACACTGCCCTGTTGATGCTCTGATACTGCATACTGCCCTCTCGTTACCTGCCTATGATGTACCTGCTCTGTACTGCACAATGCCCTGTTGATGCTCTGAAACTGCATACTGCCCTCTCGTTACCTGCCTATGATGTACCTGCTCTGTACTGCACAATGCCCTGTTGATGCTCTGATACTGCATTCCTCCCTCTGATGTGCTGCCTATGATGTTCATTCTCTGGTGCCCACTTTGCCCATGCTCACGCATACACTGTGATTATACTCCTATTTTGTACAATAAAGGTAGTCTATCAAGTCTCGTGGACTGTCGTTGTCATTCATGCTTGCGTACTACAAATGTGTATTCGTATATGCTTCTCATCAGTGGTTTCGGTAACATGACACTCCCCCTCCCTACGTCACGTCCCTTGCTGGTATTCCCCTGCAGACAGCCAATGGTTTGTGCCTTACCTGCGTCGTCGTCCATAGTGGGCCATGACTAGGATTTGGTGGATCGCGAAGAGCATCGGGAAAGCGTGTAGCGCTGGGTCCATGGTGGTGGTCAGCTTGCGGTGGGTATCTCTGCTATGTCACCTATGTTCGCTGTGGGGATTCCGCCGTGTTCAGACAGGTTGTTTTTCCGCTGCGGTTTTATGTGTGTTTTCCGCCATCTTGATTTGGGGGACGGTCTTAGACGTCAGTACGTACGGCGGGGCCTCCGGATGTGTTCCGTCCGCCACGTGGTCGTGTGTAGTTCGGCGGCGGTGCGTGCTTTTCCGTCGCGGACGGAAATTTGACACGTTTTCCTATCCTGATATGGCGGACGGAGTATCCGCGGCAGGCGGACACGGAAAAGGCTTTTTCCGCCTACTCCAGGGCCGCGGTGGCTCTTCCGTCCGCCATCCTAATGAGCCCCTTAGTTTGGCTACATTAGTAACTTCTCCACTAAGTTCAAGAATTTCCTCCAGACTTTTATCAATGATAGTGTCGTCTGGGAGGCTTAAACCAATGTTTGTCGAGACCGCCCCCCCCCCGTTTCATTAGCACAGACTGAAAAGTTATCATTCACAATTGGAGGGTCTAAGGTGGTATTATTTAGATTGCGGGCAGTTTGTGCTTTCTTCCCTTTAAAGCTAGTGGGTTTATTTGCCTTTTGTTTAGAAATTGCCCCTTCTTTCAAGCCCCTTTGATATGTATCACTTGCCCGGAGTGGGTTATCTAACTCAGTTCTATCTAAGCCACTCACTGTCAAGAAATTAAGATTGGGAGTGGCTTCTAGGTCCTGTTGTGAGCTTGAGACTTCAAAATCCCCAATGTCCGCACTATTATGTACCATTGCGAGGGTATTAAGTCGGGACTCAGGGTTTGGCGTATGTGCTTGTGCAATAAGGCCCAAGGAGGATCTCTTGGCCGTAGCTAGATCTTGTGACACCCTCCTGTCCATTAAGACTATCCCCTCGGCAATCAATGCGTTAGTACGAACAATAAAGTCATCCAGAGTCCCAGTTAACTTTTTCGCTCCAGCTACAGCCATGCTTCTGGTCTCCCAACAATTCATGACACTCTCCAGTACAATTATCAGATGACCTCTTATGTTAGAAACAGTTAGGTGACAGGCCCATGCATTTAATGTTTGACGATAAATGGCAACTAACAACCCAATATACTGTGCTTTGATGTTTAGCAAACTTACAGTTTCTATGTCCAATAGTCACTTAGGCTGGGGGAAATCAGGCAGAGGTGGTGGCCCAGGCAAGCGTCCCGCGACGCTGAGGGCTCGCTTGTGTTATAGCCCCTCCCGGCGCGTCTAGCGTGTCAGGGAACGCGCCGCCGCAAAGGCTGCCGGGATATGAAGTCCCGGAGCGGCGGCGCGACTGGTGGCGGCGTTTGCTGTTCTGTCCTGCAGCGATTATTCAAGCTGCCAAACCTCTTGTGGCTCACTCCTGGCTCCTGGAATAGGTATGAGTTATTTTTGCAGGTCCCCCCCTGGATGTATTGCACACGCCAGACTCCATAGTGACATGATGTGTAGTAGCAGTTTTGCATGTGCTACGTACATTGATATCGATGTTGGCTGACAGTTATTCTCCATTCTTCCAAACTATGTCCTGCAGGGCACCGCCTCTACCAAGGCCATTTCCAGACTTGGCTACCATGAGGGAACGTGCCTGCATCCAAAGTTATAGATTCACTCGACAGTTGAGTCAGGACTTGACGAACAGGCTGGAACCACATCTCCAACCGCAACACAGGTATCCTACTGCGCTGACCCCCAAGCTAAAGGTGATGGCAGCCCTCCATTTTTTTGCTACAGGTATGTTTCAATTAACCATAGCTGATGTCGGTGGGATGTCCCAAACAATGTTCAGCCGTGTCCCTCATGATGTTTTAGCAGCCATGTTGGAGCACATTGATGAATTCATCAAATTTCCTACTCCTGAAGAGTTGACAGATGTCAAGGGTGAATTCTATGCCCTGGGAGGGATGCCACATGTCATTGGGTCCATTGATGGGACACATGTGGCTTTGGTGCCACCACAGGCTCAGGAGCAGGCTTACCGCAACAGGAAACATTATCATTCAATAAATGCCCTGGTGGTGTGTCTTGCTAACATGCTGATTTCCTATGATTGTGCACGTTTTCCAGGATCGGCACACAATGCATTCATCATGAGGCGTAGCAGGGTGCCACGAATGATGCTGCAGCTGCGCAACGATCGGGCATGTCTTGTTGGTGGGTAAACTCTGTTTGTCCTGTGTGTTTCAGTATCGTTTGCTCTGACGGCATCTCCTGAACCACTTACTGACATGATGTATCTTTGTAGGTGACTCGGGATATCTCAACATGCCATGGCTAATGACACCTCTACGCAACCCAAGGACAGCAGCAGATCAGAGGTACAATAATGTACACGGGCAGACCATGCGAGTGATAGAGCGGACGTTTCACCTCCTGAAGAGCCGATTCCGGTGCCTCGATAAGACCGGTGGATCCCTCCCATATGCCCGGCCAAAGTCTGTAATATATTCATCGTGTGCTGCATGCTGCTCAACATGGCAGTTGAGAAGGCAGTGCCACTCATCCTGGATCCTGAGGAGCAGGAACATCCACCCGTTGAGGATGAAGGGCTTGGTCACGATGCAAGTGATGAGGAGGAGGATGATATCCAGAGTCAGCTCATACGCAACTTCTTCTCATAATTGTGAGTCACTGGGAATGAATGTGTAAGCTTGTAGCATTGGGTGGCATGTGTTGCAATGTGTGTGTCCAGCTGACTGTATGCAAATTAACTTTGATGTGTGTTCTGATGTGACACGCAAGTGCTGATGCCATGCCACACAGAAATGCGCAATGACTTAGCTTGAAATATACATGTGTACTACATTGTTCCTGTTTTGTACATGCCCATGTCTTTAGCAAAGATTTTTAACGGTGAGCCCTTGTGTGTCTGTCATTCCCAGGTTGCTGTGTCTGTTGTCTGTTCGTGTCATCTTAGTCCTCCTGCGCCATTCCTCATTATGATTGCAACGTGGGCCGAATCAGCGTACCATGCACGGACATGTGTAAATGTCAGTTCGGGTAAGCGATCCAAACAGGCTATTTGGGGTTGGTATGGTTTGGGAATGTGTGGTAACCGTTTCTGTGCATGTTGTAGAACCATCCATACATGTCTCATCACCATGGATCTAATTACATGTTGCACCACTCCCATGACAGGACAGTCACCCTTCTGGACAGTCATCTGTTGTGGAGTTTTGACTCTGGTGAAGGCAACAATGTGTGTAAACCTTGATCCGGACACATTGTGGATACCACGGGTTGACATTGTGTGGGACATCTCAACCACAGGCACTATGGGGAATTGCAGCCTCACTGTGTGCAGCAGGATGTGTTTGGCTCATCCACTTAATCTTGTGTGCCAGTACAGTGTGATTTACAATCAGCCATGTTGTGAAGGTGTGGGCCAGCGTATGTCCCACATGTTCTGTCAAATGTCCTGTGAGTCTGTTCGTATGGATGCATTGCCCCTTGTGCCAGTATGTCATGTCACTATCACGTCGCTTCCTCAGGGCCGGTGGAGAACACTGCTTTGCAAGCCTTCTTGGTAAGTTGATGTTAACTTTCTATTCCCATGATGCCAGGAATGTTGCGCTGATGACGTCACAACGTTGTGCTGTAGCAAATGTAAATGCATCTGTGGCACCAGTCGGGTGACGTTAATCCCAGGATTCTCTTGTGGCGTGCTGCATATTCTGGTCACGGTAGGGGTGGTTTTGTGCCATTGCTCCTCATTACTCTCTGTTGAGTTCTGGCCCAGCAGCTTGTTATGTTAGGCATTTCAAAGCCCAGTTGGATGAGCCAATGACTGGCTCTTGCGGGGCTTCCTGGTGTTTACCTAATTCCCTCCCTCGTTGGATGAGCTTCTTAATGCTCTTGCGGGTGATGTGTAATGTCCCGTCTTGACCCTCACTGATTCCCAGGGGTAACTACGGATTGTTGACTTTGTGTGGGTAGCACTGCAGCGCATTGGAATTTCTTTTTATTGGAGCCTTATTCATACACTGTGATTTCCTAGGTAACCGCATGGCTCTAATTGCATTGAAGCAGCCTGCAGAGCATTATACCCCCTTCATTTAGCTGCAAAACTCTGCTACCTTTTCTGTGTCCATGTTCAATCCTCAGATCTAGTATCATTCTCATTACTGTGATCCAAACTACAATGCAGTGGCTGTTGTTTTACTTTACAGGTGTAACTGTGCAGTATAGGTCCTGAGGTATTCTGTAATTCAGTGACAAGAAGTGTTGAATCCTTATGCTTGTTTACCTTTGTTTCAGACCTCCCTCCCTGCTGTTCCCTTCCTTTCCTTCCCTCGCCTGATCACCCTTTTGAGTCAGTCATTTCTACTCAGATCAAGGGGCTATCAGGAGATGGACCACTTTGAGCATCGCACGTTTCTGAGGATTCAAGGAACCGACAGTCCCAGGCAGTCGTGTGCAGATTGTTTCACCAGCATTACAGGTAAACTCATTGCATGACTGTTGTTTTCTTTAGAGCAATGGCACTGGCCATAGACATTGGCTTAAGCAGCATGGCCTCAATACAAACTTGATCCATAAGTGTAGAAAATGTGTTCCCCGCCGTACAATGTGCCTCATTACTGTTTCTTTATTCTTTCAAGGGGTTTTGTCCCTACGTGACCGAGTTGGACAAATATAAGTTTAATCAAATGAAGATGACTCGGTCTCGGTTTTGTTGCGGGCCACTCTATTTTATTTCTGAGAGCCCGATAGTATCTAAATCAATTTCTTCTTATATGCCTGCATTGATTTACAACAGTTTCATCATAAAGCTTGAACGCATTTATACAATTTCAATGTCCAAGTCTTGACACTCCGTGATACATATAATAATCATATAACTAAAAAAGTTCTAATCAAAACAATAATGCATAAACAAATCAATTTCAACGTGCTTCATACAGTTCAAAATTTACATTTACAGTGAGTACCCCAGTGCTTTTTTTGAAAGACTGTCATCCTATAAGATGAGTTTTGATATTTCAGGACAGAGATCGCGGGGAACAATATTTTAGGAATTGCAATCTCTTTGTAGAACCCTCCGCAAGTGAGAATAAGTTTAAAAAGAAACAGCCGTCGCGTTTCCAAACCCGATATGAGATTGTCGGGTTTTTCCTCAGGGCTTTACTGGAACCTATTGGAAAATAAAAGGGGGAATGTTTGAGTGTTTTGACTGTCACCTGTCGTTATTGCATATTTTCAGTGTGAAAATAAAACAATGGTTACCTCTGTCTTTTACGATTACTTTGTTGCATGGTCTTTATGGTTATAGTGTTTTTTGGAAAACACATCTCGGTTCTGTAATTCAGAAGGATAAATGTCCTCTGTTATCTACAGTTCAAATGAGCTACACTTCCTCATCTTTTATTTTGGTGGCACGTATATTTAAGAACTCACTGTTTGTGTCGTATTCACCATGCATATGACCAACTGTCTGCTTCCAGTCGCTTAAAGCCAGTGGAGGCTAAGGTAGCGTTTATCTGTTGAAAATGGAATAGGACCATTATAGTCTGAGATTTATATACGCTATGTACGGCCCCATCAGAGCAGGGGATGCTTGGCTTCACCTTGGAGGTGCCCAGGAGGGACCATCTCACAGGGAAAGCCAGGACGGGTTCCCCAGCAGTATACAGCGCCAGGACACTCCGAGATGGAGTAACAGTGCGCTTTACAAGTATACTTACTTTACTTACTCTACTTTACTTTACTATGTTATTTCAAAAGATTCCTTCATGGCGCAAGACTTACTTAATTACCGCACTCTGCTGTGCTGGTGTTCTTCTCAATGGCGACGGCAACACGATGTGGTCGCTTTTGTTCGTCTCAGTAATCTAAAGATATATCGTCATTTCGTCAGCGTGATCATGACCGTTTTTAATGTTAATCTCAACGCTATTGTGCAATTACTGGCTATGTGCCTCACCTTTTTGCATGCTTTCAGCCATATTAATCGGGCGTCTGTCCTTGCGTTACCGGCATAATTAGTTTGACGAATTTGTGCCGCGTTTGTTTCCTGAATTAAGTAAAGTGCAATGCGCTATGGGAAGCAGAGGGCTTTGTGGGAAATGTAGTCAATCTTTTTAGGAGAATGCGAGCTCTTATGGAAACATTGCCTGTGATTCAATCAGAATGCAAACCTTTCCTATTTGATGTGTTTAGTACTGGTCTACAAGTGGTCGTAATTAAAGGGGGCTCAGCGTATGGCTTGTTGTAGTTCAGACATCTCGTTCAGCCCTTCCATCACACTGTTGAATTTTAAAATCAAATACGCTTCTTTTTTTAAAAGGAATTTCTCGACATCACCTCCACGAGGTGGATTTTTGATGCCAGCTAATACCGTCCATTTGAAGTCTTTTTCTGTATGATTTTGTTCTAAAAAGTGTTGAACCGTTGGAGCGGTCAGCACTTTCTGCCTAATTCGTGATCTATGTTGGGTCAGTCTTTGGTTGATTTGTTGATTGGTCTTCCCAATGTAGATCTTGGGACACGGGCAGGTTATAGCATACACTACGTTTTTACTTTTACAGTTGGTGAATTCTTTGTGTGTCCTTTTGATGGCATTAAACTCGAACACTGTTCCCTCTACTATGGTTGCGCATGATAGGCATGTTCCACATTTGTGGTGGCCTTCAACAGGCTTAAGATTCCATATTGAATGCAAATCCGACTTCGCTTTTGTGGTGCCCAAGTCTGCTCTCATGATTTGTTGGCCTATGCTCTTGTTTCTCTTTAGAGCAAAAAGTGGTTTTTCCATTGGCATTTCTAGGTTAGAGACCAAATGCCAGTTTTTTAATATGATGGATTTAAATTTGTTGGTATGAGGGCCATACGTTGATACACAGACCAATCGGTCCAATGTTTTTTTTTCTTTGTTAATCAATAGTTCCTCCCTAGGGGTAAACCAAGCACGTTTGGTAGCATGCTTGAGCAACTTTTTAGGATAGCCCCTAGCGCTGAGCTGATTACATAGAATTTCTGCATGTACTTGGAAATCATCTTTTAGAGAACAGTTTCTTCTAATACGAAGTAATTGACTGTATGGTAAATTAGCTTTTAAGCTCTGAGGGTGAAAACTCCCAGTCGCACACGCCTAACTTTTTTAGACGTTGAGGTCTTTTCCCAAGACCAGAAATTAGTGACCACCTTGTACCGCAAAAAAACAGACGAGAACACTATACTCAATTATGGGAGTTTGTTTATGCATTATTGTTTTGATTAGAACTTTTTTAGTTATATGATTATTATATGTATCACGGAGTGTCAAGACTTGGACATTGAACTTGTATAAATGCATTCAAGCTTTATGATGAAACTGTTGTAAATCAATGCAGGCATATAGGAAGAAATTGATTTAGATATCATGGGGCTCTCAGAAATAAAATAGAGTGGCCCGCAACAAAACCGAGACCGAGTCATCTTCATTTGATTAAACTCATTACTGTCACAGCAGATGTCTTGCAAGTTTGCATGCGTCATCTATGGCATAATTTACAAACATTGTGCATATGAGAGAATGTGTACTGTGGCAACATGCATGCAGTTTATCATGGATAATGATCCATATTGTGCATGAAGTACATGGTTGTGTATGTATTGTTGCAGCTTGCTACCCACAACGGGCAGGCAACACCTGCTGAAGCTGTGTGTTCCGTGTGCAGCTTGCCTTTTGATGCCTGATCCTGTGCCCGTCATATCTGGTGATTGTTCTTCCATTTTCTTTCAGTGACCCATGAGTAACCAGACACTCCTTCCTTTCCAAACACCTGTTACATTGTGCCTTTCAAACCACCTTGTCTTTGTGTGCTAGCTTTTGCATGGTGTCTCACCCCTTCCGCCTTCATGTGTTCACTCATTCCTGCTGCTGCCTCCCCAGCGGCACCGCAACACCGAGTGCCCTGATTCTGCAACACACATGCCTCCCAGATGCTCCTCCCTCCCTCCACCCATTCTGTAATGCAGGCAGCAGCTTGTCAGTGCCACTGTTGCGCCACCTCCGTGCCAAAGGCAGGACCGTCAGCGCCTGCAACCTGCACAGTGCAAGACCCTCTGGTCCTTCCATGACGCAGGTAACACAACAGACTCATGCTCCAGCCACCCTCCAAACAGTGAACACCAGACAATTATCCACCTGCTATCAGGCAACACCTAAGCGCACCCATGACAGCTTCGCAGGCTGTGTGTGCAACTCCTACTGCCAACACCGCGCTGCCCCATATAACAGACCATGTCCGTACAACCAGGTCATGTGCCTCCTACAGCACACCAGCTACATCCACCAGCACGCCATTGGACTCTGTTACCTCATCAACACAACAGCCCCACACATCGCCTTCATTACAGTAACCTGGTTGAACGCATCCTCAGCACACTGCTTCAACATTGCCATCACAGACGGACACCAGATCACCCGCAGGGATCGCACCAACAATCCAGGAGGATGAATTGCAATTCTTCCTGAAGTACACCCTCAGAGACATATAAAACACCAAGGACACACTCAGCATTGTCTAACATCTGCACTTCAGGTTTCACACCAACCCCCTGACCACCCTCAGTCTAACTATCATCTACAGATCTCCAGGCCTACCCCCACAATTCTGCTAAGCCATCGACAATTATATTAATAGTCATTTATTGAGCGCACACCTAACCCAACGGGGTGTCCCAGCGCTGTAGTGGGCAGAAAATGAGACAGCATACGGAGGAGCAACTAATCAAGCATGCTAAATAGCCAGGTGTTAAGGGCTTTGCAAGACTCACATTCAGACAGAATCATACGCAGCAGAAGAGGTAGCTTAGTCCAACATTGGGTGGTTCCTACCTGAAAGGTTTCACCTCCTGATCTAGGTTTTGCAAACCAAGGACCAATGAGCAAGTGCTTGTCATTGGAACATAGAGATCGTGATTGACAATAGGGATGGAGGCTCCTCCTAAGGTCAACCGGACCACGGCCTTGTCCTGCCCTGAAGGCGAGTGTCAGCGCATTGAAATCTATCTGTGTAGCCATGAGCAGCCAATGGAGTAGTCTAAGATATGGTGAGATATGTTGTCAAAGTGGGACTCCACATACCATGCGGGCAGCAGCGTTTTGGACCGTCTGCAGTATACGGAGCAGGCCTAATGTGAGACCCACGTATGAACCTTTTGCGTAGTCTAAATGGGAGGTGATCAGTGCTTGACCCACCGTTATCCGGGTTACATTGAGCAGATAGTTAATAAATCTCTTGATGATTTAGATCTTGCCAAAACAAGCGGCACACGCCTCTTGTACCTATGTGGCAAGGGATAGTTGATTGTCCCATCTAACTTGCAGATTCCTCACCAAGTCCTTGTGTGCAGGAGCAATGGCCAGTTCCTCTGGCCACCACAAATTGGAAGAGAGGGGAGAAGGTTGGTTAATAAAATAGGACATAGATGTTATCTGGATTAAGTTTCAAGAAATTGTGGTCCATCCAGGCCACAAAAATGTAGAGACAATTTTTGAGTGGGTCAAAATTTTCCGCACACACAGCATTTAAGGTGAATGGAAGCAGAAAATCATCAGCATATAATATGATTTTGACTGCAGACATGGCAATCGATTCAGCCAGCAGGGTTAAGTAAATATTAAAAGTCAGAGGGATCAGAGCAGAGCCCTGCGTCACGCCCCACTTCAGTGGTTTGCTTGAGGAGATGAATGGATAGGTCCGGACCTGCTGTGTGCGGTCAGATAGTAAGGTCGATATCCAGCTCAGCACTGAGCCTCCCACGCCTATGGTCTTAAGGCGGTTCTGAAGAATGTGATGGTAGACGGTGTCAAATGCTGTAGACAAGTCTAACAGCACCAACACCGCCTTGGAACCTCCGTCGACCGCCCAGCGTATAGAGTCTGCCATTTCAATGAGGGCCAACTCCATACTATAGCCGGGATGGAAGCTGGATTGTGAGTCATGAAGGAGGCTATTATCTTCAACAAAGGCCATCAGTTGCTGCCAGAATACATTCACTGAAATCTTGGCCGGAGCTGGTAAAAGAGAGTTAGGTCTATGATTGCAAGGAGATTCAGGATCTGCATTAGCATTGCTTAAGATGGGCAGGAGGAACGTGTGTTTCCATGCATCCGGATTACAGCACAATCTGAGGGAAAGGTTCTAGATGGCGTTTAAATGGTGATTGTGAATCTTAGAAAGGATGTTGTATTGCTTGGCGGGCAAGGGGTCAGTAGGGGAACCGGATTTACACATCTGCAATTCGAGCAGAGAGGCTTCCTATGAAATTGTGGCAAAATCTGAGACCACAGTGCTGGGAAACGGCTTTACTGATTGGTCCTCAGACATTGGACAACTACATCAGTACGCAGGCCCTCACCTACACAGACTATATGGGTAAGGGGGACAGCAACTCCTGGCTGGAGGACAACCACACCACCATCCTGCATTGGTACATCAACATTTGCATCCAGTTGTCCAAAAAACCACACCCTGCACCACACTCCGCTTCAGATCCACCAAAAAAGCTTCACCAGAGTCAACACAAATGAGCTGTGTGGCACCCTCACACAGGACACTCCAACCAACTACACCGCCACACCCTGCAACCGCACACATTGGATCAGCAACTGATCCAACACTCTTGCCACATTGGCGGACTTTCCTATGAAGCACAACAGTTAAGCCACCAGGGAGAAGGCAGACCTACTTGACTCATACAGGTCTAGCCAGACTCATGTGCACACCTTGTAAAACAAACAACCATCAGTTACCTTTCAGCCCTGAAATCCTCCACACACAGACATCACCATATCATCAGCATGGACAAGAGGACAACCTTCAGGTATGGCCTAGGCACCAACACACAGAGCATGAATGACCTCATCGGCATTGGGAGTGAACTATCTAACCCCAGCTCTCCATCCAAAAGACATCCCACCCTTGCAAGGCGAAGGGGATCCCTTGCAGCTTACTACCACTCCAAGCTCGTGGACGTACACGAAAGCCTCGCCACACAGAGGCAGACAGCACTATTTTCTACAGGACATACCCCCCCTCAGGTCCTGGACTCCCGTCAGCAGCCAAAGACACCACCAGGCTCATGTACACCATCCACTCCAGCTCTCCATCAGGAGCCTTCCCACACAACATCTCAATCACAGCATACACCATCCTTGAAGCCCACATCCGACACGTCATGAATGTCTCCTTTGAGTATGCCACTTTCCATGGGAGCTGGAGGCATGCCGAAACCCAGGCCCTTCTTTGACAACGGACGTCAGTACCGCAGGATGTCCTGGAACATCACCCTGCTTGCCTACCCAGCAAATGTAATCAATAAGACAGTCAAGGAGCAACTGACCATCTGCCTCCAAGCAAACATCTCCAGGCAACCCGCCCCAGACCATCTTGCACAGTAATCACTCCACTGCAACAGCCCTCATTGCCACCAGCAACGACATCTTGGACCCTGCTCAACAATGGTGAGACCACCACCCTCACCCCATCGACTGCTCAACGGCATTCAACACCATGTGCTACCACACTGTCAGATCACACATCTCCAACACTGGGATCCACAGGAAGACCCATGATGAAATTGCCAAGTACCTCCCCAGGAAGGCCCAGGGAGTCCGCATCCCCCCTTCGTCACATAGTACACTGGGGTCATCGGGCCCATGCCCCAGGCCACATCTCTCAGCGTGACTATCTGCAATGTCTCCATGACCCCTCTCTCCAACATCACATGCGCACACAACCTCATCATCATGTCCTATGCCATTGACACCCAGCTGCTCCTCACCCTCACCGAAGACACAGCCACTCCCAGATCCAACATTCAAGAAGGCATGAGGTGCGTTGACAAATGGATGAACATCAGCCACATAAGGCTGTACTTGGACAAGACTGAGCTCATCATCTGAGGAATGTCCCCTTATGGCTGGGACAACTCCTTGTGTCACATCGGCCTGGGCAGCGCACAAGCACACAGTGGCCACGCACGCAAGCAGGTGCTCATCGTACACTCCTCGCACACAATGACCATGCAAGTCAACACCATCAATACCTCATGCTGCAAGTCCCTCCGCATGCTGCAAATGATCTTCAGATAGATCCACTCCTAGCCATGACAGACAGTCACCCAGGTCCACGACACCAGCCTGCTAAACTACAGCAACACCCTCTATGCAGGAACAAGAGCCAGACTCCAGGAGGACTTGTGCACATCCAGGGTGCATGCGCACACCTCATCCTCAACATCCTCTGCCACAGCCACATGACCGTCCACCTGAGATACTTACAATAGTCTCACTGTCAACTACAGGATCACCTTCATACTCCTCAGCCACACTCAGTAGGCACTCCACAACCCCAGCCCCAAAGACGAACATGGACGTCTCCCATCCAACACCCCGTTGCCCCTACTCTGTCCAGCCACCCTTGCCCTGGGCACCATTCATCACATCCACAGTACAACTGCATGCGGGAGATAGTTCTCCCACATCACCAAACAGACCTGGTACTCCCTCCCTGGGCACCTCCACATGACCCATGACCTCTACACCTTCATGAAACTCTTCCAAAACTGTCTGTCAAAGCAGTATGGCAAGCCCCCCCCCCTCAGCAGATTGAAACCATCACGGGTGACTATTGCGCTCCATGTATGTATTTGATGATACATTGTGACCTATGTGTGTCCTCAACCGGACTCAGATCCCAGTGTATTGATGGCTTGAGTTTGTTCCACACTCTGGCATACTTTGACATATCCCCACACGTATGTTGTTGACTCATGTAAAAAGACTGCAACATCAAATTCTATTGTGTTTGTTTTGTTTATTTATCGATCTGGTGTGGGAAACGTGAGTGAGTGCTAGGTGCTGTACAAAAATGCTGGGAATCCAAAGTTCACAGAGGGAGATGTGATGCCTTGCAGTTTGAGTGAACAGAGTCCAGACCACAGTGCTTGGCATCATTGTTCAGACTGCAAACAGCAAGTCCATGTGGGAGAGTAGGACAGTCAATAAGGTGATGCTGTTGCACACAAAGGCAAGATGCCAGATCAGGTGACCTGGGAGATGCGCATGGCCCACTGCCTCTCACTGTCTTTTTCATGGACGACCCACCTTCCTTGGGGGACCCTCATATGCAGGCCTTGACGATGCATAGGACGCTCCGTCGGACGATTCCTCCTCCTCCTCCCTCCCTCTGCCTATTGGCGGTCTTTGCCTCGATGTTTCTTGCCTGGTGACACAGGGAGGGTGCTGTATATTGTCAACGATCTGACGGAGTGAATGGTTTATGTCCCTCTGCACCGCCAAGAGCTCATCCAGTCTTGCCCCATCCACCCTTGGTGTTCTCGTTGACTGGCGTGTTGCTCGGCCTGCAGGTTTTTGATTTCTGTGAGGGCCCCCACTACCTGGCTGAACTCCCTGGTGTCTCGCTGGTATGCCTCCATGATGTTTCGTAGTTCAGACATACTGGGCCCTACAGCTGGCTGGTCAGGTTCTCTCCTCCACCTGGTGCCACTCCCACCACCCATGCCCACACGAGCCTGGCCTGCGGTTGTGGACACATCGGGCCAACGGGACCCCTGAGGGATGACAGTGGTGGTGTTGTCTGCCACCTCCTGGGTGCCCGGCGAACCTTGTCCCTCATTGTCAGACTGGCTCAGTTGTGGAGTGTGGGCAGGGCTCTGAGATGTCTGCTGGGATGTGGCAGGAATGGGTGTGGTGGTTGACGCAGATGTCCCTGATACAGCTGCTGCACGGGTTTGGGCTCCAGAGGTGGCAGGTTAGTTGGGGTCATCCATGGAGTGGTGAGAGGCGTCACTGTTGGTGGAATCAGGGTCCTGCGTAGCCTGGGACTGGGATTCATCTCCCCCCTCGTTGGGGGTAGATTCAGCACGTTGCCCTGTGGGTGTGAGAGACAGAAAATGTTAATGCCATTTAATGCAACATCCAATTTTCATATACATTGTTGTTGGCACTGTTCCACCTGGCAGTTGTCTATGCTTTGAATTGTTCTCAATGTTCACTTGTGGATGGGTATGTTGTGGGGTCAGATTGATCTGTGCTCAGGAGTCATTGACATGTGAGTGACTATTTACAATGACTGGCACAGCCATGCATGTCAGCAGGGATTTGCCAGTCATTGTGCACCAGAGCTATGCCAGCATGTATGCAACACATTTACACTGCGGATCACCATGGTGGAAAAACAGCACAGCTGCATCACGCATCTGTGCCATAGAAGTGGCACATTGCTGGAGTTGTGTTGCCGGCGCAACGCAGATCCAGCAATGCTCTGTGTGGCCCTATCTGCACAATGCTGCGTCAATCCTTATGCATGCTTCAAGCATGCACAGGGTTTTGAGGCAGCATGTGCATAAAAGTGACTGAGTGAAATCTTTAAGATTTCACTCAGCCACTTTTGGGAGGTGTGTGTTGCTGCGCCGTGACAGCCACCCACCGCCCACCCCCCCGGACCAGTACACCTACTTCTGGCGCAGGGCTTTAGAACGTGGCACATCTCCCAGATGCATCACCTTGTAAATACCCAGCACCATGACACAACTTTTGTGCGTCCGCTGCGTCACAAAGATAAAGCAATGGTGTCGTGAAAGAAGCGCAAGGGACTTGTGAATCATCATCGTGCATTTTTTTATCTGTATTTGTTTTATTGTGTTACATGATGATTGTGACAGTGGGGCACTCAATTGCCTGTCCCAGGAGGCTGTGTTTATGTAAGGGGTGTGTGTGACAGGCCGTGCTGGTAGTTGGAGTCCGATTTGGAACTGGGCGTCCCTTGTGGTGTGGCTGTCCCCCATGGAGCATGCTGCCATGACAGTGGTTGTGGGTTCCTGTCCAAAATATCTGACCTTGTTGTCCTGGTGTTAGTGTTTGCACTGGTCACAGGAGGGCCTTGTGCTTCCTACACCAGGGCCCAGTGTCAGCTATCTTGTCAGTACTTTCCCACTCCCTGTGCATTGAGCGTGGTGCATGAGTGTGTACCTGGGCCATATGGGATGAGTGCCATTGCCCATGGGCGTACACAGAAATGTTGATAGGGGTGGCCATATTTTTAGCTTCATCACCATCCCCCTTGCACACTTCTCACCCTCTCCCTTGCACCCTCCTACCCTCTGCCTTGCACCCTTCTGGCCCTCCCCCTTGTACCCTTCTTGCCCTCCCCCTTGCAGCCTTCTGATCCTCCCCCTTGCACACTCCTCCCCTCCCCCTTGCACCCTTCTCACCTTCTGCCTTGCACCCTTCTCGCCCTCCCCCTTGCAGCCTTCTGGCCCTCCCCCTTGCACCCTCATCCCCTCCGCCTGGCACCCTTCTCACCCTCTGCCTTGCACCCTTCTCACCCTCTCCCTTGCACCGTCCTACCCTCCCCCTTGCACCCTTCTCACCCTCTCCCTTGCACCCTCCTGCCCTCTGCCTTGCACCCTCCTCGCCTCCCCTTGCAACCTTCTCACCCTCTGCCTTGTACCCTTCTCACCCTCTCCCTTGCACGCTCCTGGCTTGGCTCACTTCTTTTCTGAGAGACCGCACTCAGGCCGTCCACCTGGCAGACTTTTCTGCCTCCCCACGCAAGGTGCAGTGCGGTGTCCCTCAGGGTTCCTCCCTTTTCCCCCTTTTGTTTAATTTGTACATCTTTCCCCTCATTTTTGCTTTACAGCAGCTGGAGGTTATGGTTTTCAATTATGCTGATGACCTCCAGCTCATCTTCAACCTCTCTCACTCCCCTCAGTCCATTCACAGTTTTCAATCAGTTATGATTTTCATCAGGGACTGGATGAACCTTAACCATCTTAAACTTAATCCAGACAAAACCAAGTTAGTTCTTACCAGCGGTACATCCAGTCCCTGGACCCCCACGTTTTGGCCCCCCTCCCTTGGTTCCCCCCCTTCACCCTCCCACTCAGTCAAAACACTTGGGATCACGCTGAACCAACATCTCACTCTGCACTCCCAGATCAGCATGGTGGTCTCATCTTGTTTTTTTACCCTTCGCACCATTAGAAAAATTTCCAGATTCTTTTCTTTTCCTGCCTTAAAACTCATCTTGATGGCGATGGTTCTATCGCGCCTAGACTACGGCAACATCTTGTACAATGGCGTCCCCGCCTATGCCCTCCGACGTCTCCAATTGGTCCAGAACCAAGCTGCCCGCCTCATCCATGGTCTTTCCAAATCGCACCATGTCACTCCCCCATTAAAGGCCTTGCACTGGCTCCCCATCAGAGAGCGGGCCCTCTTTAAGCTGGGATGCACAACGTTTCAGGCCTACGCTGGAACTGCTCCAGCTTTTATGAACTCGGTCTCTCCTTTTTGTACCGCGGTTCAAGAAGAACAAATTGGGGGGCATGAAATTCTCTGTTCTTGGCCCCACTTTCTGGAACTCCCTCCCTCCCACTATCAGATCTACACCCTCGTATCCTGAGTTCCGCAAGGCGCTCAAAACTTTTCTTTTTCTGCAAGCTTTCTCGCCCTAGCCCCCGCACCTGAGCCTCCCAGGTTTTGCATCCCTCAGCGCCAAGAAACCGCCTGGTATATGTGCGCTTAACAAATACTTTTAAATTCAAATTCAATTCAAATTCCTCCCCTCTGCCTTGCACCCTTCTGGCCCTCCCCCTTGCACCCTTCTCACCCTCCCCCTTGCAGCCTTCTGGCCCTCCCTCTTGCACCCTCATCCCCTCCCCCTTGCACCCTTCTCACCCTCTGCCTTGCACCCTTCTCACCCTCTCCCTTTCACCCACCTCCCCTCTGCCTTGCACCCTTCTGGCCCTTCCCCTTGCACCCTTCTGGCCCTGCCCCTTGCAGCCTTCTGGCCCTCCCCCTTGCACCCTCATCCCCTCCCCCTTGCACCCTTATGGGCCTCCCCCGTGCACCCTTCTTGCCCTCCCCCTTGCAGCCTTCTGGCCCTCCCCCTTGCACACTCCTCCCCTCCCCCTTGCACCCTTCTCACCTTCTGCCTTGCACCCTTCTCACCCTCCCCCTTGCACCCTTCTGGCCCTGCCCCTTGCAGCCTTCTCACCTCTGCCTTGCACCCTTCTGGCCCTCCCCCTTGCACCCTTCTTGCCCTCCCCCTTGCAGCCTTCTGGCCCTCCCCCTTGCACACTCCTCCCCTCCCCCTTGCACCCTTCTCACCTTCTGCCTTGCACCCTTCTCGCCCTCCCCCTTGCAGCCTTCTGGCCCTCCCCCTTGCACCCTCCTCCCCTCCGCCTGGCACCCTTCTCACCCTCTGCCTTGCACCCTTCTCACCCTCTCCCTTGCACCCTCCTACCCTCCCCCTTGCACCCTTCTCACCCTCTCCCTTGCACCCGCCTCCCCTCTGCCTTGCACCCTCCTCGCCTCCCCCTTGCAACCTTCTCACCCTCTGTCTTGTACCCTTCTCACCCTCTCCCTTGCACCCTCCTCCCCTCTGCCTTGCATCCTTCTGGCCCTCCCCTTGCACCCTTCTCGCCCTCCCCCTTGCAGCCTTCTGGCCCTCCCCCTTGCACCCTCATCCCCTCCCCCTTGCACCCTTCTCACCCTCTCCCGTGCACCCTTCTCACCCTCTCCCTTGCACCCTCCTCCCCTCTGCCTTGCACCCTTCTAGCCCTCCCCCTTGCACCCTTCTGGCCCTCCCCCTTGCACCCTCATCCCCTCCCCCTTGCACCCATCTCATCCTCTCCCTTGCACCCTTCTCACCCTCTCCCTTGCACCCTCCTCCCCTCTGCCTTGCACCCTTCTGGCCCTCCCCCTTGCACCCTTCTGGCCCTGCCCCTTGCAGCCTTCTGGCCCGCCCCCTTGCACCCTCATCCGCTCCCCCTTGCACCCTTCTCACCCTCTGCCTTGCACCCTTCTCACCCTCTCCCATGCACCCTCCTCCCCTCTGCCTTGCACCCTTCTGGCCCTCGCCCTTGCACCCTTCTTGCACTCCCCCTTGCAGCCTTCTGTACCACCCCCTTGCACCCTCCTCCCCTCCCCTTGCACCCTTCTCACCCTCTACCTTGCACCCTTCTCACCCTCTCTCTTGCACCCTTCTGCCCCCTGCCTTGCACCCTTCCGGCCCTCCCCCTTGCACCCTCATCCCCTCTCCCTTGCACCCTCCTCCCCTCTGCCTTGCAGCCTTCTGGCCCTCCCCCTTGCACCCTCATCCCCTCTGCCTTGCACCCTTCTCGCCCTCTGCCTTGCACCCTCCTCCCCTCTGCCTTGCACAATTCTCGCCAACCCCCTTGCACCCTTCCCACACAATGGAGGGTGCTGCCACCTGGAACAATAGCACCAGTTCAAAAGCATGATGGACTAGGGCCAGCCCTGACTGGGCCCACACCAGACACACTGGCGATCCAGGGGCAGCCGAGACCACCCTTGCCCCCTCCTGCGGACCATGCAATTGGGTCTGATTTGGAGTCCCACGATGCATTTCGTGACACCCACCCGCCCAGAATACCAGACGTCCATTCTTGGGTCTGTGCTTCCTGTAGCATGGGACATAGCATGGCCTTGCTTTGTCAATGGGGCATACACATGTTTGTGGCATTAGCGTAGTTTTTGCCTGTAACTGTGGGCGACGGGCGCATGGGTGTTGTTGTGGGCATTTTTTGTACTTGGGGTGTGGATGCCATTACCCCCATGTTTCATGAGTTGTTTGTATACTCACCAGGCTCCACGACTCCTTCAATTCCATGTACTCCCACCGGTGGTAGCAGGGCCATGACCTTCTCCTCCCAGGGCTGGTACTGTACTGGTCTGCGGGGACCACCACCTCCAGTGTGCTGGCTCTGGGCATAGTCCCCGTCCATCTTCCGCTTCACCATCCTCCGCAGATCGTACCACCTGGCCTGGCAATCCTTCCTGATGCGCCTGATGGGTGCAACAGCATTGACCCTATTGACGATCCTCTCCCACAGGCGTGTTTTCTCAGCTATGCTGGTCCGTCTGACCAATGCGCCAAACAGCTGTGGCTCGACTCTGATGACTTGATCTACAAGGATCTCCATCTCCTCCTTTGTGAACTTTGTATTCTTCTGTGCGGACATGGTGTGGGGTGAATGTGATTGGGGGGGTGACGTTGTGTATGGCTGCGGGTCTCAATGTGAAGGGGAGGTGTGGGTCTGAATGTGATTGGGGGGTATGTGTGAAGGTGGATGTGTGCAGTTGTTGGTGTGTTGTCAGTCTCTGTAGCTAAATGGGTATGTTGCAAAGGATGATGGTTTGTGTGTGTGGGCCCTTTCCATTGTGGGTGGGGCTTAGTTTGAAATTTTGGTGGGTGTGTTATAAGGGGTGCGTCTGAGGTAGGCCCTCTGTTTGCCTGTTTGGATCTGGCCAGGACATTCATTTCCAATGGTTTCTACACAGGAGACATGTTTTGTGGTGTTGTGCGAGTCGTTTGCACCCTCCTTGTGCTGTTTTTAGGGATTGGCATGCGGTTCGTTCAGGGGGGGTTCGTTTCGTATTTGATTGTGTAGCTCGCTCATACGCGATGTTTTTACGGGGTTCGTGTGCGCTTCGTTCGGGGGGTTAGTTTCGTATTTGATTTAGTGGCTCGCTCATACGCGACGTTTTACGGGGTTCATGTGCGCTTCGTTCTGGGGGTTAGTTTTGTATTTGATTTAATGGCTCGCTCATACGCAACATTTTTACGGGGTTCACTTGCGCTTCATTCGGAGGGGTTTATTTCATATTTGATTGTGCGGCTCGCTCATTCGCGATGTTTTCCGTAAAAAATCGCAGTTCATACGCAACAACGTTATACCGTACAAATTGCGTTCTCGGTCCCCAGTCTGGATCGTACTTGTCGGGTCGTACAGCATGTTTACGAATTGTACGGTTCACTTTCCGAGTCCGTATCGTACGGATTTTCGCTTGATTTTCGTACGGTTCGCATGGATTCGGATGTATTTTTTAACTATGGATCGTACTACGCGATTCGGACGGATTTGTATGATTCGTACGGAAACGGCTACGAATACGATTCGCCGTACGGATTCCTTTCCCGAATCGGAATCGGTCCCTAAGTAAGTATATATATTATATATTTTATGTATATGTTTAATGAATGTTTTATTATTATATATGTGTTACTTATTAATTTTAAACATTATTACATATTTTTAACTATGTTTATTTTATTTATAAGTATTATTTAGTTTATTTTACATATTTTTTTAACAAAAAACCGATATTTTTAATAAATATATTTTTAACATCGATATTTTATTTGTGACATTTTTGCACTCACCATGTTGTGGATAGGATGTCGATATTCTTCCTTCGATATTCTTGCGTCGATATTTCTGTAGGTCGATATTCTGACCTTCGATATTCTGTCAGTGATTCGTTGCACCATCAGTGGTTGGCAATGTGTGGTGATTTACTACTTCTCCTTTATGGAATTAGTAACTTACACTTGTAAATGTGGATTCTACCACGTGTTCCAGGCAGTGGAGACATGTAAGTTAACACTTTTCAGTAACTTTACACTCATTAATGGTGAATAGCCAAAAGTAAAAAAGTTTCTAAAAAATGTAAGAGTAAATATGTAATTTACTCACAAGTGTAAGTAAGCCTTTTTAATAGCCCTGTATATATGGAAGACAGTATGCTATCATGCTGAAATTACAGATTGTGCACTGTGTTGATAAGAGTTGGGGAGAGGAGCTGGCCTAACGGCTAGGGCGCTCGACCTCGGACCTGGGGATCTGGGTTTGAGTCTCGGTAACGACGCCAAAACCTCCTGTGATTCTGGGCAAATCACTTAATCTCCCCGTGCCTAAAAAATGAATGTGTGTCCGTCCTCATGTAACGTAACTGGTTCTATGTTACCTGGCGCTCTGATACCTGATTCGGTTCGGGTCTAGTTCGCGCTATATAAAAACTCTGCCAAAAAAAAAAAAAAGCTGGATTGTCCATGAATAGGCCCTGCTGTAAATGAAATCCCTCTTTTTTTGGGGGGGATCTGTAAAATACTAGCAAAATGTTTGAAAGTCATTTTCCACCCATTACGACATTAGCGGTCCGCCGATGCCATGGTCGCCAGAACACTGCAAAGGCTGCGGGCACCGTACTCTGAGTGGACCACCGGACAGTGTCTGTCAGCGGTCCCACCGCGACGGGCATGGATCGGCCATTGAGAAGGGCGACAGCAGATGCTGTCACGGTGCAGTGCATTCTGCACATCCGTGCCCTGTTTGGCATTTACCATGTCGTGCACGCACCACAGTGCATGCAGAGGGAGGCACAATATGTGCCCTGTGCACTATTCCCCCTGGGTGAAATAACTAAGGGTGGGCGTAGTTCGCGAAGTAGCGATACGCAAAGCTACGCGAAGTGCACTTCGCACTAAGCGAACTTCACGTAGCACTACGCGAGCTGCGTAGTAGCATGTTCGCACTGTGCAAGATGCGTTTTCAATGATTGCACAGTGCGGACAAGCATCCGGCACTGTGCAAGCATTGAAAACGGCATCTTGCACAGTGCGAGCTGTAGTTTTCTGCTTCTTGAGGAGATTATTACTCGAGCGGCAGCTTTCTCAACGCGAACAGGTAGTTTCTCATTGAGAGCGGTCGCGAGCATGCGCAACCACTCACAATGAGAAACCTGACCTCTTCGCGTTGAGAATCTCGTCGGGATGTCATTTTGCTTGCTCGCGGTCGCGAACATGACGTTCAGGACCGCGAACAAGCAAAAAATGAGCGCTGCACTACGCTACGCTGCACTACGCATGTTCGCACTGTGCTACGTGCCGCTCGCGTAGTGCGAAGTTGCAAAAACTTCGCAAACTCCGCGAGCGGAGCGTAGTGCTTCGCCCAGGGTTAGAAATAACCCAGGGCCCTGTTTAGGGCAGCTTCCTTCCCTTTCCGCCATCCATTTCATGGCGCGGTTCCCACCATGAAAAGACTGTGGGAAAGGAAGCTGTGATCCCGACGGCGGTGCCTGCCTTGGCACTGCCAACATATTCAACTGCCTTCATCTCCGCAGCACCGTCAAGATCCAAGATGCTGCCGGTGTAGGCGGAGTAGTAGAGGGCTGGTGATGGTCCGACCGCAAAACTTGTAATCTGGAGGTCGGACCGCTTAGGTTACAGCGGTCGGACTGCAACCATGGGTACAGCGGTCCTATGACCGCCGTACTTGTACTGAGGCCCTTAGTTTCAGAAATCTAATTCAATAATGATAGTAGGTTTTTGATACTATTATTGGAATGTAACTTTAAAAAACTGGACATTGTGCTCCTAAGAAAAAAATGATTCAGAACAATTTTGTTGCTGTTTCTGACTTCGGAGACTCAACACAAATTCCTGGTCGAATGTTTACAACCCTGCTTCCAGGGTACAATGGCTTGGCCTCTGGGATCAGGAAGGCAGGCATATTTTCACCACATGCTCCCTTAACAGGGCTTAGCCCTATGGGAGAAGGGCAGAAACAGGGGCAGCCTTGAACTTCTTCCTTTGGCTTTATGATGACAAATAAGGCTGTTATGATCTGCTCTCATTCTTTCCCAGTGCCATCCTAGACTCCAACTCCAATGGGAGGGAAAACCACACCCCCTCATGACTTTTCTGGACTGAGGAAAGCAATACTAGAAGAAACAAGATCTTGCTGGAAGAACGAACTCAAGGGCTCCTGATTCCTGATGGCACTGGGTATGAACTGGATCTGATGTTCAAGAATCTAGTGTTTGGCCTTCTTTTTGTCACTGACATAAACAGCATGAGACTTCAACAAGGCCCAGCTGATCACTGAAACTGGACACTGCAAGAACCCTGGCTACAGAGACCTGGTACTTAGAAGGCTGCTGAGGAGAAACTTTCCCAACACCTAGATGTGAGGATGCAGTATGGGGCACAATTACGTTTGCAGCATGGGGCACAATTACGTTTGTGTGTGAACCCGTGTGACAGAATACCCCAAATCCTCTTAACATGCGCATCTTCAAAATCAAACCAAGATGGTGTTGAGGGCTAGATGCAGTTGGTCCTTCTTAATCCAGCTCTTAGTCTACCTGAGATAAGGGCAATTTCTCCCTGAAGCCACAGTGCCCTCACACTAAAGTGGTATGTGTGAGAGGTAGGTGTTTCGCAAAAAGGGTTGCAGTTTGTAGAGGAAAAGCCAGTGACACAAAATCCTACAGCAAGGAATGAAAATGGGAGTTTCTGAATCCGGGAAAGAGGAAGCGCATTCCGAAAAGGCTTTTCCTATGGTATCATTAACTGCATAGAAGAATCAGGACTACAGGACTCCAACTTCACAAGGAATTTTAGGAGTGATGAACCTGGCAAAAAATGCTCCAGCTGCTTTGCGAGGCAGTGACAAGGACACAATTGCATCTTTAAATAGTGGAAAACAGGAAATGGAAATGACTAAAGGATCACTTGACGCCCTTCGTGTTCAGTGTACAGAAAAAAGGAATGCCTCTGTCGTGGAATTGCAAACCGAAAAAAATCAAAATGACGACTAGAGTAGGTTCATTAGAGAAGGCTTCACTAAGTCTTCAAACAGGTGATTGCCTTTCTGTTCCAGCAAGTCCACAAAGTTGCTAGTGAGTTCCTGCCCTGCCCACCTCCTTCCATATGTACCACCATATGAAAGAGTGGTATCTGCATAGCGAAACCTTTGCTAGAGTGGTCTGGGTCCAGGCCTGGCAAGTAGAACAAGTAATGAATTTAGGAAGGCACAGGCAACTGATGCCTTTTCCTGCTGCCACCCTCCCTTGGAGATGCCATACACAAGCTGCAGTAGGCATAGTAGATGGAGAGGTGTGTTGAGTGTCGAAGCCACCTGTATGGAAACTTCGTGTTTCAGAAAGACACACTATGCTATACACCTGAGTTAAGCTGAGAATCACTATATTTCCCAAAGTGCCACAGGAATTTCATGAGACTTTCAGGTGGTGGCAACCATATTCAACACTTAGGCCTCAGGTGGATCATCATCCACCAGGTTGGCGGTGGTCTTTACCTCTGCCCCACTGGATGACCACGTCCTGCCATATTTAGAAATCTGCTCCAGCCTGGCAGAGACAGCTGCTCCTCCATAGGCACTCACAATGTTGTGAGTGGCTGCCATGTTTCATGCAGCCGCTCAGAAATCTTTTTTGTTTTATAAAAATAAGTTCCTGAAACAGACGTTTCTTATTGTAAAACAAAATACTAACAATCCTGACAACCTGGGAGTTTGTTTTAGATATTTATTTTTTCTGTTCGTAACCTCCAGGTTTTCCCTGATGGTACCAAACAGGATAAAAAGTACATGTATGTTCTAAACAGAGTGGATTGCTCTAAACAGGGTGGATGGTCTTATGACCTTACACCAATTGGCTGTTGTGTTTTAGGTTTTTGCTAGAAGAGCTTGTGTGGCACACAGGTGAAAACATGAAGGACTTTTCAACTCTAAATAGAGCTGATGGGCCATCAATTTGGCAGGCAGGCTACCGCCAACATTTTTGTTGGACTACCTTGTCCCCCAAACTGTAAATGACCCCCATAGAGGACAATAACATCCTTGCTAGGCTGGTATATTTTTAAATCTGCAGGTTTGAATTTCTGACCCCTGCCACTAAGGACTCGGTCAATGTGCCAACCCGAATCAGAACACTAGTTGTACGGCAACCCATACGCAACCCACTGAGCAATGTTTTTGTAAGATGTGTTCCAGGTAATGGGCAGTCCCATCAGCCAGGGGGCAGTTATTTGGAACACCTAATCCTCTTTCATAAATGAACAACTCACTCAAGGATCACTAGAATACAGGATGCACATTCTGAAACCTTTGCTTTAACTCTAAAACACTAGTCTATTACATTCAAGATTGATTGTTGCCACAATTAATTTGAACAATAAGGCAGCATGGACGTTTATAAGTAATGTAAATAATAAGAAATACACCAGCATTAATTCTATTGAAGCAATAGCATTAACATCCTTGACCACCACTTCTAAGTGCGGTAATAGTTCTAATTCTAGCACACTAGGAGCAAATTAGCAATAAAAACATATTTTGACTTTCAAAGATGGATTACACCCACATACCTTGTTCTCCGGCTGCCCCGATCCCCCCTTTCCCTTCTCAATGCCTCCATTTCCCAGGGCACAGTTCCAGCTCTCTTTAAATCAGCCACAGTGATCCCCATTCTGAAGAAACCTGGCTCTGATCCCACTCTCCCCACCAATTTCAGACCCATCTCTCTGCTTCCTTACTTAGGCAAGATCTTGGAGAGCCACATTACTTCCTGCCTCTCGGCATACATCGAGGCGAATCATCTATTGGCCTCCCATCAAGCTGGCTTTCGCCCAGTTCTCTCGACTGAATCCGTGGTCCTTGCTGTTCTGGACGAGCTGAAGAGCAAGGCTGATTCCAACTTTCCTCAGGCCCTGGTGCTTCTTGATCTGTCCACTGCTTTTGACACGGTCGACCACTCCATTCTTCTCGACCGTGTCATGGCAACGGGCATCCGGGGCTCTGCCTTTTCATAGCTCGCCTCATTTCTTCAAGGTCGGACTCAGGCCGTTGGTCTCTACAGTTTCTCTGCCCCCCCTCGTCTGGTGTCCTGTGGGGTTCCCCAAGGTTCTTCCCTCTCCCCCCTTCTTTTTAACCTTTATATCTACCCGCTTATTGTTTCTCTGTTAAACATGGAGGTCTACGTATATAACTACGCTGACGACCTTCAGCTGGTTTTTGACCTCTCACATGACTCTGATTCCATCTCTAAATTCCAAACCACACTCAATTTCATTGCTGACTAGATGAATCAAAATCATTTAAAGCTTAATCCGGACAAGACGGAGTTGGTCCTGACTGGTGGCTACTCAAGCCCCTGGACCTCTGCCTTCTGGCCTTCCACCTTTGGTCCTCCTCCGGTTCCTTCTGCTTCAGTCAAAACCCTGGGAATTAAAATCAGTCAGGACCTCTCCCTTCGTCCCCAAATCAGCTCTGTCATCTCATCCTGCTTTTTGTCCCTCAGGATTATTAGAAAGATTTCTCGTTTCTGCTCTTTTGATGCCCTGAAAATTATTGTTTTGGCCATGATTCTTTCACGGTTGGACTATGGAAACTGCCTTTATGTGGGCATTCCCGTCTACGAGCTGCGGCGTCTTCAGTCCATCCAGAATCAGGCCGCCCGCCTCACCTATAGGCTTCCGAAATTCCACCACATCACTCCCCTACTCAGATCCCTTCACTGGCTTCCCATCCTGCAGAGGACCCTCTTCAAGATGGGTTGCATGGTTTTTATGGCCCGCGCTCGCACGGCCCATATCTTCATCAATTCCATGATCACCCACTACCTTCCCTCTCATAACCTGCGCTCCTCCAACCAGGTACTCTTAACCGTCCCTCGCTTCCGTAAGTTCAGAGTAGGCGGCACTAGATTTTCCATCCTTGCCCCCTGCTTCTGGAACAGCCTCCCTTTAACTATCAGATCTATATCTGTCTACCTGCACTTCCGCAAGACATTTAAAACCTATTTGTTTTCCCAAGCTTTCCAGTCTTAATCACCTCCTGGTTGTCCCGTCTTCTGGTTACTGTTTCAATTTCTTAGCGCCAGGAAGCCGCTTGGCCACAGAGCGCTTTATAAGTATTTTAAACTTCAAACTTCAAACTTCAAACTTATTCCCGAACAATACGTTCTACTTTTAACTCCCAAAGGCTGCTTTTTGTGCTTGTGATAAGGCACAGTCTACAATGTTACCAACTGGGCATACAGTGAAGGACTCCAATTAAGGCAGGTGTAAAATGATGTCCCTGTGTCCTTCTGTTGTCTGACTTTAAGTATTTTCTGACTTTTAGGTCTCTATGTCTGGTTTTAACAGTCTTAATTGAAGGCTTTTAGGATAAATGTTCGACAAAGAGTAGCGTAATGCTTTTTCATCTCTTTCAATTTATCATACAGTGTTCTTTTAGAAAGACAACAAATATAAATATAATTATCAACCTTTTAGAAACTCTATCATTTGATAAAAATGATGAAACATATAAATGTATTCATGTAAGCTTGATTATCATATTTGCCGGAATTAACATTACGAAAAAGAATGTGCATTTGATCTGATCACATATGTTCACTTTTGATAGATTAATTAGCACTTAATTTGTTAGCGTTCCATTGAGAATCTAAAATTGAGTTGACTGTCGAGAGATGAAGTCGTATTTTGTCCCTTGCTAGTTTTCACAAAAATCAACAGCCAGGAGATAAACTCCTGTTTTTAATTATGTGTATTGAGTCATCCATTAGCTCTACGTAATCAGTTGTTAATTCTACTAAACAACATTCCTCAGGATTGTAAACTCCGTGTTCATCTAAATCACTTCAACAATTGAAGGCAGTTGAATAGATCTGGCATAAGAAATTTCTTGTATGCTAAAAGGGTGTTGATAAGAAATAGCAAAAGACTGCTGTAGTGTTTAGTCAAGCCGCATGATGTTAGTATATGCTTTACATGTTATGGCTATAATTAATTGCAAAAAATTTAGCTTCAGAAGAGGAAGAGTGGGAGGCTGGTCTTTTAAATACTTGACTTTCAAACCCTGGAAATCTCTCCTGCTTCTGCTTTGTTTTAGTCATAGCGTAGCTCGCTTCAGGAAGCAGAGCAAAACCTGGCTTTTCTAAGGCAGAATGAGTGTGTGAATGGTACTGTAATATAATTGGGAAGCCCTTGCTGAGTGGCTATACAAACATAAACATCTACTGGAGACTAATATCTAATATTGAAGGTAGGTTTCTTACCAGATGATTTATCATAGCTTGGGTTATTGTTCTCAGTTACCATATTAGTTTTAATTATGTTGTAGATCAGGAGAAATAACAAGTTATAAGGTTAAAAAAGAACACTTGTTGGACATACATTCACTGCAGTAGAGAGATCTGGGCCTAAATACATCGTTCTTTTGCTTACCCTGCCATTCCAGTTTGAACCCAGCCACATGCAAATCAGTCTTGACCCTGCACCCAATGGGAACAGTCCATCCCGAACTGCCAGGCCAGGTCCTCCCTGGACTGGAAACAGGCATCCTAGGACCTGTTTCGGGGTTTCACCCCTCATCAGCCAGGATAGCTTGACACCACTGGCATGGAGAGCACGTGACCCACGTCTGGGCATACCCGTCCCACTTGGGGTGACAAATGTAAAAAGAAAATATTGATGGACAGAATGCAGAACAATGTCATACATTCACCCCAGTACAGAGATCTGGGCCTAAATCCATTGTGTTTTTGCTCACCATGCCATTCCAGTTTGAATCCAGCTATATGTAAATTAGTCTTCACCCTGTACCCAATAGGAACAGTCCAGCCTGAACTGCCAGGCCAGGTCCTTCCTGGACTGGAAACAAGCACCCTAGGACATGTTTTGGGGGTTCACCCCTCATCAGCCAGCATATGAGGGGTTCAGGATCGTTCAGGCTGGACTGTTCCCATGAAGCACAGGGTCAAGATTGATTTGCATATGGCTGGGTCTAAACAGCGGTGGCATGATGAGCAAAAGAACGATGGATTTAACCCAGAACGATTGACTGGGAGTGAATGTTTGATTTGTTCTGCATTCCTTCCATCATCTCTGTGTCTTTTGCTATAATAAGGTTGGCTCTGGTTTTGAAGAAGTGTGGAAGCCACATCACTCCTGTTGGAGAGATTGCAAGGTTAGAACATCTAGACACTTGAGAAAAGTTGTACTTAGTAATTTTTTCCCTCTCTGGGGACCTGGACAAGGTCCTAAGGATTCCTCCAAAATCTCACGCTAGGCTGGCAGAAAAACAGGTTTGCTCCTTTTATGACTTTGAACATAGTTTGGTAACCAACCCTGTGGTGCTGAGCCTAGCCCAGCTAAAGCACTTACCAAGTAATATTTATTTTAGGAGGTAAAACCTTGGACCGGAGTAAGGCAGCAAATCTTTCTAAATGGTGATGTCAGCAGCTACAAAATCCAGCTTTGGTCTTCAACAAGATTTGGAACCAAAACCAACTCCTCAATGATAATGTAAATGATTTCAAGGTACTCTTGCAAGCTTCAGCCTCGGACCTTGACCCACTTCAGGACTTTGAAATCCCAAAAAGTGGTCAGACTGATATTACGCCTAGGTGCTGGCCAACCGCAAACTAATAATTTTGTTTGCTACTGTACTTTTTCTAGGTGCTTTTTGCCTTAACCTTTACAAATCCATATCTTCCAACTAGCTCTTCTGAGTGAATACTCCTGAATTCCTCCCATTCTCTTATCCGGTGTCCAGTTTTAGCTGTTGATTCCCACTCAATTGCTTATTGCTATATTGAGTGAAGGATATTTTCCACCAAATGTGGCAATATTGATTTACAAATTATTTCACACAATACTCCTTATTCAGTTCCAGCAGGCCAAGACACACATTTTGCAACACTAGGGAATGTCTTCAGGTAACTCTAACGAGTCTTCATTTTCTGACCTTGAGTCCCACAGAAGTAGTCTCCATCTCGTCTGAGGAAATGCAAGCTTGCCTCTCCAAGGCCCTTGATAATACTCACGAGATTCACATCTATATTTCAAGTAATGTAATGGATGGAATGTATTACAAGAAGTAAAATAAGTTATCTAAATAGAGCCTACTGAAAATAGGATGATCTCTGGCTATGTTAAAAGCTTTGAGGCTTTGGTCTGGGACAGACATTTCCACATTTGTTCTGAACTGCCTGTTCACTATGTTTCTCAGCCCACTGGAAATATAGAGGACTCTAATGCAGATCGTATGGGATTAACATGAGTTGTTAAATATTGTGGGACAAAGAGTGTAAATTGGAGACGGTCAAGCTTTTTCTGCGGAATCATGTAGTATGTGGTGCTAAGGATAATACTTCACTGGTGAATGAGTTTGAGGAAAATATGACAGAATTGTGCAGCTTATTAGTGTCTCTGTTAAGGTTAAATTGTGTTAACTAAGTCTATGGCTTAGCTTTGCTAAGTTTGCTTTCACACCCATGTGTGACACTAGTGAACTTAATTCAATGCACCAACACTTGAATGTGAAAGACATGGTTTTGTAGCCCTGCAGAACAACACCCAATACATAGTTGACTAGCAGTCCCTAAACAAGGATCAAGGATACCGCGGTGATCAAAAAAAAATCTTTTTCATTCTCTTCAGCAACAAACAACACACAAGGTGTGCTAAGAAAAAGACAACTAAAAAGTGTGTTTATTTCCACAGGTGCACCATGTTGCTCAAAACATCTAAACTATCCACACAGTAAAAGAACAAAAAAAATCAAATCCAAGTTGCGAACAACAAAAATAAAATGAACATTTCTACGGTGGCTAAAATGTCACCTAACAAACTACTATCCTAAAACCTACTTCTATGTGCTATGTTAGGAAAGCATGGAGAGTAGATTAACTTGCATCTAGATTTTTTGGAGGAGAACTTGAGCACTGCATACCTTGTTTATAGCAGAATGTATGATGGAGGCTGTGGTGCAGGTTCAGCATCAACTCCTCTCAGACTCGGTATCAGCTTTCAGTAGAAAGTGTGATATGGCAGCAGCACTTCTGGAAGGCAAGATCATCTTTTGGTCTGGCAGTCTCTTGCCTACAATAATCTGGGGCAAAGGACCCTTCCTGACATGTGGTCAAAGGGCAGTCCTTTTAGTTTGTATCTTATCTGAGATGGAACTTCCAACTTCACCATAGGAATATTTGATGTCACCAATGAGCCTCAAGATGCTAGTCTAAGTCCCATTCCTTTAAACATATATGGTTTAAATACAACAGTTTAGATTGCACTGTTTTGGCTATTGTTCTTTGTTTGAATTTGAAACTGAGATAACAAAGCATTTGTTAAAATTATGTTGCATCAGGTGTTTTGCTGATGTCTATATCTAAATGACGACACTCACAGTTCTGAGAAAAATAAAGAGAGATGACATCTGCGTCAAAGGCAAATGTGATGATTCTGAGAAAAAAACAGAAAATTGAGTTGCGGCCTACTTAAAATGGAGTCGGGCATTATTTGTTTACAACAATCTCTAAAGAATGAATGAATTGCAAATTATGATGATCTGTGAATATTTTTACTCTCTGCTTAGCAACCAAGCGATAATGTCTCCACTCATATAAAGCCTTGTGGATTGCCAGCAACTCTTTTTCTGCCATTGTGTAATTCTGTTCGATATTGAACTTGCAAGACATGTATGCCAGTTGTCCAGTTTTTCCATTTATTTGCAATAGTATTGCCCATACTGTAGCGTAAATGCATAAGGCTCCACATTAAATGAGGGATCAGGATTATGATGGGCCTCCAAGGAGCCAGAGTAAAAGTATTCTTTATATATTGGAACACATCATCTGCTTCTTTAGACCAGGAAAATGTAGTGTTTTATGGGGGAGCTGCATAATAGGCACATGAAGAAGATCAGCAAAATGGTCAGGCGATTTAGTCGATGTCTCTTCAGTAATTTTGCCCGGCGTTAAACGCCTCTAATACCTTACAAAGATTATCAAATAAAGAGGCAGGCGCTGGAGACAGGAAGACAGGAAACTCGTTTTATTCCGACGGAGCAGAACACATCAGATCGGACAACAAGGTATCGTCTCGAGGTGCTCTCTGACAGCCTCTCTGAGACCTGGTCTTTTATACACTGGTTTATGACATGTGACCGTTCTTTATTACAATAAAGACATTGTGAAGTAGTGAAAGATGACATCCTCGGTACCCCCCCCCCCCCAGTTCCGGCTCATTCCAACACGTGGCTACAGTAGAGGTCCTCACCCCCCAGACAACAGGAGGGGGCTATCACGCAGCTGAGTGTTTCGCCGATTCCTTTGGAATTTGTGCGCCTGATCGAATCTCAAGGGGTGGTGAGGTCATGATCAATAGTAGCTCCTTTGAAAAGGGTCGAGTGCATACAGTAGTGGGCAATAAACTGTATCCTCAGGCCAAGGGATGACCAGCGGTTCGTACAGATAATCGGGCTCAGAGGAAGGGGTCATCAAAGGAGAGGTATTCATGGAAGGAAAGGATCAGTGTGATCAGTGTGGATAATCGGAAGGAGGTGTTGGTCAGGCGCGGGGTGTGATTCCTAGAGACAGAGTCATGTGGAAGAGGAGGGTTCATGACTTACGCATGTGGATGCGGGGTCAGCCAGAGTGCATGGGGAGGCTTGCAGGGTCAGGGAAGTGCGCTGATGATCGATCGTGAACAGGGAGATCATGGTACCTAAAATGGCTGTCGTGTATGTTCATACGTGAGTCTGAGGAATGGACAAGATGGCGCAGATGATGTTTAGTTCACGAACTAAAATTCCACAGTCCTCCCTTTTAACATGTCTCGCCAGTTTGTCAATTCGGATCTATCCCCATAAGACCATGTATTTCTATCTCATAGAGGGGACTCATGTGCTCAGTCCTGAAGTCCAAAGTCTTAGGGCACATATAGTTAGAAATGAGTGAACACAAAGGTGGCAGACATTGAATACCTAAGCAGCATCCACACAGTACCACGACTGGTATCAGTATAAATGTAAACAATCTCCATCCCCAGTCCTTCAAAGTGTCCCAAAACCAGCCTCCAAGCGACCATCCTTCTTGCTCTTGGTGAACCTCTGAGGATAGTCTGTGGAGGTGTTCAATTGCTTTGTAGACTGAAGGCGAGTTATCTGGCACGTAGGTGCAACAGCTAGAGCCGATGATGCGGCATGCTCCTCCACGGTCGGCCAGAATCACATCTAGAACAAGGCGGTTTTGGAGAGCCACCAGGCGGACTGCCTGAAGCTCAGCCGTGTTGTTAGCAAGGATGCCAGCCGTGATGTTAATGGTTGTTTCTATTGCCTGAGTTAGGTGTCGGATAGCGTGGCTGTTTGCCATTGGTCCCCACAGAGGAACAAGTCCCTTTGCTGCATCCAGGAACTGTGCTCCGGTGGAGTCGGCTTGTTCAATGTCTCCGGCGCGCTTTTGCCGGCGATGGTAGGCTGAGGCCACATACGTGGGAGGAAGAATGAAGGCGATGTAGCACGTACCCCTCCAACCTTTCGGGAGCCAGGTGTAAGCTTTGGTGCCACAAACAAAGTACATATTCGGAGAAGCAACAAAGGAAGGAGGATCAACTGAGACCAATGTTCTGGTGATGCGGCAGGAACTGTGACCCACCAGCTGCGTTCCCTGGCCTTCAAGACACACGAGTCCTGTGACATTGATGACAGACAGGGCCACGGTCAGGGTGGCAGCTGTTTGCTTCCGCAGGTGGGAGAAGGTGGGTCTGGCTGGATTGTGGAGTACTTGCACTTCGACTCTTTCTTTGGCAGGGATGTTCATAAGGAAGGCGGAACCTGAGACCGCAGGACAAATGGGGGCAGACGTTCTTCCTGTTTTGTTCAGCCAGAACCCATAGTAGAAGTGTGACACTGTCTGACCAGAAGCGGCGTTGTCCTTGTTGCTCTCCTGCAAGAGGATCAACCAGGCGAGGCAGGAGCCATGAACTGAGAAAGGAGAAGGGATGAAAGGTATGGAGTGTTCAGTGGCATGCGGGAGCAACCCGCAGATCCAGCAGTTCGTGGCATTTGTAGCAAGGTTGTGCTGGTGCAGCAGTTGCACGAAGGAATTGTTCCAGAACTCCCTACGCCTCTCTCGGAGCTGAGGCGAAAGGGGGATCAAGTGATGCTCTTTCATGGTGATTGGCTGTACAGTGGCCAGCAATCTCTGATGAGCGGGTGTGCTGTCCTCCAAGATCCAGAAGGAAGTCATGAGGAGGAGGCAAAAGAGGAAAAGGATGAAGTAGGCGATTGTCTTTGATTTGTGCAAATTGTCAGTCTTTGGGTTCCTGTAGTGGGTATTTCCGGTTGCGTCCATCATCTTCTTGTCTGGCGCTTCCATCATCTTCTTGTCTGGCGCTTCCATCATCTTCATCTTCAAGGTGCTCGGTAGTGGGCAGAACCACAGACTTTGTTTAGCTTCTCTCCAGGTGACCCTTGGTTGTTTTAGGTCACCGTTCTGAGATTTTAACTTAGTCCGTGGTCTACTTAGCCGAAGCTCCCCCCTTTCGACGCAGGAAATACCCTTCCCGGGATGGCACAGTGGGATCAGAGAATTTTGCAAGTTCAAGTGCCTCTGTATCAGGATAGCAGTTCAGTGATGGTCGGTCTTTGTTCAGGAGCTCTTCTTGGGTGTCGACGTTTTCTGTCGTGGCCAGGGTCGAGGAGACCTTCTTACAGTGATGGCCGTGCAGCCAGTGCCTCTTTCCCTCCACTCGAAGAGCCGTCCGAGTGGTGATCAGTACTTGCCAGGGGCTCGTCCACCGGGGTTCCAGACTCTTCGCTCGTTGAAAGTTCCGGACTAGAACATAATCTCCCGGTTGGATATCGTGACCGGGGCCCCTGGAAGCATCGGGGATGGCCTGCTGCACCTGTTGATGAATGACAGTCAACGTTTTAGTTAATTTGCACAAATAATCTGACAACAGGACGTCGGGGACGTCGTGAATGGAGGTTGGTTTTGGGGCAGTCCAGAGGTTCATTGGTCGCCCAAACACCACCTCGTAGGGGGTCAAGTGGTGCTTAGTGGGAGTGGAGCGCATCGATAGCAATGCCAGTGGGAGGGCATCTGGCCACTTAAGTCCTGTGGTGGCCACTATTTTTGACAGTTTCAGCTTCAGTGTAGCATTGTGTCGCTCAACTAGGCCAGCGGATTGGGGGTGGAAGACCGCATGGAACCTTTGTTTTACTCCCAGCCCCTTCAGGATTAGTTGGATAACTTCAGCTATGAAGTGGGGGCCATTGTCGCTCCATAAAATTCGACAAAGGCCGTAGCGAGGGAAAAACTCTTTCAGTAGTACTTTGGCAGTAGTCATGGCAGTGTTATCACGGGTTGGATAGGCTTCCACCCATTTGCTGAAGGCGCATACAATGACTAGTACATACTTCAAGCCTTGGCATCTCTTCAGCTGGATGTAATCCATCTGAAGGACTTCAAAGGGGTGGTCGGGGGTCCCAAACCCTCCCCGGGGTACCACAGTTCCTTTCCCGGGGTTGTGTTGTAGGCAGATAAGGCACTGCTGGACCAGGCATTTGGCCGAGTCGGGGATTTTGTTGTTGTGCCAGACTTTGGAAATGAGTTCAATCATGGGGGCAGAACCTATGTGTGCAGGGGAGTGTGCCATTGTCAGTATGGGGATCAAGTATGAGTCAGGCAGCAACCACTTGTTTTCGTCCTTTGTCCGCCAGCAGCCTTCGTCGTCCTTTAAACCCACCCGTGCCCACTCATTCTGTTCGTCAGGTGTGCTGGCCGACTGGATGTCCCTAATCGTTTCCCTAGCGTCAGTCCATTTTTCTGCTTGTGACCTGGTCACGTACATGCGTGTCGTCGTCCTATTCTCAGCTGTGGTTCGGGCAGTGATGTCGGCTAGTGCATTTCCTTGTCCAACTAAGTCTGTCACCTTCTTGTGTGCCTGAGATTTGATCACTGCTAATCGCTTGGGGAGGAGAACTGCTTCAATCAGGGCAGAGACTAGATCTCCATGGAGAATGGGTGTGCCGTGGGACGTCAGGAATCCCCTTTCCCTCCACAAGAGCCCAAAATGATGAACCACCCCGAAGGCATACTGGCTGTCCGTGTAAATGTTTGCCGTGGTTCCTGTTGCTATGATACATGCTCGTGTGAGGGCAATTAGCTCTGCCGCCTGTGCGGATCGTTGTGTGATGCGGGCGGTTTCAACTACTGTTCGGGCTGTCGTCACCGCATAGGCAGCTGAGGTGGTGCCGTCTGGGAGTTTGATACAAGAACCGTCTACCCATAGTTCTCCATCAGGGTCTGTAAAAGCAGTGTCTCTAAGGTCAATTCCACTTCTGGTCTGTTCGTCCGTGAGGGTCACACAGTCGTGTATAGGGGGCATATCGGGGTCATTTTCAGGCAAGGGCAACAGTGTAGCAGGATTCAAAGTCGTGCATCTCTTAAGAGTGATATGGGGTGCAAGTAGAGTCAGTTCGTACCCCGTCAGTCGTGCACTAGTCAGGTGTTGAGTCTTGGTCTGGTTCAAAAGGGTGTCAACTGCGTGGGGTACTAACACCGTGAGAGAGTTTGAAAGTACAATTCCCTCACTCTGACGGATAGAGACAGCAGTGGCGGCTACTGCTCGAAGGCAGGCAGGTAAAGCTCTGGCGACTGGGTCAAGAGTGGCAGAGAAGTAGGCACAAGGGCGTTGTTTGGAGCCGATGGGCTGAGTTAGAACAGACAATGCGCATCCCTCCCTTTCGTGAGTGAAGAGAGAGAAGGGCTTGGAGTAATCTGGTGTTCCTAGGACGGGTGCCGAGCAAAGGGCATCCCGTAACTCCTTAAAGGACGCTTGGCATTCGGGGGTCCAAGGGAGTGGGAAAGGAACATCTTTGGCCAACAGGGAGAGTAGGGGTTTTATGATGAGACTGAAATTTGGCAACCATTGTCGGCAAAAAGAGGTAAGGCCCACCAATGAACGGACTTGCTTCTGTGTTTTTGGGATGGGGGTGTCTAGGATGGTCTGGATTCGGTCGGGTGTAAGTTTCCTCCCTTCTTTGGACAGGAGATGGCCTAGGTAGGTCACTTGAGGTTGGCAGAACTGCAGTTTCTTTTTGGAGACTTTGTGGCCATTCTCCGCAAGAAAATGCAAGAGTTGGATTGTGGCTGTGATTGCAAGAGGAGTGGTGTCGGCCGCCAAAAGGATATCATCGACATATTGGATCAACACCACTCCATCTGGTAGTTGGACGGTGTCCAGCTGTCTTTTGAGGGCCTGGCTGTAGATGCTGGGACTTTCAGTGTAGCCCTGGGGAGCTCTACAAAATCGATACGAACGGTTTTGTAAGGTGAAGCCGAAGAGATAACGGCTGTCTGGATGGACGGGGATAGAGAAAAATGCATTCTTGAGATCGATAACGGTGAAGGTGGTGGCAGTGGACGGGATGAGGGTCAGAATGGTGGTGATGTCTGAGACTACGGGGTACTGTGGCACTACCAATTTGTTGACTTCTCGCAGGTCGATGATGAAGCGGTACGCTTTCTCATCTCCCTCACCTTGCTTCTTAACAATGGGTAGGATAGGGCTGTTGCAAACATTACTAACCACTTCCTCTACCACTCCTGCATCTACCAGGGACTGAATAATTGCTACCAATGCCTTCTCGCCTTCGGGCGATACCCGGTACTGTGGGAGTTTCGGGAGTATGGCGTCTGGTCGAACAGTTATGTGCACAGGATCGATCATCATTCGTCCTACATCCGAGTCGTTTCTGGCCCACAGGTACAGGGGTAGGGTGTCGAGCAAGGATTGGTTAGCATCAGTTATAGAGTACATATGTTGTGCGGGGCAGGATCTGGACATGCTCGGGTTGTCGTACATGATGACTCGGACACCATCTGGAGAACACCTAATAGTAGCTCGGAAATGTTTTAGTAGATCAATACCCATAATGGCGTCAGGGGAGTTGGAGGAGAGCAGAAATGTTGTGTCCGTGGGGTTGTTTCCTAGGTCAAAAGAGATAGGTACAGACAGGGGATTAGTGGAGGGCGTTCCATCGAAACCTATCGATGTAATGTGTGAGCCAGACAAGGGTGCCCTTGGAATCAGTCGCTTTGATAATACACTACGTGTCGCTCCAGTGTCTACCAAAAATGGAGACTTTGTACCCAGGACCTTAGCGGTGACGTAAGGACCTTGCTGGTCAACACAGAGCTCGACTGGATCCCTCCCTCGCCCTTGGCAGTCCTATGCAAAGTCATGAGCATTGTCGCAGCCGGACTGTTGGCACTGATTCTGTCGGGGGCGGTCAAATGTGTTCGGTCTGTCAGGTTGGTTACTGTTGGTGTCGTGGGTGTGCTGTCAGGCGAAGCCTTCCTCAGGGTCTGTCGTGAAGTAATAAGGACCCACCTCTCGATACCTCCAATTCCGAATGTAATTATTACACAGAATCTTGGAGTGATCAAGCGGGGGGGAAAAGGGAATTGGGAAGGGAACAGCAGGGAAGGAGATCTGAAAAGGAAAAGTTAGTAACAAAACACTCCGGAATCCAAAGTTGACTAAAGACCTTTAAAACCAAACTTAGGAATTTTCTAGAACACCAGCCTCTAATCAAACTCTCTCTAAGAATCCAAATAGCCTCTTGTAAATAAGCATTCATAAATCACAGTTCTATTCACTACGTTGTGTATTCTCTTCTCTTGTGAATTGCGACAGATTCTTCTTTCTAAGAAATAACACCACTCTTTAATAAATAAACTCCTTTACCAAAGTTTGAAGAGCAAACTATAAATTATCACAATGTTGTCTTTCACATAAGCTCCAGAAAAACCACCTTTTGGCCTTTTCGCCAAATATCTCAAACAGAGAATAGCGCCAAAATATACTGTGATTAAATAGGATTAACGCGCCATTAATTAGCTTTGCGCTTCTCAGAAAACATTAAACCATTGCCAGCAATGAGATGCATTTCACTGTTCAAAAGAAAAAACATAAAGTGATTCAGCCTTTCAGTGCATTTAAATCATCAATGGTTAATTAGCAGCCTAATTGTCACCTTTAAAACATGAAAATAAACTTAAGACAATTTGCGCCATGAACTCTGATTTCTTAGCCCCTACCTTTAGAGTACGACCTACTCTACTTCTCTGAAGGACTAACGTCCCTTCTGGGCACTCAAAACGACTCTTCTCCCCTGGAATCCTGAAAACGAGGAAAGCTGGAAACTGCCACGCCCCCTGGATCGATCTCCGAAAGCCTCCGGTGATTTCTTGCTCCAAAACGCTGGATCTGCCAAAAACAAGATGAGGAGAAAGGAGAGCCCACAGCCTCTCCCTAGAATAGTCCAGAATAGTGAGCACAGAAGGCAGGGCGCGGTCGCGTAAGCTAGCGTGCTTACGGCGCTCACGCATGCGACCAGTCTACCAAACCTCACGCATTAGGCGGACGCTCCCGACATGCCAAACCTCACGCATTAGGCGGAATAGCATAAAACAGCAGAGTAAGGACAGACAGCCTGCACAGACATTCTAACAGGGATGCAAGACAGATGGACAAGCAGGCCAAGCGCACATCAGCCACCAACGCCCTCCCAAGGACGACAGATGCATTTTGCCACACGGGAACCCCCGAATGCTGAGTGGGGCGGGCCCTAGACCGCAAGCCACCCTAGCCCTGACAGTACTCCCCCCTCCCAAGAGCGGTCTAGGGCCCGGCTTCAGAGGGTGAAGGAGGTGGAAACGGCGTACCAAACGAGGGGCATGAACATTGTCAGCCGGCTCCCAGGAATCATTCTCAGCACCGTACCCCTTCCAGGAGACAAGATACCACAACCTGGAGCCTCGACGTTTAGAATCCAAAATGTTCTGCACCTCATATTCCCAACTGCCATGAACCAAAACCGGTGCTGGACGGGGAGCCAGGTTCTGATTAGCAGGCTTAAGAAGGGAAGTATGAAAGACCGGATGAATGCGCAGGGACCTGGGCAACAACAGTTTGAATGTCACAGGGTTCACCTGACGCAGGACTGGATAAGGACCAATGAACTTAGGTTGAAACATACTCTTGTGTCTAAAGTTCAAGTTCCTTGTGGATAGCCAAACTTTGTCTCCAGGGGCATACTCAGGACCTGAACGATGTCTTTTATCATACTGCTCTTTATACTTTCTCTTGCTTTGCAATAAACGATCTTGAACCTGACGATGAATAGCCTGCATAAGCTGCACAGAGTCTCTAACTGCCGGCACACCACTCCCATCATTGGGCAGAGTCAAAGGAATGGTGTTAGGTACATAGCCGTAAAGAGCCTCAAACGGGGAGGATCCGGTTGACGAATGAGGCGAAGTATTGTATGCAAACTCAGCGATCCAAAGTAGATCTAACCAGGATATCTTAGAGTCCGTAACATAACATCTCAAGTATTGCTTCAAAGTTTGGTTCAGTCTTTCAGTCTGCCCATCAGTTTGAGGATGGTAACTGGTGGACATATTGGAAGTAATCTGTAGATTTTTACACCATTGTTGCCAGAACTTGGAAGAGAACTGAGAACCACGATCTGAAAGCAAAACTGAAGGCAAGCCATGTAAGCGCACCACATGTTGCAAGAATAACTGCGCTAATTGTCCAGCAGATGGCAATTGCTTACAAGCAATGAAATGTGCGTATTTGGTTAAACTGTCCACAACTACTAGAATCACAGTATGCTGATTGATTGGAGGCAAGTCAGTAATGAAATCCAATGAAATATGTTTCCATGGTTCAGTTGGTGTTGGTAAAACCTGCAAAAAACCTTTTGGTTTCGTGTGATCGGATTTAAATCTTGCACAGACCTCACAATCGTTAGCCATCATCATTACATCCTTCTGTAGCGTAGGCCACCAAAACATCTTTTGTATTTTCTCCACAGTCTTTCTGGGGCCTGGATGTCCTGCCATAGGATGTGAATGTAACCAGTTGAAAACAGTTTCCTGTAATTTCAAAGAGGGCAGATATACTTGTTTTCCATGGAAAGGTATTCCTTCTTTGATAGTTTGATCTTTTTTGGGGTTCAACCATAGTTTCCACTGAGAAGGAGGAAAACTTTCATGAATATTCTCCAGAAACTGATCTGCTGAGAGCACATTGATTACCTTGCCAGGATCGATTATAGGTTGTGGTGTCCCTTCAAAGCGATGCAAAGAAGAGTCTTTTCTGGACAAGGCATCAGCTTTCTTATTGTCTTGTCCTGGGCGAAAAGTTACTAAGAAATCATACTCGGCAAAGAACATCATCCATCGGAGTTGTCGCGGGGTTAACATTCTAGCTGAACTCATAAACTGTAGATTTCTATGATCTGTATAAACTGTTACAGTAAATTTCGCTCCCATTATGTAGTGTCTCCATTCTTTGAAGGCCTCGAGTATAGCAAGTAATTCTTTTTCAGCTATAACATAGTTTTGCTCTGCGGGATTAAGTTTTCGAGACATGTAAGCAACTGGATGCATCTGACCAGTAGTGTGATGCCTTTGAGAGAGAATGGCTGCTATGGCTACATCAGAAGCGTCAGCTTCAACGATGAAAGGTTCTTCTACGTTGGGATGCATAAGAACGGGTGCTTCAGTAAAGGCCTTTTTTAGCTTTTGGAACGCATTTTCCGCTTCTGTGGTCCATTCAAATTTCACCTTCTTCCTCAACAAACGTGTAATAGGAGCCACCACAGCAGAAAAGTGATCAATGAAGCGTCGGTAAAAATTCGCAAAGCCCAAGAAGCATTGTATGTCTCGAACTGATGTCGGAGTAGGCCAATCAGCAACTGCCTTGATCTTTCTGTCAGTCATTTTCATTCCAGTTGGAGTGAGGAGAACTCCCAAAAATTCAACTTCTCGAACATGAAAATCACATTTCGATAGTTTACAATATAAGTTGTGAGACTGAAGAGTGCTCAAAACCTTTTTGACGTGACCTTCATGTTCAGCTTCAGAATCGGAATAGATCAAAATATCGTCTATATAGACAATAACAAAAAGATCCAAAAATTCTTTCAAGGCATCATTCAGAAAAAACTGGAAAGCCGCTGGTGCATTGCACAGCCCGAATGGCATTACCAAGTATTCAAATAATCCGTATCGAGTCTTGAAAGCAGTCTTCCATTCATCACCTTGCCTGATACGAACCAAATGGTAGGCCCCTCTAAGGTCCAATTTAGTGTAGATTTCGGCCTTCTTAACTTGGTCCAACAGAACAGGGATGAGTGGTAATGGATATTTATTTTTGACAGTGATTTTATTCAACGCCCTATAGTCGATACATGTCCTTAATTCCCCATTTGCTTTTGGAATGAAGAACAACGGAGAAGCTGCCGGGGACTTGGAGGGGCGGATGAAACCATTCTCCAAATATTGATCAAGATACTGTCTTAAATGTTGGTTTTCTTTTTCAGACAGAGCATAGATGCGGCAATTTGGGACACTAGAACCTGGTACGAGATCAATTTGACAGTCATAGCTACGATGAGGAGGAAGGAGGGCTGCTTTAGCTTCACTGAACACCTCTGCGTATTCCTTGTACATTTTAGGTAAAAGTGTTTCTTTTTCTTCTGCTGTGGCCAATTGACTTAGAGTTGTTTTTGAGGTGTTTAGACAAGATGAATGGCAAAAGTCAGACAGAAACACCAGTTCTCTCTTCCGCCAATCTATGGTTGGATTATGTAAACAAAGCCAAGGCATTCCAAGAATAAAACCATATTGAGGTGCTTGGATAACATCAAATTGGAGCTCTTCCTTATGTAATTGTTGCTTAGCATCTTCACAGAACATAACGACTTTGGAAGTTTGCATGGTTACTGGCCCTCCAGCTAATATTTTTCCATCCACTGCTTGGACAATTTCTGGAGTCTCTTTTTGTTCACAGATGATTCCTAGGCGTTGGGCAGTTTCTAAGTCCACAAAATTACCAGTAGCTCCAGAATCAACTAAAACCTCCATTTGGCATGTTTCTCGAATTAACCTGATTTGCACTGCTAATCTAAAATGTGCTTTGTAGTTAGAGACACATGAGTTCACAGAAGGGAAGGCAATGGTTCCCAAGAGATCTCCCTTCAAACATCTTGGGTCAGCTAGTTTTCCGACTTTTGATCTGTTTTTTACAGAGCTGCTGACTTACTAGGGTTAGGAAATCTTCCTTTAGGCTTAGTCAAACAGTCCTTCACGAAATGACCTTTTCGACCACAATAAAGGCATTGTCCATTCTTTCGTCGATTGTCTTTTTCTTCCTTTGACAAAGGTTGTCTTAACGTTCCAATTTCCATTGGCTCAGAACTAGCTTCAGAGTTTGAGAATTGAGGTCTAGATTTAGCTTCAGATCTCCAATTAGGTTTGTCAATCTTTTTTCTATCTGTTCTTCGTTCAGAGAGTCTGTGATCTAATCGCAGAGTTAGATTAATCAAATCAGAGCAAACTGTTGGTTGAGGGTCTATTTGCGCCAAAACATCTTTTAGATCATCTTTTAAACCTTGATAAAAAAGAGCTGCTCTTTTTTCCTCTGGCCAAGAAGTTTCGGCGATCAATCTGTTGAAGTGAGACAAATAGGAAACAAGGTCCCTATTTCCTTGTTTTAACTGAAGCAGTTCTCGATCTGCTGATAAGGTTACAGTACGTCGATCGAAAACCTTTTCAAATTCTTCCACAAAGCGTTTCCAGTTATATAACAGGGTGTCATCTTGTCTGACCAAAGGAACTGCCCAGTTTGCGGCATCTCCGGTCAAATACGAAATTAAAAACGCAATTTTAGACTGAGGGGTTGGAAACGCAGCTGGTCTACAAGCAAAATGTAACTCTATCTGGGTCAAAAAGATTTGCACCTTGGAAGAGTCCCCAGAAAAACGTTCAGGAGCTGCTAAAGGAATCTGGGGGGGCACTGTAACAGCTATGTTAGTGGTTGCCCTACTAGCACCAGTTTCCTGAACGTCATCAGGAAGAGGAGTACCCTGCAATTGAATGTTGTCTACCTTAGCTGCTAACAAAGCAGTTGCATTCATGGTTTCTTTTAAGTCTGATTGCATACGCATGATTGCTGACATTATGTCATTGATGGTAGTCATTATGACTTCACGTTCAGACCGGGAGGAAAATAATTCGTGGGCTCACTATTCTGTCAGGCGAAGCCTTCCTTAGGGTCTGTCGTGAAGTAATAAGGACCCACCTCTCGATACCTCCAATTCCGAATGTAATTATTACACAGAATCTTGGAGTGATCAAGCGGGGGGGGAAAGGGAATTGGGAAGGGAACAGCAGGGAAGGAGATCTGAAAAGGAAAAGTTAGTAACAAAACACTCCGGAATCCAAAGTTGACTAAAGACCTTTAAAACCAAACTTGGGAATTTTCTAGAACACCAGCCTCTAATCAAACTCTCTCTAAGAATCCAAATAGCCTCTTGTAAATAAGCATTCATAAATCACAGTTCTATTCACTACGTTGTGTATTCTCTTCTCTTGTGAATTGCGACAGATTCTTCTTTCTAAGAAATAACACCACTCTTTAGTAAATAAACTCCTTTACCAAAGTTTGAAGAACAAACTATAAATTATCACAATGTTGTCTTTCACATAAGCTCCAGAAAAACCACCTTTTGGCCTTTTCGCCAAATATCTCAAACAGAGAATAGCGCCAAAATATACTGTGATTAAATAGGATTAACGCGCCATTAATTAGCTTTGCGCTTCTCAGAAAACATTAAACCATTGCCAGCAATGAGATGCATTTCACTGTTCAAAAGAAAAAACATAAAGTGATTCAGCCTTTCAGTGCATTTAAATCATCAATGGTTAATTAGCAGCCTAATTGTCACCTTTAAAACATGAAAATAAACTTAAGACAATTTGCGCCATGAACTCTGATTTCTTAGCCCCTACCTGTAGAGTACGACCTACTCTACTTCTCTGAAGGACTAACGTCCCTTCTGGGCACTCAAAACGACTCTTCTCCCCTGGAATCCTGAAAACGAGGAAAGCTGGAAACTGCCACGCCCCCTGGATCGATCTCCGAAAGCCTCCGGTGATTTCTTGCTCCAAAACGCTGGATCTGCCAAAAACAAGATGAGGAGAAAGGAGAGCCCACAGCCTCTCCCTAGAATAGTCCAGAATAGTGAGCACAGAAGGCAGGGCGCGGTCGCGTAAGCTAGCGTGCTTACGGCGCTCACGCATGCGACCAGTCTACCAAACCTCACGCATTAGGCGGACGCTCCCGACATGCCAAACCTCACGCATTAGGCGGAATAGCATAAAACAGCAGAGTAAGGACAGACAGCCTGCACAGACATTCTAACAGGGATGCAAGACAGATGGACAAGCAGGCCTAGCGCACATCAGCCACCAACGCCCTCCCAAGGACGACAGATGCATTTTGCCACACGGGAACCCCCGAATGCTGAGTGGGGCGGGCCCTAGACCGCAAGCCACCCTAGCCCTGACATGTGCCCTCGTCCCTGCCCTCTTGTCCTGGGGCCATTTGCCATATCCCTTGTCTCGTTATTCTTAATCATTTCTCGGAGGACCGGGCATTGAGACTTCCAGTGGCCAAATCCTTTGCAAAACGCACACTGGTTCTCATCGAGGTCTGTTCGTGGAGCGCCAGGTGTGGGTGTGCGGTCTCTAGGGGGTGGATTTCTAGGGGCATTTGACCGGTAATTTCTCCTATACTGCTCCCTTCCTCGAGTCACTCCCTGTAATTGAGCAATCATCACTCGTTCTTTTAAATCCTTTTTCTTTCTCTCAGTTGCCCTCTCGTTCTCGTTCTTTTGGTGTTCGTAATACTGAGCCATCTGAAGGATAGCTGCAGGTTTTGAGGCCCCCCAACTACTCTCGCTTGTCTGTAACTTCTGGGAGACCTCTTGTAATAGCCCCTTTACGTAGTTTTGCACGAATAGGTGCTGTCCGGTTGCGGTGGTCATGTCTTGGCCACTGTAATCGGAGAACACTGTCTCAAATCGGGAGAAATACTCTGATACGTCTTCCTGGGGTTTCTGACGGCAAGCCGTGACTATCGACCAGTCTACCTTTCTCTCTGGAATCAATGTCTTTAACTTCTGCACTATTTTGTCCGGGAGTTCCAGTATGTCTTTTACAGGTTTCTTACCGGGCTCTCGCTGCCTATCTAGTTCACTGAGTTGATTCCAGGTATGTCCAAACAGATCTGTGTGGTTGGCCTTCCGGATTTGCTTCCACACGTCAGCCGGCAGACATAACCCAAAAAACAAATCAATGTCCGCTAGAGTCATTATGGTTGAGCCCAAGGCTGTACTTAGTTCGGTATAAAATGCTGTCGGGTTCTTTCTTAAATCGGGCAGGGTTTGCCTAAAGGTTAAAATATCTTGTCGATCCCATGGTTGATAAACCCAGTTGTACACAACCCTCCCTTTTGCGTCTGCGTGGTTAATATCGTCGTTTGTTCCCTGACCTCTTGGGGGAACCCAGTAGGGGGCGGCTTCTCTGATAGGCATCATAGTGTTGGCTACTTCTAATGGGGGCTCATCCGGGACTGAAACAGTGAGCTTAACCTCTGGTTTCTGTTCAGTGAGGTGGCGGAAGACCTCAGCGTTTGCATGAAGAGGTCCGTCACGTCATGCTCAGTCCCATCTCCAACATCGATCTTTCTATATAGAGCCGTCAGCTTAGCAGGACCCTTAGTTTGATACCTATCCTCATATGCGTTCAGGGTGTGGAAGCTGAACCGTAAAATGAAATGCCGTTTGTGGCTACCGGCATGTGAATTGCACATATCCATCGCATATTCTTCGCTCTCTTTCCGTTCTACCAGTGTCTTTGCTATCTTATCAATCCCATCCCGCTCATCTTTGCTCAACCTATTCGGTCTTGCCGTTAGCTGCTTGCTAGTCTCGAGTTCATCTGATGTTGTTACCAATGTGGCCGGTGCGAAGGCCGTAAGGGCCGGGGCACTAGCGCTAGGGTCACCCTCGCCCGTGCTCAGGACTGGTAGGTGCTGTGCCAGTGGCTGGCAGGGGGCATAAGGAGGGGGCATGTGGATGATCGGAGGACCTAGCAGTAACTCGTCGTTTGCCCGTTGTTTGGAGGGCATCTCTGGGTAGAGCGTAGAGGGGGTCCTAACAGGGCATTGGCCTGTCGACCCTGATTCTTGCGTTTGTCTAACTTCCTCTCTCCTTTTTATCTCTTCATCTAGTTCCTTCGCTGCCAGGTGGGCTGCCTTTCGTAATTCTTTCCCTATTTTTGTTTCTTCTCTTTTTCTTCGTTGCTCTGCTTCTTTGCGCCACATGCCGATACTATCGAGCATAGTGGGTGTTGCCTTATTTATTCTAACAGCTGCTTCTAGCGCTTTTATTTTATGATCATCAAAGGAACCTATCAGTGGCCACTGATTTTTGGGGTCCCTTTTCGTATATTTATGCCATAGCTTACTATAAGCTATGGCGACTAGTCCTTGTTTAGTGAACATGTCCTTATTAGGGGTGCCTTCCAATGGAGCTGGATGGTTCATCTCTAATAAGCGGTCCGGGTTGATCCAACTACTGACCAATGGGGAGAAGATAGGCATGACGGGTTACAACGGGGACAAAAGTCTGCACTACCTATCCTTCACTACTTCGCGAAGACTAGACAGAATATTTTTATTCTGCAGTATTCGCAAATAGGGAATACCCAAAGAGAGAACCAATATCGAACAATTAATGTTCGTTCAATCAAACAATCAGTGGCGAGAAAGAAATAGGCGCGACGGGTTACAACGGGGGCAAAAGCCTGCGTTACCTACCCTTCGCTGCATGCAAAGGAAGAGAGAATACTTTTATCCCTCTCAGTTTGCAGACAGAGAATCTCCAAGAGAACCAACAATTCGAAGAGTAATACTAGTATTTTCAATCAAACAATCAAATATTTCTTAGTTTGTCGTGTTACACGCCCTTACCCGGACCGTATGGACAGTTTCTCGTCTTCCGCTTCCAGCGCCCGATCGTCCTCTACTCTCTGCTGCTACCGTGGCACTCCTGATGGTTCCCAGTCAGGACCGAAGATCACTCGGGGAGAGGTCTGCTCGGAACCAGTGAAGTTCAGATGATCGGCTGTCAGACGAGGGTCTATCGGACAGGAGCTCTTCCGATCGTTGCAGTTGTTCACTCTGTCGTTGGGACCTCTCCCACCGGATCCACGTGTCGCTGATGGGCCCCACACGTTGGGACGCCAATTGAAGAAGATCAGCAAAATGGTCAGGCGATTTAGTCGATGTCTCTTCAGTAATTTTGCCCGGCGTTAAACGCCTCTAATACCTTACAAAGATTATCAAATAAAGAGGCAGGCGCTGGAGACAGGAAGACAGGAAACTCGTTTTATTCCGACGGAGCAGAACACATCAGATCGGACAACAAGGTATTGTCTCTAAGTGCTCTCTGACAGCCTCTCTGAGACCTGGTCTTTTATACACTGGTTTATGACATGTGACCGTTCTTTATTACAATAAAGACATTGTGAAGTAGTGAAAGATGACATCCTCGGTACCCCCCCCCCCCAGTTCCGGCTCATTCCAACACGTGGCTACAGTAGAGGTCCTCACCCCACAGACAACAGGAGGGGGCTATCACGCAGCTGAGTGTTTCGCCGATTCCTTTGGAATGTGTGCGCCTGATCGAATCTCAAGGGGTGGGGAGGTCATGATCAATAGTAGCTCCTTTGAAAAGGGTCGAGTGCATACAGTAGTGGGCAATAAACTGTATCCTCAGGCCAAGGGATGACCAGCAGTTCGTACAGACAATCGGGCTCAGAGGAAGGGGTCATCAAAGGAGAGGTATTCATGGAAGGAAAGGATCAGTGTGGATAATCGGAAGGAGGTGTTGGTCAGGCGCGGGGTGTGATTCCTAGAGACAGAGTCATGTGGAAGAGGAGGGTTCATGACTTACGCATGTGGATGCGGGGTCAGCCAGAGTGCATGGGGGAGGCTTGCAGGGTCAGGGAAGTGCGCTGATGATCGATCGTGAACAGGGAGATCATGGTACCTAAAATGGCTGTCGTGTATGCTCATACGTGAGTCTGAGGAATGGACAAGATGGCGCAGATGATGTTTAGTTCACGAACTAAAATTCCACACACATGATATGAGAACAGTGGTAAATAAATTGTTGGTAGAAGTTGGCAAATTCTAAAACAACACTGCACATCTCTCAAAGTTTTCAGACTGGCTACTCCTTTTCCCCTTGAATTTTTCTCTCAGCTGTTTTCAGACCAGAGGAGGTAATATTACCCAAAAAAACTTAACTTCAGTTACATGAAAATCAGGTTTATTAAGTTTCCAAAATATGTTTTTTTGTACGACTAACAGAACTGCTGATACATGATGGATATGACTTCTCACGTTGGAAAGGTAAATCAACATATCTTCAAGGTACACAATCACAAACGATCCAGTAAGACTAAAAAGCAGATTATTGATAAAATATTTGAAACCTCTGGGGAATTACATAGCCTGACCGGAATTACTCATTAATCAGAAAGACTGTATCTGGTGTTAAACATGGCCTTCCACTCATCTAATTTCTTTAACCTAACTAAATTGTAGGCCCTTTGCAGATTTGGGGCCCGATGTAGGTAGGCAAATACCGGTCGGAAACGGCCGAAAATACCGATTTTCGGCCGTTTCGGACCAGTATGTGGATATTGAGATGTAGGGGCATCCAAAATTACAGAATCGGTAATTTTACCAATTCTGTAATTTTACCGATTTGGTAAAATACCGAATTGGTAAAATTACCGAATCTGTAATTTTAGATGTAGGTAGCTGTTAGACGGGGACCTGGAGGGTCGGCCGAGCACAAGGGGAGAGGCCTCCGGTGAGGGCCGTCTCCAACGATCGCACAGACAGGTAACTTCCCCCCCCACAGATGGACACCACACGAGGATCAGAGTAACACCTTTTATAGGCAGTTCTTGAAGTGAGGCAGTACGATACAAGGAGATCAGGACACGGTGGTCCTCTCAATTCTAGTCTCTAATAGGGAAAGGGGGTAGCGGGACAGTCTTGGTACCTACGGGTACTGGGGGTGGAAACGGCGGTAGCTCACAATCCTCGAGCTCGGCGTTCGGATGGATCGGACCGCGGCAGCGCCAGCAGGTCCCGAAGAGATCGTAGGTGGCAACGGGCCGCGGCAGCGCCAGCAGGTCCCAACGAGGATGACGGTTACAACGGGCCGCGGCAGCGCCGGCAGGTCCCACGAGGATGAAGGTTGCAACGGGCCGCGGCAGCGCCAGCAGGTCCCACGAGGATGAAGGTTGGAACGGGCCGCGGCAGCGCCAGCAGGTCCCACGAGGATGAAGGTTGGAACGGGCCGCGGCAACGCCAGCAGGTCCCACGAGGATGAAGGTTGGAACGGGCCGCGGCAGCGCCAGCAGGTCCCACGAGGATGAAGGTTGGAACGGGCCGCGGCAGCGCCAGCAGGTCCCACGAGGATGAAGGTTGCAGAAGGCCGCGGCAGCGCCAGCAGGCAGGACAATAGTTCACAAGGCAGGGCTGCGGCAGCGCCAGCAGTCCGTCAAGGATGAGTTCTTCTCGGTGTCTCTCGACTCCAGGATACAACTGCCTTCCTGTTCTGGGGCTGCCTCAGTTATAGGTCTGGCGCTCTTTGATGTCCGGACCCTCGCTCTTGGAGGTCGGGAGGTCCGGGATGAGGGAGTCCAGACACCCAGCAGGGGGGTGGAGCCAGCGCCCGAGGAGGCTGGGGGTGATCGGCACCTGGCGGGAGAGAGCCATCGACACTTCTTACTCCCATTGACCTGCCAAGTGGTCCGTTCACCTCCTGGGTGGATGGTGGTGCCGGGATGTCGGGGCCTGGCCAGGCCCAGGGTTGGGGTCGAGCTGAGGCCGCGCGGCCGCGTGATGCCGTGTCCAAGATGGCGGCTGGGCCGGGCAATGGTGCTGACGGTGGCCCGGGCCCGTGACACAGCGACATCCAGGAGCAGGCGTCCCATAGGGGACGGGTTGCGGGTTGGTTCTGTGGGTAGCACCCGGAGAGCCGGTGTCTGGGCTCTGTCATGCGGGGGGGGGGAGCGAGCCCGTCATGGGGCCTGTCCAACATGCGTCCCCCCCAGCTGAAGGCGGGGAGAGTCACCCATCCTCCTGGGGACTCTCCTCGTCGAGGCGGAAAAAGCGGGACAGGCCATCCGCGTTGGCGTGGTCTTGGCCAGGGCGATGTTCCACAGTGAAGTCCATCCCCTGCAGGGAGATGGACCATCGCAAGAGTTTGGGATTCTCCCCCCGCATTTGCATTAGCCATTGCAGGGGCCGATGGTCTGTTTGTACCCGGAAGTGGGTTCCGAAGAGGTAAGGCCAGAGCTTCTTGAGGGCCCACACTACAGCGAAGGCCTCCCGCTCAATAGTGCTCCAGCGCTGCTCTCGGGGCAGTAGGCGTCTGCTGATGAAGGCCACTGGTTGGTCGACTCCCTCGGGGTTCAGTTGGGAGAGGACGGCCCCAATACCATGGTCGGAGGCATCGGTCTGAACGATGAACTCGCGGCTGTAGTCGGGGGCCTGGAGCACAGGAGCGGTGCACATGGCGGCCTTCAGCTTCTCGAAGGCCGCTTGACAGTCGGGTGTCCAGTTGACTCTGTTTGGGTGGTTCTTAGACGTGAGTTCCGTGAGGGGCCCCACAATGCTGCCATAGTCCTTCACGAACCGCCGGTAGTATCCGGTGAGTCCCAGAAAGGCTCGGACCTCTGTTTGGGTTTCGGGGGGTTGCCAGGACTGAATGGCAGCTACCTTGAGTTGAAGGGGGGCCACCAGACCGCTCCCCACTTGGTGTCCGAGGTAGGTCACGGACCCCTGGCCGATTTGGCACTTGCTGGCCTTTATTGTGAGGCCGGCCTGTTGGAGGGCCTGCAGGACTTCTCGGAGGTGGTGGAGGTGGTCTGTCCAGTGGCGGCTGTATACTGCGATGTCCTCCAGGTAGGCGGCGCTGAATTCTTCGAGGCCCGCCAACACCTGGTTCACCAGTCTTTGGAAAGTGGCTGGAGCGTTCTTCATGCCGAATGGCATCACTCTGAAATGGTAGTGCCCATCCGGGGTGGAGAAAGCGGAACGTTCTTGGGCCCTGGGGGTGAGGCCGATCTGCCAGTAGCCCGCTGTCAGGTCGAAGATGCTTAGGTAGCGGGCTGCCCCCATGCGGTCGACTAGTTCATCTGCTCGGGGGATAGGGTGAGCGTCGGTTCGGGTGACCGCGTTCAGACCCCGATAGTCGATGCAGAACCGGAGTTCAGGTGTGGTGCCCGGGGCTGCGGCCTTGGGGACCAGGACGACCGGGCTGGCCCAGGGGCTGTCCGAAGGTTCGATGACTCCGAGGGCGAGCATCTTGGAGACTTCTTCTTGGATGCAGGTACGTACCCGATCCGGTACTCGGTACGCCCGGTGTCGGACAGGAGGACTGTCCCCGGTGTCCACGTCGTGCAGGCACCAGGAGGTGACTCCGGGTGCAAGAGAAAACAGGTTTGCGAACGGTAGCAGGAGGGCCCGACAATCCTGACGCTGCTCCGGGGTCAGGGCCTCGGAGAGTCGGACCCCGTCCACCGAACCATCTCTTTCCCGGGACCTCAGTAGGTCAGGGAGGGGCTCGGAGTCTCTTTCTGCGCCACTGTCGGTAGCCATCAGCAGGCTGAGTTCTGAGCGCGCGAAGTGTGGTTTGAGTCTGTTGGCGTGGAGCACCCGTAGGGGGTTCCGGGGGGACTCCAGGTCGATGAGATAGGTGACGGGGCTCTTGCGCTCGATCACCTTGAAGGGCCCCGTCCATTTGTCCTGCAAGGCGCACGGTTCGATGGGGGACATCACCCATACCTGCTGACCCGGTTCAAACTCGATGGAGGAGGCATGTTGATCGTACCACTTCTTCATGTCCTCTTGACTGGCCTCAAGATTGGCTTTGGCGATCTCCCTGAATCGCCGGGTCTGATTGCGGAGGGTCAGGAGGTACTTGTAGACGTCTGGAGGGGTCTTCCGGGGGGCCATTTCCCATTCCTCCTTCACTAGGCTGAGAGGCCCGCGAACGGGGTGTCCTTACAGGAGTTCGAAGGGGATGAAGCCGAGGGACTTCTGGGGGACTTCTCGGTAGGCGAAGAGGAGGCACGGTAGTAGCACGTCCCACTGGCGGCGTAGGGGTTCTTCTAGTCCCATGATCATCCCCTTGAGAGTGCGGTTGAACCGCTCAACCAGTCCGTTTCCCTGGGGGTGATAGGGGGTTGTGAATCGGTAGGTGACCCCGCACTGCTGCCAGAGGGATTTCATATACTTTGAAATAAAGTTCGTACCCCTGTCACTGACGACCTCCCGGGGGAAGCCCACTCGAGAAAAGATCCCCATTAAGGCTCGACCCACTACTGGGGCTGTTATAGTACGAAGGGGGACCGCCTCAGGATAGCGGGTGGCGTGGTCCACCAGGACCAGGATGAAGCGATGCCCTTGTGCTGTTCGGGGGTCCAGGGGCCCCACAATGTCTATTCCCACCCTTTCGAACGGGGTGGTCACCACTGGGAATGGCTGTAGGGGTGCCTTGAGTTTGCGGCCGCTCTTCCCGCTGGCCTGGCAGGTCGGGCAGGACCGGCAGTGGTTGGAGACGTCATTTCTCATTTTGGGCCAGAAAAAGTGAGTCACCAGGCGGTGGTAGGTCTTGTCTTGCCCCAGGTGTCCAGCCAGGGGGACATCATGGGCCAAGTTCAACAGGAAGTCTCTGAAGGGGAGGGGCACCACCAGCACTCGACCGGCCCCCAGCTCTGCGATTCTTTGCTCGCTGTACAAGAGATCATTGTCCCAATAAACCCAGTGGGCCCCGGTGGTGTCTCCTTGGCCCTGGGCGAGCGCTTGCTGTCGCAGTCCCTCGAGGGAGGGACAGGTCTTTTGCTCCTGCCGGAATTGTTCTTGGGTGGGCCCCCCTTCTTGACGCCACTGAGCCAGGTCGGGAAGTTCGGGGGGCTGTGCGGACCCCTCTGGGGTTGGTTCCGGGTGGTCGGTATGGATGGAGTCTTCGTCTGGAGCGATCGAGGGCGGAGGGGCTGACCATTCGGGTTCTTCTGGCCTAGGGAGGGTGCGGGTGGCCATGGACCGGGTGGTCACGCACGCCCAGTCCGGGAGACCCAACATCCCCAGATGCTCTCTTCTTTCCACAGCTGCCCACGGGGAGCTCTCGAGATCGTTCCCCAGGAGGCAGTCCACGGGGGCATCGTCGCGGACAGTTACTTTTAGCATGCCGGACACTCCTCCCCATTCGAAGGGGACGCAGGCCATCCGACACAGGCTCTCCGAATTGTCGGCCGATCGGACGGGGCAAAGCACGTTTGGCAGGATTTGTTCTGGGGTCACCAGGTGACAACGGACGGCCGTCACACTGGCCCCGGTGTCACGCAGGGCTTCGGCCTTGCGCCCATTTATGCTCACCCATTGGCTGTACTTCCGAGTGTTGGCGGGCAGGGGAGTCCGCGGGACCATGTCTCTTCCTCCTAGGCAGGCCAGGGTCATGGCGGCGGGTTCCCACTCGTACTGCTCCGACTCGTATGCTTCAGGGTCTTCGGAGACTTGTTCTTCTCCTAGGGCGGCGGCCGCCACCTGGCGGGGCCCGGGAACCTGGTTCTTCGGGCAGGTCGGGTCACTGGCATAGTGGCCGACTCGCTGGCATCGGTGACACGTAACGTTGGCTCGGAACCCCGGGCGCATCGGGGGGTTTCCCCGGCCGGCTGGGGGCGGGGTGGTGTTAGCGGGGGTGACCGGGACAGCGTCTCTGCCCCGGCCCTGTCCTCCTCCTCCTCGGGGACGATGATGACCTTGGTTGGTTCTGTTCTGCTCGTTCGGCCCACTCCGGGCCACTCGGGTGCTCTCCCACCGATCCGCCTCGGTGGCGAGCTGCCGTGGTTCAGTGAACTTACTGTCGAGGAGGTGCTGCCTGAGCTCGACGAAACAGTTGTTGGAGAGGTGCTCCCACACAATGAGGTTGAAGAGTTGTTCGTAAGTGGCTACGTTGTTACCCCTGATCCATCCCTCGAAGGCTCGGCTGAAATAGTTCACGTATTCCAACCAAGTTGTGCCTGGGATCCGGGTGCAGTTGCGGAACCTCTGGCGGTACATTTCGGGCGTAAGCCCATATCGACTGAGGAGGGCGGCCTTCATGTGGTCATAGGACGTCATTTGATGGTCCGGAAGCTGCAGCAGGGCATCACGGCCCTCATTGACGAATCTCCCCCATAGACCGGCTCCCCAGTCACTTCGAGCGATCCGGTGGGCAGTCATGGCGATCTCATAGGCCTTGAACCACTGCTGTATGTCGTCGTTTCGGTGGTATTCTCGGACCACATCCTTGGGGATGTGGACCTTCTGCTCAGTAGTACCCGGGGAGCGCGGTGGCTCGGGCACCCCTAGGTTTTTGTTCAGTTTGCGCATTTCTATCTCTGCTAGTTTGCACTCGTGTTCGTATGCCAGTCTTTTTTCTTCGAGATCCCTCTGTCTCTGTTTTTCCTCTCGCTCTTCTCTGAGCCGTAAGTGTTCTAAGTTTATTTTTTGTTCCGCCAGCTTCAATTCTCCGTCTAATTTGAGCCGTGCCAAGTCTAACTCGTGTAGTCTATTTTTTTCCCGCTCCTGGATCTCTTCTCGGGAGGGGCCTGTTCTCCGTTCTTCCGTCAGGGTGGTGTTGACTTCCGGGGCTTCGGGGTCCCGGGGGGCGGCGGTATTCGTCTCTGTCCAGGCCTCTAGGGCGTTTTTGAAGTCTTCTTTTGTGCTTAGCCCGGTGGTAGCAATGCCTAAGTCCATGCAAAATTGTTTTAGCTCTCGTGGTTGTATTCCTCCAGCTTTTCCATCTGGAACTTCTCTGCAGATCCGCTCTCTTTGGTCGTCATTGTGGTTTAGTCGTAGGGTGAGTTACTGTCTGTACGGTACGCGTTGGTTCAGATCGCGCCGCTGGCCACCAATGTTAGACGGGGACCTGGAGGGTCGGCCGAGCACAAGGGGAGAGGCCTCCGGTGAGGGCCGTCTCCAACGATCGCACAGACAGGTAACTTCCCCCCCCACAGATGGACACCACACGAGGATCAGAGTAACACCTTTTATAGGCAGTTCTTGAAGTGAGGCAGTACGATACAAGGAGATCAGGACACGATGGTCCTCTCAATTCTAGTCTCTAATAGGGAAAGGGGGTAGCGGGACAGTCTTGGTACCTACGGGTACTGGGGGTGGAAACGGCGGTAGCTCACAATCCTCGAGCTCGGCGTTCGGATGGATCGGACCGCGGCAGCGCCAGCAGGTCCCGAAGAGATCGTAGGTGGCAACGGGCCGCGGCAGCGCCAGCAGGTCCCAACGAGGATGACGGTTACAACGGGCCGCGGCAGCGCCGGCAGGTCCCACGAGGATGAAGGTTGCAACGGGCCGCGGCAGCGCCAGCAGGTCCCACGAGGATGAAGGTTGGAACGGGCCGCGGCAGTGCCAGCAGGTCCCACGAGGATGAAGGTTGGAACGGGCCGCGGCAGCGCCAGCAGGTCCCACGAGGATGAAGGTTGGAACGGGCCGCGGCAGCGCCAGCAGGTCCCACGAGGATGAAGGTTGGAACGGGCCGCGGCAGCGCCAGCAGGTCCCACGAGGATGAAGGTTGCAGAAGGCCGCGGCAGCGCCAGCAGGCAGGACAATAGTTCACAAGGCAGGGCTGCGGCAGCGCCAGCAGTCCGTCAAGGATGAGTTCTTCTCGGTGTCTCTCGACTCCAGGATACAACTGCCTTCCTGTTCTGGGGCTGCCTCAGTTATAGGTCTGGCGCTCTTTGATGTCCGGACCCTCGCTCTTGGAGGTCGGGAGGTCCGGGATGAGGGAGTCCAGACACCCAGCAGGGGGGTGGAGCCAGCGCCCGAGGAGGCTGGGGGTGATCGGCACCTGGCGGGAGAGAGCCATCGACACTTCTTACTCCCATTGACCTGCCAAGTGGTCCGTTCACCTCCTGGGTGGATGGTGGTGCCGGGATGTCGGGGCCTGGCCAGGCCCAGGGTTGGGGTCGAGCTGAGGCCGCGCGGCCGCGTGATGCCGTGTCCAAGATGGCGGCTGGGCCGGGCAATGGTGCTGACGGTGGCCCAGGCCCGTGACACAGCGACATCCAGGAGCAGGCGTCCCATAGGGGACGGGTTGCGGGTTGGTTCTGTGGGTAGCACCCGGAGAGCCGGTGTCTGGGCTCTGTCATGCGGGGGGGGGAGCGAGCCCGTCATGGGGCCTGTCCAACAGTAGCACTGTTTTCAGTGCTACAAGGGTTTAAGAATTCTTAATTTACCACCAACTAGTAGTTGGTGGTAAATTAAGACAAGCATTTGCAATGCAATAGGTCTCGTATTAGGAAAGTTTGAGCTATTGGTATTGTAAATGACACATTTTTTATTTATGTTTTGTTTTTGAAAATAGCTAAATTAATAGCTTTGTCATTTACAATGCCAATAGTTATAACTTTCGCAAATGTGACACCTATAGCATTTGTAATGCAATATGTGTTGTATTTACGTGACTTACATGTATTGATATTACAAATAACAATGGTTTTTAATTTTTTAAAATAATTAATACTTAAATAAAAGTTATTGTACTTTATAATGGCAATAGCTTAAACTTTTGTAAATAACATTTGTGAAAATCCAAGAACAGAAGTGAAATATTAACATCTTTTTGTTACATTTGTAATAAAGCTTGAAACATTGAGATAACATATTTGAACCAGTTGTTGTTGAATGGTTGCACAGATTGATGCTGTGGTGGAGCTCAGTGATGTTGTGGTGCCACTGAGTGATGCTGTGGTGGTGCTGAGTGATGCTGTATGCTATACTAGGTTTGGTTTTGCTATCCTATGTTTTGTTTTGTTATGCTATGCTGTCCTATGTTTTGATTTGTTATGCTATGCTGTTTTGTTATGCTATGCTATGTTTTGTTATGCTATGCTATGTTTTGCTATGCTATGTTATGCTATGCTATGTTATGCTATGCTATGTTTTGTTATGCTATGCTTTGTTATGCTATGCTATGTTTTGCTCTGCTATGCTTTGTTATGCTATGCTTTGTTATGCTATGTTTTGTTATGCTATGCTATGTTTTGTTGTGTTGTATTATGCTATGCTTTGTTTTGCTATACTATGTTTTGTTATGCAATGGTATGCTATGTTTTGTTGTGTTGGTATGCTATGTCGTGTTTTGCTATGCTATTATATGTGTTGTTATGTTTTGTTAAGCCATGCTATGTTTTGTTTTGTTTTGTTAAGCTATGCTGTTTTGTTGTGTTTTGTTATGCTATGTGTTGTTGTGTTTTGTTATGCTATGTTTTGCTATCCTACGCTTTGTTTTGTTATGCTATGCTATGTTTAGTTTTGCTATCCTATGCTTTGTTATGCTATGCTATGTTTTGTTGTGTTTTGTTATGCTATGTTTTGTTGTGTTTTGCTAGGCTATGCTTTGTTTTGCTATGCTATGTTTTGCTCTGCTATGCTTTATTATGCTTTGTTATGCTATGCTATGTTTTGTTATGCTATGCTATGTTTTGTTTTGTTTTGCTATCCTATGCTTTGTTTTGTTATGCTATGCTTTGTTTTGTTATGCTATTTATGTTTTGTTGTGTTTTGTTATGCTATGCTATGTTTTGTTGTGTTTTGCTAGGCTATGCTTTGTTATACTATGCTTTGTTATGCTATGCTATGTTTTGCTATGCTTTGTTATGCTATGCTATGTTTTGCTATGCTAGGTTTTGTTATGCTATGCTGGTGAGGGTGTGTGAGGGTGTGTGATGGTTAGGGGGTGTGAGGGTGAGGGTGTGTGAGGGTGAGAGGGTCGTGAGGGTGAGTGAGGGTGTGAGGGTGAGGGGGTGAGGGGTGTGAGGGTGAGGGGGTGAGGGGGGTGAGGGGGGGTGAGGGTGTTTGGGGGTGAGTGGGTGTGTGAGGGGGTGTGAAGGTGTGTGAGGGTGAGTGAGGGGGTGTGAGGGGGTGTGTGAGGGTGAGTGAGGGTGAGGGTGTGTGAGGGTGAGTGAGGGTGGGTGAGGGTGTGAGGGGGTGTGAGGGTGATGGGTGTGAGGGTGAGGGGTGTGAGGGTGAGGGGTGTGAGGGTGAGGGGTGTGAGGGTGAGGGGGTGTGAGGGTGAGGGTGTGTGAGGGTGTGTGGGTGAGTGGGTGTGTGAGGGGGTGTGAAGGTGTGTGAGGGTGTTGGAGGGTGAGTGAGGGTGGGTGAGGGGATGTGAGGGTGAGTGAGGGGGTGTGAGGGTGAGTGAGGGTGTGTGAGGGTGAGGGTGAGGGGGGTGAGGGTGAGGGGGGTGAGGGTGTGTGAGGGTGAGGGTGTGAGGGCAACTGAGGGTGAGGGTGTGAGGGTAAGGGTGTGTGAGGGTGAGGGGGTGAGGGGGTGTGAGGGTGAGGGGTGTGAGGGGGGTGAGGGTGGGTGAGGGTGAGAGGGTTGTGAGGGGGGTGAGGGTGTGAGGGTGAGTGAGGGTGTGTGAGGATGAGGGGGTGAGGTTGAGTGAGGGTGTGAGAGTGAGGGTGAGGGGTGTGAGGGTGTGAGGGTGAGGGGTGTGAGGGTGAGGGGGTATGAGGGTGGGTGAGGGTGTGAGGGTGGGTGAGGGTGAGTGAGGGTGTGTGAGGGTGAGAGGATGTGAGGGTATGTGATGGTGAGGAGGTGTGAGGGTGGGTGAGGGGGTGTGAGGGTGAGGGGTGTGAGGGTGAGGGGGTGTGAGGGTGATGATGAGTGGGTGTGTGAGGGGGTGTGAGGGTGAGGGTGAGTGAGGGGGTGTGAGGGTGAGGGTGTGTGAGGGGGTGTGAGGGTGAGGGTGTGTGAGGGTGTGTGAGGGGGTGAGGAGGTGAGGGTTAGGGGGTGTGAGGGTGAGGGTGTGTGAGGGTGAGGGTAAGGGTGTGTGAGGGTGAGTGGGTGTGTGAGGGTGTGTGAAGGTGTGTGAGGGTGGGTGAGGGGTGTGAGGGTAAGTGAGGGGGTGTGAGGGTGAGTGAGGGTGTGTGAGGGTGAGTGAGGGTGTGTGACGGTGATGGTGTGAGGGTGACAGGGTGTCAGGGTGAGGGTAAGGGTGTGTGAGGGTGAGGGGGGTGAGGGTGAGGGGGTGTGAGGGTGAGTGAGGGAGAGAGGGTTGTGAGGGGTGTGAGGGTGAGTGAGGGTGTGTGAGGATGAGTGGGTGAGGGGGTGAGGGTGAGTGAGGGTGAGGGGGTATGAGGGTGAGGGGGTGACACTGTGTGCACACGCCTAGGTGCCTAGAAGCGAGCAGCAGCGCAGTGCCTGGTGACTCTCCTTGATGGCGGCAGTGTGTTTGTAAGCTGGCAGGGCACACTGCACTTGATTACTGCCTCTAGGCGCGGTCTAGTGTGTGTTGCGGCTTCCAATGCACACTGAGGTAGTGACGCTTTGTGCAGCGCCGAGAGTGCATCTGCCATTACTGCAAGGCGCTGCCCATACCACGGGGCCTGCGTGAGGGTGCTACGAAGGCAGGACTGTCACTGATGTCAGCACAGCGCTCTCTGCTGCTGCCAGGCACTTTATCGCACATGACCTCCACTCTGCTTCTCTCCAAAAGTCATCCCATGTTCTTTAAACGCTAAGACACGATGGATCCATCCTCGCACACAGCAAGAGTTGACCAGTGTGCTCAGACTTGGTCCTCGCAGCACTAGAGCCTCGCAGCCCGATTCAGAGTTTGATGGGAGCGGGACATGTGCCAAGCCGCAGCGAATGGCCCTCTGTGCGCTATAATAGAGCGAACGGGACATCCGTCGCAGCTTGGCAGATGTCCCGCCCGTGCTTTCTATGGTCTCGTGAAGTTTATACCAGAGAGGAAAGAAACAGCCGAACCTTCGTTGTCTGCAAGAATCCAATGTACATGTGACTGGTGGGACGGCGCCTGCAGGGACATGTTTTATTGTGTTCACAGCGCCGCCAAATACCATCACAGTAATTAACATGCATCAAATTGGAAGTCACCCATATGTGATACGGTTATTTAGAAGGCCACATGTTACTTTTAATAGGTTGGTGACAGCAGCAAACCGAATACATGTTATTACTTACTACAAGCCACATGGACAACGATAGGGGAGATGGGGGCCCCCACATTTGATAAAAGCAGGCGCTGTGCTGAAAACTGAAGCACGGCGCCCTTGTAAGTTTAATGACGAGCACTAAAAGCGCCGGCCTTCTGAAGCTGCTGTAGAGGACAACAGCACAAGGGGGATGGGCGGGGTTGGATTGTATGTTCAGGACGTTTAGTTTCTTTTATATTATGCATGTCAGCAGAACAGAATTTAAATAAGCGAACCTTATGAACGTGGCCCGGATAGAAAGCAGCCCTCGCACATAATATTAACAAGGAGGAGGCGCTGCTGCATGAGGTTTATCATGGGTCTGGGAAAGGGGTCTCTGTATGTGTGAGGAAGCCTGAAGAGGAGACGGAGGGAGGGAACTAGGGTGAGAGGTGACTGAGGAGAAAACGTCAGTACGGGGAAGCTAGTCAGATAAGGGGGAGGAGGTGAGGAAGAGAGGAGAGAGGGAGGCGGCCGGGAGAAATTGGGAAGGAGGATATTGGGAAGGAGAGGGTGAGAGCCCGGAGCTGCTGGAAGTGTATGAGCGGACGGCAGCATGCTGATCGGGGCTCTGAGAAATAAGGTGCCTGGGCTGGTGGGTGCTGGGGGAGGGTAGAGGAGGGGCGAGGGCTGCCAGGGAAGACCAGGAGAGGAGGGATAGGATTAATTCCCCCACAGATGGCAAGCTGCTATTCACGAGTCTCTAGCGCACAGTTGTGCACCTAAAAAAGCCTTTGATGCAGCAGGGGGCGGACAGCAGGGGGCGGAGCGGGAAGAGCTGCTGGCGTGGGAGGGTGATTGATGGGCGGGGGGGAAGCAGATCCTTTTGAAGCTGCTGCCTGCTTGTGGGGACTGGGAGGAAGGGTGACGATATGGGAGGAGAGATGCTGGCCTGAGTCAGAGCGCACCATATGGAGAGGGAGGGGGGTGGGCCGAGTGCAGGAGAAATGCTGCTGGCAGGGGGAAGGCTCGGGCAAGCTCGTGCACGAGGAGCTTGTCACGTGACTCGCTTCTCGTGAACTATTGAGAATCCGGATCATAAAAAGTCAGCTTTGTGGATGGACGACATTAGGTCTCTCTACGAGACCTAACAACCATTTAAAAAGCATTTCTTCTGCTTCTTAAACAGTGCCATGTTGCAGACATACATGCCCTAAGGGCATGTATGTCTGCAACATGTGCACCCATGCACAATTGAGGGGTGCACCAGGGTGTCAAAGTGACACCCTGCCACCCTTCAATGTTTCCCCCAATTACCGAATCGGTATTTACAGATTCGGTAATTGACATTGATTCCTATGGGCCTCAAGGCCCATAGGAATCAATGGCAATTACAGAATCGGTAAATACCGATTCATTAATTACCGAATCATACCGATTGGGTAATTAAGTCGGTAAATATACCTACATCCCGATTGCCAGTTCTTAAATACCGAATCAGTATGATTCGGTATTTAAGAATCGGTAATCGGGGATTACCTACATCTGGCCCTTAATGTGTTATAAACATTGGCATATTTTACCTGTCCTAGAATGATAGGTATACAAGGTAATGTGTAGTTGTTCTGTACTGTGTTTCTGTTAAAGGCACAGTAGTCAATACTTGGACGCAGTTCAACATTAGCCTTCGGTAAAAAAAAAAGACTGAGATGACGTTGCTGGTGAGTTAGAGGATCTAATGAAACCATTGGCTAATATTGATCTAGGTAGGTTCATAGATGATTATTCTCTGGTTCAGTATCAACAAGGAGAGAGGTAGGGAGAAGGGAACACTCTTATTCCCCACTAATCATCATTAATAACAACAAAAGAGTGTTCAAGCTCGTCGGGAAGGACGGGTTTCAGAGCACAAAGAAACGAAAGTAGAAACACCCTCTTGGTGTTTATAGAAAGCCCTCACTCACCGACCTAGTCGGTGACATGCTTCATCATCGGGCCCCACTGGGAGTGGCCGAGTGCCACCCCAGTGTGCTTCAATGCCAGAATTACTGCGGAGCGGGTAATGTGAAGTCGTGAGTGGCTAGGTGGTTGTGTAAGTGACTAGAAAAAGTGTAGGTAGTGAGATTAAAAATGCCTTAGTTGTATCAAAAAATATCTTTATTGCCTGACCAATAAGACATATTAAAAATATGTGTGGGAAAACTCAGCCAGATAAATTAGGTGGCTTGTTTCCTCTAGATGTATGTGCTGGTCAACATGTTTCTGCCAATGTCGGTGTTAATTTACCTGTTATAAAGAAAATTGGTCCTAGACGTTAATTCCTGGTATATAATGTAATTATAAATCAATCAATCATTCCTTTCATTTTTGCTCATCATCAGATTGAATCCATGATGATAGACATTGATCATTGTTAATTTACCTGGCAATCGTCAGAACCTATGGTGTAATAAACCCCGGCGGTATGGACGCGCTAAGGCCCACCCTACCAAGGGACGTGAAAGTCAAAATAAAAATACTGTCAAAAAGAAGTGCAACCAAATGGTAGGTACTCGCAGTTTTGGAGACCACACAAAAATTAAAATTAAATTTAAATGCACCTGTAAAAGAAAAAGAGGCAAACATACATGAAAAGACATACACACAATTAGATATCAGTGAGTTATTGGTGATCATGAAATGATATCGTTACATCGTTACATCTCCGGAAAAGCGCTAGGATCTAGCGTGTGGGAGCGGGAGAAGGATCAATGGGCCAATGGCCAGTGAACCCTGTTAAGTTCAAAACAATTTAACAAACAATATAAAGGATATAAAATGATTCTCACTTGACAGGTATGAAGCTATCACACCATAGACCTCGGGAGGGGGTGGTGATGCAATTGGCACACCCTAGGGGTGGAAGGGAACACAAGGATTAGACTACAAAGAGGTAAGAAAACGAGGAGGCAATACACTATCCTGGTGTCGATTCCGTCGCTTTGTGAGTACTCACGCCCTCGGCATCTAGCACCCGCTTGGTACCTGCATCTGCCCTCGGTAGCCGGGTCTCGTGGATGCAGGGCTGGAGCTGCTGCCCGATTATTATTGACCGAGAGCGAAGCGTTTCCTGGTTGGGCGGAGCCCGTGTGGAAGCACGTGATAGGAGCCAATCAGAGGCCGCGCTATAGTGAGGATGGGAAGGCGGCACTGTGAAGACTAGAGCGCTATGGATTCATACAAACTTTATTGAATCCCGGTAGCGGGAGACATTAGTACAAGCGGAGATGTATCTATCATATGCGCTTGGGTTTCTAAAGACGGAAAAGGGTGAGCAGTAGTGGTGTATGGCCATAAACACTCTGCAATGGGTGCAGCACAGGTAGTCTAGTTGAAATATAGCGTTGTAGTAGAGTGTAAACATCTCGATTAGTAGCGCATGTCTTAAAAGGGGTTATTTGTAAACGTATGTTAACAGTGTGCAGAGATAATCACTGTGCCATATGTCACCTTCTGTGTATGACTCATAAGGAGTGCCAGGTGGTTGGGCACATGTCGACACAGTGGGATCACTGCACTTATTCCACCTTCTAATGTCACATGGTTAGCTTACATAATATGAAACCTCCCTCCCAAATAGGAATGTCAACCTTGGGGTACTACCTAAGGTCTACAGTGACAGTCTCTGGGTCTCCGCACCCTGTTGACATACGCTGAAGACCTCGCTGGTGCACAGCCTATGATGCAGACGCTGGCCCCCCCCTTTTTTGAACTGCATCCCTTGTGCGGATCTTCTGACATAGGTGACATATGGCACAGTGATTATCTCTGCATACTGTTAACATACGTTTACAAATAACCCCTTTTAAGACATGCGCTACTAATCGAGATGTTTACACTCTACTACAATGCTATATTTCAACTGGACTACCTGTGCTGCACCCATTGCAGAGTGTTTATGGCCATACACCACTACTGCTCACCTTTTTCCGTCTTTAGAAACCCAAGCGCATCTGATAGATACATCTCCGCTTGTACTAATGTCTCCCACTACGGGGATTCAATAAGGTTTGTATGAATCCGTAGCGCTCTAGTCTTCACAGTGCCGCCTTCCCATCCGCACTAGAGCACTGCCTCTGATTGGCTCCTATCACGCGCTTCCACACGGGCCCCGCCCAACCAGGAAACGCTTCGCTCTCGTCAATATTAATCGGGCAGCAGCTCCAGCCCTGCATCCACGAGACCCGGTTACCGAGGGCAGACGCAGGTACCAAGCGGGTGCTAGATGCCGAGGGCGTGAGTACTCACAAAGCGACGGAAGCGCCACCAGGATAGCGTATTGCCTCCTCGTTTTCTTACCTCTTTGTAGTCTAATCCTTGGGTTCCCTTCCACCCCTAGGGTGTGCCAATTGCATCACCACCCCCCTCCCGAGGTCTATGGTGTGATAGCTTCACACCTGTCAAGTGAGAATCATTTTATATCCTTTATATTGTTTGTTTAATTGTTTTGAACTTAACAGGGTTCACTGGCCATTGGCCGATTGATCCTTCTCCCGCTCCCACGCGCTAGATCCAAGCGCTTTTCCGGAGATGTAACGATATCATTTTATGATCACCAATAGTTCACTGGCTACAGGCGCCCTCAGACACACACGTGCCTCGACTGGCGCTCTCTCGTGCCTATCGATAAAAGCATAGTTCGACGATTAAGACATTTTCTGGTCTGCAGCACTCTATCGCAGACCTGCGCACACCCACAGTCGGGGCCCCGAATTTACCGCTAGCACCCCGCGTGGGAATGTGTGGGTTGTATCACCGGAGCACAGAGTCACTGCTGACAATTGACACGCCTCTGATCCAAGATATCTAATTGTGTGTATGTCTTTTCATGTGTGTTTGTCTCTTTTTCTTTCACAGGTGCATTTTAATTTTTGTGTGGTCTCCAAAACTGCGAGTACTTACCATTTGGTTGCACTTCTTTTTGACAGTATTTTTATTTTTACTTTCACGTCCCTTGGAAGGGTGGGCCTTAGCGCGTCCATACCGCCGGGGTTTATTACACCTTAGGTCCTGACGAATGCCAGGTAAATTAACACCGACATTGGCAGAAACATGTTGACCAGCACATAAATCTAGAGGAAACAAGCCACCTAATTTATCTGGCTTAGTTTTCCCACACATATTTTTAATATGTCTTATTGATCAGGCAATAAAGATATTTTTTGATACAACTAAGGCATTTTTAATCTCACCACCTACACTTTTTCTAGTCACTTACACAACCACCTAGCCACTCACGACTTCACATTACCCACTCCGCAGTAATTCTGGCGTTGAAGCACACTGGGGTGGCACTCGGCCACTCCCAGTGGGGCCCGATGATGAAGCATGTCACCGACTAGGTCGGTGAGTGAGGGCTTTCTATAAACACCAAGAGGGTATTCTCTGGTTCAGTCAGACTGTATATCCCTCAGTTAGGAACAATGGTCCCTGAGATTAGATTGATCAGACAGTCATACTTCTGTTGTGGGGGCTAGACCTTGGTTTTGTCTTCACTAAAGTCCAAAAGGCATCAGAAAATCTGCATTTATAATCAGGTGAAATTATGTTTTTTTCAGCAGGAGTAGCCACTATATGATCTGGCTCTGAGGAATGAGATGTGTTCTGGCTATTTAGTCTTGTTCATCAAAACAATGTTGGGAACAAAAAAGAAAAAGTAAAGAGAATGTTTATTCCTATCTGTGGGGGGATTATAGGCTGTCATCCATGAAATTTCAAATATAAAGACATAGTATGAATTGTCTATGATATTAAAATGTACCTTTTCTATGAATTTTGTGGTCTGGTATAAAAACATGAGGAGTGGTGTGTGAGAGATCAGGTCCAAATGTCAGTAGTGACCCATCTACAGTACTAGCTGACTCTAGATTATTTTGTGCACTCTAGTTATGTTCATAGTTATGACAACTTGTGTGTCCACAAAATTTCCTGAGGCACCGAAATTTAACGTTCCCTGAAATAGGGGTGTGCAGCTGATTGGACAATAGCACTGTCATTGTCAGTGTGGATTGTGCTACAGTGACCCACAGTATCACTGGACTGAGAGCAGGGAGCGTCCAAACTGCGCTCAAGGAGGTCCCATCTTCCTCCTTGAGCTTCTCAGTTTTCGGCTAAATCAGTCATAGTGATAGTTACCACTGCTTTGTTTTTGGATCTGATGGGACATTTTTGCCTATCAGTTTACTTGCACAAAATATCCTTATTTTCACAATATAAATATTGACCGTTGTGCCGTATGGCATATTTCTCAAACACTGCCTATGTCCATTGATTACGAGCCAGTATTAGAACTACTTGATGTAGACTTTGGATGTTTGAACCGGGTCCCTCTTGTCACCCCACCAATGAGATCACGTCTCTCACTAATTCTATGGCCTAGTCTTAGTATTAGGTTTATTAAGTTGCCGTAGGTCGATAGTTGTGGGTCCATTGGTGGAATAAGGTCCTTTAGATTATCTTTTAGCTCTTGATAAAATTGTACAGAACTTTTTTCCTCGAGCCAAGAGTCTTCTGCCATCAAACCGTTGAATCAGATCAGAATGGGGACCCATCCCTGAACAGGGGCACATCATCACTCATCATCCTGGTCTCTCCCTGCTCCACCTTATACAACTATATGGCGCGTGTCAGAATGAATGAGATCTACTGGTGTCTAACCTAGCAGATATTGTTGGTGCTGATCATGCTTCTGCACTGAATGGGAGGAAATTCTCCCCAACTCAGTTCTTTACTGTCTTTGTACTTTCATACTGAGAAGATAATGGAAAATGCACCTTTATTCCTTGTAATAGTATTTCTGCTCTCTTTACCTTGTTCTATCATGACTTACTCCAGTTCACTGAGCCATCTGGACAAATAAGGTGTATTTCAATAAACAATTACAGCAAAAAAGAATCAGATCAGATTGCAATTTTCTTGTCTAAGCTACAGTAGTTCCCTGTCTGCTTACAAGATCTTTGCGCATCTGCCAAGCACCTTCTGAAACTGTGGCTGAAAGGTTTGACAATTATGCAACAAGAGATCATCCTGCCGCACAAGAGGGATAGCTCATAATGCTGTATCTCACCCTAAATATGAAATCAGAATTCAACCCTTGATTGGGAACTCGGAAGGCAATACGATGACAAGTAAAAAGCAATTCCACCTGTGCCAGAAATACCTGCGCTTTGGGGGATCCCAGAGAAACGCTCAGGTGCTGTCTATTAGAAATGTTTGGGTTAATGGTTACTTATTGGATTTGTGGGTTTTACCTCGGAGTATAAACACATGGAAACTGAAATTCTTCTCATCGTTCCTGAATCCTTTCCCCTTCTTTCTAACATACCTATTCTAACTCAGCTGTCTCTCACTTCACCCAAGCTGCATCTACTGTCTAACTCTTTAAATCATTACTAAATCTGCTTGAAGCTGATATTATATATACCTTATCTTCAAATCATCCTCCTCAACCCTCTTCTTAAATTACTAAATGCACTAACCAGTATCCACACTACCTCTTCTGCATAATCCTGACTGCCAGATCAATGAATAAGAATCATCAGAAAATGTTTGCTATCCATGACGGAACCTAAGTTATGATGCTCCACCTATTTTACATGAAACCATCCTTACTAGATATAAGATTCTCAACAAAAAAAAAAGAAATTCAGCCCAAATGACTCAAGGTGGGCTGACCATTGTCCATTCAGCAGCCATTCAGGCCAAAAATACAGAGGAAAACAGAGCCCATGAATGAGAATTACAATTCATTCAATGCTTTCCATCACCATTCAGCACATTTCACATGCTTTTCAGACCTCCACCCTACAAGTGGGTGTTCGCCAAACCCTTCCTGGATTTGATCATTGAGCCTATCTTAAACACTTTAAACCTTGTATACTTAGATAATTCACACATAGCGTGACAAGCCTGACTTATATCAAGCTAAATTCCTATCCTCTAACCTTTAATGATTATATTTCTACAACTAATTGCAGTGCCCACCCATGTAGTCGGCCATACACCTAATATAATATTTTTTTCTGCTAATGCTATTTCAGTAACTTAGTCACCTCTCCATATCTTCACAACTATGAATTAGTCTCCCTTCAAACTGTAGAAGAAACAAATAACTGTAGAAGAAACAAATATTCCCGCTACTAGTTCTGTGGTAACCTCTTCTTTAACCACTGGCACACCAATAACAGTTTGTTATATTTAGGATCTCTAACCATCTTGAGCTAAGGCCATTTTGAACCATGCTGGACCAAACCTACTATGTATCTGGCACCTCCCAGTAATGAGTCATAGGCCTGTGATGCCAATACCCAGCTTGAACCATAGTCCACTCAATAGGCATGAGAGGTGGTGTAGACCCCTTTAGGCTTTTATCAGCTGACTTGCATACTAGAACATTTTCCACCACTTCGTCTACATCAGTGGCCATTCTTGGCCACCAAAAGCATACATCGCTCGGTAAGGGAAGAATCAAGATGACCCTCGTGGGCATTTCTGATAATATTAAATCTCATAGTATGTGGAGTAATCAACTTGTCTGGCTTTAATAGAAGACCATCCTCAACAGATATTACATCACTCACCTTACAATATGGCTGTAACAACGGTGAGAGAACCTTCACCCTAGGCCAACCTCTCTTGACTTGGTATATAATTTGCTGCAAAACCTGTTCCCCCAACATAATTTCCCTCTATTCTTTTTCGGAACAGATAGTCAACTAAGGAATTTCTACGGAAGCCATCAAGCAATCCTCAAAGTCTGTATCCAGCAAATCAGACAACTTAACATCACGATCGCCATTACATCCTTTACAAGGAAAGCTGGAACAAAAATCTGCTCTGCTATTCCTTCCAACAGGAATATGAATTATATCAAACTGGAACTGCATCACTTTTGCAGTAAGTCTCAAAATCCGGAGTGAGCAACACTTGCTCCCACCCCACTCAGGATGTTAACCAATGGCTTGTGATCTGAATACAAACTAAAACATCTTACCCGCATGTAGTAGCCTCCTGCAGCACCCTAGACACAAAAGCTATAGTGTTCTCCCTATCACCAACCCTCTGCAAAAGATTAGCCCATGTACTACTTGGCTAGCTTCAACTGTGATACAACAAGGCAAATTTGAGTTAAATGGTTTAAGAGCTTTAATTTGGCTTTGACTTAATCAGTTGAAAAGCCATATCACAATCATTGCACCACACAAATGTGGCCCCTTTTTTTTTTTAACAAATTGCTAATGGGCTGCACTCTGGAATCAAAATCAAGGATAAAATGAGAACATGCAAAGACCCAGGAAAGCTTTGACACCCACCTTGTCAGAGGGAGGTACTGCGCCGACAATGGAATCCACTAAACCACGTCTGGGTCTAAAACAATCCTTTGAAATGACACGACCGAGCTACTCCACCTCACTGCAGATAAATTTACACTTCTCTTTCTTCAACAGAATTCCATGTTCCTTGAAAAACCCTAGGAGAATAGCATTATGGGTGGCAAACATCAACATGTCATCCTGGAACTCCAGGACCCCCTCTACATCTTTCAACAAGTTGAACATGGCCCAATGATAGACAGAGGCCAGTCCAAAATGCATCCTGCATTCATGAAAGGTGCTAATAGGAGCAAAGAAAACGGTCAATTGCCTCGAACCCGAATGCAGTTCAACCTGATGATTGGTGCTCGTCAGATCAAGTTTGGAGAAAACGGTGGCCACCGCAGTACATGCAAATAAATTAGAAATCTTGGGTAGGGATGGGAATCCACCCAAATCTCATTATTAAAGGATCTAGGGTCCACACACTTGCAACTGGCCACACCTCTTGCGCGACACAACTAAGGGAGAAAGCCAGACTGATGATCCAGCCAGCTCTTTGATTTCCCTTTCACACAGAGTTCGGAGTTCCTTTTCGAGATCTTTCCTGACACTGAAGAAAGGCACCCCTCCAAGTGAATGCTCAACAGGCACATCCCCTTCCTTCATCCTTATTTTGTGTTTGAAATTTTAAATTCTGCCAAAATCCTCACCAACCACAGCAGGAAATGTCCTGCCCTATTCAAGCCACATCCTTGCAAACAACAAGAAGGATCAGTTCTTTGATACTTGGTTTCAGAATCATACCAAACAGCCGCTGGTGGAACCAGCCTAAAATGTCAAGGCCCTTTACTGCCAACCAAACTTTTCCTTTGATCCTCCTCCCTTTGAATTGTAAAATATCTTTGATATAGCCCAAGTGCTCAATCCTGCGACATTCATATGAAACAGGGGACCATCTCGAGGCAGTAAAGTTCTATCACCCCACATTTCTGTGAACAACAAATGTATGATCATGGTGTTCCTAGCTCCAAAATCCACTAGGAGCTTCAAATACCTTGTCTGCTACAGGATCAATGCATATGGCAGAATCACCAATCCGGGGGTCCTCCTCCTTGACTGTATCTCCAGACACAGTGGAGACCTCATCTCCAACAGCAAGGACTAAATCTTGCATGCCAGCTAAGTCTAATTTGGATTCTGAGTCAACTGATGCATGTAGTAAAAGTTATAAGGTTAGCAATGTGCCTGATAAGTGTGATGAGTGTGAAGAACGTTTCTTGTGATGTTGCACGGGATAATAAGTGTCAACCACCCAGTGGAGTTCAAAATAATTTTTGAACATTTCAGATTGCGAGTAGACGTAAAAGTTCTAGAACCATAATTACACCAATCAGGTGTCTTACCTGATGTTTTTTTTGTACTTGTTTTGTCGGTTGTGTTATGTTGTGTTGTTGGTTTCTGTGTGTATCTCATTCTTTTTTGTGTGGTGTGTTGTTTTGTGTTGTTCTGAGAGAAGGGAAGATGTGTATACTTGCTGTGCTTCTGAAACCTCGTGATCTAGATATTCTTTAAAGGAATGTCATGATGTGGGGCTACTGGAATGTGTACTTATAATTTGTGACAGTTGAACTGGTGTTGGCAGCAGTGGCGTAGCAAGGGGAAGTGGGGGATCGCTGTCTGCCCCAGGCGGCAAGAGTTGTGGGGTCGGCGGCCTCCCCCTTGCTCTTTTCTGATGCTGAAGTGGCAAACACAAGAATCGTTCCTGTGGCCGCCACGTAACAGCAAATGCAGGGACCGCCACGGGCAGCCAAAGGTCTAATCACACCACTGATTGGCAGTGGAGGTGCTCTTGTTAACTTGTAGCTCTCATATATTAATAAATGTAAATCAACCTTGATGTGACTCTCGCGTGGTCACTACACAGTTAAACAGTAATATCATGGACTGACCACTGTCTTTGACAAATTTATTCCACATAAATTAATCCCAGCCAATAAACCATCCAATAATTCTGGCTGGCACTATAAGTAAAATGATACAGAAGGATTTATCAAAAATTCTAGAAGAAAACTCACTGCAATAATAAAATGATAGCATTCCAGGGCTACTGCCGGATCTTGGTGGTCAACACAAATAAAGCTAAAAAACACTACTTGCATCATGTAGTTGACAAGCAATTAAATAAATAGAACTTGCTCTCATTAATGCCAAATCGGATGTACCTAGAGATGCTGTAAATCATAATCCTACAGGATCCTAGTAATCTTTCTATAAGATATTTCAATTTGTCACAACAAACACTATCAAAGCTCTCAGAGGTTCACCTCATTTTAATGGCCAGGGTCAAGCCAAGACAATAAAACAATTGTGGTTGTCACTCACACTGTACCGGACCAATGTGATCAACTCCTCCCTGTTACAAGGCGTACTGCTGAGTGCCTAAAAATTATTGGGTAATTCTCACCAGGAATGAAGAGGCCAGGAGTGAACTCTGATGACCTAACACCTTTCCAAACTTCCTTTCCTAGCTCAAATACTAGAGAGCTGTGTTGCAAAGCTCTTAATCACTTCATAGAAAAAGTAATCTTCACAATGAATTCAAATTGAACTTTAGAGATGAACACCACATAGACTATTTTGTTGCAAATAGTGGATGACTAGCTGTGCATACTAGACAAATGTGACTGCTGTCTACTCATCCCCCTCGACCTGTGAGCAGAGTAAGAGATGGTCAACCATACCTCCGTTCTAGAGATTCTAGTAGAAAAGATAAAATTATATGGCACCGTTTTGAGTTGGTTTGAATCATACCTACAAAATAAAGAGCATTTGCAATAAAAGTCTGAACATGCATGCCCTGGTTAATGCCGTAGCAAAACCACCCCAACATCAAATAAGGCTTCTCTGAGGAATGACATCCTGTATTCCAGAAGATGATTTCAGAACAGCAGTAGAATCACTAGTCCTCTAAAGATTTGCTTATGGCAATGCTTTACTATCTGGCATCACTAGATGCCATTTAAAAGCATCTCTCGATGATTCAAAGTGGGTTGTTTCCAGCAGTAGGACATCTGATCATGCAAATCCACTCCTGATCTAGCTGCACTGGCTTCCCATAGAAGTAAGAAGTGTATTTAACGTTGCCTGCATTTTTCACAAGGTAATGTATGAGGGAGCAACTAACTAACACATAAATCAGCTATTAAGTGAAGACCCAGCAGAATACCTAGAAATGAACCATAGCAAACCTAAATATGGCCTGAAACTACTGTTTTTTAACCCCTTTACATTAGAAGTATGGCCACTGGAATTATGCGGCAGGGGAGGGCAAAAGTTATGCACCAAGGTTGAGTAAATTATGGAAGAAAAGGCAAATTATGCGGTGTAATGTGGCACATTTTGTGATAGTATTACTTCATTATTTTGTAATTTTTTTCACGTTTTAACACTGTCCAGGCATTGGTTCACCTCCTTAGTACCAGTTTAAAACCAAAATATAGCAATAAGCAACAGAAAGTATCTGGGGAGGGGGGCATCTCCCGCATTTATAGAACACTCATTAATAACACCCCAACATCACTCGAGCAGCTGTTGACTCAATGGGAGGAGTGGGTGGGCACTTTGGAGGAGGACTGCAGTGATGCCCTTATGGCCCCCAGGACCATCACGGCCTCTGCCAGATTGCGCATGATACAGCTCTATTTTTTACACGCTGCCTACCTGACTCCGGCGCGCCTACTCCAGGCGGGGCTCCAACCGACCCCCGCCTGCACTAGATGTGGCTACGAGCCAGACGACTTTCTCCATATGGTATGGAAGTGTCCACGCCTGGTGCGATTCTGGGGGATATTGATGAGGAACTAAATGAGGTATTGGGGTGGGACATCCGAAGCACGCGCTCTTGGGCATCACAGACGTGCCAGATGGGTCCAGAAACAAAAAACTATTCTACACCACGGCAATGGTGGTGGCTAAAAGGGTCATAGCGACTGCATGAAAATTCCCTGATCCTACCACTTTTGGGAAATGGCGGGCCGGGGTTCATTGGTGTGCAACGCAGGAGAAGACTATGTATGCAGCACGTGGCTGCCCCAAGAAGTTTCGTAGGGTCTGGGGCAAGTGTTTGGGGGGAATGGTTTAATCTCATTGAGGATGCTCTAAAATGTGTAATTTTCATTTTCTATACCTTTGGCTGTTAGGTTGTCCAGATCACTGCATATATTTCTCTGTCATCATGGTGTCTTGATGATTGGCTGGTGCTTTTTGTGAAATCAATAAAAATGTGTGTATAAAAAAAAGCAACAGAAAGGTGACCAGTCAACATTTGCAAAGGGCCTTCCACTGAGTGCAGTGTCCTGTATTGTTGCGACATTTTGAATTTTAACTAGTAACTAGTGGTCCACTCTATCAAACACTGCAGAAATGTCCAGTTGAAGTAGTACGTTGGCTTTGTCAGAATTTAAACTATTCCTGAGGTTATCCCAGTTAGCAATCACTGCTGATTTGGTGACTCTTCTAGGTCTGAGTCCTGTCCGTTTTGTCAGAGAGTTTTTTCCCAAACAACTCTGAAATATGAATGAGTTAACCGAGTAACAATCTGCTGAATATATGTTTGCAAATATTTGAGTCCTTAGGGTCTATTCCTTGCCCCGTATAAATAAGATTGATGTGTGTGGTGGGGAATTTTCCAGGCAATAGAAATTCACTGCTTATTGATCTGACGGGTATGGCCACAGTGGTTGCTATGAGAATGTTATATATATATATGAGTGGCACTGGTCATCAGGAATTCTAGCAATTCAAAGTGACATACTTAACTATCTTGTTTCTTTCATTAATAGTTCATTAGATGACCATAGTTTTGGGTGTGTTGCTGTGGTTTGTCCCAGTTGATAGAGAGTTGTAGTTAGTGCCTGTTTTTGTTTCACGTGTTCAGCAATTCAGTTGCAATCGTTTTTGCAGGGATTAACGTGGCGTAGGAAAGAGTCTGTTTATTGGAACTGAAAAACTATTTTTGAGTGATTCTTTTGTCAAGTTGGTATCATTTGAAATGTATTGGGTGTAATTAGATTGATTTGCATTTTTAATGGTTGCTTTATAAATGGTGCATTGTCTTTGTACCATGTTTCTTCTACCTGGTCATGTCTCTTGCTCCACTTTTTTTTCTAGGATTCTAATGTTCCTTTTTGAGTAAATGTATATTCGAATTAACCTGTCTCACTTTCTGGAATGGTTATCTGTGTCTTAAGGCTTTAACAATCGCCACTATGTTGAAGAGTTGATTGTGCCACTGCTGGAAATAGTTGAGAGGAATCAATGGCAGGGGGATTCCTGAAGATCCTCGGTGTGTTGTGCCCGATGCCAGCAGTTTTCCCCTCAGTGGTATCCCCGCTGTGAAAAAGTTAGAGATGTCAGCATATCGTTGGGCTGGGGTGCTTGAGCACCTTTGATGCTCCTGTGCTCCATACCTTCATGTTTGCCAGGGCTCGGTGAAGCACAGGTTGAGCACTTAGAGGTCCTGGAAATATTCCAGCTGAACACAAGAAAACCCAGGAAGCATGCAGAGATTGGAGCTGGGAGGGAGATAGCTTGGCAAATGTTACAATGAAGAGAGGCACTGAGATGCTAAAATGAGTTACTCCAGAGGGTATTAGAGCCAGTTCTGCTGAGTTTGTTAATACCGTCCTGATTCCTTCAAAACACTGCTGGAAAGGAACCTTTGTCAATCCCGATCTATTCACAGAGCAGTGGTATGGCCTTCCTACTCTCTCTTCCATACTAGTCTAAGGATTGAAGGCTGACTCAACCTGAGTTAAACCAGGAATTGCATAGACAAGGGTGATATGTTTTGAGTAGTGGGATGTTTGAGGGCAGGGCAGTCCAAAGGGAATGATCAAATGAGGTGCAATTTTTATCCAATAGTAACAGGGCAGAATCCGCACAAGTGTATCTGGTTATTTGCCTCAGCAGCCCACTAAGGTTAAGTCTATTAGGCGCCCTAGTTTATGACAGGGATATATGTCACAGGTGTCAGAGGATGCTAGGGAGGCAGGGGGTGCAAGGTTGCGCCCTCCGAGCACTGAGTTTCTTTCCAGTGAGGTACGAACAACAGCCACATTCATACAATTAAGAAAATCCAGGATTTAGCACATGCCCCCAACTCACAAGAGTATGTAGCTGCCCTACAGTTTACTTCGTTGCAATCACCCAAAACCAAAACTGCTGTGGGTCTGGAAACAATGACAGAGGTGCAACAAAACCAAAAGCAACTGTGCTCCAAATTAGAAGAGTGACCATTGTGATGTGGTCATTCTGTTACAAAGGATACTATTGAAGAGATACCAGTGCTAGCCTCGGCGGGACTAGATGGAGAACCAGGTCAGATGCTTCACTTGCTTAAGCAGACTGGGCTGAAGAGAACTGCTACACTTAAAACAAGCATTTGCAATGCCATAGGTCTCGCGTTTACACAAGTTTAAGCTATTGGCATTGTAAATAACAATGGAAATGCTTGTTTATTTTAACGGAGGACATTAAAATATGTTGAGTTGAGCCAAAGCAATGTATCTGCCTAATTTAAATAAAAGCTATAAATGTACTGTAAAGCTGGAGTATAAGTTTAAAGTTACATGGGTGCTGCTGAAAACTTTTGTTTTTATGCTGCCTTGTGCAGCTGTGTGAATACATCCTAGTGTATTGGCATGTGTTCTGGAAAAAAGGAGCCTAAAATTCTGCTGTTGTGTGAAAACTTAGCATGTGTCCTACAGTTGTGAAAGGAATACAGGAGGACCTAATGAAGTGAAAAGAAGACTTGTTGTAAAGATCGTAATCTTTTCGTCTACAGTATCTGTGGGATGCAGATCAGTAACCTGCAGAAAACAACAAGATGATAAACTCAGGAGGAAAATAAGTACGTGGCTAAAGATGCTGCCTAAATACAGCACCAGCTTTTTTTTCTTTAAATATAATTACATATATTTTGGTGTTTGTGTCAAGCTTACAAAAAACATATTACGTCATGCCACAACAATGCATTTAACTTAGTAAAATAAAAACCATGAACCTACCATAAAGTTAACACCTTCCATGCTCATGACGAGCTGAGCTATGCTGAGCGTTCCACGGGAACGGGTGCAGTTGTGACGAGCTCAGCTCGTCATGAGCACCGGAGCGCCGTGCCTCATGACGAGCTCAGCTCTTCAGGAGCATGGTGGCGCTGTGCCCCAAACCCCAGCACAGCGGGGGAATTACCTCCCGCAGCGAAGGGGTTAAAGCAGGACATTAATTTAAAAAAGTACGTAGTGGAGCCCATTAAAGATGCAATGTGTGCTGTTCACTCAATGTGCCAAAAAAACACAGACCACCTAATTCAGCCTTCTTAACTACATTGTTATGTTCCACTTGAAAGAATCTAGGGAGATTGAGGGGCATATTACCAAGCAATAGCGATAATTATCGCTATTGCTTGGTTAGAAACAAAATTTTACCGCTGAGCTGCGGCGATTTTTACCGCAGATAAACCTTGGTATTACCAATGTTTATCGCAAATGCGATAAAAAACGGCCGCAATGCATGAATATCGCTGAAAAGTCAGCGATATTCATGCATTACCGAGCTAATGCTCTTAGCCATGTTATCCACCTCCAATTGGATAACATGGCTAAGAACTGCTCAGGGGCAGGTGTTAGCTTTTGGAGATATTCGCGCTTAGCGCGAATATCTCCAAAAGTTGGTAATAGGAGTTAGCGATGTTAGCGACTGTTTCCAGTCGCTAACATCTTGGCACGCCCACTTTGCATGTCATTAGTGATAAATATCACTGACATGCAAAGTGGGGCCCAAGATTATTATTATTATTATTATTATTATTTCTGAATTTGTAGAGCGCATGGTTACACTTACAGTGTGTCCCCGCGCTGTCAGAAGAGCCATCTACTCCGTCAGTCAGACAGGACGGGTTAATCTTTAGGGAAGAGGAAAGTTTTGAGCTTTCTACGGAAGATGAGCTCCGATGTTTCCAGTCTTAAGCTCAGGGGGAGAGTGTTCCATTTCTGTGCCGCCAATGTACGAAAGGATCTTCCTCCCATTCTGGCTTTCTTATGTCTGGGGACAGCGAGGAGGCCTGCCCCTAACGAGCGGAGTTGTCGAGTGGGCGTATAGGGGCAGAGAAGGTTCCGCAGGAAGGCTGGGCCCTTGCCATGTACGATCCTGTGACCAATACAAAGGACCTTGAAATCAATTCTTTCATTGATCGGAAGCCAATGTAGGGTTTGTAGGGATTTTTTTGAAGGGGCTCTTCTGGGCAGCCGGAGGACCAGGCGAGCGGCAGCATTCTGAATTGTCTGCAGTCGCCGCCGGCTAGTGGCATTGGCTCCCAGATAAAGGGCATTGCCGTAGTCCAGTCTTGACGTGACAAGGGCGTGGACCAGGGTCTTCCTAGATGATTCTGGGAGGAGGTCGATGGTTTTGCGGAGTTTCCGTAGAATCGAGAAGCACGTCCCGGCTACCCGTCTAGTATGGTAGTCGTAGTCCAGCTTTGAGTCCACCCATACTCCCAGATTCTTGACCTGGTCACTAGGGGTAGGAAGGGGCCCCAGGGTCTGCGGCCACCAAGCAGATGACCAGACTGAGGGGGGTTTTCCCACAATCAGCACCTCAGTCTTGGCACCATTAAGACGGAGGCAATTCTTCGCCATCCATCCCGCCATATCCTGGAGGCATGCTGAGAAGTTAGCGGCGACTTGTTCAGCAGGTTGGGTCAGAGCGACCACCAACTGTGTGTCGTCTGCGTATGTCACTACTTCTACCCCGTATCGTTCCGCAGTAGTAGCCACGGGGGTGACATATAAGTTAAAAAGGGTTGGACTGAGGCTTGAGCCCTGCGGCACTCCTTGACCAAGGTCGAAGGTGTCAGAGCGTGCTCCTCCTTGCTCTACCGAGAAGCTACGGTAGGTGAGAAAGGATTCCAGCCATGACCAGGCCAAGCCTGTCACCCCTCCTTTCTTCAGACACTGTAGCAACGTGTGATGTGCTACAGTGTCGAAGGCTGCACTGAGGTCCAGGAGCACCAGTGCTGCCACATGTCCTGCATCTACGTGTTTCCTCAGTGCCTCAGTCGAAAAAAGGAGGGCTGATTCCGTGGAGTGGCGTGCTCGGAATCCCGATTGGTTGGTATGCAGGAGGCCTCTGGACTCTATGTGCGCGGATAGTTGTTGGTTAACCAGCTTTTCCGCCAGTTTAGAGAAGTAGGGTAAAAGCGAAATGGGGCGTAAATTGCTGAGCTGAGACGCATTGATGTTGGGTTTTTTCTTCAGAGGCAGTACGACTGCCTGTTTCCACCGGTGAGGGACCTTGCCAGTGTTGAAAGAGGTAGATAGTATGTGGCCAACGTAAGGTGCCAGATGACTCATGGCGCTGGCCAGGAATTTAGCAGGGGCAGGGTCGTGCGGAGAGCCTGATTTAATGCCTTTAGCTATGGCTATCAGGAAGTCCTCTGACGGAACTTGGAATGCTGTGAGGCAATCTTCGATCTTTGCCTCCCACATTGCTTCTTCCTGAGAGGGAAGAAGGTTGGGGCCAGTTCTTGCATCATCCGGGAAACTGTTGTAAATGTCGCGTACTTTTTTATGGAAAAATTCTGCGATGGCGTTACATGATTGTGCTGATGTGTCAGCGTGCTCTAAAGCGGGGGGAGGTGAAGTAATCTCTTTATAAATCCTGAAGAGTTCCTTGGATGAACAGTTAGCACTATCTATTCGATCCGCATAGAAGGTCGCTTTGGCTTTCCTAATTTGGAGGTGGTATTCCTTTATGCTAGCTCTGTATACAACTCTTGCCTCTGGTGAATAGTTCTTCCTCCAGACTCGTTCAAGTCTCTTACAGGCTGCCTTGGTTTCTCTAAGAGTTGTGCTGAACCAAGGTGCAGTTTTAGTTTGTCGCTCCGGGCCCTTATTGGCCCAAGGGGCAGTGATATCCAGGGCTTTAGTAATGTGTCCGTCCAGGGCTAAGCAAGCTCTGTCAACGTCCACTCCTAAGTCGGCGGGGGAACCGTTTAGCCGGAAGTGATGCTCAAAAGAGTCCATGGAGAACCGGGCCCATTTCCTTTGTCGTTTATGATGGTTGCTATCTCCTACTAGCTGTCGCTAACTGGTGTTAGCGGCAGCTAGGTAATAGGGAGATAATTTTATCTCCGCTTTCTTGGCTTTTAAAGCCAAAAAAAGCGGAGATAAACCCCCTTGATAATATGCCCCTGAGTGCTTTGTCCAAAATCACACACTATTGCTCAAAATATAACACTAAAACTGGGCTTTATGTTTGTGGTGGTATTTTAAACTGGGAAAGTGCAGTGCTAAATATGAGATGGTGGTTTCTGGTGTCAACAGCAGGACCTAAAAATCAACAGAAATACTTAAGCTGCAGTTCATGACACCTGTGTTGTTAAATGCGTGTACGGAAATTAAATATTTTTAACAAAATAACACCCTATTGCGCAACATTTGAGAATGGGACCTGGTTTCCGAGATACTACAGTTAGAAGTTTTGTCCTTGAAAGCACATTCACTTCCCATTAACACAAGTTGTGTGCTGCCTGTTAGGCAGGCTAAAAAAAAGAAGTATGCTTTCTTAAGCTGCTGCTGAATAAAAGCCCGGCACTTGTAAGGTTACAAATTAAGCATTGAGAGTGCGACTGGAACCAGAAGTTTTGTCCTTTAAAGAACATTTCCTTCATATTTACACGGATTGTGTGCTGCTTGTTAGGCAGGCTAAAAAAAATAAGTATGTTGTCTAAAGCTGCTGCCTAATAAAAGCCCCGGCAGTTGTAAGGTTGGTTACAAATTAAGCATTTGGAGTGCGACTGGAGCCAGAAGTTTTGTCCTTTAAAGAACATTTCCTTCATATTTACACGGATTGTGTGCTGCCTGTTAGGCAGGCAAAAATATATATATATCTATATTGTTTAAACTGCTAGCTAATGACAGCCCTGGCAGTTGCTTGGTTGCAAATTAACCATTGGGAGTACAGCTAGAGGCATGCCACTATTCTATTTCAGTTTTTGCCCAATAACATTAACATATGTTCAGTGTACTTACAGCACTGTATGTGCCTTTTAAAAAACAAAAGCCCTCAACAGAAATACTTTATCTAAATTCCAGTACACCAGTATTTTTTTTTGTGTAGGGAAATTAAATGCTTTGTCCAAAATCACATCCTATTGAGAAACATTTGAGAATAGAAACTGGTTTCCGAGCTCCTACAATTAGACGTTTTGTCCTTTAAAGCACATTTACTTCCCATTAACACAAGTTGTGTGCTGCCTGTTAGGCAGGTGAAAAAAGAAGTATGATGTCTGAAGCAGCTGTCTAATAAAAGCCCCGGCAGTTGCAAGGTTACAAATTAAGCATTAAGCATTGGGAGTGCGACTGGAACCAGAAGTTTTGTCCCTTAAAGCAAATTCCCTTCATAGTTACACGAGTTGTGCACTGCCTGTTAGGCAGGCTAAAAATAGAAGTATGTTGTCTTGTTGTGTGTTGATTTAGATACTGTATATAGGTTTCCTGACTTATGCCCTTATATAGGCACAATACACATTGCCCTTATTTAGGCATAGAAATCCAATCCTTATTTAGGCATTATTCATGCTAACCAAATACAGGCATGGCCACCTACATCCGTCCATCCACGTCACAAAGAGATCTTGGAAAACCAGACTCTTAAGCCTATAGGACTTCCCTTTGCTTGGAATATTGATTTCTCCAAGAATGCATTTATTATGCATGAACATCTATTCCTTAAGAGTTCATTCATGACTTTCCTCTACCCGACTTTTATGTCAATACTGGCATTCCTAAACACCTTCAAGGTATAAATATACCTTCACTTTCCATGGCAAGTCACGGCAAGTTAGGAAGGAATATGAGTCTCTGCCTGACACACTGACCAGACGCTGTCATCCTCCTCGCAGAGAATCCAGCTCCAGTGTTTCTGAATCCCCTTGCACGGTGTTAGAGATCGATACCTGGAAAGAGATTCCAACCTGTCTCATTCTAAGGTATGGAGCAGATTAGTAACCTAGAGCGACTTTTGCCAAATCTTGGCAACATCAATCCTAACTATAGCTAAACTAGACTATAGAAAAACAGCACCTACTTCTTACCTCATACTACACTTAGGTTAGGTACGCTGGGATAGAACTAGCTAGAAGCACCAGATGAGTATTCACATTTTAGCCTGTGTTATTTATGTATGTATGTTTATGAATATATGTCATAGCTACAAACCATGCTATTGCAGTATTATTTTATCTTACTGCTAACGCAGTACGTATTATACTTCGCATTCTGTCTTACGATTGTAGCAGTTAAAATCTCTTGCACAAGAAAAAGGACTGTTCAATAAACCCTTTTCATTGAAACGCCCATCTACCTATTTCTGTGTAAACTCCGTAGAAACTAAGCTTTCACGATTGACTGAGTGAAACTATTATCTATTGTTTTCACGATTCTGAGAATGGTCCGATTCTAAGGGAAACAACGTAGTCATGTTTATGCGGTTGTCAGAAACGAATCCCTTCTTGTTCGTTCGAGAAGTTTCTAGAGCGCTCTGAGTTAGCGGGCACACACAAGTAATTAAGTTTAATGTACTCGATAGAGGCATACTGACCTCAGTCCTATGCCACAACTAAATTGTAAATTATTTCAATGCGCAGAGCCTATCAGGGATATAGGAATTACACGACATGACGCCCAACGGTTTGGTAAGGCACTAATTTAACGCTAGATACTGAAGTAACTCAATGGTGCTTTTCTCAGAGACCTTTACTCATAAAACTTCATTAGACGTCTGGAGTCGGTAGGGATAATATCTGCCATAGCTGAGTAGGACAAAAATCCTTTGTATTAGCTGTTTGGTTTGTTCAACGTTGAAGGATACAGTGTTCCAAAATAGTGTGCAACCTATATTTGTTCCCTTGAAACTTGCTCTGCAATTTTCATTAAACAATGACCGAAAACGGCACAAACACCGGAACCGGTGGAGCTGTACTCAACAAAGTCGCAGCAGCTTTTGATTATACAGGTTTCAATGAAACCGATGAAGATGTGATAATCATCGCTCCAAATTTAAGGAGCGCACATGAATCTCACCAGACAGAGGTATTCTACTCATGGAAAGTATTCCCTGAATCACATGCAGTAACTAAATGAGTCACTTCTACAAAGAAGGAGCATAATCTCTGGTTTAAAGGCACCCTAAAACATTTAAAATCACATTACCAGGCTCGGTCCACTTGGTAGACCAGGAGCAACATGGCCGATTTTAGCCGATTATACACCTCATCATGACATTGAAGCAATGTTAGACATAGAATTACTTAATCAGATACAAAAATTAATAGAATTACACAATTAAACCACAACTGTATGGAGGTCTTGAGAAGGACTCTATTAAACACAATCCTACCTCTTCTAAAAAGAAGTGGAAAAATAACAAACAACATTCAAAAGAGAAACTTTCTCAATCTCGAGGTAGGTCACCTCAAAAGGAGCCCTCTGAAAGGAGGTATAACCTAAGGAATAGGGATAATTTGAGAAAACCTGATAGGTATCAAGATATTGATACAGGTCCCTCTCGTACCTTTCAGATATCGTCACAGACATCCGATAGAAGAGGATGGTCAGAACTAAAAGGAGAACGCTTGAAGTCCAAAGACGATCTACACGTTCAGAAAAACAAACCAAAAAACTCAATTCTCCAAGAAGAAGGTAGCAGGTCTGAAGATCAGACATGCCGAGAACTCTGAGAACACAACTCAAGAACGGAGGATGGGCTCAGACAATGCTGGACAGTGTAGCAGAAGTAACAGCTTGCCAGAACCTGAAGGGACTTCTGGAGACAGTGGACTTGAATGAGGACATTCAAGTTGAGAATGTAGACACCAGAGTTAGCTCTCCACATAGGTTATATGAAATAACACTCCGGATGGAGGGAGACATACCAAGAAAAGTGAAAGCACTCTTTTGGGAGCATCTTTCAAGGGGTAATAATATACTTCTAGCAGACCAGGACTGGACACCAGAATTTGTCAGGGAGTGCCCACATGGCGAAGGCATCATTATGCCAGCCTTCTCCAACCATGTTGCAGTACATTTAAAATATACTTATGCTAGGAAATGGGTAGTGGCCCAGGGCCCAGCATTACACAAAAATCATGTAGGATGTGATGAGGATTCACCTTATCATAAGATCCAGTTACAAAATCAACCAACTGCACAAAGAAGTACCCGATGAAGCAAGAAGTTAAAAAACAGGTCAGGGAGATCTTAGATCAACTTGAATACCAAGGGGTGATTGAAACATGCACCTCATCAATGAACAATCCTTTGTTTCCTGTTTCCAAACCAGACAATACATATCACCTAGTTTTGGATTACAGACACCTAAACTCTTGTTGTAAAACATTTGCAGTGCAAAATGCACACAGTACAGCTTTAATGAATAACATTGTGCGTAAAAAATATAAAACCACATTACATATTTCTAACGGTTTCTTTTGTCAAAACATAGCACCTGAAAGCGGGTATTTGACAGCTTTCTCAAAAATGGGGACCCAGCGTCAATCTTGTCAACTCCCAAAGGGGTTCAAGAACAGCATGGGGTTATTATCAGCAAGGGTAACAGAGTTACTACAAATTTATGATGACGAGGCATTGTCATATGTCAATGATATCTATCTGACAGACAATGACCTGGACAGGCACTTGAACATGATAAACACAATTATACTGGGCTTCGCCTCTGAGGGTTATAAATTACATTTAAAAAAATCAAGAATTGCCCATCTCAACGTCCTTTTCCTAGGATATGAACTAAGAAGTGAAGGCAAAAGCCTGGCAGCAGCTTTTTAGAAAAGTGTGCGCTGCTCCAACCTCCAAAAACGCTGAAAAACTTACAGTTGATTCTAGGTTTCCTGAATTTTGGAAGAACATACATTCTAAGCTACGTAGAAAGGGTTAAACCTCTCTATGAATTAATCAAACCTGATTTTAAAATCACACATTGGACACAGGAACAGACAGATATCCTGCGTTCATTTCAAGCAGATATGTTAGCAACAAAACACTTACAAACACGTGTAAACGTACGCAACTTAGTGATCCGAATTATTCCGGGTCAATGCGAATTTACCTACTTAACTTTTAACGAAGGTGAAAAAGTACCAATTGCATACAAATCACATTTGTACACACAAGCAGAAATGAAATTTACATCAACAGAAAAAAATCTGACAGCAGTTCAAACCACTGTAGAAAAAGAAAGAGCCCTAGCACAGGGGGAAAGCATTATGGTCATAACTTCTGTACCAGCCTTAGAGGCAGTTACAAAAGCGAGGATTCGAAATGCAAAAGCTCTACATCCAAGATGGATACAATGGGTTAATTCACTTGCTCTAACTGATGTTGAATATGTTTTTGATACTTATTTGAAAACACAAGCGTTCCTACAATACGAACACGAATGTCCTCTGCCTACTGAGATTCTAACTCTTGACCAGTATGAATTTATCATTTATACTGACGGATCTGTGCCTGACTGCCTCGCCGCCGGCCTCGCGGCCACCTTGCGTCTCCCTTTGCGCTCTGCTCCAGCTGTTTTGCCGTAATTTGTGCTTGTTTTGGGCCGCAATTTGTGCTTGTTTTTCCATAAGTTTTGCTTGTTTTGCCGTAATTTGTGCTTGTTTTTGGCCGTAATTTGTGCTTGTTTTTCCATATGTTTTGCTTGTTTTGCCGTAATTTGTGCTTGTTTTCTGTGACATTGTATTTTCTGTGCTAACGTTCTTTACCCTCCTGTTTTCGATCTGTTCCCCCCCCCATCTGTGCCGGTAGTATTATTATTGTTGTCTACCCTTTTCCCGCCGCCCTCGCCGCTCTCCCTCCCCGCTTCCCGCCACCGCCAGTTACCCCGCCCCTTTCTCTTTTGTTCCCTCCCCGCTCCTGCCTCCCAGCTGCTCCGCCCACCCGCGCACTTCGCCTTATATGGCGACCATGCGAACGCGCAGCGTTGACGCGCAGCGGGCGCGCCGATTGTGCGCCGAAGGCGCGCCAAAGGTAAGCCCGTCTGCGCCCGTCCGCGCCTGGACCGCGCCCAGCGCCAGGACCCCTGGTCCCCACCGACGGAAGCCGACCCGACGAACCTACAACGCCGCGGACCTCCTCGCACTCAACGCCGGCCGCACCCCAGGATGTCACCAAGCCGCCCCGAAGCACACCCACGGACCCTTCAGCTGCCACGCCTGCGAGTTCACCTGCATCCGGACTCACCCTGCACCAGCACTCGCCAAGCCGAACATCAGCAGCAACCACCTCAAGTGCTTCCTGCTCAACACCCGCTCCGTCCACAGACACGCCGTAGAACTCTGGAACCTCCTCGACACCACCGCCCCTGATGTTGCGTTCCTCACCGAGACCTGGATGAACGCCTCCTCAGCCCCAGACATCGCCATCGCCATCCCGGAGGGCTACAAGATCATCCGGAGGGACCGCACCGCCAACCTGACGGGAGGAGGCATTGCCATCATCCACAGAGACACCATCCGCATCACGACCAACACCGACGACACCCTAACCACCGCTGAACACCTGCACTTCCAGATCCACACCGACCCGAAGACCACCCTCAGAGGCACCCTGATCTACCGACCCCCGGGACCACGCACACGATTCAGCGAGGACATCACCGACTTCGTCAGCCCGCATGCCCTCCCCTCCGCCGACTACATCCTCCTGGGGGACCTCAACTTCCACCTGGAGAACAACAGCGACCGCAACACCATCAGCCTGCTCGACAACCTCGCCAACCTCGGACTCAAGCAACTGGTGACCTCCCCCACCCACCTCGCCGGACACACACTCGACGCCGTCTTCTCATCCAGCAAAGACGTCACCTTCAGCCACGCAACAGGACTCCACTGGACGGACCACAGCTGCGTCCACTTCACCTTCAAAAGAACGACGATCCACCACCACCAGCAACAGGCTGCCAGAAGAAGCTGGAACAAGATCACAGCCGACCAGCTCACCGCTTCCCTGAGCCAGCACCCTCCCGCCAGCTCAGCGAACCCCAGCCAGGCCGCCGACAACCTCACGATGTGGATCAACAACTGCGCAGACGAACTCGCCCCTCTGAGAACCCCACCCAGCGGACCCTGCAGCAGAAAAACACCATGGTTCACCGACGAACTCAAGAACTCCAAGAAGAACTGTCGAGCCCTCGAGAAAGTCTGGAGAAGGGAACCAACCACGGACAACATGACCACCCTCAAGCACGCCACCCGGAAACACCACCAACTGATCCGCGCCACCAAGAAAAATACATACAAGGACCGGCTGGACAACAACGCACACAACTGCAAGGAACTCTTCAACATCGTGAAAGAGCTCTCCAACCCCAACGCCGCAAACAACGACATCACCCCGTCGCAAGACCTCTGCAACTCCCTCGCGTCCTACTTCCACAACAAGATCGCGGACATACACAACAGCTTCAGCAACCAACCAACGGAAGCCACAACCGCAACAACGCCACCCACCACCACCCTCCGCACCTGGACTCCGATCAGCACCGAAGACACCATCCGCACAATGAACTCCATCCACTCCGGATCTCCGACCGACCCCTGCCCTCACCACGTCTTCAACAAGGCCGACGCTGTCATCGCACCCCACCTGCGGGACATCATCAACACCTCCTTCGACACCGCCACCTTCCCTGAGAGCTGGAAGCACGCCGAACTCAGCGCCCTTCTCAAGAAACCCACAGCAGACCCCACCGACCTCAAGAACTACCGTCCCATCTCGCTCCTCCCGTTCCCGGCCAAAGTCATCGAGAAGACCGTCAACAAACAACTGGCCGCCTTCCTCGAGACTAATGGATCCCTCGACCCCTCACAGTCTGGCTTCCGAGCGAACCACAGCACCGAGACCGCCCTCATCGCTGCCACCGATGACATACGATCTCTGATGGACAACGGAGAAACAGCGGCCCTCATCCTCCTGGACCTCTCCGCGGCTTTCGACACTGTCTGCCACCGCACCCTAGTACAGCGCCTCGGCAACATCGGAATCCAGGACAAGGCACTGGAATGGATCACCTCCTTCCTCGACGGAAGAACACAGAGAGTCCGTCTACCACCGTACAAGTCAGAGGCCACCGAAGTCATCTGCGGCGTACCCCAAGGATCCTCGCTGAGCCCAACCCTCTTCAACGTCTACATGAGCCCCCTCGCGACCATCGCACGCCAACACAACCTGAACATCATCTCCTACGCCGATGACACCCAGCTGATCCTCTCCCTGACCAACGACCCCGACGCCGCCAGAGCCAACCTGCACGAAGGGATGAGAGAGGTAGCCGAATGGATGACGACCAGCCGCCTGAAACTGAACTCAGACAAGACGGAGGTCCTCATCCTGGGCTCCTCGCCCTCCACCTGGGACGACTCCTGGTGGCCCCCCGCCCTGGGCACCGCACCCAAACCGACGGACCACGCACGCAACCTGGGCTTCATCCTGGACTCCTCCCTCTCCATGACCAGACAAGTCAACGCCGTCTCCTCGTCATGCTTCAACATCCTGCGCATGCTACGGAAGATCTTCCGGTGGATCCCCACCGAGACGAGGAAGACGGTCACCCAGGCCCTCGTCACCAGCCGACTGGACTACGGCAACGCCCTCTACGCCGGAACCACCGCCAAGCTCCAGAAAAGACTCCAGCGGATCCAGAACGCCGCGGCCAGACTCATCCTCGACATCCCCCGACGCAGCCACATCTCCGGACACCTGAGAGACCTGCACTGGCTCCCGGTCAACAAGAGGATCACCTTCCGCCTCCTCACCCACGCGCACAAAGCCCTACACGACCAAGGCCCGAGCTACCTCAACAACCGGATCAACTTCTACACTCCCACGCGCCTCCTCAGATCAACCAGCCACGCCCTCGCCGCCGTCCCCCGCATCCGAAGAGCGACAACAGGAGGAAGGTCCTTCTCCTACCTGGCTGCCAAGACCTGGAACTCACTCCCGTCCGACCTGCGCCTGACCCAAGACCACCTCTCCTTCAGGAAGAAGCTCAAGACCTGGCTGTTCGAGCAGTAACGGCACCCCCCCCCCTCCCAGCGCCTTGAGACCCTACGGGTGAGTAGTGCGCTCTATAAATGACTTGATTGATTGATTGATTGATCTGCACAACCTGCTGCGGAGGGTAAGCAAGCTTATAGTGCAGCATGCGCGATCGTTAAAGGTTTATATGCGCAATGGCAAAATTCAGACCAATGGTCACAAAAACACAATCTCCAGGAGATTGTACAGCTCAGCGAGCTGAACTACAAGCATTCAAAGTGGCACTTGAAAATATGGATTGCGAATTCCCCACACGCATAGTGTGCGATTCCTTTTACTGTGTTCAATCATATAATTAATATTTATAGAATTGGCTTAAAAATGGTTTCAAAGATGCAAAAGGTGGCCCAATCAAGCACACAACACTTTGGGAACAAGTAGTTCAGTTGTGAAATGGACAACAAAACACTCATGTGATACACAAGCTGAGTCATCAATGTGATGGTGTTCACGTTGAAGGGAATTCATTGGCTGATGAAGCCGTGAAGGGGGTTGTGAAAACGGCTTCTATAGCTGCAATCACTCATTTAAAAACTAAAATAGACAGTGAAATAATACTGCTGTCAATGCTTCAAGCAAAGGCAGCGGTGCAGCGTTACCTAAAAAGTTTCCACTCAAATACTTGTACACAATTGACGCGAACAATGTTCCGTTTGCTCGAATCCCTGGAGTGGGGCATAGTTTAATACCAAACATGGAACGTAGATTAGGACTAATCCTAGCAGCACCTGAAGGGATCGCCTCTCCTCATGCAGGTGTTTCCGCCACAGTATCATTATTAAAACAGAGATACTGGTGGCCCAGCATTAGGAAACAGACCAGTAACTACGTCTCGGACTGTGAAATATGCCAAAAGATGAAAGTCTCTACTGTGAAACGTCCTGCGCATACGCTCATGATAATTTCAGATAAACCATTAGCTTGTGTTTACCTGGACCACAGTGGTCCCTTACAAAGGGATGGTAACTATAAATATATCATGGTCACAGTGGATCCATGTTCAAGGTTCCTATGGATATGGCCTCAGAGCTCGGCTGACTCTTGAACTGTTATAAAAGATTTGCAAGTCTTTATCGGCATATACGTAATAGGCTCACTACACTCTGACTAGGGCCCTGCATTTAGCTCTCAAGCTTACAAAGAAGCCATGGCCAGTTTGGGTGTAGCATTGCGGTATTCTTCTCCATTCCAACCTGAGGGAAATTCTGTTGTGGAAAGAAGAAACCAGGACCTAAAGCAGTCTATAACAGCTAGGGTATTAGGTTCGGGTGATGGGTGGGTCAAACATCTTTATGGGGTCCAACAAACATTAAATAATTTGCCAACAAGTTCTCTAGGGGGTGTCACTCCATATGAGGTCCTATTTGGGACTATAATATTGGTACCGGACCTTCACATGAAGGGCACAGTGGTGGAAAATAAAGAATTTGATATCAAAGATCGTTTGGCTGTTTTACAGTACTTAAATGAACTAAGATCGAAACAAAGCAACGTGTTCCTGAAGCCAACCACAACTGGGGAAAAATCAGCCGTCCCAGCAAGACCTGTCTGGATCCCAAAGCTTGGTGATCTGGTCAGAGAAAAGATCGCGGACAAGAAGGAATTTGGGCCTTCTTACAGACAACCAGTACCTGTCCTAGCAATCCACGGATCAAGAACAGTACTTTTGACGCCCCTTGCTGGTAAAAAGGAGAAAAGATTTGTGTCCATCAACCTGATCAAACCACACTATGTGGCCCATACTAAGCAGTAGGCCAAGTGGACTCAGACAATGTAGCAGGCACACGCCAGCACAAAGAACTTTCAAAGAACAAGCAACTGATTTTTTTCATCTCCTGAAAAAGACTTATCTGGTTTTACCATGGATTGAACTATGGATTGTTTTGGGAATATTTTTCTTTCTACTTTGGTAAATATATTCAAATGGACACAGCGAGTTAAAGAGTGAACTTACTTCTCCAGCCACACAAATCATCCCATTGTGAAGCAAGAGACTTGTCAGTAGTGAACATCACGGCTGTTCCTATACCAGATGGTTTAGTTTGGAACAAAACCGAATACAACATTTTTGGCCCGTCAAAACTTTTGAAGATTCCACACTCATTTAAAATTTCTTTAAGTGACTTTATTACCTCTAGTACCTTTTCTGATGATTGGGACTCTGAGACTGTTAATAACATGATGTCTGATCTAGAAATGTCAGCGGTATTCCCAAATCATGAATATTTGGCGGGTTCATAGAATATGAACAAATGTATTGTTATAACCATTATGGCCATCATTTCTTGCTTAAGACTGCAACACCTAGAAATGTATTTATGTATAACCAATGGGAACATTGTTCTACACCTGCAAAGGGTAGCTCAAAAACTTTTGCAAAGACATTTCCATATTTTTCAGGGTTCAACTTATCAAATCCAGAAACGTTTTTCTTTAAAAATGTGAACAAGACAGGAATGAAAAATATGTTAACCAATACAAAAGAGATTTATTCTGCCGCCTTTATTGCCCAACTGTCTAGACAGGGTTTCGACTTTTGGAAAGGCAACATTGAGACAACATTTGTCTGGGGTACAAAAGATTGGCAAGTGCAGGTGGTAAAAGCTTTGTTTAGAGCCTGTATCATCCCTGAGCAAATTATATTTTTGAATGACACAGTCCAACAAACGTCTTGCCTTGGGATAGCCAAGATCAAAGACATGAACACTCCATCCATACCTCCACCTGCAAGTAATAGATCTACACAGGGGGAGGTTGACGTACATACTATTTTGCATTACAACAGATCAGATCCCGAAAGGAAATAATGGTTGCTCTGGCCCAGAGACACAAAGAACTGTCAAGATCAATTCCTGAACAAAACACAGGGTTTCACTATCAATAGGCCAGATCCACGCTATGTTCAAAGACAGCATCCAGGGGTAATAACAAGATACAGTGTAGGGAAACTTTGCCTTCATTGGCTACAGAAAGCTACACTAGAGGATGTGAAACAACACTTAACTTTATTTCAAGAAGACACAGACCTTAGGGAATTCTTGCTAGGTCCAAGAAGACCACGTCAAAAACATTATATATGCCGGTATCTACGCTGCTTATAATGAAATATGGAAGGTTACCCAAGCAGAAACTGCTGAAAGAATACGCGAAATTGATTGTATCTAATTTAGAGAAATCTCTTGCTGTAGTAGAAATGGGTTAACAACTCTGTCGTCCAGGATATATTTATTGGACAGCATTGTTTCTTCTGCCATAGACATTATGGATCAAGACTTGGTCATGTTGCAACATGGTCAGTCTCAACTATGTTCTATCATGCTATTAGGCTGGACGCTACAAAACCTGTATGCAGGCTATGTTCCTTGGCGTTTAATCAACACTACATCACTGTTTTCAGAACTCAATCTCACTGATAAACAGATCAAACTGGCACAAAGGGGTGCAGACTATATGATGCCGAGCATTGAAAAACTGGAAAAATTACCATTCACAATGGCAGAAAAACCAGCTACTGAGTGGATCATACATGGTAAAATGACTCTGCCTGTTACAACTTTCCATTTTCAGTATAGTCTAAAACATATACCAGCAGGCAAATATGAAAGGTTGGGTAAAGGATACATCAAGACAATCTGGGATTTACCTTACACACACAGATGTTGGAGTGGGGCACATGAAGTGTTTCTTAGCGGTACAAACTTTGAAAACGCACTAAGCGGTTCTTTCCAATGCCAGGGTATTAATTTACACGGGGCATGTAATGGTTTCACTACAAACGTATCCTGCCACCTGCAAGGTTCACCAGCTGCAGTGAATAATCTAATTTTTGGACAACTTTCGAATGGAAGTTACCTCATGTTGAATGATCACATCTGCTGTGGCATGTTGTCAGGCATCACATATCTAGTAACGGTTACATCCAGGGTCACTTGCTGTATGCAATTCTTGTTCCCCCAAATAGAGACAGCCAGGGAGTCGCCTTCATGGCCTTCACTGAACATCTCTTCTATAAGAATTGATACTCTAAGCTAAATGAAAGCCATTCTTTTGCAACAAACAGTGCCTCTGACCTCGGCCAAAGAAACCTATGATCTACAAGTCGCAAGAACTTCAGCCGAGATACATGCCCTTTTGAATACAAACTACCCTATACATTTCTCAGAAATGTTGAGACGTATCTTAACCATGTTTGATACAAGCGGTATTGTACATGTATTTAAGAATGTGTGTTCAAGACTGTTAGCACCTTTTCAAGCAGACCTCGGATAATTCCCAACTTCGTGCACTGTGTGTTTGGCGGACTGCCACTACTTTTAGCACTCGTTGCAGGATCCTGTTTTTGCTCCTACTGCTACGATATGGCAAGCCAAATCACCAGCGACACCCAATGCATTGTGGAGAGAGCTCTACTGGAGATGAAGTGTTGTGAGCGGATCGTCCAAATTTTGGGTTTACCTCGTCTACGAGAATTAAATACCACATGGTTTCTGTCATTCAGACCAATCTGGCAAGATTGCATTTTACCTGTTCTACGCTGTCTGCTTTGCGGTGAGAAATGCGTGCTAGACATCTGTCTAACACTTCTATCAGTCATGCCAATGGATATCGATACTCTGCTGGACCGGGTAACGGCCCATGCTGTGTGTTGTCCCCAGCGGCTACCAATCCTGATGACAGCATTCATTGAGATCTCACAGACGCAAATTGCTGCTGCTGAGGTGCGAGAGGAATCAACAGGCACACAGGTAATATCGGATACGAACATTGCTGATGCTCCCAATGCTGAAGACGATAGTTCACATCTATGTTAATCTTCTAAACAAGATATTCCAACAGTCACTTACAATGGCGGATGACTTTTTGTCTGTGGAAATAGAAGATTTCATGTTTTCTCCAAGCCCACACACAGACTTTTGATTTAGCACACAGTGTACCAAGAAACTTTGAATTTGGCCTTCGTTTTGTCAAAACAGAGACTACGTTTGGAACTTTTTTCCTATGATTATTTTTTTTTCTTCTGTCTCCTAAATTTGAATTTTTTTTTATGGCACAGTAATCTGCTCACAGTAGAACTATTCATAGGGAACGGAATTCTTTGAAACACTTCCAGAGACAATATGTCACCTTGTCAATAACAATTGTTTTATGTAACTTGCCATGAAATGGTTTCAGCTTTTTTCTTCTGTATTTACGAGCCATTTCGTTAAGTATACACCGTTGTTCATTCATTTAGCATTCAATGCCAACTTATGCTTAGAATGAAACATTGCTTTAATATGTACAGCAGAAATTGCATTTTTTATGCACAGCAACAGTTTCAATGCATTTTTATAGTGTGTTTTAGACAAGTTTTTAGCAATTCATGTGCAGCTATATTTTAGATATGTTTAGCGTGTTTAGAATGTAGTAATGTTGTTCATACGAAACTGGAGTGGGTGTTGTGTGTCGATTTAGATACCGTATATAGGTTTCCCGACTTATGCCCTTATATAGGCACAATTCACATTGCCCCTATTTAGGCATAGAAATCCAATCCTTATTTAGGCATTATCCATGCTAACCAAATACAGGCATGGCCACCTACATCCGTCCATCCACGTCACAATGAGTTCTTGGAAAACCAGACTCTTAAGCCTTTAGGGCTTCCCCTTGCTTGGATTATTTATTTCTCCAAGAACTCATTTATTATGCATGAACATCTATTCCTTAGGGTTCATTCATGACTTTCCTCTGCCCAGAGTTTTATTTCAATACTGGAATTCCTAAACACCTTCAAGGTATAAAGATACCTTCACTTGCCATTTCAAGTCACAGCTGTTGGGCGCCGAGTTTTAATAATGAAACAAATATTGAATGTAGGTTACTGTGCTTTATATTATGTAGTGGTGTTTTAAACATAGAGAAAGTGCAGTGCTAAATATGAGCTGGTGGTTTCTGATGCTCAATAGCAGCACCTAATAATCAACAGAAATACTTTATCTGCAATACAGGACACCTGTATTTTTACTGCGTATAGGGAAATTAAATGCTTTGTCCAAAATCACACCCTATTGAGCAACATTTGAGAATGGACACTGGTTTCCGAGCTCACAGAGTTAGAAGTTTTGTCCTTTAAAGCACATTACCTTCATATTTACACGGTTATTGCGCTGTGTTTTAATAATCAAACATATTTTGAATGTAGGTTACCGTGCTTTATATTATGTAGTGGTGTTTTAAACATAAGGAAAGTGCAGTGCTAAATGTGATCTGATGGTTTCTGGTGCTCAACAGCAGCACCTACAAATCAACAGAAATACTTAAGCTGCACTCCAGGACACCTGTATTGTTAAATGCGTTATAACATATGTTAGACCCCTGGCAACGATCGTTGGAGAGGCTGGGTTATCGTTATTTTCATATGCTGACGACACGCAGATAATTTTTTTTGCTTTCTGCAGGAAAAGATTCAGAGCAATCTGCTCTCCGGGCTGGGATTAGCAAAGTTGCATCATGGATGCACGCCAATTTTCTCAAGCTTAATGGTGAAAAAACCGGAGGTCTTGGTACTGGGGAAAGATAAAGAGGGTGCAGTACCGCAGCCTTCTCATTATGTTCGCAACGTCGGCTTTATTATTGACGACTCACTATCTATGCGTCAACAAGCCATGAAGGTTGTGGCAACATGCTTCACCATTCTGAAATGGCTGAGAAAAATTGTGTATGCTTCCTACTCCCACTCAGAGAACCGTAGTCCAGGCTCTTATTACATCTAGACTGGATTGCAGCTGGAGGCATGCCACTATTCTATTTGTTTTTTCCCAATAACATTAAAATATGTTCAGTGTACTTACAGCAATGTATGTGCCTTATAAAAACTAAAAACATGCAGGTAGAATACATTTGGAGCTGGACTTCTATGTTAAATAAAAGCACTTCGGAAGGCGATCGCACAAAATGTAATAAAAAAAGAAGTAAAAGAGAAAGTTAACAATGTGTATATAAAAAAAACTAAAATCAGTGAATAAAAGGCCCTACAATACAGATAAAAGGCACAGATTTAAAAACCGATTTGCGTGCATAAATGTGCAGTCCCCTCGCCTTTTTTTTAAAATGCATCTAAGGAAATTAAGTTCTTTGATCTAAACCACATACTACAGAGCAAAATCTTAAACTGGAGCGTAGTTTTAAAGATCATACATTTGTAGTGTTGTTCTTTCAACCATATGTCCTTCCAATTTAGATGGGTTATGTGCTCTATGATAAACAGGTTAAAGAATAATATGTTATATAAAGATACTGCCTAATAACAGCCACAACAGTTCTTCGGTTATAAATTAACTATTGGGATTGCAGCGGGAACCACGCCACTATTTATTTTTTATTTTACCGATGGACATTAAAATATGTGGAGTTGAGCCAAAGCAATGTATCTGCCTAATTTAAATAAAAGCTATAAATGTACAGTAAAGCTGGAGTATAAGTTTAAAGTTACATAGGTACAGCTACAAAATTTTGTTTTTACACAGCCTTGTGTAGAGGTGTGAATAAATACCGGTGTATTGGCATTTGTTCTTGAAAAAAAGGAGCCTAGTTGTGTCAAAACTTAGCATGTGTCCTACAGTTGCGAAAGGAAACCAGGACGAGCTAATGAAGTGAAATGAAGCCTTGTTGTAAAGATTGTAATCTTTTTGTCTACAGCATCTGTGGGATGCAGATCAGTAAGCTACAGAAAACAGCAGGATGATAAACACAGGGGGAAAAAAAGTACGTGGCTAAAGCTGCTGCCTAAATACACCTCCAGCTTTTTTTGCTTTAAATATATTTACATATGTTTGGGTGTTTATCATGCAACTACAATACATTTGGAGCTAAACTTCGAGTTTAAATAGAAACAGTTCAGAAGCCGATCGCACAGCATATATATAAAAAAACAGAGGAACTGAGAATAAAATACGCTATAATACAGATAAAAGGCACACATTTAGAAAACCCATTTGCGCACACTTTACAAAGCAATTTACTATATAAATGAAGTACTATAAACATAAACTGCATTGTATGTAATATAGTAAAACCAAAATATCAACAAACTTACTGTTGCGCAAAATCGGACACAAAAGCCTGGTTTCCAAGCTCCTACATTAAAAGTTTTGTCCTTTAAAGCACATCCCCTCCCAATATACACAGGTTATGTGCTGCCTTTCCATCACCACACAAAAACTGTAACACTCAGAGATCAACAATACAAAGAAAATGTGCAAGTGAAGAATAAGCAAACAACAAAAAAACTAGGAGTGGGCGGAATTTGCATAATCGCGTTACGAAAATCTCCGCGAATCGGTAAAAAAACTCAGCGAACACGCAGAAATTCCGCGAACATGCAGAATTGCTTGTTCGCGGAGCTTTTTTCCTGTTCGCAATTGCTGTTTACGTGCTCAGGGGGAAATATTTCGCGAACACGCATTTTGAGAACGCGAACAAGCAAAAAATTTCGCAAGGTCGCAGGACACAGAATTTTGGCCAATTTCACGTTCTCCACAGAACGCGAAATTACCCAAATTCCGCGAGCGGAACGAAATTTCCCGCCCAGGCCTAAAAAAACACACTAAAGAGTTCCAAGACAAACACTTCATTCCACTAGTAGCATGTTTGCAGTAGTTAGGCGGTGCTGCATAGGCGTTCCCAAACAAATAAAGGAGGAACTAAAAAATGCATTAGCCTGTCGAAACAAAGAGATTGAAGCAGACAACAAAAAAAACAATAAAAAGCCAATAAAAGCCAATAGGTGGAGTTTCCCTACATATACTAATTACTTGATGTCTCAGAGAGACAGTGCATACGCTGCCTGAGTGGGACCTAAAAAGATGACTCTCTCAGAATGCTTCAGGTGAGCAATCATTTGCCTCTTTTTACTGCTTGCCATCATAGTCATCCATTAGAGGCAGGAGGTAAAATTAAAAGTCCCTAGTCTCAACTATTGTTGTACTGTGTCGATTCTGCGTTGTTATATTATTGTGCTCTGAAGTGTTGTACTGCTGTTGTGGTATTGTCATAATATGGTGGTGAAAGACATTTGCACAAAACACTTCACCATTCTCTATTCACCACTAAGGATATGTAATGGCACTGAACAACAATTCTGGGGATTTGGCTCATTGTTGGGCATCAAAACGTGTGCTCTAGCTTAGTTTATTAGTCACAAACAGAACACATTTTAGGCTAGCTTAGTTTATTAGTCACAAACAGAATACATTTTAGGATAGCTTGCGTAGTTACTTTACCTGTTGCAGGCATCTCTATGTATGCAGGTAGTCTCACTGTATAATATTCCCAAGGTAGCTCAGGGGGTTTAAACAGTCTGCTTGTTCTCTCTTCTTGTCCCAAGCTTGCTTGATATCCTCTGCCTATGCACTATTTCCTCAGCCTACCTGCTTACTCCATCAGCCGATGGACTCATCCCCACAGCCTGCCTGCTCTCTCAGCATTTCCAACATTTTGCTCAAACTCTGCTTCTCTCCACAGTCTACCAGCTCTCTTTCCAGTATGCCCACACTCTTCCAAGTTTGCTGGTTTCCCTTCTGTATCCAAGCATGCCTACTCCCATCTTACCTGCTCTGCCTTGAGACGGTTGTTAGAACAGCAACGTCCCTGGTACAGTTTTACAGATGTGCACACCTTCCCTGAGTAACTTGTAGGAAGCTGGCTCTGTATATACTATACCCAAGTAAGGTATAGTGTGCACAGAGTCCATGGAATCCCTAGAGGTATAGCAGAGGCTAAATTAAATAAGTAATAACTGCTCTTTTTGTGGTAGTGTGGGCGAGCAATTTGGCGTATCCAGAGGGTGTGTTAAGGATTTATTGTATTCACTCACTCAAGACTGATGGCACACAATCAGAGACTGAATCCAGACCAATTAGGTAAGTATAAAAAAGGTATACTTATGTTTTATTTCTAGAACCAAACAGGACTTGGCACAGGTAAGTGAAATATACCCTCAAATGCAAGACTTTACAAGGAAATGCAGTTGTGGATAAAATTGCAATCATTACATGTTAGTATGGGCTTTCAAAACAGGCTAAATTACACAGTAATTACTTTTGGAATACTTTTAGATAACTTTTGGATTACATTGACTACTCGTGTACTATGCCCGGGTGGTAAGCATAGATACCACACCGGGGATCTCACAATACAAGGTAAGTAAGACTTTTCAAGGTTTGCAGTTCAGTTACTTTTTCTTTCATCCAAGTTCAACTCAACAGAACATCATTAGGAATTAAACTTGTAATATTGGTTCCTATAGGAGAAAGAGGATTAACGGTTCTCTGGTAAGTAAACAACTTATGAGTTGGAGCTTTGGGGGTTAGGACCTAGGTTCCTCAAGGTCTAGGTAGGCTCCCAAGTTGCACCACCAGCTGCACTGGGACTGCCGGGTGTAGAGTGCAGGGGCCAGATGTTAGCCAACAGGGGTAAGGGGGCCTTCGGTCAGGGACTGCTTACAAGCAGACCACTGGGCTGTGGGAGAAATGCACAGCAGGAGCCAATTATCAGCACACAAGCTGCACCAAGAGCGGCACAGGGCGGCCGGATGCAAAGTGTCAATGCTATTCCTGCGGATTCTTATGGAGAGCTCCAGCTCAGAAAAGATGCTGCAGTCTCAAGTAGAGAGGCTTCTTGAAGGTGACAACTGGCTGGAGAGGTAAGTTAGGGTATTGGAGAGTGCCTGGACATCATTGGCTGGGCGACCTAAGGCCATGGGTCATACGGTGCAGGGGTGTCTTTTGGTGTCGGGTTCTTTTTCCCAGTTCCGGTCGCAGTTGCGGGGACCCTTCAGGTTGAGGCTGCAGGCATTGGCTTGAAGCTTGAGTGAGGTTAAGGGTCACATGATCCCAGGTGAGGATCACAGAGGCGACCTCCTTGTGGTGTTGGGCCAGTCGAACTTGGGCAGTGGGCGTCAGGTGCAGACTTGTGCAAAATCGCAGAGCCGGCTGGATCCGGGTTCTGTGGGTGAGTTTTTAGTTGAGCGAATCCGGTGCTCATGGGAGACAGAGTCTTAAAGGTGGTTGCCGGGCAGGTCCTCCAGACTCTGGGGGGTGCTGGACACATCAGGTCGGAGTCGGAACAGGCCGGTAGGGCAGGGGCCAATGCAGTTGGTGTCCATTTCTTTCTGGGTCAGCAAGGCTCTTTGGTCCTTCTTCTTTCTTCCTCGAATCTGAGGAGCCAAGGTTTAGGGTCGCCCCTAAATACTAAATTTAGGGGCATTAAAGGGGTGTGCAGGTCAGGACTAATGGGGCCCTTCCTTAGGGTGGGTACACCCCAAGGAGCTATGGCTTCATTGACCTCCTCCAGAGTGATCGGGAGGTCCAGTGCCTCCGCCTCAGGCTCGCTGAGTTGCGGAAGAGAGATCTGCTCCAGACAAAGCAGCTCTGGGAGTGAAAGATTGGGAGGTTGAGCTGAATAGAGGGTGGCATAGTATGTGGCGAAACACACCATCCCTGGGGAGCAATGGATCATGTCGTCCGGAGCTAACACCTCCGGAATTATGCGGTTGGCCATTGGGTACGTGGCCAGGCGATAAAGGAGCTTCCCATTATTGTCTCCCCAGCCATAGACTCTTGCTACAGAGAACCTCCACAGCAGTGTAGCGGCCTCTATAGAAATCTGCCTAATTTCGTCTCTCAGAAATGCCAATCTTCTAACTTGGGCCTCGGATCTCTCTTCAGGCGACTGCCCCTCAAGGATAGTGGCTTGGGCTTCCAGTTGAGTAAGTCGAGAGTCTTGCGCGAGCCGTTTAAGTTTGCGCTGGCCCTTAGCAAAGCCACGAATGGTGGCCTTACCAGCTTCCCACACGGTGCCAGGAGAGGTGACAGAGCCTCGGTTTATGTCGAAGTAGTGTTATAGCTCGTCGCCCACCGATTTCCTAAAGTCCTTAGCCTGAAGAAACCAAGCGTTCAGTCTCCAAATCGGGCGCAGAGACTCCGGAGGTCGCCTATCTCCATCGCTAAGGGCCAATGGTCAGATATACCTCTAGGGAGGATGGTAAAGTCTTTAATTATCTGACAGTTTATGGCTGGCATAAGAATGTAATCAATTTGTGTTTGTGTGTGTAGTGGAATGCCGAAGTGTGCGTGTACTGTCCGGCCGAGTGGCTGCCGAGTTCGTCAAAAGGTTTGCTTGGGTGATTCTAATAGTCGAAAGGGGCTCGGCAGTGTCAAGGTCATGGCTCATGACTGCGTTGAAATACCCCCCAATGATGGTCATTCCAGGGGGCAAAGCGGGAACCAGGTCTGTAATTCGCTTAAGGGTGGAGGCCATCAGCGATGGCAGGGATTATACGGACATCAGATTCAGGGCCTGGTCACCTATGGTCCCTTCCAAAGCACGAAGCTACCAGATGGGGCAGTAGTGACTTTGTGTAGCACGAATGGGAGGGTGCAGCACATAAGAATATCTACGCCTCTTAACCCTCTGTTAAAGCCGGAGTGCCAGACCCCGCCATAGCTGGGGCAGTTGTTGCCTGCAAGGTGGGTTTCTTGGAGCAGCAGTATGTCAACTGCGTGGCGTTGTGTTGATCTCAGGACCGCTGTTCGCTTGACTCTGTCTAACAGCCCATTGACATTCCAGGACATTATATGAAGTGTTCCTCTCCCTCTGTGATTGTCAGTCATGGGGCATATAGGTGTGTATAATGAGACTCATGAAATGGATGCCAGGCGGGGGTGACATGCTCCACCTGTGTGAATCAGTGGGTGCATCAATGTATGTGTATTCCCTGTGTTGCTGGTCCAAGATGTTGTTATAATGAACAAAGTGTGCCAGCAAAAATTTGGGAGAACAGTCCCTTACCCCTACCCTACCCCTTCCCCCCTCCCTATACTTTGGCAACATAAGCATCTGTCGACCTTAACAGTGAAAAACTGGAAGAGAACCAAACTGAAATGCTTGGGAATAGTGATTCGTGGAGGACCCCTCCTCATAACAGGATGTTCTGTATCGTTGTCCATCGAGAGAGATAATTGGCGGCAGACTTGAGTGCTGTACCATAGGCCACGGAGCAGAGTACGGCCAGCAGTCTTTCGCGCCTCAGGGTAGAACATTGAGGAGGGTCGGGAGAGATCAGAGTGCGCTAGTTCAAGGTGAGATGGACGGGGCAGAGTTCCTCCCGGGTCCGAGTAGTTCGAGGAGCCAGTGCGACGTAAAGTTAGGAGGTCACTCAGAATTGCTCCGTCCGCTGGACGTTGACAGGGACCCAATGGTGATTCTGATCTGGCATGCTGCGGGGCACGTCTCCTGTGCGAGCAGGTGCATTTAGAACGTAGTTCAGGCAGGTCCTCTTGGGTGCCCTCAGTGCGGCTCTTGGGGGACCGACTAAGGGGCACTGAGTGGTAAGGGGCGTTCATCTGTTAGCCGTGTCCAAGCATCCTCAGGGGAGTCAAAGAAGAGGGTTTTGTTTTGGAACACCACTCAGAGGCGGGCCGGAAAGAGAAGCCTGTTTTGGATGTTTAAGGCACAAAGTTTTTGCTTGACTTCTCCGAAGAAGCGTCTTTGGCCCTGCACCTACCGGGTGTAGTCGGGGAAGATCATGATTGCCTGGTCTTGATGTTTGAGATGTTGCTGTTTGCCTGCAGCCAGCATGAAGTCCGGGTCCTTGAAATTAAGGATCCGCACTATTATTTGCTGGTGGGGTGCACCCGGTGGTGGCTTGGGGCTCAGAGATTGGTGGGCCCGCTCAATTGCAAACCATGGAGAGAAGGAGCCCTCGGGAATCCACGAGCACAGCCAGCGTTGGATAAAGTCAGATGTTTGGCCTTGTTCTGAGCCCTCAGGAAACCCCACCAGGCGGAGGTTATTACGTCTTGACCTGTTCTCGGCATCCTCAGCCCATCTGTGTAGCTCTTGTGTTTAGGACTGAAGGCGGGTCACCTGGCTTTTAAGCTGTTGGACATCATCCTCCACCGGGGAGATGCGGGACTCCGTTTCTTTGATCCAAGCCATGGCGCTACGAAGGTCTTGACGGATAAGAGTCATGTCAACCCGAACTTCCTCGATCTTGCCCTCCATCGAGGATTGGGAGGTGCGAATGGCCTGGAAGATAGTGGTGAGGTCTGTATCTGCGGGGGGAGCCTTCGATGTGTGCCCACCCATCGCCCCGGGCTCCATGGTCGTATATTGTTTTTTCTTGGTCTGCGTGGCGGAAGGTTTCGGTCCCCGGTCTCATGTAGAACCGGGACTCCAGGCACCTCCAATTCGGGCAAGTGGGAAACAGGGAGCGATCGATTCAGCAGCCACTGGTCTCCCTCTTGTGGCTCCAGGTGGTGGGGGGGTACACAGGCAGACACCCTAACAGGTCCCACCACTCATATCACCCTTGATCCCGCGGTCGAGCACCTAAGTGTCCACAGCAGGCCCCGTCAAAAAGGCGTGGGCTGGGAGGGGGGCCAATCAGCCAGCACACAGGTCGCGCTGCAACTTGCCACCACCAAGCCAGGAGGGAACCTAGGGTTCAGGGATGGGTCTGGGGCAGAACCAGCATCTGGATGTGCTCGGCAGGTACCAGCCCTCTGGAGTGGTTGTGGGGCCAGCAGGGCAGGTGGTCACCCGGTGCGGCTGCCACCAGCCTCGGCAGATAACGGTGGGCCACGAGGGTAGTCCGGGAGGTCCGGAAGGAGTGCCTCGCTTGCAAGGCGGATAGTCCCTTGCGGCAGGGTGGGAGGAGGGGGTCCCCCGGTATGAGGACCCCTCACCACCCGAAGGACAGCCGAACCGCTCTGATGCAATCAGGTCCTCGCGGGGAGTACCCACCAAAGCAAGCTCCTTCCCACCACACTGCAATGGCTGTGTGCCCTGTGCCATCAGGAGGATCGGTGAGCCTGTTACACAGTCTCTAATGTGTGTGTGCAGTCTGGCTCCCGGGGGGTCAGGCAGGACAGATAGAAGAGGGGAACATGTCCATGCGAGCCATCCTTCGGCTTGGGGGAGGAGAATGAATCTGCAGGCCCCCGCTGACCGAAATGTCACCGATCCCCCCTCCAGCACCCCCATGCCACCTCGTTGGCCAGACCAAGGCCAAAATGTGTAGGGCGAGCTCTTTCACGGGTACACAAGACCCAATTCACTGTTAGGCCGGAGGATGCAGGGTCCGGAACCGCCAAGGCCAAGCCCAGGCAACAGACCTGGCAGAGTTGAGGGGGGCGGGGGGAGCAGAAACACAATTTAGCAGCTCCCCGATGCCCGAGCTGACAGCCGAAGCCCCCCCAATGTCGTGTCTAGGCGCACCCACCAGGTCTGACAAGGACGCAGGTGAAACCGGCGGCAGGCCCCGTGTTAGCCTCACGGTGTGGGGCCCGCTACTTTCATAGGGTGAAGGGCGCAGCACCCGCAGCGGTGCCGAAGTCCAGACCACCGGGGGAGTGGGGGGTGAGGGAGAAGGGTCCCAGTCTCTCCGCCACCGAAATGACGGCCGGACTCCCCCGCAGCTCGCACGCTCACCTCTCAGCCCGTGGCCGTGCACCACCGCCGGGTCCCGGTGCGTACCTCTCAGGAGCCTCTAACCTGAGCGTTAAAAGAATCCACACGTGCACCAGCAGCCCGCTGGTCTGACCACAGACAATGCAGGCAGCTCCGCAGGGCCCCTTCGCTCCATTGGCAGATGAGGGGGCAGAAGTCATCAGGCCACAGGATGGAGTCGGGCGCCTTCGCCGTTAGGGGCCACCATCTTGGGCCCAGGCCAGCGCGGAGGATCTCGTCCAGGCCAAATTTGGGGTCCAAAGAGCCTGGAATCCGCACCCCAGTGCAGGGCCTGGGTTAACACGGTACCAGCAGCAGGATTGCAACCCGCTCACTCACTGATTGTGGCGGATTATGGAGCGGATGATGGAGGGGTCCGGAGCACTTCTAAAATGCCACGCCCCCAGAAAAATTAATTTAAGGGTATTTCACTACCAGGATGTGTAAAACTTAAAAGTACATGTCCTTCTTTTTAAATACATTGCATCCTGTGACTGTGCAAGGGCTTACCTAAGGGGTGATCTATATGTAATAAAAGCATTTGCAATGCAGTAGGTCTCGCATTTACGCGAGTTTGAGCTATTGGCATTGTAAATGACACTGCCTTTTATTTATGTGTTGTTTTGAAAATAGATGAATAAAAGGCACTGTCATTTACAATGGCAATAGGTTAAACTCTCTCAAATGCAAGCTATTTTGCATTTCAAATGCCTTCGGTGCCGTGCTAGCCCTCTGAGTGAATAAGACAAGCCACTGTTAACATAGTTAGGATTAGATAGGAATATTTAGGAGTAGCATGGATGGCGCTCATGCAGGTTGTCTGAGGTACTGTATTTCTCACCAGCAGTCTTAATTAATAGAGTGCGTAAAGCGCTTAACAGGCCATTGCCTCAGTCCACGGAATGTAAAAAAATATTGCCGGAACCTTCAGAAGGCTAGAGTATCATAAGCACCGGCTGCGTTTTACTATCAGAACGGCACCCTTGCCTAATTGAAAACACTGTCCCGTCTTTAAATGAGAAACTAGACAGGCAGTGAGTTCAAAGAAACAATGAAAAGTTACTTGAAAGATCAAATTAAATGAAAGGGTACAAAGAAGGTTGTAGGAACGGGGCGAAGGTAGGAATAATTTACAATAGGAAAGAAGGAGGGAAAGATTCAAATTTGTTTACAAGCATTGCAAAAACTCCACCTTTTTAAAGGGGCTTAGTTACATCCCTGGCATAGTGCACGTGTAGGCGGGCACACTGAACATCCTGCAATGAGCACACAAGAGCCAGGGGTGCCCAGTTGAGCACACCCTACCGCATGGTAAGACGAGGGGACAGAGGTCACCGGAAGCACACCGAGCACTCGAGGTCACTGCAGTCTCACGGTGCCAGCCTACGAACATGTGTCGACCGTGGGGCGCTTTGGAATGAACGCAGACTCAGTTCACCATGGGAACAGCCTTGTGTTTGTTTAATTTTTCACACAGGATATGAGCATTGGTGAGCAGAAATAAAAATAAAACATTGGAGGGGACACAGAAATTGACAGACGTGAGGGGAAGGGAAGATGTGAGGTGCGCAGGCCACCTTAAAATACTGCAAATGTCTGAGGGTGGACAGGAGTGAAAAGATGGATATGGGAAGACGGACAGGTAATTGCAGCCCCCGGTAATTGCACATGTCTTCGTGGCAGCACTCCAGCGTGGGCACAGCGCTGCCCGTGTGGTTGTGGGCCTTCCTGGCTCGGCAGTGTCGTGCCCCCCCAAATATGACAGGAGCCAGGAGTAGTAGACGACACGTCTTTATTCATCTCTGTCCTACTCGTAACTGTCTTCCCCACTTCGGTTCCTTGCTCCTCCCTTTCCTGCTCCTCCCACGAGTCTATCCCAGAACACTAGACTGCTACCTACGATACTACATCTCCCCCTTTCTTAACAAAATAGAGTCAACTTCAGACATGTCTATAGTTCCTTGACTGACCGCACAGGTCTACAAGTTGTCCGCATGGGTCATGGACAAGTTGCCGTTCTAGGCCTCAGACTCAGTCAGCTCCTCAGGCGTTGGCAAAGTGTGGTCTGTTGGAGACACTGCATTGTTTGAGCTGTCAGTTGCCTTGACAAGAGTATCCTTGACTGCGGGAGTGTCCTTTTGAAAGTGCGAGGCACTGTGTGTGATTCTCTGATTCTCAGATTCGTTGCAGGTTCCAATAGTCGTCTGAGTTGTCCACTCACTTACAGATTCTGGCGTGATCGTGGTTGTCTTATGTGAAGTGACGGTTGATGGCTCAACTCGATAGCGGCACTCTGCCTTTCTTGGTAGCCCTTGCTCGACTGACGCTCGAAGAGTGGACGGTGTTCTGGTTCTCTTCCGGACATCTGCGTGAGATTTTACTTCCTTTCGTCTCTTCCGGTCGGGTACAACAGTGTCCTTTTGTTCCGAGTCATATATACCAGGCAGTAAGGCACTGTCTGACATGGGTGGCTCGGTTTGGTCTCGGGACTCCTTTGTTGACCCGGTTTGTCTCACCCACTCCCACTCGCATTTGGGACTGGTGGACTCTTTGATCATCCGGGCACGTGTGTGTTTCTTCCTTATCCACCCATTCTGCCTTCCTTGCTGAGTGGCAGGATAGTCCTTGCTGTCCCGTATGTCTGGTTTCCTTCTGCAAGCGCATTGAGTCAGCCTCGCTGACCTCTTCAAGGGTGCCGATATATTCCTTATGTCTTGAAGTGGCTGTAACTGATATGACATGTTGTATTGTGGGGTGATCAGATGTTCTGAGTCACTGATTTGAGATGTGCTGGTTGACTGGAATAACTGTACAGACATGCTTTCTGAATTGGAGGAGCCTTTTGCTGGTTTCCTCTGAGAATGTTTCTTTGCGATTGTTTTGACTGGTACATTGCTCGAGCTGGTAGTCTGTGATGACATGCTACTGGAGTCTGAGTCATCCGTGAGGCATTCTTGTGAGTGTAGCTTTTGAGGTGTCCTGGGTGTTATTGCTGTGGATAGGTTATTTGCTAACCACGCGTTTATTTCTTTGGTCTGGTCGTGGAGTCCTTGGTCTCGGTCCCTCTCACATGGCATTAACTGTCTCCCCGCAGTGTTCTAATTGTCTTTAGTGCACATGCCTGTCCCTTTCCGGTGCCTGAGTGGTTTACCACGCCTCATGTGGTTTGTTTCTTTTTCTCGTTTGTTGGGTGCACTAACGGCAGTGACACTTGTGTAATGCGTCTTCCTGCTTGCCGCTTCTTCAGAAGTGTCTACAACATTCGATGGGCAGTGGGTTGCTCGAGTGTGTTCGTATACCGGTGTCCAGAGTTGATGTGACTTGTCCACTCGTCTGTATTCGGTCCTTTCCACATATCCATTGAGCACACTGTCATCTGTCTCCTTTGTGTGGTCTGTCCCACTTGATGCTCCATCAGAATAGTTTGTAATGTCTGTTGAATGATTCACTGAAGACGTATCAGTGAGGCTGTCGTAATCATCTTTCACTGCCTTTTGTATTGTTAACTCAGGGTGTTTCACGTCACTTGGTTTCTTCCGCTGTCTTGTCTCTATTCTGCCTTCGCCCTCCCTCTTTCTGGTTTTGTTAGTTTCCTGGGCTTTCTCCACAGATATGAGAGCTGTCTCCATTCTTTTGTCTTCGTGACGTGCATTCGGGTGTGGTTCTTTTGCTGATTGTCTTGCTTTAACCCGCTCTCCAACGTCAGCCCTCCTGATGATTTCTTTTAGCGATAACTGCCCTTGAAGGATCTTGCGTTTTGTTTCAGGTTTTGAGCAGCCTTCAATCACCCGGACCCGAACTGCTTCCTCATCTGTAAATGTATTGAAATGGCAGTGGTGCACTAGGCTTTGTAGCCTAGTTATGAATTTTGGTAATGATTCTCCGGGTTCCTGCCGTGCCGCGTTGAAAGCGATGCGTTAAAGATCCACGTTGTCTTTTGTGTCGAAATGAGCGCGTAGCGTCTCTTTGAGTTTTTCATATGTCTCTGTGTCTCTAGCTGAAAACGTTCTGATTAAGCGTCGGCCTTCGTGATCTACAAGCTGAAGTAGCAATAGTAGACGTTTTCCATCCCTTCGCTCACCGGTTGTTTCAAGAAAGTCATCCAGTGATTCTAGCCACCTGTTCCATCGGGGACTCAAGCTCTGCTCGTTGGTCTGCATCATTGGGGGTGGTATTTCGATGCAGGGTTTAGATGTGCGTGTTTCTTCTCTCCCCGCCATGATGGTGAAATGTATAACAATGTCACAGGGCTGTTCCCTTTTCTTCCTGTCTTCTTTTACTGACCGCCCCTCAGTCGATAGTCTTTGTTTGGTCGTTTCCTTTGGTTTTGGTAAGATTTGCTGCGCTCGGGTGACTATTGAATGTTGCCCGCCCCTGGCGCGACTATCTCGGTATGCTTCAGTGAGTTAGGCTTGGATCTCCTGAGGTCACATGGTCACCATTCAGCTGCACCATGCGTGACTCGTGGCTCCGCGAATTCCCGCTTTTGTTTCTTCTACTTTTAATTGTTTGTCTTCACGTGGTTCTGAAGTTTGCTTTGGTACTTGCCTTTGCTCGTGCTTGTTCCGTTGGGGATCTGCATTTGTTTGTGTTTGTTGCATTCGAGGTTTGTATTGGCGTGTGCTTGCTGTGTTTATTGTTGCCTTGACTTGCGCTTGTTGCTGAAGTCACTTCGATTCATCACACTTCTTGTTGCTCGTATCAGTTGTCGATTGTGCACAGGTCGTCTTTGTTCATTGCTTGTGCTTGTTTACATATTCTTGCATTTACTCGTGGTTGCTTGCATCGGCTCTGGTACTTGCTCGTGTTTTCACCCTTTTCTTTGCATATGTTTGTCTACTTGTTCAGCCTCTTGCTTTGGCTTGTGCTTGTTGTATATCTGGTCACTTTTATTCCTTTCATCACTTGTTGTTTGTACTTGTGCTTATTTTCTTCTTTCCCTTTTGCATTTACTTGGGTTTATTGATTTTGCTCTCTTGCAGTCGCTCGTGTTTGTTCACTTTATTGTTGCTTTTGCTCATGCTCATTCATTGCATTTATCAGTGTTTGTTTATTCTGTGCGCCAATGCTTGTTTCTGATGTTTGTGTCAATGCTCATTTCCAAACTTTTCTTGCCTGACTTAAAAATGGCCGCTTGGGCATTTGAATAGGGGTGTCTCTACAGGCTGCCTGACTTCAAGATGGCCGCCGTCACTGAAGTCTCAGTTCACACGAGACTTCCTCTCCATTCATTCCAATCAGTGCTGATTCGTCCAGGACTCACCGACAGCCGGTCTCAGAGGCAGCAACTCTTCTCCAGGTCCCTTCACCTTTGCAGCGCTGCAGCATCCAGGTGAGGTCGGGGTGGGCTCCCACCTCGCTTTTCTTCGGTCGCGCGCTCACTCGGCGACTGCGTGCCAAGTCTCACGCATCGGGGGTGAGCTCCCGATTTTGGGCGCCAAACAGCGCTCGGCTTCAGGCGGCTCCAGCATTCAACAGCGCTTGGTGGTCGGGCTTCACACGATCGCCTGATCGTGGAGTTGGCTCACTTGCCAGGACTTTAAATCAAATTCATGGGGCAGCATTCAGGCGCGACGTGTAGCGCGTTTCGTTTTCGCGCTTCTGGCACTCGGCACTGACACAGGCTGCAGGCTCTCTGGTCTTGGGCCGTTCACAGACGGCAGGGGTTTTTTGGGCAAATGTGGGTTTCAGCATTATCCCACCCTCGTCGCCATTGTCGTGCCACCCCAAATATGACAGGAGCCAGGAGTAGTAGACGACACGTCTTTATTCATCTCTGTCCTACTCATAACTGTCTTCCCCACTTCGGTTCCTTGCTCCTCCCTTTCCCGCTCCTCCCACGAGTCTATCCCAGAACACTAGACTGCTACCTACGATACTACAGGCAGAGGTCGGCTGTGTTCGCGAGCGAGTCCAGGCAGCCGTGTAGTTGGGAGTCAGGGGGTCCAGCTGCCGCGTGAAACACACGTTGAGTTCGGACTTGCACATGTAGCCCGTCGCCACACAGTATAGCATCACAGTAGCACTGAATTTCACCTGGAGAAAAAAACAGAGGTAAAAGATATATAGTTGAAGATGTTGCATTTCTAGCTGCAGAAAAAAAGCTCTTTAGGGCTGCAATAAATAGATGTAGCAAACAATAGGCTGGTTCAACTTAAAAGGAAGGAGGGAAGGTAAACACAAATCGATTGTTTTCCAATAGTATAGCGATAGGGCGTTGCTTCGGGTGGAACTATATTAAAATGGAGAATAACTGTTCATTGTGTTAATCAGTGCTTTAAATGGAAAAAAAATAAGTGCAGGTACTCACCAAAAGGAGCAGTGGGCGGAGTTTAGGGTGGGGCTAAGGGGTAACAAGGGGCGGGGTTAGCTTTTTGACCGTGCCAAGGTTGTATGCACGAAATCTGCATGGATTTTATCAACCGCCTAAGGATTACATGCTGCTTCAGCCTGCCTTAAATCGAACCGGTGGCCTACAGCCCACTGAGCCATCTGTCCAGTACTGGTACTCTTTTGTAACATGCACACGTCACTTTTCTCTTGTAACATACTGTTTGCTACCTCTTACATTTTGTTTGCTTTAGATACTTGCGCAAGTGCCACCATTGCCTCATGTAACATTTGTTCTTGTGCTGGAGTGTCTTCCATTTATTGCAGTACTATACCTCTACTTTTACTTTGTATGCTTTTGTAACCTGCGCACATATCACTTTTTCCTCCTGTAATGTATTGTTTGCTACCTCTTGTATTTTGTTTGCTCACAATTGTCACTTTTGCCTCATGTAACTTAACGTTTGCTTTTGTAATTTGTTCACTTGTAATTCTCTCCTCATGTATCATTACTGTTCCTTTTGTGAAGCGCTCTGACACCTTCGGGTAAAGTCCACGCTATATAAAAACGCATAAAATAAACAAACAAGTCTCTCCTGGAACATTTGTAAACGGAGTTAGGGCCAGAGCTGACAACATGTATACTGGGGAACCAGGTGCTAATCTCCACATTTTTGATTGGTCTTAAGGTCTGTCCAAGGTCGATGAAATAGGAATCAGTGAGTGTGGAAGTGGAAATGTGCAAGAAAGCAATTCAGATGCGTGGCGACTGTAAAAGCCTTCCCATTCGTTCTTTTGTTATGTCCTGAATAGTGCCTTCCACACCACCCATTAGATTTTACAGCCCCCTCTTAGCGCCCACTGTGAAATATCTTTGGATAAGCAAATGACTCAGCAGACACACCCCTGCTCTGATTTACAAAGCAGCTCACGCTGGGTCTTGGTGACGAGCTCCATTGATTGATTCCGTGCAGTGCTTGAAAGGTGCTGCCGTGGTATAACTTGAGGGATAAAGGGAGCGTGCTGCCTCGGTTAAAGTCAGATCCCCATGAGTTCTAGAAAAAAGTGCCGGTACTCAAGGGGAGAAAATGAAGAAGTGCCGGTACTCAGTACCGGTGAGCACCGGCCCATTTAAAGCACTGGTGTTAATCTGTAACAAAACTGGTGCTCATGTAAAGTGCTCTAATACCCAATGCCTCGGGTCTAGTTTGCGGTATATAAAACGCGAAAAAAAACATACTGTAGCATGCCGGAAGTGGTGGGGTTGATTCAAACCCATACAGGTCCTGTTCCCAAAGACCTATGGGAGGATTGTCTATTGGGAAGTCTCCCTATGGGTCTATACAAGAACAGCCCTCGTGGTAAGTCACTAAAGGGACGACGGCCGAGCCTGGGGTCCGCTGGTCTTACTCATACCTCACCAAGGAAAATCCTACCTCAGCTCGAGCTCACAAACCAACACAGTCCACACAGATTAAAGACACCCCTCAATTATTCGAAAGCAAACATGCAGTGCAATCAACTGTGCAGACAGCCAGGGATGCAGAGTTCAGGGTACTTTACAACGAGGTAGTAAACCGGGCAAATAAATGCCCAGGAGGGAATGCAAAGCCCGAGAGGCCTGCCAAAAGGCTAATGCAGTATGAGGAAACGGCACTCATTAGAGATTTTTTGTTAGGCCGCCTTAATCGGAACCACTGGGTCGTAAACTACTTTGCACTTTTATGCCAGCAGCTCGGTTAAAGGTTGTCATCTCGCACCTCGTAAAAAGGTACTCGTCGGGGTTCAGACCAGAGACATGCGCTGCAACTATGCCTCGCTTTACTGTTTGAAATTAGGCAGCTAGCTGCGATATCTGAAGAGAAGAGGTCGGCTGCTCTCCCGAGAGGGCCCTTCGGGCACAGTGCGACCTTTAGTCAGCCCAATAATACAGGCGGCGCAGTTTACAACGAGTCGGTATCCGTGCCAAAGTCCATTCTATTAACCCAAATGGAAGGTTGTAAAAAAAACAGCATCAAGAAGGAAAGGGGGCCCCCTCTCGCCCTCACAGCTGTGGTCTGCGGGTGTCGAGGCCAGGTGAAGGGGCCCCACTCTACTGGCCCTTGCCATTGTCTATCGCTGCAAGACTCTTATGTGCCTCGTGCGCCTACAGTGCTGTCATGGTCGCCCCCTGCTCTGGAAATGCACCACACCCAGAAGTGTGACAACTTTGAGTGAGCTAGGATGAGAGGGAGAAAGAGGAATGTGATTAGTGGCACACTGCCGTGGGACCCCTCGGTGAGTGAAAGGGGCGCTCACAGGAAGTTTAATTATTGGGCCACCCAGACATCTGACGCTCCAGGTGCCATGGGACCACCACCGAACGGATGAGGATGCAACCGCGAGGGTCATATGTCCCACCAGCTCGCTGCAGAGTGTGCTTAGGGTCGGGTGCAAGAGGAGGAACACCAGGATGGACAGACTGACTGCATAAAGCAGCTCCACTGTGAGCGCAGATCTCCTGGCCCTCATCCACACACGAGGCACTAGAGAAATAAGAGGCCTCAGGAGTGATGCAATACTGCAGGGAGAGCGCTCACTTTCACCACTTCACATTATTCACATGGGAAGAGTCTGGTGACGTCTCCAGACAAGCGGCCTTCTTGCAATCCTTATTACCACTGCAGAGTAGATCAGCGGAGGCATTCAGGGCAGGACAAGCTTCTGCGTGTCTTGGGCAGTGTCTTACAAGGCAGCGGGCCGATCTCCCCCAGTGCAGAGACAGCAACAGGCGTGAAGAGCAAGAGAGACCGAGCTTCGCATCGCACGAAACAGTGTAAACAAGCACAAACAAGCGCGCCTCGCGATGTGGAAGGGAGAGGAGAGGGGCGGGCGCGATTCACTCGCGGGAGAGATAATTGCTGCCAGATGGTGGTGCGCGGTCCCGCAAGGGAATCCCCTGACGTGCACGTGTTGCCATTGAAGGCAATGGAACGCATGCTCGTGCTTGGCTGAAAAGCCAAAGCGACGGGAAAAGGTCTTTTTGCCTTGTAGCGCATGCGCGCTGCGAAGGCGGGACCTAAAAAAGGCGGTTTGGGCCTGGCAAGTAGGTTAAGTTGCCTGGTCGAAATGGCAGTTAAAGACTGCACCCACAGCCTCTGCAGTTGCAGGCCGGCGCATGTTTAAGGTGCTACTCAAGTGGGTAGCACAATCAGTGCTGCAGGTCAGCTGGTAGCATTTGATTTTTAGGTTTATAGCATTTTATTGCATTTTTGTGAGAAACAATACAAACAAATGAATACAGTCGTCTTAATGAAGTAGTGCAGAGTTCCTGCCCCAGGAGCGCCTTCAGTTGTCAGCTATTACGAACATAACATCCTTCAGAGCATAGCGCCAGGTGAGTATGCGGTGACGACAATTACAAGAACCAACATCCCCTACCCCAACTCCCTCCCTCCCAGCCCACCCCCAAATCCCTTTCCCCCCTCCCCCCGTGCTGTGCGAATGTCTTACCCCCCTATCACTCCTTCGAGGCATCCGCCCCTATCATCAAGCTATCCTCCCGAGCATGCTAGGTAGGTAGGTTGGTCAGGGACGTCAGTCGCAGTAGCCTGAGATATCGGGGACAAGTAAGTTCCTTAAATTCTGACTGTAGTAAGGTATGGAAAGGCTGCCACAGCTCCTCAAACTTATCCACCTCTCCCGCCACCGTGAAGGACAGCTTCTCCATTCCCAGAACGTGCCATAACCTATGCAACCAGCCAGTAGTGGTGGGAAGTGTGGTGGTACGCCAGTAGATGAGTATGTTCTGAATCGCCGAGCCCAAGGCGATCGCTATCTGCCTACCCTTTCTGGACTTCAGAGGATACATCAAGCCGTTGGGTAGCCCTAGCAGGACATAGGCTGGGAAGCGAGGCAATTCAATGTCAAAGCACTGGTCTATCTCGTCTAAGATCTCCTTCCAGTAGGGACGCAGTAGCGGACAATCCCACAGGATGTGTGTAAGTGTGCCAATCTGCCCACAGTCACGCCAACAGGTGTTTGCAATGTTGCGATTCATTTCATGCAGCCTTTGAGGTGTATAGTACCAATAGGTGGATATCTTAGTGAAAGTTTCAGTGAGCCCAGTGTGGTATGCAGAATGGCGCGCCCGATAGGAGATGTGATCCCAGTCTGTATGACTCAGTGCCCTTCTCAGTTCCCGCTCCCAGCGCTCCCGCCCGGGGTTGTAAATGTGGAAAGGGGGGGGTTGCAAGAGTCTGTAGAGATCGGAGATGAGTTTGGAATCCGAGGAGCGCGTCGCCAGCCACATCTCATGGGGTGTGAGCTTCCGGTCGGCTAGGTCCCGCATCTGTGGCTGAAGCGCCCAGTGGCGTACCTGCAAATACCGCATTCGTTCAGTCTCAGGCAGGCGGTATTCCTGTCTGAGGTCCTGAAATGATACGGCGCCTTCCGGGCCGTAAATGTGAAACAGAGCACTGCATCTAGCCGCTCGCCAGAGCGCGAATGCTCCAGGTTCCATCGCGGGCTGGAAGTCGGGGTTCTCGACCAGTGGCGTAAGTGGTGACGGGAAGGTGGTGAACCCATGCGCAGCATTCACGGCATCCTAGATTCGCAACGGGACTTGCGTGATAAAGGACGCATAGAGGTTGGGGGGACGGTGAACTCTGCGCATGAAGGGTATCTCCTGCAGGGTCCTGCCCGCCACTGCTTGGTCCTGAAACAGCCAATGCTTATCAGACTCACACTTGCTCCATTCTACTAAATACCGCAATTGCGCCGCCTGATAGTATTTGTGTAGATCCGGTACGCCAAGTCCTCCAGATTCAGGTGCCAGCGTGGACAAGGCTCTCTTGAGTCTGGGTTTGCGGCCCTGCCAGACAAAGCGTGCGATGTCGGCCGGAGCCTGTCGGATCCAGCCCCTCGGTGGTTGAAGCGGTAGGGCCCTAAACAGATACAATACCTGCGGTAAAAGAGTCATCTTCACCGCGGCGATCCTTCCCAGCAGCGACAACGTGCCTTTTTTCCAACGGGACAGTTCCTCCTTAATTTTCCTGCTTAAGGCTGCGTAGTTGGCTATCACCATGGTAGGTAAAGAGGGCGCTAGTAATATGCCTAAGTAGGGAACCAGGTCTTTAGACCAGTGCATGGGGAAGCGTCCTTGTAAGTCGAGTCTCGTGGCAGTGGTCAGCGAGATGTCTAGGGCTGCCGATTTCCCCATATTCATCTTAAAACCCGCCACGGCGGCGAAGGCGTCCAACTCGGCGATGCAAGCGGGAAGCGCCTTTCTTGGGTCATCAAGCATTAAGATCACGTCGTCCGCGTATAAACTAATGGTGTGAATATACCTTCCCATCCGGACGCCAGTCGCATCCGGATTCTGACGGATCCTCTGGGCGAATGGCTCCATGTAAAGAGCGAAGAGCAGCGGTGACAACGGGCACCCCTGTCTGGTGCCCCTCTCGATCGCAAATTGTCTGGAGCTGCAGCCGTTCACTCGCACCACCGCAGACGGAAATCTGTAACAATTGAATATTAAGGTGCGAAATTTCTCACCTATACCTAGTTTGCAAAGCACTCTCTCTAGGTATGGCCAATGTACACGGTTGAATGCTTTTTCCGCGTCAATCGAAAGCAGCATTCGTTCCCCAGGAATACGAGAGGCTTTCTCCAGGATATGGACCACTCTTTTAGTGTTGTCCACCGTTTGCCTACCGGGGACAAACCCCGCCTGGTCTGGATCCACCAGCCCCGGCAGATGGGGTGCCAGACGCGCCGCTAGGATCCCAGTGTAGAGCTTGAGGTCCACATTTAATAGTGAGATCGGCCTGTAGGAGCCGCATTCAGTCCGGTCCTTCCCCGGCTTGGGGATAACCGATACCGTCGCCTGGAGTAGGTCGGGAGGGATAGCCCCCGGCTCAGAAAAGGAATTGAAGAGCCGCGTCAACAGCGGCGCTAGCTCAGGGCAAAACGTTTTATAGAAGAGCGGAGTGTACCCGTCGGGTCCTGGGGCCTTCCCATGCTTGAGTCGGGAAATAGCTACAATCACCTCCTCGGTCCGAATGTCCCGCTCCAAGTGTTCTGCCTGTTCCGGGGCATGGGTGGGGAGTTCAACCGAAGCGAGGTAGTCAGTCTCGGCAATCACCGAGGAGGGCTCGCCCGCATATAGGTCGGCGTAATATTGACGGAACCCTTCCGCAATCTGGACATCCTCCGTGACCGTCGCCCCTCCGGGAACCGATAACTCCTTAACCCGTTGGTTCTGGTGTTTTACACGAAGCTTGTTCGCTAGAAGTCGGCCACACCTGTCGCCACCAGTGTAATACGCGTGCTTCAGGCGTAGCGCCGCGTACTCCGCTCTATCCATGTCTAGTGCAGATAGGAGTTTTCGGGCAGCTTTGAGCTGCCTCCAGACTCTAGGGGCTCCCGTCCTCTGATGTACCTGTTCCAGCTCCCGTACCTTGCTCGTAAGTTCGTCTCTCTTTTGTTGTCTCTCCCTATTCTCCGCAGAGGAAATGGCGATAAACTCCCCGCGGAGCACCGCTTTCAAGGCGGCCCACTGCGTCGCCCGAGTGGTGTCGCTGTTATCGTTGTGCTTCTGAAACTCACTAATCGAGTTTCGGACATGCGTTACAACCGATGGCTTAGGCAGCAGGGTATCCCGAAGATGCCAGACCCCTCTTGAGGGAGATACCGGCGGTAGCTGGAAAGTGCCTGTCACCGGGGCATGATCTGACAGTGTAAGAAACCCTATGTCGGAAGCCGTCGCCAATTCGTAGACCGGTCCCGTCACCAGGAGATGATCTAGTCTCGCGTAGGTCTTGTGCGCGTGTGAGTAGTAGGAGTAGGCCTGAGCAGCAGGGTGGAGGCGCCTCCACAAATCATGCAAATCGAGGTCTCTCAATCGGGATTTACTCAGCTGCGAGATCTCTCCTGCCTGTGGGCGTCGCTGCGCTGATCTATCTAAGGATGAATCAAAGACCATATTCAAGTCCCCCCCAATGATTATGTGCCTGTCTGGGGTAGTCGCTATGTCTTCTAGGGCCGAGTGCAGAAACCTGTCTTGGTGATCATAGGGGCTATATATCGAGCCCACCGTGAACAACAGATCTCCCACCTTGATCCTGTAAGCCAGCAACCTCCCCCTCTGTTCGGCCACTTAGTGCAAGACCTCTCCTTTAAATTTCCTAGACACTAAGATTGCAACCCCCGCTGTCTTGGTGGCCCCTGAGGAAAAGAGCTGTACAGGGAATTTTGGTGACCTCATTCTGTGGCAGTCTCTGGCTAGGAGGTGAGTCTCTTGTAAGAGACAAATGTCTGCCTGGGTGTTTTCAAGTAGGTACAACACTGCTCTCCGCTTGACCGGGTTGTTCAGCCCTTTCACATTAAGGGTAACTATCTCAAAGGCCATCAATGACCATCGTAAGGGCAGCGCTTAATGAGCCTGACTCTTCCCCCGGGACGTCAGTAGTGACAATAGTGTGAAATGGTGGTGCGGGGTGTGGCAAATGTACCAACCATACAGCCCAGCCCCCGGAGCTCTGTAAAAGTGGTGTGAGGACAAAGCAAGTGCAACAGCAATACAGAACAGCACGGTACAGACCCCGAATCCCCCCCTCCCCTACCCTCCGAACTTCCCTCAAACAGCTCAACTCCCCGCCTCCCCTCACCCCGTCTAGTGGCCTTCCCCCCCCCCACTCCCTCCCCCCACAACCCCAACCCCAACCTTTCAGAGAACACCAGTGTCCCAGTCTGGTCCATTTCGGACAAGTCAGTGGAAAGTTATTCGAGTGGATGTCCAGCCACCACCTATGCCCTCCCGGTGCCCCCCCCCCGTAACCCTCGCACCTGCAATGATGATGAGGCCAAAACGATCTCCCCCCGGAGTATGCTCAGGCCGTCAAGGCCATATCACCAGACGATGTGTCTCTGGATACCTCCCGTATAGCGCTATCCATTTCTGCTCGGACCGTGGGCGAGTCAGGTCGCGAAGGTAGGGGTGTGGATCGCCGCCTTCGAATTGTCTGCCAACCCTCCCTGGAGTTGCGTCGGCGGTGTGGTGTGGGAACGTCTTCAGCCGTTGCCGTGATTCCCAGCACTCCGCAAGTGTCTTGAAGGGACCGAAGCTGATGCAGAGTCCCGTTCCAACGGAAAATGAGCCGAAAGGGGTGGCCCCAGGAGTACTGCGTGTCATGTTCTCGCAAAAAGTCTGTGGCGATCTTGAATGACTTGCGTTTCTGCAATGTGATCGTTGATAAGTCCTGATACAGGGCCACTTGATGTCCCCGGAAACTCACTGGTTGCCGTCGCCGTGCCTCGCGTAGAATCCGCTCCTTCAAAGGGAAGTCCGGTAGGAAGGCCAGAATGTCTGGGGGCGGCGCCGAGGCCCGTCGTGGTAGGCCCACTCTGTGTGCCCTGTCAATTCTCACAGGGAAGTCTCCGGGTTCGCCCAATATGTCGCGAAACAGGTCTCTCAAGTAAGCGGCTACGTCTTCCCCCTCTTCCTTAGATGGAACGCCCCGGACCCTGATGTTGTTGCGCCTGGATCTGTTCTCGAGATCCTCAGCGTGGGCCTGGAGATCAATCTGTTGGTCTCTGAGCCGCAAGAACTCCTGCTGCAGGTGCGCGATCTCCTCGTCTCGGGAGTGGCCAGCTTCCTCTATGGTGGATACTCGTTCTACAAGGGAGTCAACCTCTCTTCTTCTCACCTCTCGGACCTCCCCGGCCACCTCCTGTTTCAGCGTTTGGAAGTCCTCCCTGAGGGTACTGAACAGCGACTCCAGGAAAGATCTGGTTACTGGAGGCTCCCCCCCCTCTGCACCTCGAGAGCTGGTCGGGGGGCTCGGACCGGCTGATTCCTGTCCTGTCTCGGGGCACCTCTGCCCAGCATTTCTGGTATGGTGCGGTCTTTTTTCTTACCCCCTCTGTTGCCCGACATCATGGAGGTGGGGGCGCGCTGTATGAGGGAAGGCACCTACAAAGTTCTGTGTGATGTGGTGGTGCAGGGGCCAAGACCCACGCAACAGCACCCCCCGAGGTGTCCCCTCACAGTCCAATCCCAGCCGGTAGGCTCCCAGGACCCCAGGGGCGCCGCCTCAAGGAAGGCTGCAGCAGTCCACCTTCAGCGGCTGATCGCCCCGATTGCACCGTGGGGTAGGAGGAAATGTCCAGTGGCGGTGACAGTAGAGTATTCCCCCTTCTATCCAGGGGCGAAGCACCTCGTCGTCAGGGCACCCACCTCTTCTGCGGGCCAATGTCCGTGCTACAGCACTCCTGCAGGAGTCAGGGTCGCACCCCTCCGTGCCACGGCAAGAGGCGCCACAGACCGGTCCCCCTCCTGGTCGATGCACGCCACCGCAATCCCCTCTCCACTCTGTGCGGGGCCCAGAAGTGTCCTACGTCGTCAAGGAGTCCACCTACGGAGAGTCCCGGTCTAGCAGCTGGTCTCCGGCTCCGCGGAGGGGAGGACGAGGAGGCGGGGGCCCGCCTCCAGTCAGGGCCGTAGGCTCACGCGCCGGCTCCGCGCTACAGGCCCAGCGAAGGCCTCCTCGGAGCTGGGTCAGGGCGGGAGCCACACGCCGTGCATGGGAACATCGGGGCACACCTGGATTCCCCCTGGCCTCCGCTCGTCTGCACCGATCCGTTGGGGCACTGGGAAGGGGTCCGGGGGTCGGCGCGCAGATGCAGGCCTCCCGGCCTACCTGATCCTCGGACTGGCGTAACAGCTCTCCGCCGGCTCCTCCCCCTTGTCGCTTCGGCCGGTGCGCCGTCGTCTCGTCGGGAACCTCCACCTCCCGGCCTCACCGGCGGTCCGGAATGGGTGCGCCTTTGATTCGCCTGCCCTCGCTGTGTCGCCGGAGCCTCTCGCAAGACCTCCGGCGGATCGTGGACTCCGGCCCTGCAGGTCTCCGCCGGTCCGGCGGCCAACTCTCGCTCTGGGGACTACTTCGACGCGGCGCCGTCGTATCTGCGGGGCCACTGGAGGCTTCAGGCTGCGCTGCCGCGTGCACAACTGCACTGGGCGCTTTCTCCGCTCGATCCGGGGGAGATCAGCGGTACAGGGCGGCGCAGGGGCTCCGGGGTCTCGGGAGCTCACGGTGAGGGCGTCCTCTCAGCCCGCCATCTTGGCCACGCCCCTGCATTTGATTTTTAGGCCCTGAGCACATGTAGTGCACTTTACCAGAGACTTATAAGTAAATCAAGTATGGCAATTGTGAATAAACCAATGTTACAATGTTTTAGATACAGAGCACATGCACTTTAGCTCTGGTTGGCATGAAAAAGTGCACAGATTACTAGAGCCAGCCAAAAAGAAGTCAGCAAAAAACAATCAAAAATAGGAGGTTAGAAGGCAAAAAGTTAAGAAAACCACACCAATGATGCCAGTCTAACACTGGTTACCCTCGCAGAAAGTTGCGAGAGCTACCCGACCTTTTGAGAGTTCTCTTCACTAATGCGGAAGAACCTGGAAAGACCATCAGCATTGACGTGGTCTGTGCCTGGATAGTTTTCCACCATAAAATCTATTCCCTGTAGTGAGATGGACCAACCCAAAAGTTTAGGATTACCACCCCTCGTCCGCATTAACCAGCTGAGGGGCCTGTGGTCTGTCTGAACCCAGAAGTGAGTACTAAACAAGTATAGTCCTAGCCACTTCAGCGCCCAGACCACAGCAAAAGCTTCCCTTTCTATTGCACCCATCTCTGTTTCCTGGGGAGTGACCTCCTACTGATGAAGGCTACAGGTTGATCCGTGCCCTCTTCATTTAGCTGTGAGAGTACAGCTCCTATGCCATGCTCTGAGGCATCTGTCTAAACTACAAATTCTTGGGAGAAATTGAGGGCATTGAGCAAGGGTGCCATGCACATGGCTGACTTTAGGGTATCAAACGTTTCTGGCATTCCTCTGTCCAGATCACCTGACATGGCTGCTTCTTGGAAGTTAGCACTGTCAAGGAGGCAACAATGGTGCCATATCCCTTGATAAATCTTCTATATACACTTCAGTCTTGGTCTTGGGGGATTCCCAAGCAAGAATGGGTTCAATCCTTGGCTTCAGAAGCTGCACCTTACCATCCTCTACTTGGTGCTCCAAGTAGACCACAGAACCCTGCCCTGTATGGCACTTACTGGCCTTGATAGTCAGGCCTGCACTTTGCAGAGCCCGAAGCACATCCTGGAGGTGGCACAAGTGGTCCTCTCAACTGGAGCTGAAGATCGCAATGTTGTCTAGGGTGGCGGCACTTAAGTTCTACAACCCTTCCAGGACTGGTTAACCAACCTCTGAAAGGTGGCGGGGGCATTGTTCAAACCCAAAAGGCACGACTCTGAACTAGAAGTGCCCTCTGGAATCAAGAATGCTGACCTCTCTTTTGTCCCCTCGGGCAAGACAATCTGCCAGTACTCAGGCATTGAGTCAAATGTGCAGAGGAACTAGGCATCTCCAAACCAATCAATGAGCTCATCAGCTCGGGGATTGGGTGCGCATCAGTCTTGGTGACTGCATTGAACCCACGGGAGTCCACACACAACAAGAATTCAGGTGTGACACTTGGCCGGGCAACCTTCGGGATCAACACCACTTGGCTGGATGAAAAGCTGCTTGAGGGCTCAATAACCCCTAGTGCTAGCATCTTAGAGGCTTCCTCTTTGATACTGGATCTCACCTTATCAGATAATCTGTAAATTTTTTGCTTCGCAGGCATTCTGTCCCCAGTGTCAATATCATAGGTGTACCACGTAGTGATTCCTGGAGTAAGGGAGATCAAAGAGGCAAACTGTCCCAGCAACTAGCGGCAGTCTCTCTGTTGATCTAGGTTCAGGGTAGGGGAGAGGTTCACACACTTCAATAACCAATCCTGCTTCCTGGGAGAAAGGAGGTTTGAGAGAGGTTCACTCTCCTCTTCCACCTTATCATCGGTAACCAAGAACATGGTAATCTCAGACCTCTCAAAGTGGGGCTTAAGGCGATTGACATGCAGGACACTTTAAGGGTTCCTAGGGGTCTTGAGGTCCACCAAGTAGTTGACATCACTCTTACACTCCTTCCCCTCATAAGGCCCTGACCAACGGTCTTGCCGGGCCTGGGATTTCACTGGCTCCATTACCCACACTTTCTGACCAGGCTGAAACTCCACCAGAGTGGTATTGTGGTCATACCAGTGTTTCATGCCCTCCTCCCTAGCTTCCAGATTCTCCAGGGTGAGTTTCCGGAAGCGGGCTGTTTGATTGCAGAATCCCAGCAAGTAGCTAACTACATTCTTGGATGGCTTCTTGGAAGCTTGCTCTCAGTCTTCCTTAACCAAACTGAGTGGTCCTCTCACAGGCCGCCTGTAGGCGGGACGGGCATATAAATGGACACGGAGGCTGGGTAGGCTTCTGAATATTGGCTTAATAACTGAGGGTTGATGAGGATGTGTAGCCAAAGATTTGTACTGCTGGCTGTTGATATGGTATATTGATCTGTTTGCTTCTTTCTCTTTTCTATAGATGTCTTCTCCTTGATGGCGCCGCCCGGAGTATCGAGAAAGGAAACAGCTGTAAGTATATAGATGATATTGAAATCAGGTGTACCGTCACCGTACCCATTTGTGTGCTTAAATCAAGGGGTGGGAGGATAATCTTCCTGTGGGTGATAGAAGCATGCACCTAGTCTGAGTTGGGACTTCACCCTTTCTGTACTCTCTCCGACAACCAAGGAATTTGTGCCCTTTCCCTTGGATTAGCATTACAGAGATCAGGGACGTTCTTGCTAGGTTGCACATCACCTGGATCAATTAAATGCCCATCAGGGTCAGGCCCTTCTCTACAGCTATAACAAAAGAAGGGTTTCTTTAACCAACAAACAAAACAGTGAAAACGCCCAGGCTCCTTTACTTTTGAGCTTTTACGAATGCAGTAAAAGACGCGAACCCACAAATACAGTGCAAGAACAAAACAGGCTTTCACCTTGACTAAACCTTTAGATCCATAAACCTGTAAATAAACATACAATAACCACCCACAGAAAACACTATCAGCAAACATAATATAAACATTACTTTCAAACTAAGCAAACCACATAACATATACAATATTGACACAGTACTTCCAAACTCTAACTAGGTATAGCACAGTACAACATTAAAGAAAAGAATACAAAGTACAAATCAAAAACCCTAAAAGTATAAACCAACACTATGACTACCATTAACTAGTTCTTCCTATATCCCCCTTTCCTTGAAACCTAAAGAAAACCTTGAAAAAGGTCTTATCATATCTGATAACCACCAGCAACTTACAAAGACTCACTCCCAGGAAAACTGTCAAAAAATGACACAAATAGACTATAAAAGTAAGGTTAGCTGTTAAAAAAAGATGGCTGCTAAATGAAAACTACAGAATATCTCCCTATAAAACAATAGGACTTTATATAGAAATGGACAAAAAACAAATGTTTAAAAATATAACAAAAATGTCAAAATGTCAATAAATGTTCAATTAAAAGGTGGCACAGTTATGTAAAGTATAAAATATACGATAGTATAAAAATAAAAACTAAATAAAATAGTGTTCTTTATATTATACTTAAAAACTATATAAAAGGTGTAAAAAAATAATTTTGTTGGACTAATGTATATATTTAAAAGATATAAATGTACCACACTTGGAAAAATAATGTACAAATACATAATGTCATATAATGTTCTAAAATAATGTATAACTTGTATTTAATGTGAATAAAGTATTTACATGTTAAAAAATAACAAGAAATGTTTTTTCTTATGTGTAAAAATATATGTGCATTAAAAATGGATTAATATATAATATATATTATTCTCTGAGGCAACTATAGTACTATAATTTATGGAACTGACAGGAGGTGTCACCATTTGTTATTAGGAACACAAGTAGCAAAATCCATGATGGACGAATGTTGATTGTAATTGACACCTATAATGCATTATGGATTATGTTTTCTATGAGGCAACTAAAGGGGAGAGGATGTGGCCTAAGGTGCAAGGGCGGTCAATCTCAAATCTGATGAACCGGGTTCGAGTCTCGGCAATGACTCTCAACATCCTGTAATTCTGGGATTAATCACAAAATATCCCTGTGCCTAACAAAAATGAATGTGTAAAGTAACTGGTGCTCATATAAAGATATCTATATATATATACAGACACATTGAATATGTGTTGAAAGAATAAAAATTACAAACTGTCATGTAACTTTATTAATAATGAGAATTGCAAACATTAATAATGTATGTAAATAATGCAATACCCATTCCAATCCAAACCATATAAGGGTTGGCATTGGACACTAAAGGGGTGACATTTACTATTACCACTTCCCTTTTCTATTTAGGAGAAAATGTTGGACAAAATGGGTCAGATATACTATTCCCACTCCAATTTAAGTCATTTAGAGAAAGGTGTTGGACACTAAAGGGTTATGTGTACCATTCCCACTCTAATCTAAACCACTGGTAGGATTATCTAATTCCACTCCAATCTAAACCACTTAACGGAAGGTGTTGGACACTGTAGGGGTAAGATTTGTTATTCCCACTTCAATCGAAACCATTTAGAGGCTGGTTTTGGACACTAATATCACATTGCTTAATCCCACTCCAATCTATACCATTCTATGGGCGCTTAAGGAGTGACATTTACTTTCCCAACTCCATCCTTTTCATTTTTTTAAACAATCTTTATTAACTTTTTACATATTTTTCCCTAAGACCCCTCCTCCCCCCACCCTCGGTCCCAGCCATTATACAGTGAAAAACAACAAAAGCTTGAGCAGTAAAGCAGTTGAGCAAAACAGACTTGTAATAAAAGAAAAGTAACGAAAAAGGATAACCCGATCCAGGCTAAAGGCCGTATATCAATCAGCCTTCTCCACTTTATTTTATGTAGCTAAAACACCAGGAGAGCCCATTGTGCTGTTGTTATTAGACGCCGAGAAAGCCTTTGATAGGGGCTCTTGGGCCCTATCTCTGGGCAATCTTGGAGAAAAAGGAATTGGGGCGCGAGTTCATTGGTTGATATAAAGTGTTATACATTAATCCTACGACTAAAATCTCATTAATGGGCGGAGAATCAGAGATAGGAAAAGTTCAGGGGGGGACAAGGCCGAGGTGTCCCTGCTCCCCCCTTCTTTTTACACTTTATATAGATACTCTTATTCATCGAATTAAGGACAACGCCCTAATCCTGCTAATCTCCACTCTGGGCTGGGAGACTAAAACATTGGCATACACAGATGACCTTGCAATTGTCACTCCAGACCTCACTATGACGGTCAAGGAGATTGAAGCTGAGGCTCGTCGGTTTGGCCGAATTTTAGGATATAGATTGAACCAGGATAAAACCCAGATTCTCATTAATGATAATGTATTCTATGTAAATACATTGGTTATAGCAGACGCTGTTTATTTGGGGGTCAAGATTTCGGCAGATACGGATAAAATTGTTGAGGGGAATTTAGAACCGTTAATAAATAGAACTAAAATTAATTTACATAGATGGAATAACTTTAGAATAACTTTGATTGGTAGGGGCAATCTTTTAAAATGTTGTACTCCCTAGGATTTTATATTTTTTCAGAGCCATCCGGCTGGAGGTAAATAATACATGGTTCAAGTTGGTGGGCAGTATGATTGGGAGGTTCCTATGGGCATATGCAAGACCTCGGAGGTCTTTGAAGTTTCCCTCCCTTCCAGAGAACCGGGGGCTGGGCTGTACCAAATTTTAGGTTGTATTACTGGGCCTCGGCCCTTCAACAAATAACTCCCCTACAGCTTGTTTTGAGCTGACCCTCGGAGAGGTGGTGCGTGGAGCTATGTTTCGACAGCTCGAATTTGGCTACTTTAAAAAATTAAGGTTCAAGACCCTATTATATGCATTCTGGGTTTGGACCAGTATCCGGAAGAAACTTGGGACTGGGCGGTTTTGTTTCTATATTCCCATTCAAGATAACCCCCTCCTACCAGATATGTTTCGTGAGTCACACATCAAGCTGTGGGGGAAGAACAATGGTCCATGTATTCTTGGGGATTTCTTTGATGAGGATGGTTTTGCTACTTTTGATGATGTGAAAGGAAAGTTTTCACTAGGAAATAACATCTTTTTCAAATTTCTGCAAATTAGAGATTTTGCTGGGAAGAAAAAGGGTGGAGTGCTTAATAAGGTTAATGTAGAGGAGCTGATGAGGGGAGGCGGACCCCCGATTGGAAAGTTCGCTAAATGATAGACTGGGAGATGATATTGGGAAACATGTTGCCCGCTGGCAGGCAGGTATCTGGGTTACAGAGAGGAATAGCTCCTCTCTTTGGAACTAGCTCGGTCAACGTTGTTATCCACCAACCTGCAGATCCAACACTACAAGACCTAGTTTAATTTATATATAACTCCGGCCAAAATTAGCAAATGGGGGGGATGGCCGATCCAAAATGTCCTCGCTGTTAATTGTTTGGGGCTGATTTAGTCCACATGTTGGCAGATTGTCCAGGGTGAGTGAGAGTAAGACAGGAGCTAAATAATTTAAAATTAAAATGAAACTGAGGATTTCGGCCACATCACCATTAATAGTCTTAGGGGTTCATGAACAGGAAACTTTCCCTGCGGCACATTCTACGATATTGTTTCTCGCAATGGCAGTTCTCAGACTGTGTTTTGCGAAAGCTTGGCTAGTTCCCGCTCCTCCAACTTTCAATCATTGGCTGGGCTGCTTAATCTCCATGTATCATATTGAAAGGGCTGTCTATGCTCAGAAAGGCTCTCAGGTTCGTAAAAGGGGGCTGCAAATATAGGCCCCTTTGAGGGATTGGCTTGAAACCCATGGAGAATGCCCCACTCCAGTCTAAGCTATTTTATAGGACATGTTGAAGAGTAAAGGAGTGATAATAACTTTACCCAGTCCAACCTAATGAATCATTTGAATATCATTAAAAGTAAAAAATACTAAAACAAATAAATTAAGGAGAAAATAGATATGTTATAACATTCAAAATACTGTTAATATTTATATTAAAAGAATAAAAACTAAAATAATATCTACTACATAACTTACCACATTAAAAGAAACTAATAAAATGACTAAAAAACATGAATTATTATTAAATTATATAATTAATAGTTTTAATACATACATTATATATAATTATTCTGTATAACACACATAAATGATTTTATTTAATACAAAAGGGCATACATAAGCCTAACCCCCCCAAACAAATTCAAAATGTAATATCTATATATCTATCTAGCTAGCTATCTTCTATCTATCTATCTATCTATCTATCTATCTATCTATCTATCTATCTATCTATCTATCTATCTATCATCTATCTATCTATCTATCTATCTATCTATCTATCTATCTATTTGTCTATCTATCTGTCTATACACACACACACACAAATAAATATATATATTTATTTAAATAAATTATATATAAATTTCATTTTATACAACATAATTATATACAAAATCAATTAAGTAAACATAAAAAAATATAAATTCAAAATGTGTTATATCAAATGTTTATAATCTCACCACACTTTCCCCTATAAACCCAATGTCCAAGTCCTATAACAGAGCATATACATTATTTAACAAATCATTAAAAATAATAATTAAAATGTTATTTATAATTTTTCAAAATAGCAAAAAATAATTAAAACTAAGGGGCTTATTTCGCTGTCAGGCAGACACAGTTGCTGAAACAGGCCCGACCAACCGCCAGTCGGTGGTCACGACCACCAAATCATGATGCTACCACACATGGGGCCCGATTAGGATGGCGGACGGACCAGTGTCCGTCCGCCACCCCCGAGGTGGAGGGACCGTCCGCAGGGGCTGCGGCGTTCCCTCCCTCGGAATTAGGATGTGACCGCCACCCTGGCGGTCACATCCCCTATATTTAACATTGCGGCGGATGCTGCTTCAAGCAGCACCCGCCGCAAGGTTAAATGTGCATGTTTTCCTTTGCATGCACGAAGCGGCAGGCACTGCGTGGTGCCTGCCGCTTCGTGCATGCAAAGGCAGGGGGGTACCATAGGTACCCCCCCCATGTGCACCCCCCCACCCCCCAACACCCCTGGGGGCCCGCAACGGGCCCCCATACTCAGACTCCACATGCTTTTCTACGGCGGAAAACCCGCCGTGGAAAAGCATGTCTCCGCCGGCATCATAATGTGGCTGGCGGTGTCTGATAGACGCCGCCACCATATTAGAGCTTTTCCGCCGCGGTCGGAAGGCGACCGCGGCGGAAAATCGGCGTACGGAAAAATGGGGGTCTTTTATGTGTCCGCCGTGGTGAATCCACATCCTCCGGGCCGGCGGTGGCCGCATCGTGGGGTTCCAAAATCCGTCGGAAGTACGTCCCCACAGCAAATGGCAGATCCCATTGACAAGTGGCTCCAGACCTGGATTCCCACAGAGCGCTTGTCCCCTTGGTTTGGTGTGCAGAGATCACACCGCTCACTGGTGCTGAGGGGAGCCTCTTGAATTTCCGGGATCGGGATGCTGTCCTGAGTGAGGCACGCTCCTGACCGGACCTCCAATACTAGGGCATCACGGTCCTGATATTCCCATACTACACCAAAGAGGTCCAGCAACTAAGGCGATCCATCCAAGATGTCAAGCAGAAGCTACGGAACATGGGTCTACAATATTGCCTCCTTTTCCCGGCCAGACTCTGGGTCAACTTCCAAAATAAGTCAATTTTCTTCGTTACAGCAACTTAATAGTGGATATCAGAATAACGGCGGTTGTGGAAGCACCCCTCCGCACCCACTGGTGGTCAACGGGCATTGTCGCTCGTTCCTTAACCTTATTCAGAGAACCATGCCACCGCACCCAGAGGCAGCGTGCAGGAACTCGCCCGGCCTCTCCACTCCCCCCCACCAGCACACTGAACTGAAAGATCTCCACCTACAGATCAGTTGACAGGCGACCAAAATAATGTGTACTTAATTGTTAATAGTGATTTATAGTGTCAGTCAGTCAGTCAAAACAACTTTATTCGATTAATTAAAATCATACAAAGCAAAAAACACATACATTTAAAAAAAAACACAAAAACTCAATTATTTACAAATATTTACATCAGAGAGGCAGCATATTTAAAAAAATCAAAAAGAATCATCCACTGTTATAAAATCCCCCCAAATCTCAAATCAAATGAACATGGATCACATAATGCTACAACTCTAAAATAATTCATATCATAATAGCACTAGGAAATCGTTTTTTCCTCAACCTCACAGCAGCAACCAAAAAAGTGGCAATATTAAAAATGGACCATACATCATCTAGCAATTGGAGATATAATAAAGCTGGTTTAACTTGTTGAAATCCCTTTCCTCTCAAAAGAGGAACTAAAAACCGCCGTCGGATGGAATCATAAAAACCACAAAACATGATGAAATGCAGTGTATCTTGAATAGAACAATCATCACAATGACACACAACTAACTCTTCTGGTTTACACCATCCAGACAAGTTCCCCAATGAAAAGTGGATTAAGTTAAAACGAAACCTCGTCAACAGCCATCGGTGATAAGGTTTGGTCACAATTCTTAGGTATGGTTCAATCAGGGGGGAAGTATTTAATAAAAAATGTGCCCTAACCGAGGGTTTTTGTAACTCTAACTCCACCCACTCTAACATTTGTAAATTAAAAAACTATGATCTTACCCATTATACATCTTCCTTTACAATCCCGTCTTGGTTGTTGTAGATGTCAACCCGCCCCAGTTTGTTAAACATAGATTGATGTATGACAGCCAAGGAATTCTCCTGGCCTCATCTAGAGCAATACAGTCCCTTAAAATGTAATGATTCAATGTTATCTCAGGATTAAGCCAAGTTTTAATCCAACATACTAGAGGGGCCAATCTCAGCTGGCCAGTCACGTACCCCTGGCCTAATTCCTGATGAATGGAAAAAGTCGGGGTAGATTGAGGTACCGACAAAACGGTGCGTAAAAACTTATTTTCAGCCAATTGTACTCCTCGTAAATACTTATAGCCCCAAATGGCAGCGCCATATGTGGCGATAGCCAGACAGTTGTATCTATAAATACCAAGAATTGCATCACAAGGCCGTGCTCCCAACCTCTGTGAGAACCCCACTAAAGCTGATGTCGATCTAACCAACAGCATTTTTCTTTGCTCTAAATTGCGGAACCCAGGACACTTTATCATCAAATAACACCCCCAGGTATGTAAATGAGGACACTATAGATACCAAAGCCCCATTACAGAAAAAGGTCTTAACTGTTCTGTTATGGCAACCAGCTGTCATTACATGAGATTTGGACATATTCACTACCAAGTCCACAGATTTCATATGCGCTCCAAAAGCATCTAACAGTCTCTGGAGGCCTATAGCCGTACGGGAAAGAAGCACGGCATTGTCTGCGTATAGGAGAACAGGAATAATCCTGTTCCCTACACGTGGCGTATCCGGACTAGCCTTAACCAGGTCTTTTTCTATGTCATTTATATAAAGTGTAAAAAGTAGGGGTGCCAATATGCACCCCTGCCGAACACCTCTCCCCGACTTAAAATGACTGGTGCATTTGCCCTCCTGGGTAACTCTGACAGCTGCTGAAAGATCCCTGTGTAGTTCAGCTAAAAAATGAACCAGGCATGGGTCAATTACTAGTTCTAATAAAATAGACCACAATTTACATCTATTGACCAGGTCGAATGCTGAAGTAAGGTCCATAAAGGCCATGTGCAAGGAACCTTTCTTAGCTATAGTATATTTGTTTATCAATAACTATAAGTTGAGACACTGGTCCATGGTACTACGACCCTTCCTATAGTGTCATATCAGGTTGTTGAGTTTGTTGGGCAATAGTGTGGGAAGTTAATTAAGTAATAATTAATTATTTATCATTTAATAATTTTTAACTAGATATGTGATTCATAATAATTATACATATATTGTGTAATGTTGATTTAATGTACTTACACTTTAGGTGTAGGTTCCTACGTTTGTGGGGTTATAGGGTGGAAAGTTAATTAGGTAATAATTAATTAACATTTCATTATTTAATTGATTATTAATTATTTAATTGATTATTAATTATTTAAATTGTGTAATGATTATATACTTTAGTTAGAGATCATGTCTGCACAGTGTGATCTGGCATCAATATTGCACATTCAGCTTTGAAGAACATGGATCCCTAGACTGGCACTTCTTGAATTACCTCCGCTGTGGAATAAGCAGAAGCCCTTGAAAAGGCACTAAAATGGTGACTAGCAGTACAAATCTCCTTACAAAAAGGGCTCAGGAGGCCTGATGAAAACTATTACAAGCAAGGTCAGGCATGTAGTCAAATATTTCCCTTCACCTCAGCTGGATACTGGAAAGTCATCTATTAAATATTTATGGAATGTTAAGAGTCCAATGTCCGCATCCAATGTCTGCATCTTCGGCTTGCACGTGCAGTGCCACTGTGTGTGACAGGAGGGATAATACTTGGGATTTGAGAGTTGAAACTTTGTCTTCAACCGTGGAGATCCGTGACTCTGTCTCCATGATCCTGGTTATGACGTTGCGGAGGTCCTGCCGGAGAAAAGCGACGTCCATCTTCACTTCTCCGACTCTCAGCTTCACTGCGGCCTGGGAGGTTTGGATCGCTGGTAGGATGACTGAAAGATCATTGGCCAGGGCCCGAGGGAGGACCTCCAGAGCAGGTGGTGCGTCTGCATGGAAGGGTGCATGCGGCCCTGTCTTTCCCAATTGCTCCAATGCCCCTGGGCCTCCGCTGGACCCAATCTTGGCTTCAGGCCACAAAGTCCAGCGGGGACGCCACTCCGCTAAGAGGGGGGGGTCAGTGAGGGGTCCTTGCCTGCAGCAGGGGCCGCTTCTATTGGTAGTGTTATCACCCGCCTCGGGTGCCAGGGAAGAGACAAGGGGGGTGACAGGAGGCGGGCACCTCTTGTAGCCGCTGGCCCCATGCCAGGTCGGACAGCACAAAGGGCTTTAAGCCAATGGAAAGAGACTGGGGTCGGGCCACGGGACCACCTGTTAGTTAGCAGGGATGTAGGGCCACGGCACCACCGAGGCGGGGTCTGCGTCTTCAGGTGAGCACTGAAAAGTGTGATGGGGCCCGGAGGATCCGTTATCCGGTGAGGGGAGAGGGCCTGAGCAGGCGGGTCAACTACCGGATGGGCCCAGAGTCTGTGCAAAGGGGGGGATCTCCCCAGTTTCCAGGCCTTCCGTCACTTCTCCTTTTGGCAGCCTGTTTGTTGTGGTCTGGGGAGTGGCCCAGGGCCTGGGCACTGACCCTGCACCAATTTGTGCAGCGGGTTAAAGGCGGCAGTTTCTGGTTGGGGGCCCAAGGCGCCCTTGTCCCCAGTCACCGCTCCTGCGTCTTAGGACAGATGGGCCCCAACCTCCCCAGGCACCACAGCGGGCCCACCAGTACAGCCCCGCGGGCCCCAAGGGCAGTTCTTCAAGCTCGGCCAGCAGGATGGTATTACAGTCGCCGGCCCTCAACCGATCTGTGCAGCGAGGCCGGATACAGAACCTCTTGGGGTGGGGGGACACCAATGGCAGATTCAGGAGGGTTCTAGAACCAGCCTGCGACCCGAGATTTGTTCTATGGGTCAGGCCGGGCCCCCACCCCTCCACCCCGAATATCCTCACTGTCTGTAAACAGCCACCAGGAGTTTCACGCAGGAGGGCCCCTTGGGCAGTCTCAAGCATCAGGGCTGCCCGGTTGCCACGACCGTTGTTGCGTGGGCCCTCCGGGGCAATGAGCAGCCCCACCCACAGACGGATCCCCCAGAGGGCAGCAGCAGTCCAGAAACTCGTGAGGGTCCCAACACGCTCCTCTTCTGTGCCGCAGCCCTGCTCTGGGTGTCAGCAACCTAGTCAGTTGCAGGTGGGCCTTCTTCTGCTTCCTGGGCCTTGCCTCTCACCCTCAGTTGATGGGATCCCTAGCCCCCAGTAGGCCATTGGATATCCCGTAAGTCTCTGCGGGAGCTCCCCGTGCAGACCTGATGGTGTGGGCGAGAGAGGAGCAGCCGGTGTATCGGATACACGGAGGATTGGGTTGGCTCACGGCAGAGCTCATGATTCAGGTGACCGGCATGCTGGCCGTCCTGGCCACGCCTTCACAAAACGATTTTCTTGACAACCATATTTCTGCATCGCAATATTTTTGTATCACAATATTTTATCTTGATATTTCTGTCTCCTAATATTAAAAGCTTGATATTTTGTCCAAATACTGAGTTCATAATTACTTCCGTCTGCCATCTTCTAGTCTAATCCTTCAATGCGCTCCATCACAACCCATGGAGACTGTAGAAAAGGAGTTACATTGTTGTACAAATTGGAGTACAATAATGTTTCAAAATCCGAGACACCAATGTTAAACTACAGTATCCCCTAAAGCTGTATCCCAGGAAACCAATGACTAACCCAGGTCCAAGAGAAAAGGCCCCACAACTCCCTTCTACCATTATGCCCTTATCCCCAATCCCGGGAAGACGTAGAAGAAGGCTTCTTTCAGTTCAATTCAGGAAGTGAATGTTGTTCAAAAAAAGAAATACTTTGTAGGGACAGGCAGCAAGCTTCAATATTCAGTGTGGTGGGCAGAGACAACAAAATGTGGGAATACCCCACCCCATACCCCCACAATAAATGGTCCAGTATGTTATGGAAATAGGAGATTTTACATCCAATCCAGGCATCACCACTTTACTAAAATATGCTGGCAATAAACACTGGGTTGCAATTCTGGACAGTCACCAACACAGCAGCATTTTCTTGGTGACAATAATCTATTGTCATCTCTAGTAGAGCCAGTCCTACAAAATAGTGGTCTGGCGGGCATGTTGGAAATTGTGATTGTGATCAATCAATCAACCCAGATTTGTAGAGCGTGGCTCATCCCTAGGCAAGGGTGGGATCAGTCAAAAAGCAAGGTCTTGAGTACCTTTCTGATTTCCGGGTGAGAGGATATGGTTCGGAGTTGAATGGGAAGGTCATTCCAGGACTTGGCAGCAAGGTATTAGGAGGAGCGTCCTCCACTGGTGTGAGCTTTCCAGAATACCTATAGTAGTTGTGTATCTAACTCTTTCTCTGCGTATCCCCATCTATACGAAAACATGTTTCTTCTCCATAGAAACTTTGGGGGTCATTAGGATGGTGGGCGGACTTTGACCGCCCGCCATCCTGACGGGGATTGGGACCGCCCGTCATAAGGGGTGGTATTAGGATGCGGCCGCCACAGTGGCGGCCGCAACCTGCATTTATGACATTGTGGTGGGCGGTGCTCTCTGCACCGCCCGCCACAATGCCATAAATGCATGTATGCATTTGCATACACAATGCGGCAGGCACCGCATTGTGCCCATCATAATATGGCTGGCGGTGTCTGATAGACACCGCCACCATATTATTCCTTTTCCGCCCCAGCCCCAAGGCGACCGGGGCGGAAAAGTGGCGGACGGTCTTTCCGTCCGCCGAGGGCCCCCCGCCATACTAATATGGCGCGGGGAGAAAACGAGTGAGGATGTCGGGCGGATTGCCCCCGCCAGGCTGGCAGTGGCTACCGCCAGCCTGGCGGGGGCAATCCGCCCGACATCCTAATGGGCCCCTTTGTCTCACAGATGGGCGCATGCTGAGAGAGGAGAGGATGCTGCTGAGAGACATTGCCTACGCTGAGACTGTACTGTGCTGCAGTGAGGCAAAACGGTCCACTGCGGAGAGGTGTTGAAGGGAGATGCCATTCCGAGGAGTTGTCTGGGGGGCATAGTGGAGCCTTGAAAGCAGACCTGTGACAGGGCTGGCATCTCTGGTACTCTGGTACCTCGTTTGGGGTAAGGAAGAAGAAGGAAGCACAGCACAGCAAGCGTGGGTGCAGGACGGCCAGGTAAGGCAGCAAAGGTTCTTTTAACTGCCGATATCCCTGAGATACGCCACTGTTGCTTCAGCAGATGCAGGGAGTGTGAGCGAGGGCAAAGGAGGCAGAGCACCGGTGTTTGGAGGGTTGGTGGAAGTTCCTGCAGTGGTTGATGTATGCTGCTCCTCGGTCGTGTAGGGCTTTGTAGGCGTGTATCAGCATCTTGAATTGGCATTACTTCTGTATGAGGAGCCAGTGGAGCTTCTGGAGGTGGAAGGTTATGTAGGTCCATTGAGGATGAGTCTGGCAGCTGAGTTCTGTGTCGCCTGGAGTCTCTCTATGACTTGGGTGATGATTCCTAAGTAGAGATCCTAGAAGAGTTTGCAGAATGACAGGCACAACTTCCTGCCTTATGGATATTAATTAGGCGGGCCACCATTTGCGACCTCCTGCGGTTGCCTACAAGGAACAGCAGACCACCATCCCTGTGTCAGAGCACCATCCCTGTGGCTATGTTCCCATATGTGAAACTTTTCTTTTAAAGCAGCCCATACTCCTTAAGTGAACCAAAACTGTTTAAAAACAAATTCTGGTTTTGGAAGACATTGGTTAACCACTGCCAAACACTATTCCCCAGAGGCTGCCTGGCACAGTTTCCAAAGAAGAAAACTGTGCAAAGGGGACCACTTCGTTTTGGAAAAGAGTGAGGAAATATTATTATTATTAGACTACAAATAATAATAGATTGGGTACAGATGTGATTGTCATGTAATCTCAAACTTGTGTGACCCATCTTACTAAGTTAATAAACCTGACTAGTTTTACCACTAAACTCAGGGCCCAGACTCCAAGGGATTTATTTACAATATTTTGCCATATCGCAGTGCTGCAAGCCTTCCTTCTGCGCTGCCTAATGGCAAAAGAAAAGGCAGGAATGCGCCATATCTATCACATAGCTGCCAAGGTTTCAGATTGCTTATGTGTGACATCGTCATGATTTCAGTGTAATTATGAGTGACATTCAAAGACTATGAGTGACAGTTTCATGCGAGCAAAATCAAGCGATCAGGCAAGATTGGTGTTGAGAAGTCTTCGCCAGAGTTGTAGCATCAATGGCAAGACATTCTGCAGGGCTCTGTATCTAGTTGCTGGATAATCTTTCTATGGCGGCTAGTCACTGCATAGGATTACTAATCGTTCCTCCACTAAGCCCAGGTGGATTCATACATGGAGCAACCATATCCGCCTCTCATGCTGGGCAGTTGCATAGTGATTCAGGCCACACTCCAGCGAAGTGCTATAATGTGGTGCTGTGCTCATCTTCACTAAAGAAGTGTCTTTCCGTTCATGGGCCCCTGCCAGCGAATGTCATTGACATTCAAATATTTAGCATTGTGATTATGTGTGACATTTAGGGCCATATGTATCATTGAAATTCGCATTCTTTGCGAATGCGAAATCTCAATATGGTATGTATTGGTGGAGTGGTGTGGCTCACTGGTTAGAAGCGGCAGACCTGTAAGCAGAGAACGGCCCGGGACCAGGGTTCAATTCCCGATGCGGCAGGGTCTTGGACCAGGGTCAACGGACTCGATAATTCTCGCCTCAGTGCCTACTCTAACCAGGGAACACACTCGGCAACTCTGGGCATTAAGCTTGCCTCATCTCTACAACGGCCCCCCACAGACGCCGGGGATGCCTGGTTTCACCCTGGAGATACCCAGGAAGGGACCATCTCACAGGGAAAACCAGAACGGGTTCCCCAGCGGACTACAGCGTGAGGACACTCGGTTAGAGTAACAGTGCGCTTTACAAGAATCCCACATTCAATTAAGCAAATGTGGGTCAAAATAAGGAATCGCACCATTTGTGATTCCTTATATTGCGATTGCATTTAAGGAATCGCAATATTTGCGATTCCTTAAATGCAATGTATGATGCAAAAAATATTGCTAATTGTCCCTAAGGAATCGCAAATTACCGCCAACTTCAAGTTGGTGGTAAGTTGCGAATTCCTTAAAAAAAGAACTTATTTTAAAAACAAAAGGTGCCATGTGACGCTCATACATGCCCTTAGGGCATGTATGTACGCCATATGCGCACACATGTCATTTTCAGGGGTGCAGCAGGGTGTCCTTTGGACACCCCTGCACCCTTGAAAATATTCTCAATTCGCGATTAGCCAATTGCTAATCGCACATTTCCCCTTCATTCCTATGGGCCTCCTGGCCCATGGAAATGAATGGGAAATTATTCCTTAATTGCGATTAGCAATTTGCTAATCGCAATTAAGGAATGTTAAGAAATCGCTAAAAAGAAGCTGATTTCTACATACATACCATTTTGCGATTTCTAAATAGCGATTCCTTAAAAATCGCTATTTAGGAATCGCAAAATGGTTGCTTGATACATATGGCCCTTAATGTCTTATGTGTGAAACTGTATGACATTTTCATGAGCTGGCTAAACTAAGCAATTGGGCTTTTAATCTATTTTTTATAACATAAACAACACTATATGACACTGCTGAGAGCTCTTCCTCAGTTCAGATCCAAATCCTCTTTTTATCAGCCCAAGCGTCGTATGTAGTCTCTTTTCCAGTATCTTAGATACGCACTCACTTCAATCCATAATCAATGCTTTATTTCATGCCTAGCCCTCATGCTCTCTTCGCTAACCCAACTCAATTTCCCGTTACACTATTCTTGTTTAAGTTATCTCTCCGGCTATATCTCAAAGTGGTCTATTTTCCTTCTCTAGCTATTCCTCCTTGCCAGTGCTCTCTTCAGCCTTCCACAGCTACACCTTGTCATCGTCCTCTAGAGCATCCTTTCTTGCAGGTTATGTCTTTGATGTCTCAGTTGCCTGCTCAGGTACGTTCACTCCCCTCAGAGGATACTTCTTCACCCTTTCCACAAGCATCTCTCTGGTGTCCTTCTCCACTTTACCCGCTTAGGTAACCGGTTTTCTCTCAGGAAATTTTTCCCCGTCATGGAACACTTGCTTGCTTCTTTCTGATACATCTTGAATACCTCTGCAGCACCTTTTGCACGCAGGTACCTACTATGTCAGACAATCTCAGCCAGTCTTGGCTCCTTAGCTATAGCACTTTCCAGGCAGGGCTTTTTAAGCTAGTAATTAACTATAGGTAAAGTAAAACCACAAGTCCCACAATACAGTGTGCTGTTGGCTAAAAAGCTATAACTGGCTGATGGTGTCACACATGTCATGGAGCTACTTGACAGTATAAATCACAAGTGTTAGAAATGGGATTTCTGGTTGGCTAGGGATTGTGCCAAAACCAGGCAGAAACCACCACTCTAGTCAGGGCAAGGGAGTTAAACACTGAAGATAACCCCTGCTCACCCCCTTGGTAGCTTGGCACGAGCAGTCAGGCTTATCCCAGAGGCAATCTGTAAAGTATTTGCGCAACACACACACAGCAGCAACATACTAGGCACACCACAAAAGGAACCCCACACAAGGTTATATATAAAAATAGCCTTTATATTATCATAAACACATTAGAATAGTAATCACACACTATACACTGTGCCAACTGGCACTATGCACTATTTACAGAGGATTATATACCCATGACATGAATTGGGCCACTGTCAGAACCATAACAAGCACAAATAATAAATGTAGAACACAGCCAGTAATGACTGGCAAAATAACGTACTCAGCATTATATCCTCTAACATAAATCATAGTATGCAATCCGCATCACATCAGGCGTAAAATACATTATGCGCCAACCTCATAAGCTAAACATATTAGACATTAACCTCCTAACAATAAATAACATTAGAGGCATAAATCACAGTAGAGAATAACCTCATAAGCATAAACCACAGATTAGATAACCTCCTAAACATAAACACAGTATGCAAATAACCTCATAATCATAAATCACATTAGAGGCATAAATCAGGGTGCATGAATAAAATTTCCTGCGCACCACATAAATCACATTAAGGCCTGGTGCCCTACCAACCTAACACAGTCCCCCCTGGCCAACTGGCCTTCTCAGAGGGCTCAAATGCCCTAGGTCCATAATGTCAGGGCTGGCTGCCAATACAACAGAATTCGCAAGTGCGCAATTGCACTGGCCTAAACTTTGCAGCTGCCACTAATTGCTGTGCAGCTGGGAAAGTACTGGGGACACTGGCACTCACTGTGCCGATTAAATAAATGTGCCCAATCATCGTCGCTGCTTGCGGTGGTGCGGTGCAGCTGGGAAAAAGAGATCAGCCGGGGTACTCTCAAACATGCTCTCTGGGCCCCCACTGGGGCTCTACAAACAAATATGTGGACCAAGGTCGCAGCTGCCCACTGTCAGGCCGGGCAGCTGTGAAAAATTAATCCCAGAGAAGGCATGGGCACCACTGCGCTCTCTGGACCCCGACCGGGGCCCTGAAAATGATGTGCCCATCGTTGGAGCAGCCCGCTCTCTGGCGGGTCCGCTCAGGCACCGACAATGTGCCTTGAGCCTGGCGGCATGATATAGAGCCCCCACTCCCCGGGCTCTGCAGGCTTCTCTGGCTCTCCTCGGGGACTCGCCTACTCTCACCCTGATGGTGGTCCGGCACACATCCCGGGTTGGCCCCGATCCCAAGACCTCGTCTGGCACCCTTGGGGCTCCCTCTGACTCGTGGGAGCCCTTCTCACTTCGCCCAGTCCCCTTTCCTGGGACCGTGACTTTGGCCTGGAGCCCGCGAGGCTCCAGACATGCATGAAGGGGCTTAGGCCTCACCCACAACCAGGCAAGGCCACCTGGCTTCTGGGTCACACTTAGCAGCGGCCCGGAGAGTATTTCTTCGTCTGCTTCTCCTCACTCGGGCGAAATGCGGGGTGAAATAACGAGCATAAAGCACCCGCCAAAAGCATCAAAGCGAGGTAGGCTCCTGCTTCAGTCATAGCACTGGGGAATCCCTATGCCGGGGATCCCCTCCTCCATGGTTGGCAGCTTAGCGCTGCAAATCCCCAGCACTCCCTTCTCCTGGGGAAAGTAAAGCACAGTGCTCACGAGGCGCTAAATGTCCAGCAATCCATGGCAAAGTTCAGGGGCGCAGCTGGGCCCAGGGAGGCCAGCACACAGGGCCCTCCAGCAGGGAGGCAAGCCTGCATTTGAGGGATGATTGTTTTTGTGCAGTAAGGTACAAATCAATGGAGGCAATTTCCTATTTATATGTGTGCTGCAGAATGCAACACACATAGAAAGAGGGAAAAGCTAGGAGAAATAATGTTATTTCTCCTGGTTGCACTTCCCCTACACTATCCCTGGGAGGCATAGGCTTTTGACGCACTCCCAGGTTTACAGCTTTTTGTAAATCTGGTAATGTGTCAAATGCCATAGGTGTTATGCTGGAACACACATAACGCCCAATGCAGCCTCCCCATCGCAGTGCGAGGCAACACAGTCTATGCGAGAGGATGGGGCTGATTGGCCTGAGCTGATGACTTTGGAGCTGGGGAACCATGTTCGAGCCCTGTGATTCTAGGCAATGACTTAATCTCTTTGCACCGACCAAACATGAACGTGACCTTGTGTAACGTTACTGATGCTCATGTAAAGTGCTCCAATATATTGTCTGTTGTGTCCTACTGGACACAGTCTAGTATTTTGCCAGACACTCTTTCAAAGGCTGGCCCATACACCCACCCCACACCCCTCCAACACAGGCGTCACCGGTCAGTTGACCCTGCCAATAAAAGGGCCCTAATGCACGTGCTCGAGGCCAGTTTGAAGTAGTACACTTAAGTGTCTGTATCAATTATTTATAAAGCATATGGGCCAACAGGCACACGCATCAATGTAGGCTTATGTGATTCCTTCATCACAATTAAGGAATTGCAAAAGCCTATGCATGTAGGAATCGCTATTAAATTAGCGATTCCCAAACATTCCTTGAATGTGACTCGAAATTTTGCGAGTCGCAATTAAGGAATGCCTTCCCATTCTTTCCTATGGGCCTCCAGGCCCATATGAAAGAATGGGAAATTGCATGCGCAATTTGCGAGTACTAATAGGTACTCGCATATTGCGCATGCAATTTCAAGGGTGCAGGGGTGTCTAAAGAACACCCTGTTACACCCCTGAAATTGCTCTGTGTTTTATTTATTTATTTATTTATTTTATAGTTTTGTAGAGCGCGTAGTCACCCAATGGGTATCCCAGCGCTGAACCTTGTTACTCACTAAGGGGTGTAGTCAGGGGAATACCAGATTAGGGAAAGAGTAAGGTTTTGAGTGCTTTTCTGAACCGAAGGAGGTTGGGTTCTGTTCTGAGACTCAGAGGGAGAGCATTCCACTTCTTGCCAGTGTTAACCGAGAAGCGGCGACCACCTATCCGGGCCTTTTTCACCTTAGGGATCGTGATGAGGTTTCCATGCTCCGAGCGAAGCGCTCTTGTGGGTCTGTAGGGACTGATCCAGTTGTTAAGTATGGGCGGGCCGGTATTGTGGAGAACCTTGTGGGCAAGACAGAGGGCCTTGAAAGCGACCCTTTCCCTAATAGGGAGCCAGTGCAACTTCCTAAGTGCGGGCTTGGCAGATGATCTGGCCGGGGTGTTAGTTAGGAGTCGGGCTGCGGCGTTTTGGGCTTTTTGCAGGGTATGAAGGGTGGATTCAGGGGCGCCCAGGTAGATGGCATTGCTGTAGTCCAGCCTGGATAAAATTAGGCCCTGGATCAGCATAAGACGCGACTGGAAAGGTAGTAGTGGAATTACCTTCCTGCAAGACTTAAGTAGACCGTAGCATATGCCGGCTGTCTTTCTTGCCTGGGTCCCAAAGGTAAGGTCCGTCTCAAGCCACACTCCGAGACTTTTTACCTCCTTCTTGGGGGTGGGGAGTTCCCCCATGCAGGCGGGCCAGATGTTAGAGGGAAGGCTCATAGTTTTTTGTCCTAGGAGCAGGATCTCCGTTTTGGAGCCGTTTAGCTTCAAAGCGGAGTCGCTCATCCACTTATGTACGCTGGAGAGGCAGTCGTGGAGGTTGGAGGGCTCAAACTTGGGGTGGGAGAGTGTCACCACCAGTTGTGTATCGTCAGCATAGCTGACGATAGTGACTCCCAAGGGTGAGACAAGTTCCTCCAGTGGGGCCATGTAAACGTTAAACAACGTAGGGCTCAGGGAAGAGCCCTGAGGCACGCCACACTGGAGGGGGATGGAGGGGGAGCGGCTTTCGCCTTCCCATACTTGGTAGGAGCGTCGGGAGAGAAAAGACGATAGCCACTTCAGTGCTCTGCCCTTGACCCCGATATTCTCGAGACGGTGGGTTAGGACCTGGTGACTAACCGTGTCAAAGGCCGCACTTAGGTCTAGGAGGACCACTGCCACTGATCCTCCTGTGTCGATGATTTCCCTAGTTCTTTCTACGGCTACGAGGAGGGCAGTGTCCGTGCCCTGACCTGGTCTGAAGCCTGTCTGTGAGTCGTTGAGGAGATGGTTTGACTCAAGATAGTGGGACAGCTTTTTGTTCGCGAGTTTCTCGGCGACTTTACCTATCCACGGGAGGAGTGAGATAGGTCTGTAGTTGGACAGGTCTGTGGGGTCGAGCGACGGTTTCTTAAGGAGCGCTTTGACGACAGCTTCCTTCCAGTTGGAAGGGACCTCTCCCTGTTCCAACGAGATGTTAATCAGGGCTGTCAGTTGGGGAACTATGGTCTGCGTGATGTTTTTGGCGAAGCGTATGGGGACAGGGTCGCTAGGGGCTCCGCTCTTGGTTGAAGTGAGTATGACCCTTACTTCCTGTTCTGTAACTGGGCCAAGTGACTCCAAAAAGGGTTTGTTGGCTGGGGGCAACGGCTCCTTGACTCTCTCTGAGGGGTCAGAGTTGGCGGGCGGGAGGGAGGTGAGAATTTTATTAATTTTATCGTGGAAGAAATTGGCCAGCTTAGCACATTTTTCCTCAGCGGCTTTGGGGTCCATGGGTTTCTGAGGGGGGTCCGGGACATGAAGGAGTTCTTTGAGAATAGAAAAGGTCTCCTTGGATGAACTAGAGGAGTCTTTTATTCTTTCCTCATAGTAAGTCCTTTTGGCGTCTTGTAGGGTTCGTTTGTATGCTTTCATGGAGTAGTGGTATGCACTTTTCTCTTCTGTTGATTTGGTTTTTCTCCATGTGCGTTCTGCCTTTTTGCATTGTTTTTTCAGAGCGGTAAGGGCGGGTGTGTACCAGGGAGCGGGGCTAAGTCTTTTGACGTGTTTGAGCGTGCTGGTCAATGGAATGGAGCTATCTAGGGGTCGGACTAGCCAGTCCATGAATTCTCTGTCCGCGGTGTTTGGGTCCGTGGACAAGGGGGCGATGGTATCGCGTAATTTAGTTTCCCATTCCTCAGGTAGTAACTTGTGCCAACGTCTGGCTAGTATCCTTGTTTTATGTTTGAGCGCTGGTGTCATTTCGAGTGACCAGTGCATGAGGATCAGCATATGGTCTGTCCAAGGTAGGGGAGTGGGGTCTTGGGCGTACAGGTTCCCGATGTTGGAGAATATGGGGTCCAGGAGTTGACCTTTCTCATGAGTGGCTTTGGGGTTTTGCAGATGGAGGTCAGCTGTAGCGAGGTCAGCGAGCAGGTTTGCTGCGGCATTGTCACTGTGCACACATGTTGCGCACACACATGCCCCAAGGGCTTGTGTGTGTGTAACCTACTACTTTGAAAAATGCACTTTAGTGCATTTTTCAAAGTTTTTGTAAATTACCATCAAGTTCAAATGGATGGTAATTTGCGTCCCTTATTAGCGAAATCGCTATTTGCGATTTCATCATGCATTGCATTTATGGAATCTCAATTTGCGATTCCTTAAATGCAATCGCAATTTAAGAAACCGCAATAAATTGCGATTAGTTAAATTGCGAGAGCACACAGTGTGATGCATCGCAGAAGCCCCTTTGACGGGCTTGCAAAAAAGGTTGAGGCGTGTGCCTGCTAGAGCCCACAACATCACACGGTCAAGTTTGTGCTATATAAATCTGCACACAAAAAAACACTTCCCAAAAAGAAAGCGACTTGCGCTGTCTCACTCCATATCTAAAAGACCACGTAAAACCAGCTGACGGGTGACTTTATGTGGCCTTGTAGATCATGTGTGCCCTGTGAGCCGGAACATCACAAAAAGTGGGGTTCTGGTGGCTTGATAATGAGCTCCTCAATAAGAAACTTCGAGTTTACAAGAAAGGGATTGCTGAGCAACAGACCGTTATTTTGTTGCTTTGTAGAATATGTACACTAGAGGGAGACAATCTACCATTAAAACAGACTTCAAATTATCAATCTAATTCTAAACGATGTACGAAAATACAGGAATTAAACTCAACATGCAGATAAGTGTACCGTAGGTGTTACAGATGGAAGCTCGGCTATATGCACCATTCTTCATGTAAGGTTCGCGCTCATCTGCCCTCTCCCACCCCTAGCTTCCTACTCGGGCAACCACAGGCGCACACACACCGGAAGTATCCTCATGAATGCATCAAGTGGCGCGTGTTCGTGGGGGCACAGTAGCTTCCATTAATTAAATCGCAACTCGCTGTACATCACGCTGAGACTTTAAAACGTTGGGGGACACTGGTGCGAGGTCAAACATAGGATAAGGGATCTCAACTAGGAGCCGATTATCCCAGGTTCTTCAGAAAGGGAGTCGCAAAAAGTTACGACATGCCTGAAAGAAACGAATGTATGACGTTACAACGAATTCCGTTGCAACGCATGCCTTTACCACGCATGCGTTACAACGGAATTCGTTTTCCACGCATAACCTTTACCTCGAATATTCCTTTACCACGCATACATTTACAACGTTTTTCGTTGTAAATGTATGCATGTTAAGGGCATACTCTTGATAAAGGTTATAACTCTCCCCTTAAATGCCCCCTGCCTCCACTCCTTATATTTACCCCTGCCCTTAACCCTTAATATATATATATTTATTTTACTAAAACGCCCCTTACCTTTTAACTCGCCTTCTCTCCTTCTTCTTTGGTTACGTCGGTCGTACGTCGTTGAGAGGAAGCGGAAGTTACTTTCCGTTTCCTCTCTAACGACGTTGATTGCTTCAGCTTCGTCTTCAGCTTCGGCTCTTCAGGTTAGTTTTGTTTTTTTGGGGGGGAGACCCCCCCAGCCCCCCTTTTTATCCCAACGCCTTATTTATTTTTTATGGGGGAGACCCCCCAAACCCCCCCTTTTTTTTCTTTTCATTTACCACATATGCCTTTACTACGTATTTCGTAGTAAAGGTATGCGTGGTAAAGCCTCTCGTTGTAACCACGCATGCGTTGTAAAGCATGCGTGGTAAAGGATTTTGTGGAAACGGCTTCGTTGTAGAGGCCGTTTCCCGAAAGAAACCAGAGACCTCCGGCCTCACTCATAGAGTGAGACCCTAGTTTACAAGTCGGGTTGAGTTCTCACTCGCAGTAGAAACAAAATATTACACCTGCTGATAGGTGTCGTGGGGCACAGAAGGAGCCCCGCTTGGGCCTTATGCTTATTATTAATCCAGCGCTGCAGTAACGGCACACAGACACAGTGGTGGACAGTGTCAGCCGGAAGTCATGAGCGACTCCGGCCCCCTTTATTTAAGCTCTCTGGCCACACCTGGCCAGAGAGTGATACAAAGTATGTGGGTGCTTCCGGGGTCTCGTCCGTGCTGGTGCTTGCGGACATAAACTAGACTGCTACATCCCATCTCAAGTTAGTTCTTTAAACAGAGAGTTCTAGTCACAACTAGCATGCGAAATCAGCAAGTCTTCGATTGGGTCTAGGATTCGGTCTAAGGTTGTATCGGTGTTGACGACCATCTTGTTCTCTTTCAGGACTGACTGGTCCTGTGTTGCCAGCCGGGGTTCTTGGACTCAGGCCTGTGGAAGATGGTGATACTGGAGGATCCTGAGTTGCGTCATCACTAGAGTTGGGTTCCATCGTTTCAGTCACAGGTTCTCCACTCCTTGATTGCTCTGATTCCTGCACCACAGCATTCGTAGCAGGGACTCTTTTGAACCATGAAATATTTCGTGTGATTACTTCGCCGCCTCACTCAATGGTAATGGCTGTCCCTCGGGTTGACTTCACAGTCCATAGTCCTGGTTCATAGGGAGTTCGGAACTTCCCTTCGCTCCAACCGTTTCGTATTAGGACAGAGCATCCCGGCGTTAGCACTCGGGCTCATGCCCTCCGTCGGTGACTCGCTGTCTCATTGGTCAGCTGCCTCCTTGCCTGGGTGTTTGATGGGTCATATGGCGCTTGCCTCCAGTTCTCGGCCATGGGAAGTGTGTCACGCCGGGCCCCTGTCAGCATCAATGACCATGGAGACCTTTGCGTTGTGCAGTGAGGTGTGCTGCAGTATTCCCTCAAGAATTGTTGCAGAGCAACCTCCGGGTCTGTTTGCTCAGTTACTGCTATCCGCAGTACCTTGTTCGCTGTCCGCATGAAACGTTCTGCTTCACCATTGGTATGTGGCCACTGGGGAGTGATGCGGTGATGCTTGACCCCTAGCCGTGTCAGAAAATCCTTGAACTCACTGCCCTGGAGCGGTGGACCATTGTCTGTTTTGAGGACGTGTGGTAAGCCGAACAGTGCAAACGACTTTTGCAGGACAGGCTGTAGATGGGTGAATGCTGTGGATGGTAGGACCTCTACCATGGGATATTTGGTGTAACTGTCAATCAGGACAGCTGTCACTCTCCCGTCCGGGAAACTCCCGAAGTCAAGGCTCACCCATGATCAGGGTGACGGAGCAGGGTCTTCAGTTATATCTGGAGCTTGGGCTTCTGGGCTGCCAGTGAGCTGACAGGCTCTGCAGTTGCGCACAACGGTACCCACGTTTTCTTCTAGGCTAGGGAACCATACCTTCTCTCTCATTCTTGACTTCATTCTACTGGTGCCTTGATGACCTTCATGTGCGAGAATGGTTGCTCGCTCCTGGAGGCTTTGTGGAATGACAATGCGTGACCCTCTCAGTATGATGTTATTCTCTGCAGCACTGAGCTAGTCTCCGCCCTTCCAGAATTTCCCCAGTCGGGTCCTGTCGGGTTCGCCCCATCCATTGACGTCTCTGAGAAATCCTTCCCAGGATCCTTTCCGTAGAGCGTCAGCCACTCGCTTAAGAATCACATCTGCGTCCATGTGGGCCTTGATTTCTTCTATGGAGAGGGCTCGTGGGCATGACCACTGGGAGACCATGTCGACAAAGTCCTCAGTCTTCATCTCTTGATCAGAGTCAATCTCTGCAGGATGTGCGGGATGGCGTGATAAGAAGTCGGCGGGGTTCTTCGCACCTGGTCTATACACCAGTTCCATCTGATAATGTTGGAGTTGGATCACCCACCGCTCGATCCTGGGAGGCCTTGAATAGCGGGAGTAGGGGCTGGTGATCTGTTACTACTTTGAATAGCTGTCCACTGACATACAGATGGAAATGGTTACATGCCCACGTGATGGCTAGAGCCTCTCGTTGTATCTGTGAGTAGTGAGTTTCAGTTGCGGTTAGTGCTTTGCTTGCAAAGGCTAGCAGAACCCATGTTCCAGGCTCCGTTTCTTGCGTGAGCCGGGCCCATAAGCCTACCGGGCTGGTGTCTACTATCAGTTCTGTTGGTCGGGTTGTGTTGAAGTAGGCCATGGTCGTGCTCTCCAGTAAGGCTGACTTTACTTGACTAAATGCTCTCTCTTCCTCTTGGGTCCACCGCCAGGTGGTCTCTCTTTTGGTCAGGCTTCGCAGTGGCTCTGCGGTGGTGGCAAGGTTAGGAATAAACCTTCCGCAGTATGTTGCCATACCCAGGAAACTCCTCACCTCTGACACATTGGTCGGCGCGGGGGCGAGTTGGATCGCTTGGGATTTTCTGGGGTCTACCTTGACTCCATCCTGACTGAACACATAGCCAAAGAAATCAATGGTCTTTCAGAAAAACTGGCATTTCTCCTTGTGAGTAGTCACCCCATGTTCTGCCAGGCGCTGGAGGGTCGCTCTGAGGCGGCGGTGATGATCTTCGATAGTTGTTGAGTGAATGAGGATGTCATCACTGACATTGATGACACCTTGAAGCCCCGACAGAACCTCTCTTACCGCGTTCTGGAATATTTCGGCTGCGGAGGATATACCAAAGTTCAACCGCTTGTATTGCCGAAGCCCTAGGTGTGTCGAAAACGTCGTGATGTACCTGCTTTCCTCTGCAATTTTCAGCTGGTGGTAACCAGCGTTTGAGTCTAATTTTGAAAACCACTGAGAGCCATTAAGGTCAGCTATGATGTCGTCAACTGTCGGTGTTGGATGTCTCTCCCTCTTTATTGCTTGGTTGGGCATCTTCATGTCAATGCAGATCCGGATCTTCCCTGGTTGCTTAGGTTTTTCGGAGATGACCATGGGGGACACCCAGGGAGTCGGCCCGGTCACTTTCTCTATCACCCCTTGTTGTTCTAGTTTCAGGAGTTCTTGCTCCACTAGCGGTCTTAGGTGAAAAGGTATACGTCGATGTCGGGGAGCAATGGGCTGTACCGCCATGTCTATATGCAGATTCACTGGTGGCCTTTCATGCTTCCTAGTCCTTTAAACAACTGGGGGAACAGCTCTAAGATGTCTTCTGTTTGGAGTAGCTTTACTGCATTTGCGAACGTGACTAGGCTCAGGTCTTCCGCCGTGTGACTCCCAACTAGTATGTCTGCCTCTCTATCGACCACATGGAATGTAGTCGTGACTTCTTGGTCTTCTGACTTGACCTGGGCGGACATTTTGCCTTTCAAGGGAAGCGGTTTTTGGCTTCCATACGCGAGAATCCCAACTTTTGATGGGGTGAGTGTTCGTCTTGGATTTAACTTCTTGTAGTGTTGACACCCCATGTCATTCACTATTGCTCCGGTATCGATGAGAGCTGTTACTGGCGAGCCTGCAATCTCGATGGCCCATTTAGGTTGTGGTCGAGGTCTTTGCTAAGGTCGCTTGCGAAGGATATAAGGTAGCACTCTTCTTCCTCGTCTGTGGATGAGTCCTCCAGACGTTGGTTGCGGTGTGCTACGGCTCCTGCTGATCTTGAAGTGGCGGGATCTTCTAGCTTGAGGTGTCTCACTGCTCTTGTTGGTAGTTTCCGTCCTGAGTTCCCTTTGTTCCGCATGCCCCCTCTGCATAAGCTCGCAAAATGATTGGGAGTGCCACACCTTCTGCAGGTTTTGCCTCTTGCTGGGCAATCTTCTTGGGGGTGCTCCTCCTTCCCACAGTATCCGCATTGCGTTCGCTGCGTGTTTCTAGTGGGCCATCTCCCTCGCCCACCACGGGTGGACGTGCGAATGGCATCCGCACGCTCCGTCTTGACTGTGGCTGTCTGTTCCGCTGGTTGGTTGAGTGCAGCTTCCATCGCCGTTGCTCTGATGTCTGACAGCTCATGCGAACGGGCTAGGATCAGTATGTCTTCCAATGAGATGCGAGGCTGTCGAAGGATGAGGGTCCGCAAGATCTTATTGCGGCACCCTTGGACGGCTTGCGCTCTCACCTCTTTGGCCTGATTGTCTTCGGTACACGTGCTGGTCAGCTCTCTGAGGCGTGCATGAAACGTGTCCATAGATTCTCCCTCTCTTTGACAGGCTTGTCTGAGCTTGAAACGTTCATAATCAGGATTGAGCTGAGGGTCAATATGGGCGTTCAGGGCCCTAACTGCGGCGTCGTAGTCCGTTGGCGCTCCAGTGTCCGGCAGATGGGCGAACAGCTTGTATATTTAGTCTCACGCAAAGTGTAGTAGCAACGACCTCCTAACAGCCCCGTCTGTTTCCCTTATTGCTATGAAGTAGTTGTTGACGCGGCCAATCCATACCTTCCATCTAGGTGACGCGGTGGCTGGGTCGATAAGTTCACTAAAAGGCAGGAGCGCACTGACCTGGGAGTGCACAGGATGTGTGGGCGTGGCTGGGGCTACGACTTGTTGGACCACGGTCACGGCCTGATCTACCATCGTGGGTTTCTACGCCGTGGCTCTTGGTTTTACCAGTGTTTGTTTTGTCTAGCCGTGTTTGCCTGGCTTTGGCTTAGTAGCTTTCCAGCTCTGGCCTATTTCCTCTTATTTTCTTTTTGGCATGGAGATTTGGACTTGCCAATGCTTGTTGTCTCTTTTGCTTGTCTCAGCAATTATTGGTGGGGGTGCTGGTGCTGCGCTTCTGTTTTCAGGCCTTGGGAGGCCTCGTGGCGTTAGTGCGTCTCTGCGCTCTTGTTTTCCAGCTCCTGGGTAGGCCTGGTGGTGGGAGGGCTCTTCTGCGCATGCGCGCGTACTGGAGATCAGCGCGGGCTCAACCGGGTTGTGCTTGGGAGCTCTAGCACGATGCGTGCAGACGGCGGCAGTCTGGGGCACAGCGAACGCTGGGATCGACAGCTCGCAGCTTACCCGCTAGTAAGTTCTTGACATCTTTGGCTCTTCCTGCCCGTTTTCTTCCTCCAGCAGTGTTCCTGCGAGCCACGTTGACTCACTGGCCGCACCTCGTGTTCTCGGATCCTTCACCTCCTGCGGAGCTGACCGGGGAGCGCACGCTTCTTCTGTGGGACACATCTCATCCCACCCTCGTTGCCAGTGTCGTGGGGCACAGCAGGAGCCCCTCTTGGGCCTTATGCTTATTATTAATGGAGCGCTGCAGTAACGGCACACAGACACAATGGTGGACTGTGTCAGCCGGAAGTCACGAGCGACTCCCGCCCCCTTTATTTAAGCTCGCTGGCAACGCCTTGCCTGAGACTGATACAAAGTATGTGGGTGCTTCTGGGGGCTCGTCCGTGCTGGCAGGGTTGGATTGGATTGGGATTGAAAATCGGCCCGGGCACGCAAAAATAAAATCGGCCCACATTTGCATAAACACTCCTCAAATGACTGCTTCAGCGTAATGTTATAAAAAATGAGCGGGGGCGTATTGGAGGGAGGAGGGGGTAAAAAAATGTACACGTTAGTTTACACTGCTGAAATACACCTGGAAACAAGTGAGGCCACTTCTACTCAGGCCCCGTGCCCCCGCTCAGTATGTGCATACATTAATGGGCCGGCCAGCGAGACAAAGGGAGTGACACCTCTTGCTAAACGGAGGTAATGAGCGCCCATCTGCCTATAGAAGGGCCACTCAGACTCCCACTGGGCCGCTGGCTGTTCGAACAATAGAGACAGCCCCAAATTGCCCACCAGACTGCTCAAAAAAGCAGCCCACAGCAGCACTCCGACACCGGCCCCTCGGGCATTGCCCGAATGCCTGTGTTACCAATCCGACGCTGCGTGCTGGTACTTGCGGACATAAACTAGACCGCTACATCAGGGTTGCTACCTTTCTTAGAAAAAAATACCTGCCATTTGTTTACATTTTGCTTCTCTGGAACAGAGTGCTGGCAAGAGAATAAGAATGTATGTAAATTTGTCAGGAAGTATCCTTTAGTAATATGGAAAACATCCCTCTGTTTGCTCTATAATTTATTTTGAAACAACTAAGGCTGCTTAAAAATACTTTTTAACTAATGTCTTTATGAATTTGCAGTTTTAGGTTTGTTTCAGAACGGGAAAATACCGATTTCTCTGCTTCTCCAAATATTTTTACCTGCCTGGACTAAAAAATAAAGGCAAGGAGGGGTTAAAAAAAACGGCCGGGTGGCAACCATCTCTTGGGAAGTGCTTGGACTTAATCTCTAAAAAAACCTCTTTTAGTGCTCTGCTTTGTGTAGGTGAGCTCCTGGGAGCTCAGAAGCTTCAGGAAGCAGCGCCTCTGCTGGGCTAGTCCTACAGACCCTTCATGTATTTATTTTTGCAATTTACGTAGCGCGGACATGGCCCGAAGACATCAGATCGCTTTACAGCAAGGGTACAGCAAGTTACGGTTACAATACACAAAAGGTGCGTTGGTCAATTCGGAGTGCAACTCCACAACTTTTGTCAGCTATTCATCTATCTTAGTTATGCCATGGTGTCTATGAATTTTATATTCATTTTGATTGTTTTTATCATTTAACTATTATCAGTACCTGTGTTGTCATTGATGTCAATGTTTGTAACAAATATGCGAATTAGTTCTAACTCGCAGTTGGGCCGCAGACTGTTGGGCTCTCTGAGGATTAAAGAAATGGGTCTCAGGGAGAGGCTCTAGACTGCACTGACTACTCAGCTCATAATGTAATGTTGTTTATTTGGTGCCCTGTACAAAGTTCGGCAGGTTGGGGGGAGGTACAGGGAGTGTGTCTGTACCATGTACGTTAGAGCAAATGTAAAAAATGTAAATTGATACTTGTATAGCGCACTACTCACCCGCAAGGGTCTCAAGGCGCTTGTACAAATACCACTGTGGAACCCATCCTGGCTTTCCCTGTGAGGTGTCCACTCCTGGGCACCCCCAAGGTGGAGGCCAGGCATCCTTAGCGTTGTGGGGGCCGTTGTGGAGATTAAGCAAGCTATTGCCCAGAGTTGCAGAGTGGGACTCCATGATTGGAATAGGCACAGAGGCGAGAATTATCAGGTCCGTGGAATTTTTGAGCCCAAGACCCGCCTAGGCAGGGAATTGAACCCTGGTCCCGGGCTAGAATTCTGCATCACGGACTGCCGCTCTAACCATTGAGCCACACTTCTCCACTGAGCCACACTTCTCCACAGAGCGCTTGCTTAGCACTTGTTTACAGGGCAACATATACTTCTAGATAGGAAGTATGAAGAGGGGTGTTTGGAGGTTACTTGTTACTTTCAGTTAGGTTATATTCAGCAGGGTGGGCCTCCATGGCCCATCCATCCACCTGGCGGAGGTGGGGGAGGGGGATTTGCTGGTTACATAGCTATGCATAATGTTCATGGGGGCCACAGAGTTGCGTCTTGGAAAGTTAATTGTCTCCTAAACAAAATTAAGTGGGGGAATGATGTAGTTTATTAAGCTTCATGCCTCTGTGGTTCTGTTACTGCAGGACACTTATTTGATGTGTACCAGGTGTGTGTTCTAGCTGCCATGGCTACACAACTGTATAATGTGGGATTTGGCAGGGGATCCAAGGGCACTGCTGCCCTAATTCATAGACCTTTTCCCGAGGTGATCATGGGGGTCTATCAGATAATTTGGTTAGATATGCTGTAATTGAGGGTATGCTGGAGGGTTTTATGAATGGTAGGGAGTGTTTGTGCACCCCGACCCCGGTAAACAACACCCTTAGGAAGATTTCTAAGCTCCTGCTGATGCTCCCTGGGACCTATGATTTTGGGGTGAGATTTTAACGGACTCTTGAAACTAAACTTAGATGTAGTTAGGCCTAATCCGGGCCATAGGTCTCTATATTTCAGCAGATGAATCAGCTCCGTGGGGCTGGCTGATATATAGCGCCCGACAAGCAATTAACATACTACTCTGCACCACACAGGTGCTGCTCTAGATTAGACTATTTGTTAATACCAGAGTCAAACTTGGCAGAGCTTTCTGGGTCGCGGAGCTTACCCGGGGGGGAGGGAGGGCTTATCCGGTTTATGCACCAGTCGAGATGTGGTTTGCGATTACGCACCGGGTCCAATGGGGTGTATGGCGACTCAATGCTTGGTGGCTAAGGGACAAGACCTTTGATGACCACATACATGATTTTATCAAGGATTACTGTAATAGCATTGTCCCTCCTGTGTCCTCTCAATTTACTCAAAAGGGAGGGGCTTGGCGGGTTAGGCACATTGGCTCAGTGGTGGAAGAGGTGTTGCGCAGTGGCCATGGTGGCTGACTTCGGAGCACGGGCTCACGGTTCGATCCCCAGCACCGGAGGCAGGTTAGCCCAGCACCATGTAAGACTGAGCAACAGTTTGCTTAATGTTCCCGACGGCCCCCAGCATCTTGAGACCCTTTTGGGTGATTAGTTCACGCTTTACAAATACCGGGTTCATGTTCATGTTCAGTGGCACTCCACAATGGATCCCCATCTATATCATTGGGATGGCCAAGGACAAGGTCCCCCCAAACAGGGGAAATTGAACAAATTTACAAAACCCATATCTCAGTCTCCAGATGACACGACAGCAGTGGGCCAAATTACTGCACACATTGAAGTGGTCAGAGAGGTGGGGCATCCTGGAACAAAATCCATACTACAGGCAATTTGGCCTTCCTGTGAGGCTCTAGAAATTAAAATTGGGGAGGTTAGTGTTGATGTTGCACTGCTCTGACATGGCCTACACAAAACCACAGGCCATGTGATAGAGGCAGAGACCTGCATTGTGGTCCTGGTGGACATGATTAAGGAGCTTGCCCAGACCGTTCAGAAGCTGAGAAGCTCAGAAGGCTACATGACGACCCAAATAGAAGACACCAAGAACCTATGCCTTCTTAGATTTCTAGAGGGTGTGGAAGGCTCCCACTTGGAACAGTTCCTCAAGACTTGGTTTCGTTCCTTCCTGCATAGCAGCTCTCAACCTTCTTCCTCTAGAAGGAGCGCACCATGCTCTGGCAATGTGGTCCCCGCCGGGTGCAGCCCTTGGACCAATACTTGCCTGCTTTACGAACTTCAGAGACAGAGATCTTGTCCTTAGAACCCTTTGAAACGGCCTTAACACTGTGCCATGGGTAGGGCATTCTTGTATGTGAGAGCTAGCGAGAGGGATGGCGAGTGCAAGGTCATTGAGTACGAGTTTCGGCTCCTAGTAGCTGAGTGCTGCTGGGGAAGGCTGGGTCGAGGGAAGAGCACAGAGGACTTTGGCAGGAGTGGGATTTTTGGTTATAAAGAGAGACATCGCCAGATTTTGATGCCAGTGAACCCACCTTTAATGGTCTAATTGAAGGTTGGTACAGCGGTATGGACTACTGCATAGCCACTGAGATATTGGGGTGAAAATGGAGGCGATGCGCTGAAAAGCAGCAGAAGGTGTGGGGTCCATGGATGTCTATGCAACATACGTAGCCAGTGGTTTGATGGTCTAATCATTCCTCGGGTATAAGCATATAACAGTATTTCTGCACGTGAACGCCTTCATGTTGTATTGTAGAATTCAGATTTTTCCTCCCTAGCGCTTGTTGGCGCCCCAAAGTGCTTTTCAAATGGTCAGGTGATGTGATATTTATTAATGTTGAGTGTTGGTGTGTGTATGAGACCTGGAAAGTAAGCTCTAGACTTAGCACTATAGTATGCGGGAGGTGCTGCAGCCAGTACTGGCGGGAGCATCATAATAGCAGTGGTGGGACCGCCGCATGTCTGGTGGGCGGTCCCAAACACCGATACGATGGTAATCAGTCCCCTAGGGCTCTGATGAAGGACTTACCTGTAGTCCCTGGATGGAAGGATGGAGGATTGCTTTTGACCCCAGTGGATTGGTGACACTTCTGCTAGGAGCATAGGGCCCAGAAAGCAATACTGTTTGGGCCACGATGGTGTGATTCGTAGCATTTAGAGCTGTTCATGTTTGAGCTTTCCAATGTCTTTTGGAATCAACTGGACCATGAAAACAAAATAAACATCCCCCCACGATCCTGCTTGTGGATACCTGCTTGTGTAGAGCTGGCATTTCTTGTTTGCCTCACAAACAGGCCCAATCTTGCTTTCCCTATGCATCAAACACTTTTCTCACAAGGTTACTGTTGAGTTCACTTTCAAGGAACTACTGAGTTGTTTGACTTACAACATTCAGTTGGTCGTTGTCCACTACAGGAAGATGTTCTGTCTTTAGTGAGATGAAGTGTAGTATGGCCAAGTACCAGAAATGTTGAGCTTCCATTGACAGTATATTGATGTTGTGATTCGCTCTTTATTTATGTAAAATATCATTATTGTGTTGTCATGTGGAACAACTACAAATAACTTAGGGGTCGATTATGTCGGCGGTGAATCCGCATCCTCCGGGCCGGTGGAAGCCACCGCCGGCCCGGAGGATGCGGATTCACCGCAGCGGACATTGCAAACACCCACCGCGACATTAGGATGCCGGTAGGATCAGCGGCGGACGGCAAGTCCGCCCGTCGCTGATCCGCGGTGTATGCACGCAAATATGGTGCCGGTGTCTGCAAGACACCGGCAGCCATATTAGGTTACAGGCGGAAACATGCTTTTCCACGGCGGCTCTTCCGCCGTGGACAAGCATGTGGTCTTTTGTGTTTGGGGGCCCGTTGCGGGCCCCCAGGGTGTTGGGGGGTTGGGGGTGCACATGGGGGGTACCTATGGTACCCCCTGCTTTAGCATGCACAAGGTGGCAGGCACCACGCGGTGCCTGCCAAGTTGTGCATGCCAAAGTGAAACATGCATATTTTACATTGCGGCTGGTGCTGCTCAAAGCATCCTAATTGACCACTTAGTTAGGGTAGAAAAGATTGTAGCCTTTGCTAATGACTCTCGATTCTAGCATATTGATGTCAGAGTGTGCAAGTCTGATGCCCAGGACATATTGTTTGCAGTCAAGAGCAGAATGTGTGCGTTCTTATCCACCAGAGAATGAGTCTCACCACCCTGAAACATATAGTATTTGATTTCTAGTTTACAGTACAACAGTATAGTTGGAGGAAAGATTGCCTGCTGCTAAGAGACCAAATACATCCATATGTATAAAAAGATCCATATGGTACATTTTGTTCATTAATGCAAAGTCTTGGCTGTTATGGAGAGTGTTCTAACAAAATAAAGTGAGCTCTCAGCTGAGATTTCAATAATAGCAGCGGTGCCAATATAAATAGTACACCTTTGCGGCTATCTTTAATGCTCGTGAAATGTTCCTTTATTCTGTGCAAATACATGTAAACAAATTGAAGCAAAATTGGTGAATGTATTTTAAGAGCAAACAATGTACCCAAAATATATTTATAGACACTAAACCATAGTGAAATTTTAAGGACTACTTTTTTTATCTTTTTATTGATATTTACATATTACATAAAATAACAGACAAGTAAACTTGATGTTCTTTGGATGATCATCACGTCGGGCCTTTATGATGGGTTTGGCTCTGTTACACCATTTCTCTAAAACGTCATTTAATTAAATATGTCTGATGCATGGCAATATTTAAAACATTTTGATGGTGAATCAGTGTAAAAGCAATATGGGATGTGTTAAACCAGCGTGGGCCCCATTATTTGATGCCGGAATTGCACCCACACGTCTTTGACCTTGCATTGATTCAGAATTACGATTTTCAGGAATTCATAAGATTTACAGAAACCTATAACAACTGCAGGTTTCCAGGCATATTTTTAGAAAACGTTTGTGAATTATGTTTTTCACGAACAAATACGAATGGATATTTGCTTATTCCACAAATCAGTGGATAAAATGCAAAATGACTTATTAAACCTTATATGTGTTTTTTTCTCCAATGGAGCATATGTTTTCCAATTGAGAAACTCCTTTCTAACCATGGAAAAATGTGTACTCCTGTGCTTGTCCGGAGTATACTTCTGACCTTTCCAGCGTGGGAAGGGTTTAGAAAGAAGTTGGAGACACCCATAAACAGGTGAGTTTTTAATGGGCGTGAACAAACTTAAAGGGTATTGCAGCCTTGGAGCGACCTACTTTCAGCCCTTATCAGCAGATTTGCTGACAAAAATCTTCATGTGAGTAAATCCATTTTTTAGTGAAAAACCAAAGGGAAAACAGACAGAATATCGAGTTTTTTATTTCGACTTGCACTAATATCGAGTGCAGAATATCGGGATACAAAAATATTGACTGTCAGAATATCGTTGTAAAGAACATCTAGTCTAAGGTAAGTAATATCGGAGTTATTAATATCGTTAAAAAAAATATCGGTCATTAATATCGTTTGCAAAAATATAGTTATTAAAAATATTGTTTTTTTAGTTAGTGTTATGTATTTTAGTATGTATTTTAAATGTATGTATTATAATTTTTTGTCTTAGTATTGCATTTGTTTTTAAATATATGTATCGAATTTTTTGAAATTATTAATTTTATTTTAAGTAAATTTAGCATTTTAGTTCCGTAGTGGGTTGTGGGTTTATAGGGGAATAGGTTGGCAAGTAATCTAATTATAATTATCTAATTTTTGGTATTAATTAATATTTATGTATTTAATATTTTGTATTGTTAATTCTAGTAATTACTTCATTATTAATTATGTATAAATTGGTTGTTAATTAGTATTATTAATTGGTATTTATGTTAATTGTGTCATTTTTTTAGGAGTGGGTTGTGGGTTGGTAGAGGAGAATGTTGGGAAGTAATTTAATTATAATTAATTCTTTAATATTTTTTATTATTTAATACTTATGTATTTAATATATGTTTGTGTTAAATGTGGTAATTCAATTATTATTAATTCACTATTAATTGGATGTTAAATATTAATTGGTAATTATGTTAATTGTGTCATTTTTTAGGAGTCTGTTGTGGGTTGATAGGGGAGTAAGGTGTGAAGTAATTTAATTTTAATACATTTTTTAATATTTTATTATAACATTTAGTTAATTTTATTTTATATTGGTAGTTGTGTGAATGATTTCTTTATTTTTATTTTACTTGTTAATTGTTATTATTATTTAATTAATTGTTAATTATTATGTTAATTGTGTCATGTTTTTCAACATTGGTGGTGTCATTTATAGGGGATTATGGTGGGAGGTAAATATTTATAATTAATTAATTATTTGTTAATTAATGCTAATTAATTACAATTAAATATGCTAATTGTGGAATATTTATGATGTCTGAGTTGTGGGGTTTATAGTTGTAAATTTTGGGAAGAAATAAAAAAAAAGAATTATGATTTGATGTTAATTGTTATTAATTTACTAATGTAAAATAAGTAATGGAAATTGTGTAAAAAAATGTGTGTTTTGGTGTTTATTGGGGTAGAGGGTAGAAAGTAATTTAGTTTAAATAAATTAAACATTAGTTGATTAACATTTATTTATAAATTGATAAATATTTTTGGTGATTGTTTTTATTTTGTTTGGGGATTTAGGTTCAATACGTCCGCCCACCATCATAGCGGTGTATGGGACCGCCTGCCAGACATGCGGCGGTCCCACGACTGTGATTAGAATGCGCCTGCCATATTGGCAGGCTCATCCATATCTTTTAACATTGCGGGCAGTGCTGCTGGCTGCAGCACCGTACGCAGTGTTAAAATTGCTTTCACTGCATATCCCTGCACCATGTGGCAGGCACCACATGGTGCCTGCCACTTGCTGCATTGAAATGCAGTTGGGTACCATGGGTACCCCCCAGTGCAGCGACACTCTCCCAAACAAGGGGGGACCGCAACGGGCCCCCAAACCCAATCCCGACAGCCTCTCCATTGCAGCATCACCGCCATGGAAAGGCCTATATAAACCCACATCCTGATTTGGTGGACGGTGCCTGCTAGGCACCGCAACCATTTCAGGGGGCCTGAACCATCCGCCAGGCAATCGGTGTGATTTGCTTCCGCCGCGGTACCCACCGCCATCCTAATTTGGCAGTAGGTAATAGGCTTGGTGATTCCGGAAGGACCGCCACCGCCAGGCAGGCAGTGGCGGTACTTCCGCCAACATAATGGCCCCCTCAGTCACTTGTAAAGCACTTAGTAAGTACTCACAATGTTATGGCAAACAAAGAAACCTTGGCACAGTGAGATGAAATGCTCTGCTCAAGAATTACATAATGGGGTGAAGTGGAGAATGTCAGACAGTGGGTGATCTCCTTCTTCCTCAGGTGGCAACCTAGACTCTGGGCCGCAAGCAGAATACAATTTTATTTACAGTGACATTTTTATATCAAGTGAATGCTTTAAAGTAAATTTGCCAGAGCAATTCACACAATGCTTCATCAGAAACTAAAGTAAGAAAGGAAAGCATTGATATATCCTGAACTCTTCTACAATCAGACCTTCAGCATAATTAGAGTGTTGGTATAATGGGAGCCATACTGTGAACATAAAGCTAGCATAAATAGAGCTTCTGCATATACAGAGCCTGTCAACATTCAAAGATCTGAGATAAAAAGAGCTCAGAATCTGGTACAATCAGAAAGATGTATAATCAGAGTCTTGCTAGCATCTAAAACTTGACCTAATATGAGCCTGGCATATTAAGAGAGACTAGTATCATAGTTCTGATATAATAGGAATACTGCCATCATTTGTTATTGCACTGCATACCACTAAATGGTACAAGTATTTTTTTTTAACAGGACAAACTGAATTTCTCAAGCGGCTTGTACATTGAAGAAGTGGAGATTTTATAAACTTCTGCAACCCTCCAAGAGCAAGGTTGTTTTGTAGTGCAGTTCCGATATTCCCAATAGGCTCTGCGCATTGGAATAATATATCCTATAGATTTGACGTGGGCTTAAGTCAATAGGTCTCTATCGAATATACTAAACTTAATAGTGAGTGCCAGCTAGCTCAGAGGTCACTAGAAACGTTCTCGAATTCAGAAGAAGGGATTAGTTTCTGACAACCGCATAAACATACAACTTTGTTTCCCCAAGAATAAGAACATATCTCTCAGAGTCGTAAAAACAATAGCTAACTATTTTACTCAGTCAATCGTGCATGCTTCGTTTCTACAGAGTTTGCAGAGAAATAGTGAGACGGGCGTTTTCAATAAAAAGGTTTATGGGACAGTCTTCTTTCTCATGGAAGAGAGGTGAACTGCTACAATCTTTAGGCAGAAAGCAAAGTATAATGCGTACAGCGTAAACAGTAATATGAAATAATACTGTAAGAGCATTGTATGGTTTCTAAGCCATATAAAAATACATACATAAATAACTTAGACTAAAATACTCTACTGGTGCTTCTAAAATACGCCTACCCCAATGTACCTAACCTAGATCTAGTACGAGGGAAGAAGTAAGTATGGTCTTTTGCATAGGTTTAGTTTTGCCAAGAATCTACCAAAGGTTTCTCTAGGTTCTAATCAGCTCCATACCTTTTTTGAATGTAGGAGGTCTGGTATCTCTGTCTAGGGATTCGATTTCCCAACACCCCGCAAGGGGAGTCAGAAACGCTGAAGCTGGATTCTCGGCAGAGAAGGGCAGCTTCCTGATCAGTGTGTCAGCTGGAGAGTCGGCTTCCTTCGGCACTTGCTGTAGCGAGCTGCGTCGGGCAGGTAGGTCTTCGAACTGCTCCAAACCACTGTGCTTTACTATAGCAAGGAAAGGTATAGTTATACCTTGAAGGTGTTTAGGAATGCCATGTTTAATGTAAAGTCGGGCATATGAACATCATGAATGAACCGCTGGGGAATAGTTGTTCATTGTAAAGTAACTGAGTTTTTGGAGAAATCAATATTCAAGCAAGGGGAAGTCCCTAACGGTTTAAGCTGGTATTCCAAGAAATCGTTGTGACATTTGGTGAACGGATGGAATTAGCCATGCCTGTATTTGGGTAGCATGGGCTATGCCTAAATAAGGGCTTGATTTCTTATGCCTGTATAAGGGCAACGAGATTTGTACATGTATAAGGGCATGAATCAGGAAAATCCATTCGGAATCTAAAACGCCATACAACACCCACTCCACTTTCTTATGTACGACATTACTAAGTTCTAAACTTGTTAAACATATCTAAACATGATGTGTGAAACCCACCCAAAATACATAAAAATGCATTGGTACTGATTGTACACGAAAAAGCATTTGTGTTGTACGCATTACAAGCAATGTTTCATTCCAAGCATATAGGTGACATTTTCAAAATGCTATCTGAATGAATCACGAAAATACATATAGAAATGGCTCGTAAATACAGAATAAAAAGGTGCCGAAACCATTTCATGACATATTATATAAAACTGTTTGTATGAGGACAAGGTCAAATATTGTCTCTGGAAGATTTCAAAGAATTTTAGTTCTCTATGAATAGTTCTACTTTAAGCAGATTACTTTGTGCCAAAAACGAAAAATACAAATTTGGAAAAAACAAGAATCATAGAAAAAAAGAGTTCCAAAGTTAGAACTTTGTATTGAAAAAAAATGAAGGTCGAATTCAGAGTCTCTCATAACACTGTGTGCCAAATCAAAAGTCAGTGTTATTGTTTGGGGAAAACATCAAATCTTCTAAGTCTGTAAAGAATTTTCTACCATTGTAGGTGAAAGTTGGATTACCTTGAAAGAAGATCAACCGCACATAGATGTGAAGCATCGCTGTCAGCAGTGGTCGCATTAGCAATGTTCAAATTGAATAGTACCTCTGTGCCTGTTTTCTCTCGTACCTCAGCAGTAGTATTTTGCGTCTGTGAGATCTCCATGAATGCCGTCATCAGAATTGGTAGCCGCTGGGGACAACACTGCGCATTGGCCTTTACCGGGTCCAGCAAAGTATCAACATCCATTGGCATGACTGATGGGAGTGTGAGACAGGTGTCTAACACGCATTCTTCTCCGCATAGCAGGCATCATAGAACAGGTAAGATGCAATCTTACCAAATTGGTTTGAATGATAGAAACCATGTGGTATTCAATTCTCTTAGAAAAGGTAGTCCCAAAATTTGGACGATGCGCTGACGACACTTCATCGCCAGTAGAGTGGTCTCCATGGTGAACTGGGTGTCGCTTGTGGATTGGCTTGCAATATCCAAGCAGTAGGAGCCAAAATAGTATCCCTGCAGCGAGTCCCAAAATGAGAGGCAATCCTCCAAACACAGAGTGCAGGACTAGGACTGCTTCAAACGGTGCTAACAGTCCTGAAAAAAACGTCTTAAATACATGTACAATACCACTCGTATCAGACATGTTTAAGATACGACTTAACGTTTCTGAGAAATGTACAGGGCAATTTGTAGTTAAGAGGGCATGTATGTTTGCAGAAGTCCTTGAAACTTGCAGATCATACGTTTCTTTGGCTGAGGTCAGTGGCACAGTTTTCTGTAAAAGAATGGCTTTCATTCTGCTTAAAGTATCAATTCGTATGGAAGAGATGTTCAGTGAAGGCCATAAAGGCGACTCCCGGTCTGTCTTGGTTTTTGGAAACAATACTTGCATACAGCAAGTGACCCTGGCTGACACAGTTACGAGATAGGGTAAACCTGGCAACATGCCACAGCAGCTGTGATCGTTCAACATAATGTAACTTCCATCAGAAAGTTGTCCAAAAATTGGATCAATCACCGCAGCTGGTGAACCTTGCAGGTGGCAGGATAAGTTGTTAGTGGAACCATCGCAGGCCCCTAGTAAATTAATACCCTGACAAAGGAGAGAACTGCTTAGTGCGTTTTCACAATTTTTACCACTAAGAAAAACTTCTCTTCCCCCACTCCAACATCTGTGTGTGGATGGTAATTCCGAGGATGTCTTGATGTATTCTTTACCCAACCTTTCATATGTGCTTGCTGGTATATGTTTTAGGCAATACTGAAAATGGAAAGTTGTAACAGGCAGAATGATTGTTCCTTGTATAATCCATTCAATGGCTGTTTTTTTCAGCGACTGTAAATGGCAATCTTTCCAGTTTGACAATGCTCAGCACCGTTTAGTCTGCTCCCCTCTGTGCCAATTTGATCTGTATATCAGTGAGATTAAATTCTGAAAACAGTGACGTAGAATTGATTAAACGCCAAGGCACATAGCCTGAACGAAGGTTTTGCAACGTCCAAACCTGATAGCATGATAGAACGTATTTGAGACTGACCATGTTGCAACATGACCAAGTCCTGTTCCATTATGTCTATGGCAGAGGATACAATGCTGACCAAAGAATATATCCTGGACGACAGAGTTGTTAACCCATTGTCAACCACAGAGAGAGTTTTCTCTAAATTAATAAGATCAATTTCTCGTATTCGTTCTGCAGTCTCTGCTTGCGTAATCTTCCATGCTTCATTATAAGCAGCATAGATATCGGCATATATAAAACGTTTCTGACGCGGTTTAGTAGGTCCTCTGCAAGAAGTCCCTTAGATCAGCGCCATTTTTAAGTAAAGATAAGTGTTGTTTTACATCCTTTAGTGTAGATCTATGTAGCCACTCAAGGCACAGTTTCCCTACACTGTATGTTGTTACTATTCCTGGATGCTGTCTCTGAACATATCTTGGGTCTGGCTTAGTGAATGTGAACCCTTGTGTCTTATTCAGGAATCTATCTTGACAGTTGTTTGTGTCTGTGGGCCAGATTAACCATTTTTCAATCTGGATCTGTTCTGTTGTGAAGCAAAATAGTATGTACGTCGACCTCCCCATCTGAAGTGTTGTCACTAACAGGTGTAGGTGTAGGTATAGACGGTTTGTTTAGGTCTTTTATCTTGGCTAACCCAAGACAAGATGTCTATTGGACAGTGTCATTCACAAACTTAATTTGCTCTGGGATGATGCAGGCTCTAAATAAGGCTTCTAATCCCTGCACTTGTCAGTCTTTTGTGCCCCAGACAGTTTTTGTCTCAATGTTGTCTTTCCAATAGTCGAAACCGAGAGAAGACAGCTGAGCATGAAAGGCCGCAGAATAAATTTGCTTGGTATTTGTCAACATACTCTTCATTCCTGTCTTATTAACAATTTTAAAGTAAAATGATTCTGGATTGAAAGTATTAAAACCTGAAAAGTATGGACATTTTCCCAAAAATGTTTTGGAGCTACCCTTTTGTGGCGTAGGACAATGTTCCCATTGGTTATACATGAATACATTTCTAGGGTTTGCAGATTTGTGCAAGAAATGATGACCATAGTGTTTATAACAATGCATTTCTTCATAATCTGATTAACCTTCTAAGTATTCATGAATTGTAAATACAGCAGACATTTCTAAGTCTGACATCATATTATTAACAGTCTCGACGTTCCAATCATCAGAAAAGGTACTAGATGAAACAAAGTCATTCAAGGAATTCTTGAACTGGTGTGGAATCTTCAACAGCTCCGCAGGGCCAAAAATGTCATAATCAGTTCTGTCCCAAGCTATACTCCCTGGTGTAGGAACGGCTCTGATGTTCACTGATGACAAGTTTCTTTGTTCACGATGAGATGATTTTTGTGTGGCTTGAATAGTAAGTTGATGTTCTTACTTGCTTTGTCCTTTTTAACATCTCTTCCATTTATCAGCATTCCCAAAGTTATTACCAGACTCAACCAAAGTAGAAGAAAAAGCACACCCAACACAATCCAAAGTTCAATCCATGGTGAAACCAGATAAGTCTTTTCCAGGTGATGAAAAAAGTCTGTTGCTTGTTCTTTAAAAGTTATTTTTTCTGGCGCCATTTCAGGCTCGCTGGGATCCTCAGGAAATGTATCAAAGTCAATGAAATAGCCAGAGGCAGTTCTGTCAATTGTAGGGATTGCATCAGGATTCGTTGAAATCGCTGGAACCTCGCGATCACTTGTTACATTTGTGTATTCAGATGACTCTTCATTGTAGACAGGACTTTCTTGACGAACTGTTATTTGGGTCTCAAGAGGTACAAGTTCCTTAGCTTTGTTGCTTAGTCCTTCATTTCACACTGTAGATTCATCAAAGGTGATGAGTCTCTCAATTTGAACCTCTTGGATAGTAGCCAGATTAGGGCGTCTGCTACATTGGCGGAGTCAACTTGGCCTACTGCTTATGATCGGCCACATGATGTGGTTTGACCAGGTCCATGGACACAAACCTGTTCTCGTTTTTACCAGCAAGGGGCAGCAGTTATACTGTTCTTGAACCGTGGATTGCTAGGACAGGTACTGGTTGTCTGTAGGAAGGCCCAAATTCCTTCTTTTCCGCGATCTTCTCTCTGACTAGATCCCCAAGCTTAGGAATACAGACAGGCCTTGCTGGGACGGTCGGTTTCTCTTCAGTGGTGGTTGGCTTCAGGAACACTTTACTTTGTTTCGTTCTTATTTCATTTAAGTCCTGTAAAACAGCCAAACGGTCTTTGATATCAAAGGGTTTTTGGTCTACCACTGAAGTCTGACAATCGAGGTCTGAAATTAACATTCGGATTCCAAAAAGGACTTCATATGGAGTGATACCCCCTAGAGAACTTCTTGGCAAATTGTTAAGACTACGTTGGACACTTATTAGATGTTTGACTCACCCGTCACCCGAGCCTAATACCCTAGCTGTTATAGATTGCTTTATGTCCCGTTTTTTTCTCTCCACTACCGAATTTCCCTCAGGATGGAATGGACTAGAGTACCGCAATGTAATGCCCAATTTGGCCATGGCCTCCATGTAAGCTTGAGAGCTAAACGCAGGACCCTGGTCAGAATGTAGCGTGCCGACTGCGTATGTGCCGATAAAGACTCGCAAATCTTTTATAACAGTTTGAGTGTCAGCCGACCGCTGAGGCCACATCCAAATGAATCTTGAGCACAAATCCACTGCGACCATGATATATTTATAGTTACCGTCCCTCTGTAAGGGACCGCAGTGGTCCAGGTAAACGCAAGCTAATGGTTTATTTGAAACTAACAGGGGCGTCTGCGCAGGACGTTTCACTGTAGAGACTTTCATCTTTTGGCAGATTTCACATTCCAAAACATAGTTTCTGGTCTGTTTCCTCATGTGATACTGTGGCAGAAACACCTGCATGTGCAGAGGCAAGCCCTTCATGTGCTGCTAAGATTAGTCCTAATCTATGTTCCATGTTTGGTATTACTCCATACCCCACTCCAGGGATTCGAGCAAACGGAACATTGTTCGCATCAGTTATGTATGAGTATTTGAGTGGAAAGCATTTGATAATGTTTTACCACTGTCTTTGCTTGAAGCATAGACAGCTTGCATTATTTCACTGTCTATTTTCATTTTTGAACGAGTGATTGCAGTTATGGAAGCCGTTTGTACAGCTGTCTTCGGGGCTTCATCAGCCAATGAATTCCCTGCAACGTGAACGCCCTCACGTTGATGAAACAGTGTATGTATCACATGAGCGTTTTGTAGTCCTTGTCGTAACTGAACTACTTGTTCCCAAAGCAATTTATGCTTGATTGTGCTACCTTTTGCATCTTTGTAACTGTTTGAATCCAGTTTTGCAAGTATTCATTGTAAGATTCAACACAATAATGCGAATCACACACTATGAGTGTGGGAAATTTGTGGTCCGTATTCTCAAGCGCCATCTTGAATGCTTGTAGTTCAACTCGCTGAGCTGTGCAATCTCCTAGAGATTTAGTTTTAGTGACCATTGGTCTGAATTTGCCATCGTGCCAGCAACCTTTAACGATCGCACACGCCGCACTATATGCTCGTTTACCCCCCGTAGCAGGTTTAGCTGGTCCATCAGTATAAATTATACATTCATACTTCTCTAGAGGGAGAATTTCAGTAGGCAGAGAACATTTTTGTTCGTATTGAAGAAATGCTTGTGTTTTCTAATAAGGGTCAAAAACGTATTCAACGTCTGTTGCAGCAAGAGAATGAACCCATTGTATCCATCTTGGATGTAAAGCTTTAGCATTTGGAATGCTCTCTTTTGTCACTGCCTCTAAGGCAGGGACAGAAGTAACAACCATAATGCGCTTACCCTGTGCGAGGGCTCTCTCTTTTGCTACTTCAGTTTGAACCGCTGTCAGAATTTTTTCTGTTGAAGTGAATTTCATTTCCGCGTGTGTGTACAAGTGTGATTTGTAAGCTATTGGTACTTTTTCACCTTCGTTAAAAGTTAAGTACGTGAATCCGCATTGTCCTGGAATGATTTGGATCACTAAGTTGCGTACCTTTACTCGTGTTTGCAAATGTTTTGTTGCTAACATGTCTGTTTGGAGTGAACACAAAATTTATGTGTGTTTTTGTGTCCAATTAACTGTTTTAAAATCAGGTTTGATTAATTCGTAGAGAGGTTTAACCCTTTCTGCGTAGGTTAGAATGTAAGTTCTTCCAAAATTTAGGAAACCTAGAATCGACTAAGTTTTTCAGCGTTTTTGGAGGTTGGAGCAGCACACATTTCTCTAGAAAGTTTGCTGCCAGGCTTTTGCCTTCACTTGATAATTCATATCCCAGTAAAAGGACGTCAAGGTGGGCAATTCTCAATTTCTTAAAATCTTATTCATACCCTTCAGAGGCACAGCCAAGTATGATGGTGATCACCCTATTCAAGTGCCTATCCAAGTCATCGTCTGTTAGATAGATGTCATCCACATATGATAATGCTTCATCATCATAAGTTTGTAGTAACTCTGTTACCCTCGCTGAAAATAACCCAGGACTATTCTTGAATTTCTGAGGGAGACGACAGAAGTGATGCTGTGTCCCCATAGTTGAGAAAGCGGTCAGATATCTACTTTCTGGTGCAATGTTTTGACAGAAGAAACTGTTAGAAATATCTAATGTGGTTTTACACTTTTTCCGCACAATGTTAGTCATTAGTGCTGCACTGTGTGCATTTTGTACTGCAAAAGATTTCCTACAAGAGTTTAAGTGTCTGTAATCCAATAGTAGACGATATGTATTGTCTGGTTTGGAGACAGGAAACAAAGGATTGTTCATTGACGAGGTGCATGTTTCAATCACCCCTTGGTACTCAAGTTGATCTAAGATCTCCCTGACCTGTTTTTTAGCTTCTTGTTTAACTGGATACTGCCTTTGTGCAGTTGGTTGATTTTTCAACTGGATTTTATGGTGATGAGAATCCATAGCCCATCCTACATGATTTTTATATAATGCAGGAGCTTGGGCAACTGCCCATTTCCTGGCATAAGTATATTTTAAATTAATTGGAATGTGGTTGGAGAAAGATGGCATAATGTCTTCGCCATGTGGGCACTTCCTGACAAATTCTGGTGGCCAGTCTTGTTAAGCTAGAAGAATGTCATAACTCTTAGAAAGTCGCTCCCAAAAGAGTGCTCTCACTTTTCTTGGTATGTCTCCCTCCATCCGGAGTGTTATTTCAGATAACTTATGTGGACAACTAACCCTGGTATCTGCAGTTTCAACTTGAATGAACTCATTCAAGTCCACTGTCTCCAGATGATCCTTCAAGTTCTTGCGAGATATGGTGACTTCTGCTGCGCTGTCCAACATTGTCTGAGCCCATCCCCGTTCTTGAGTTGTGTCCTCAAGATCCTCTGCATGTCTGATTTTTCGACCTGCAACCTTCTTTTTGGTGAATTGAGTTTTCGTGTTGATCGTCTTTGGACTTCTCGCGTTGTTCTTTGTTTTCTGACCGTCCTCTTCTTTCGGATTTCTGTGACGAAGTCTGAAAATTACGAGAGGAACGTGTATCAGTATCTTGATACCTATCAGGTTTTTTCAAATTATCCCTATTCCTGAGGTTATACCTCCTTTCAGAGGGCTCCTTTTGAGGAGACCTACCTCTTGATTGAGAACGTTTCTTGACAGTTGGGGTTTAACTGGTTTCCCACCCAAGCTGTCTCTGCCTAATTCTTCAAAGGATGTTTCAATTATTCTGGCCAGTTCTTGTGGTTGCTCAGTTACATCAAATTACCTTAACTTTTGGCAGATGGCCACAGACACTGCTTCACCTTTAATATTAGCTAATATTATTGTTGAGACCTGTTTGAAATCTTTCAGTAATTTCATACCTAGATTTAAAGCAGGCTCTGTCCCGTATTCATTTTGAATCTGTTTAAGGACGTCTGGTATAACCGCCATAAACGGAACACCATGGGCCCCATTAGGATGGCGGGCAGATCGCCCCCGCCATCCGTGCAGGAATGACCCCCCACCATATTATAATGGCTGGGGGGTCCGCGGCGGACGGAAAGACCATCCGACGCTTTTCCGTCCGGTCGACATGTCGACCGGGCGGTAAAGGGTTCTATATGGTGGCGGTGTCTTTCAGACACCGGCAGCCATATCAGAATTTGCTATTGTGAATGCCTGGAAAGGCATGTGGCATCTGCTTTGGTGGCCCCCTGCAGGCCCCCATGGACTCCGGTGGGGTAGGGGGTGCACATGAGGGGGTACCTAGGGTACACCCCTGCCTTTCAAAGAACGTGGCAAGCACCGCCCGCCCGCCATCCTAATGGGGGCCCATGTGTTTTAGTGTAAATTTCAGCAAAGACTGTACTCCAAGTGTCGCAGCCCTCCAGGTGTGGTGTGATCCCCATTGGTAAACAGATTGTTAAAATTCTGTGTTTTTCATGAGGGGTAGTATTCGGAAATACTGCCTAGATTTGAGTAATTTTTTGAGCTATCCAGAATGGAATTTGTTCCCGTTTTGCGGGTAATTTACCAACCACCGAATGTAAAGTCTGTGGTGTAATCTTATTTGTGTTCCCCTGGTGGGGGGGATGCCGTAGAATCATTATTGCTGGTTGGACTGTAAGAGTCCGAATGACATATTGAACCATTTGTCTATAGATTTTGATTAGCTCTTTGAGTTGAGCTCGTAGTTCTACATCTGTCATTTCATTAATTTCAGGATGTGGAGCATAGTTGGCTAAAACCGGTCATGTTGCTCCTGGTCTAGCTAGTGGACCGAGGCTGGTATTGTGATTTATATGTTTTAGGGCTCCTTTAAACCAGAGCGCAAGCTCTTGGTAAGTTAGTGGAATTTCAATATCCTCGAAAGGAATGTATTCCGCTGATGGTTCATCTTCTTTGTAGAAGTGAAACACATGTGTTCTTGGATCTGCTTCAGGGAAGACTATCCATGAATAGAATACCTCTGTCTGGTGATATTCATGTGCCTCTATCACAAAAACTGCCCTACCCCCTCTTGCTGATAGGTCATTTTTTTATAAGTTTATAGTGATGGCTTTCCTTAAATTTAGAGGTATGTTTATAGCGTCCTCGTCGGTTTCTTTGAAACCTGTTATGTGAAAAGATACCGGATCAGCTGCAGCTCCACCGTTCTCGGTGTCGCTATCCGTCATTTTGATGACTGAAAGTTTGCAAAGCATGTTTCGAGGAAACAAAGATAAGGTGCACATATTTTGGAACACTGTATCCTTCAACGTTGAACAAACCAAAAAGCTAATACATAGGATTTTACGTCCTACTCAGCTATGGTGGTCATTATCCTTTTACCCACTCCAGACGTCTATTGGAGTATTTACAGAAAAAGGGGTCTCTGAGAAAAGCCTGACCGAGTTACTTTAGTATCCAGCATTAAATTAGTGACTTACCAAACTTTGGGCGCCATGTAGTGTAGTTCCTATATTCCCTATAGGCTCTGCGCATTCGCATAATATATCCTATAGATTTGACGTAGGACTTAAGTCAATAGGTCTCTATCGAATATACTAAACTTAATAGTGAGTGCCAGCTAACTCAGAGGTCACTAGAAACTTTCTCGAAATCACAAGAAGGAATTCGCTTCTGACAACCGCATAAATATGACAACTTTATTTCCCCAAGAATAAGAACATATCTCTCAGAGTCGTGGAAACAATAGATAACTATTTTACTCAGTCAACTGTGCATGCTTCTTTTCTATAGAGTTTGCAGAGAAATAGTGAGACAGGCGTTTTCAATAAAAAGGTTTATTGATCAGACTTCTTTCTCATGCAAGAGAGGTGAAATGCTACAATCGTTAGGCAGAAAGCAAAGTATAATGCGTACAGCGTAAACAGTAATATGAAATAATACTGTAAGAGCATTGTATGGTTTCTAAGCCATATAAAAATACATACATAAATAACATAGACTAAAATACTCACCCGTGCTTCTAAAATACACCTACCCCAATGTACCTGACCTAGGTCTAGTATGAGGGAAGAAGTAAGTATGGTCTTTTGCATAGGTTTAGTTTTGCCAATAATCTACCAAAGGTTTCTCTAGGTTCTAATCAGCTCCATACCTTTTTAGAATGAAGGAGGTCTGGTACCTCTGTCTCGGGACTCGATTGCCCAAGGATTCTCAGCAGAAAAGGGCAGCTTCCTGATCAGTGCGTCAGCTGGAGAGTCGGCTTCCTTCAGCACTTGCTGTAACGAGCTGCGTCGGGCAAGTAGGTCTTCGAACTGCTCCGAACCACTGTGCTTTACGATAGCAAGCAAAGGTATATTTATACCTTAAAGGTGTTTAGGAATGCCATGTTTGACATAAAGTCGGGCATATGAACATCATGAATGAACCCCTGGGGAATAGTTGTTCATTGTAAAGTAACTGAGTTCTTGGAGAAATCAATATTCAAGCAAGGGGAAGTCCCTAACGTCTTGAGCTGGTATTCCATGAAATTGCTGTGACATTTGGTGAATGGATGGAAGTAGCCATGCCTGTATTTGGGTAGCATTGGCTATGCCTAAATAAGGACTTGATTTCTTATGCCTATATAAGGGCAACGAGAATTGCTCTGATATAAGGGCATGAATCGGGAAAATCCATTGAGAATCTAAAACGCCATACAACAGTTTCCTAACAGGACCCCACTTCTCTGCCTCACGGCTGTTGAAGGTGGGCTCCCCATACTTCCACCGAAGAATCTATGGTTATGACTAAGTCGGTTTGGGGTGGGAGGACCAACAGACCCCCAATGATATTCTGCACAGAAGTCCACCACGGAAAAGCATTCTTCATCATTGTCGTAACTTGGAATCAGTTTTCAAAGGAGCATGTTATTTGTTAGTCTAGTTTCTCTTGTGTTGTCCTCATTCTTACCAGACAAAATGTTATAAGACATATTTGGTACAAAATTATGCATCAGAATCAGCCCCTTAAAGTTATGTTGTGCTCACTAAACTCTATGGTGCAGGGTCTGCTAATAGAACAACCGTCTAGCGAAGGTTACCTTGCCCCTAAGCATTCACCTATAACTCTCGATATCCTATAAATGATCTAAATATTATCACCAGGGGGGCTACTAAAATACGCTTCATATGGGGTGGTGGAATTTACCTGGTAAAAGGAATTGAAATTGTCCGTAAAGGGATTCCTTCCCACTCCTTTCCTACAAAAGGAAGGACCTAACAGCGCTCCATAACAGTCATGACAGGATTGCTCAGGACATAAATATGGATGACTCAAAGCCAAGGGACGTCATATAAATGAGTCTATTGCCCTATAGAATGATCAAGGCATGTTAATACTGAAGGGCCCTCCTGTCTGTATATCTTAGCATTCGCGCAATCATCGTGTAATCCGGACACCATTTTATATTATAATCGAAGCTGCTGCTTGGTTATTTTCAAGAAACGTTCTTTGGTATGTTTTGTTTCCCAAATTTGAGATTTTCTTTCTGTAATTGCAAGTGTTCTAGTCAGTACATGCCTTTCTCATTAGATAGAGTCCTTCTCCCACCTGTCTGGTGGGGAGTATAGGCCAGATGTCTTTGGCAGTAGATAGCCTGTGCAGGCTGCAAAATCGTAACTTATGTTCTGTATCCCCATTGTATTACAACACCTGCTAGTGGTTTTTCATAGTAGGCAGGTCTTTGTGGACTCCGCAATGTACATTACGGGGTCCAGTCCCTCGACAGCCATCCCAGGAGGCTGGTCAGACTGGGCTCCGCTGCAGTGTGATCAATAAATAATCTGGTTTGTATTCTCTACTGTCTGGCCGACTCTTCATTTGTAGGAAGGCAGAGAAGGTGGTCTTGAGTGACCTCTGTGACCCTTTTTCGGGTCACTTCCTTCAGTTGGCGCCCGAACAGGTACTCAAAAGGGTGACCTTGTCCTCGCCCGTGGAAGGATGGGGAGTATGGGGCCACGTTGGGTTCGATAGGCGGATCAGGGGACCCCTGCACGATAGAGTTTTGTACTCGCAGCTGCCCTGCCTATCTGATCGGGCGGTGCCTCGCCCGGTGGTCATCTTGACTGGGGCCCTGAATGGCGAAACCCTTGGATCTGACCGTTTGGACTGAAGATTCGGCAGTGGAGAATAAACGTGTTTGACCTGTGTGCACCAGGTGAGCTTGTTTGGTTCTTTGTCGTCATGATGTTTGTTTTGTGGGTACTTTGGTTGGTTTAGGAATAAGGTTTAGATAAAGCGCTTGTATTTGATTTTGAATATGGTCCCATCTTGTTAATTTGTGATTGATGCAATCTGTGGAAGCGATCTTGGTAAGAGCACAAGTGCATTTTTGTGTACTTGTGTGGTGAATGTGTTTCTTTGTGTGAACAGGATGCCTTGTTTGAGTAAGTTGTGTTGTGTGAGGTGTCGTCGTTGTTCTGCTGATGCTAAATTGGAGGAAAGGCAGTCATCACCTGCCGAGGGTACTCCGAATTATGATATGTATGTCAAATACGGCCTTGGCCGAATTATATTTAGTACATATATGTCAGGAAAGTACAGCGCAGTTGGATGATAATGGGTGCTGGATAGAAAAGTCGGGGAAGTAGAGATGGATGCCACCAGAGCATATGTTCTTCCCGTAGTTACTATGGCTCATGGCTCATGGACCAGCTCACATTAGTGCTAGGGATGTCTGTAAGTTGCTAGACCCTGTATGGGAGAAGAGTAATATCCCAAAGACGGCTGCCCATTTATGCAAACATTGTATGGTGTGTATGATGTAAAATCCTGGAAAGGGTACTCCCTCACCTCCCGGTAATTTTGCACCCCCTTCTTTCCCTTTCGAAGTCCTTCAAATAAACTTCATTGAGATGGAACGGGGAAATAATCTGAATTATGTGTTAGCGGTGGTCTGTGCATTCAGTTAATGGGTTGAAGCTTATCCTACTAAGGAGAATACAGCTTTGGCGACGGCGGAGGCTCTCTTAAAGGAGTTCTTCCCTCGCTTTTGTTTGCCCCGTTTGTTTGCCCCGTTGGAGTGATAACGGCAGTCATTTTAATTCGAGAGCAACCAGTTGGTGTGCAATGGCCTACACATTAAGTAAAAGTTTCATGCTGCGAATCACCCTCAGTCAGCAGGTTTAGTTGAGAAGTACAATGGTACTCTCAAACTAAAGATGGCCAAAATTCAGGAGAGTACAGGATTGAAGTCGCCGGATGCTTTACCATTGGTTTTTCTGTCAACAATAGTTACATCCCATACTAGAATAGGGTTGTCCCCTTATGAAGTTGTTTTTGGATTGGCCTGCTAATTCTGGGGCGTTCCGAGACCCACCACTTTTTCGAGATAGAACACCCTTTGTTGATAGATTATTTATGAGTTGACAAAAAATTGCGTTCTATTCATCAGCAGATTCAAGAGGCCTTGCCATCCGCTACAGAGGGACCATGCCATGACCTTTAGCCTGGGGATTACATCCTGGTTCGCCACTTTCATCGCAAAAAGAGCCTGGAGCCCGGTGGAAGGGGCCTTTCCAGATCCTCCTTGCTACCCGCACAGTGGTGAAGGTGAAGGTCTGAAAAATTAGATTCATTCAATGCACAGAAAGAAGGTGCCGCTCCCTCTTCCATTGATCAATGGAGGCTCGAATTGGGGCGCATTTGTGTGTTATATATACCTGTTAATTTGAGGGGTATTTTTGCTTGAACACAGTGACTGTTGACTCGTAGGTTGGTTCTTTTAAATAATAAGATATAGGGCAAATATGAGTAGAGACAACACTTATAAAAATGAAGGGTTGTCGTTGAGGAAGAAAATAAAATCCCACTACCCTCTCATTAAGTGAATTTGATTTTTGCCTGAGCAGATCAGGTCTAATTGTTGTTGTGTATGACTTTGAGTGAAGGGCGACCTGGTCTGATTTTTCCCTCTACAGCTCCTCATTGTATAGAAATAAATGCCAACACTTCAAACCAGGCAGTTTTGGCAACCATGTTGTGACTCGGTTCAACCAAGCCACAAAAGAAACTGTGACAAAATGATTAAAAACAAGAAAAGGGGGCAGGGTAGAAACACCCTGAAACCCTAGGCCTGCCCAGGGGGTCCCACTGGGACCCAGAGGTATATAAAAAAGCAATCCGGCCACGGTCTGCCCGCTCTATTTAATTAGGCCCCAAGTGGGCCAGGTCCCGAGGGAAATGTTCAAAATACATGTGGGGGCCGCGACGTCCCCTGAAGCCGAAGGGACTGCCACCTCCCTGGGGCTTTGTTTCATTAAAAAAAATGCCACCTCATTTACTTGATCACACCCACAACACTGTAACCTCTGCGAAGGGCTAATCTGTCCCATGAAACGTGACCACCCTGCCCGACCCCAAGTAAATTATGTTGTGCCTACTGCTAATTTTCCCGGACATTTGACGCAATGTGGTTTTAATAGTTACACCGACAGGGATTAAGTATACTCTTCACATTTGGAAGTCGGTCTTTGTTCTACAGTAAACAGAAGTTACTGGTCGTGTTTTAAGAGACTATCACACAGTTGCAAATGAGCGTTGCTTCTTCACTGAATATTACCACTCCCTTGCCTTATCCTCTGATGCTGATATTTGTAACCGAGAATATGAAATGGAGCCTCGACCCTTTCATGCTGCTGTCTCTGTGCTTTAACGCAGGCATGCATCGCATCGAGGACTACCTGGGGTACAGTAGTGGCCGGGTAATTTGCACGAGAACCGTGTAGCGCCAAGTAGCCTCTGGCTAGAAGGCAACCGCTAATTGAATATAATAATAATTAAATAGCCTAATGCAGCTGTTTTTGTTGTTTCCAGCCAACTCCCAGCTTCTTGTACACAGAGTGCAAATAGTTAACCCAGTCTGTTGTGAGGTCTGCTGCAGTGTACAGTAATCCAGCCCACAGCTGAAAGACCTGCTTCATTTTTGTCATAACATTGTACAAGAACATGGCAGGTGAATGCTCACCACGTGTGAAGTTTTGTGGTGAACTTGTCTTGTGGCTTTGGCCGTATCTGTACTCCTTTATATCTGATAACAGCATTCACTTGATGCAGCTGCACTGAGGCAACACTCCAGACAGGAAAAGGGATGAAAAAAACACACACACACTCTCTCTCATTCATCACACACACTCCTCACACACTCATACACCCTTTTTCTCTCTAAACACACACACACACATACACCATTTCTCTCTCATCCCACACACATTTTCTCTCTCCATTGACGAGATCAGTAGTAATAAATATACTGTATAAAATTCAACAGCCACAGTCTACAGCCACAGACCTGTGAAGCAGTGAGCGGGTATGTAGGTACTGGTATTGGTATGTCAATGTTTTCAAGAATGGTAGTCTGAAATTTGGAGTGGGTATATGAAAGTTTATATTGGGATGTGTGTATGTGCATCAGAGAGTATTTGGATGATGTCATCAGTGATGTCTTTTGAGATGTCATCAGTGATGTCACTGACCATGTAATGAGGGATGTAATATGTGACGTCATCAGCAGTGCATTGCGGGAGCGCAAGTTATAGATAGCTCAGCTAACTATAACGGCTGACTTTCTCTGGTTTTGTAAGAGTGAAATGTCAGCCTAACTATAATGTTCCTGTACCCTGTGGATTTTTCAGTATATATATATATATATATATATATATATATATATATATATATATATATATATATATATATATATATATATATATATATATATATATATATATATATACATACATATATATATATATATATATATATATATACATATATATATATACAAATATAAAATAAAACAAATAAATAATAATATAATATATTTAAACAAACATTCAAAAATATAAAAAAAATCAGGTAATAATACATATACTAAACCCACTCCAGTGTGTGCAACAGTAGGGAAAGCGTTGGACGTCAGAGGGGAAGTGTTTACCATTGTACTCCGGAGGGGTAAAATTTACTATTCCCACTCCAATCTGTGCAACAGTAGGGAAAGCGTTAGACTCCGGCGGGGTCAAATTGACTAGTCACACTCTAGTCTGTGAAATAGGGAAGGCGTTAGACTCCGGAGGGGTAATATTTATTATTCCCACTCCAGTCTGTGCAACAGTAGGAAAAGTGTTAGACTTCAGAGAGCTTAAATGTCCTATTCAGACTCCAGTTTGTACAACAGTAGGGAAAGCGTTGGAATGCAAAAGGATAACATTTATTATTCCCATTCCAGTCTTTGCAACAGTAGGAAAAGCGTTGGACTCTGGAGGGGTAACATTTACAATTCCCACTCCAGTCTGTGCAACAGTAGGGAAATTGTTAGACTCCAAAGGGTTAACAGTTACTATTCCTACTACAGTCTTTGCAACAGTAAGGAAAGCGTTAGAATCCAGAACGGGATCATTTACTATTCCCTCTCCAGTCTGTGCAACAGTGGAGAAAGCATTGGACTTCCGAGGAGTAAAATGTACTATTCCAATTCTAGTCTATGCAACAGTAGGGAAATAATTCACTTCAAATACATAACATATATGAAGCATAACCCTATTACTTTAAAAAGTATATAAAACAATGATTTAACCTCAAAAAAGTTATATATAAAAAACCATTATCATAATTATTAACCAATTTAATAATGAACTATTAATATAAATTATTACTTAATTAACTAACCAAACTTTATGCCAGAAACCTAGCAACCCATACTTAAAAATTAACTAAAAGAAATAAAATGTAACACAATTTATATAATTAATAACAAATAAAGTATTAATTAATTATTTAATTGATCAATTAATTAACAAATCCATTAATAATTAGTTATTCGTGCATTAACTAATAATTCGTTTCCCACTGTATACCCCTACAAACCCAACGACCCACACCTAGGAAATAACTTAGAGAAGATAATTATTACAAAATGTACATAATAATCTATTAAATATTTATTAATAAATTGTTAAGTATTACTTAATTCCATACCCACCCTATACCCCTAAAAACCCAGCCACTCACACCTAACAAAAACTTTAAATATATAATTATCGCACAATTAATATATTTAATTCGAAATTAAATAATCGATAAATAATTAATTAATAATTAATTATACTTAATTTCCCACCCTACACTCCTACAAACCTAGCAACCCCTACGACAATATAAATTACTATTATAATTACATTAAAAAATATAAATCACTTCAAATTACAATTATTAACAGTTATACAAACAATAATAACCCAAACTATTATTATATAAACTAACACACATAAACATAATTTAAAAACAATCTTTTTTACAACTATATTATTGAAAACGATATTTACAACAAAATTCTTAAAAACGATATAGCTTACTTGAACAAAAGTTACATAATAAATAATTATTAATAAATTGTTCATGAATTGCCAATTAATTATTACTTAACTTTCCACCCTATACTGTAACAAACCCAGCAACCCGCACCTAACAAAAAACGTTACAAATATAATTATTATATAATTTACATAATTAATAATCAAAAATAAATGTATATTCAATTATTAATTATACTTAATTAACCCAACCTACACCCCTATAAACCTAGCAACCCACTACAATATACATTACTATTATAATTAAATCAAAAATAATAATTCAATTAACATTACAAATCTTAACAGTTATACAAACTATATTATTGAAAACGATATTTACAGCGAATTTCTTGAAAACGATATTACTTACCTTAAAAATCGTTATTCTTGACAATTTTCTGTATCACGATATTGTTGTGTCACCATATTTTTTCCGATATTTGTGCATCCAAAAGTTCTACTTCGATATTTTTCCAAACACCATTCAGAGGGCAGTTTCAACAGTTTGATTACCAGCCTGTGCTGTAATGAAGCAAGCAGTTCTAGCCAGTGCTTGTTTCCAGCATAGAGTGGGCTTGCTCACTCGATAAAGATGTGCTCAGTGAGTAACAGAGCAGAGAGCACTTCTCGCCAGGCAGTGCAAGAAAACCTCTAAATAACATATTGCTTGCTCCCAGGAACAATTGGCTTGTCCCAGCCAAGTAGAATTATTTAGGCCTGCTGCTGGCAGATGCTTTGTGTCATTGTTATTCAGAATCATTATACACCAATTATACCTATGGATCGTATATTTGGTATTGTTCATTCTTTCTTGAAAAGAGTTAAAGAGACTTATGAATAACTTAATCCTAAAAGCTCATAGACCTTCATCTCAAGATTTCCCATAAAAGATTAAACACTTTGTATTGCAGCCAACTAGCTATATCTGTCACTGCATGGGATTGTAGATTGATGTTATGTGTGTGTCATGATTCAGCTATTTCAGGCAACAGAGGAATCACAGCTGTGTTGGATCTTGTTTTATAATAATTTATTTGACTTCTGTTCAATTTTATGTTCAAGAATATGTTAAGTCTTGCCCCATCTGTGCTAAAAACGGGTCTTTACATTTCATACTGCAGGAAATCCACATTTTCTGCGTGGTCACCACGGCTTTTCACCTTTGCTGTTCCCTTTTTTGTTTGCTGGCTTTAGAACTCTGTGCTTTATCCCTACTACCCAGTAGTAAACTGCCTGTGCTACCCTTAAATCATGTTTGTATTGGCTTATTGATGACTTTCACATTAAACTTGCTTATAAGTCCCTACTATATGCTATAGAGAGTGCACACAGGGCCTGGAATTTAAATGCCACGAGTGGACTGCAGCGCCTATTGTGCCATCCACTATAGTGGCAGTACAAATATGGCTTCAGGCATATCCAGCCGTACACGCTGCAATGGAAACAAGCATTGGCACAGCCAATAGGTCTCGCCTTTGGGACCTTATAACTGTTTAGCCATGCAACACTTGTTGTTGTTGCACAGCCGCAGCCCGTGAAGGGAGTTGCAGTGGGGCAGGCAGGCGGGGCGGGGGAGGAGCAGGGTGATAAACACCGGAATATGGATGATTACAGGTAAGTAAACAATTAAATTAATAAAACGAATTTCGTTCCGTGTCCTGCATCGCAAAATGCAATGCAGGGTGCGCTACGAAAGTCGTTTTATTAATTTAATTGTTTACTTACCTGTAATCATCCATATTCCTGTGTTTATCACCCCCCACGCTGCCCCTCCCCCGCCCCGCCTGCCTGCCCCACCGCAACTCCCTCCACGGGCCGCGGCTGTTGTTGCACCAAGGATATTGTACTGGATAACTAAACACTCATAAGGTCCCAAAGGGGAGACCTATTGGCTATGCCAATGCTTTTTTTTTGTTTAAAAGAACAAGCAATGCTATCAGGCTGCCACTTAGTACACTGCATCCCACGTAGACACTGCAGCCATCTTTGAGAGAGGTAGAGAGAGAGAGAGGTAGAGAGGTAGAGATACCTTAACTGTCAGAAAGCTAATTAACATAAATCTGTCAGCTATCAGACTGTGTGCAGCCTAGAATATGTGTGGAATGCCTCCCAGGAGCAAACAACATGCCGACAAGGTAATATCACTCGTCAGGATTCCCCTGTGGGTGACACACCCCCTTCTCGCTGGGATCTTTTGCACCCAGGCGACCTGAATCTTATACTCTCTCAGTAGCTTTGGCAAGAGCATGATTTTAGCAAACTGAAGATTTGGGCGCCACAAGTACATAACCAGTCCTCAGTTATTCTTACCACAGTGTTGTAGACAGTGTGCAACAGCCTTAAGTCCTAACACTCACCTCAGCCCATTGAAACATGGTGTAGACCAAAGGCAGAGACCCTGGGTATCCGTGCACTGTCCTGGTGGTGGTCGCACAATGGCCAGGCTAAGTCGTTGCTCGGCTTGCGCGACTCCGGAACTCGTTGTGCCGGAGTCGTTTTTCAGGATGTTCCTCGGACAAAAATGGGGGACTGATAAATATAGTGACAATATTAGACAAATACGATGTTATGCATTTCATAAGAAATGATTCACACACATACACATAATGGGTGTTATTTTTTCTTTGGTTCTATAAAAGCCATGTACTTATATGAAATCTTTCACACTGGCATCTGGACAATTTAGTCCTACAACTGACTCCTTTAAACGAACATTGGCATAGCCAATAGTTTACCAAGTGCTTTTGGGTGCTGACAAACACAATAAAAATACCTGCTACATTGAAAAACAAGTTGAAGAAAGGCGGTTGCTTTGTGGCTACAATTCATGAATTAGATCATTATTAGTGTGATGACAAAGTGTACGAATCAGAAGTAAAATAGTCCCCCATGTGTTCCATTGAAGGTGGATGCAAACACCTAAGCCAATGGAAAGAAGATAGACTAAAATGCTGTCGTGCGCCCAGGTACATTTGACAATGTCCCAAGCCAATGCCTGCAGGTTCCTGAGCCAAAGAAGCCATGGTTGAAGGAGTAGCACTACCCTCCCCACCACCTCCCCCACCGCCCCGAGCTAATATGGATTACAATATGTTTGTCATGGCTGACGTAAGTCCAATTTTTGGATCACTCAGTTAATTAATATGGTGGCTACTAGAAGGTCCCTGCTGTGTTGTCCGAAATTTCAGTGGCAGTGCACTAGTGAAATAAAGTACAGAATGGTAAAGAACGTCCCTGTCAGCTAAGGGCTAAAAGGTCAACCGAATAAAGTCTGAAACTACAATTCTCCATGTCACTAAATATGTAAGTGACAGGGCTGCAGTTCTCCGGGAGATGCTGATGCTTTTAACAGTCTGTCTCAGAGTGTGAATCAGGCGCTGTGACTTCAGAATTTAAGCGAAATAAGGTATGGCAAGTGAATTAATTACGCGGCAGGTTCTAGGGGTGGTGGTCGGTGAGGCTCGGTTGAGTCCATTAGCTTGTGAGAGTCCCAGACACGCAGAAGCGGGAGGGAGGGTAAATATGTCCCGCGGTCATTTTCCATGCATCGATTTTTGTGCATCTGCGCTCACTTTCTCCCAGCATTGCTCCACAGGGCTGCTGCACGAACACGGCCGGTTATGTCGAAGTGCGGGAAACGGAGTGAGGAGCTCACCGCCCATAATATAAATCTTTCATGCAATTAAAGTACCGTTACATTAATACTATTTCGAGCGTCACACAGACTAGTGGAAGCGTAAAGTGAGGAAATGTACACCTCAAGCATCGGAAGACAGTACCTTAAGAGGAGTGTCGTAAACATGAAGTCACTGGGCTTCTGAATTCCAGGACGTCACGTGTAGCATGAGCATGATCATCTAGCTATGTGCCAAAAAGCACGTCATAATAAAGGGCAGATCTAATTAGTGTCGGTACTTTTTAATCAATTATCGTCCTGAATCAGTCTGAGACTCGCGCGGGCTACTGACAGGTGCAGGTCGCTGTCCGGCCCGGCAGCGGCCAGGAATCCTCCTCACAGCTGGTATGAGTCAAGTGCCCTGGCCGCCATTGGTCGGAGGGGGCGCGAGGGACGCGGCTGAGCCCTGATTGGCCAGCAGGGTTCAGCTGGCCCCCGTGGAGATTTAAGTTTATTCCCACTGAAGCGACTGAAGGGAGAAGGGGCTGCGCTTTGGTTCGACCGCGGAGGCGCTCCGACACTGGACAAAGCTACGAAAGAAGGGAGAATTAAAAAAAAACAAAAGAGAGAAACACTAGACGAACACAAGGAATCAGAGCTGCAGTGGAAACTATTTAATTAACCATCTGACCCAGAATAGAAAAGCAAAAAAGGAGCTGTGAAAAGGGGGGGGATCACTGCATATTGAGGAAGAAACAGCTTTGATCAGGTAAGGGCAACATTTAGACTGATAACAAGAGATATGAATAATAATTATTTATGCAGCGCGCATTTTAGTATGCAATGTACGCCTCGGCGCTTGAATATCTAGACATGAAACCGAGGGTTGAAAAGTGTAAACGAATGAGTTCTCATGAAATATCTGTTGACTTTGGTGATGGGTGCCGGGAAGTTCAAATACAGGGGCGTAAAGCAGGGTGTCCCCTAAACTTTAATGATTGGCCCAACCCGTCAGGGGGCACCCATTGACCCCAAGACCATGAAGACTCGGGGCCCTCATCCCATTATGCAAAGGTGTTGGGGGGAGGAGGGCATACTTTTGGCTTGCTCTACTATTCAAAAATAACTAACTGGGTAACTGGGAGGGGGGGGCAAAGAAACATGTATCAAGGGCCCCCCCTTCCGACCCTCAAAGCGGCTGCACGTTTTCACCTAGTGATACGCTTTAGCATTAGTGAGCGCAGGGAATCGCGCCATAAATGTAAATCCTTCCCCGGGGCCATGGTGGTGACTGGCTCAAGCAGGATTTCCACAGTGTGTGACCTTGAACATGTGCGTAATGTGATGGACTGGGCCTGCACTGGGATGTTCTTTCACCAGTTGCGAGCTCACCTTCACCGTTCTGGGCTGGCAGCAAAGGTGGGACAGGATCCAGTCAGAAGGGGGATTAACGGAAAGAAAGGGACTTAAAATAAGCGATCGCTGAAAGACGGGGCATTATCACGAGAGAGAGAGGAAGAGAGCTCACAGTGAGAGAGGGGGAGAAGGAGAAATGAGAGCGGCAGAGAAAAGAAGTAACTGCGCAGATGAGGGAAGGGAGACGAGAGCGAGGAGGTGAGGCGAGGGTAGAGTGAGAAAGATGAAGGCAGGTAGAAGGGAGAGAAGGAAGAGAGGGAGCTATGAAGACGGGACAAAAGAGCACACGGAAGAAAATGAGTAGGGAGAGAGATAAAATCAGGAAGAGAAGTGGAGGGGTGGCGAGCGAGACAGAGTAGGAGATAGACAGCAAAGAGAGGAAAATAGAGGCAAAGGTAGGAGGAGAAAGGGAGAGAGCGGAACAGAACGCGAGGACAGAGAGTGAGAGGAAAAGGACTGCCAAACACAATTAGATCTGAAGGAGAGACAAGAAAAGGAAGAGAAATTAGACAAGGATAAAATGTGGAGCATAGGACGAGAGAACGAAGAAGAGAAAATTGTGAAGAAAAGATGTAGAATAGATTAGAGGAAACTTTAGAAGAGAAAGGGAAGGGAAAAGAGAAAGATTGGAGCCCATGGTGGGCGAGAGAGACAGAAACTGGAAGTGAGAGGGTAGAAAGATAGGAAAAGAGAGCACGGGGGATACAGAGAGAAAAAAGAACTGGGGAGATGTGTGGGGAGGAGGGAAAAGACATGGCGTGTGAAAGAGAAAGAGTAGGCGATTGTGACAGAGCAGAAGAGAGTGGGGGTGCAAGAGAAGTGAGGGACGGAAAAAGAGGAGAGACAGAAGTGACAGGAGTTAAAGTTGGAGACGCGTGTAAGTACAGGACAAGGAGACAGAGGGGACGCTTCTTAATTGTCCCCAACATCTGAACCAGTTTCCTCTGTCACCACCGGCTCTGTTCCATACGCACCCTTCAGCGTTCCTTCCGCCCCCTTTCTCTTCCTTCTTAGCACACAGGGGCAGAGCTGGGTGGCCTAAGCGCTATACCAACAACAACCAAGTGGCTTGACATGCTCCCACTTTCCCCTCATGCTTACACCATTCTTTCTCCTTTTTGGTCAATCTTCCACCCGCACCCCTCAGCGCTTCGAAGCAATCTGTGTGGGTAGAAATGGCATGTGAGAGAGGGAGCACAGGGGCTACACAGGGGCTGCCAGGGAAGGATGAAAGGACAGCGAGTGCGAAGAGTAAAAGAGGAGAATGTGGCGAGGTGGGGAGTTAGCAGGGTGGGAGGGGCAGCGGAAAGTAAAACGGGAGAGATAGAGAAGACAGGCATTGAATGCGAGAAGATGTGAATGAGGTAAAGTGGGAGGAACTGGGAGGGCGGGTAGGTGGATAAAAGAGAGGGCGGAAAGGCCTGGTGTGGCGAGAGAAAGAAAAGTTGGAGAACTCTTGCGGGAAAGTGAAAACGAAAACCCACGAAAAAAAAGATATGCGAAGAGTGTAAGTGAGAGAGAGAAAGTGATAAAGAGACACGTTTGGGGAAAAAAGTATGCACATGGGTGCAACACAGCCCTCTCCCTTCAAGGCACCCCTCATTTAGCATAAAGCCAATGAATGTTAGTGAGTTACTGAGTCTAACAGACACCTCGCTGCATTCTGGAGGTGGGGAGGAGGGAGGGAGTTTGTGGTCACTGCATTTTGCCGGGAGGGGATGCGGCTTCATCTTGGATTAAATGGAGAAAGAGGAAGGAGAGAAAAGGAGAATGGAGTGAAAGAGACTGCAGGCACTGTGTGCCCATAGCTTCTTAACTCATGGACATCCCCATAGTGAGAGTGTGGCTAGAGGTTGTGTGCGTTAATCCACAATTAACGCACTTGCTGTGCACATAGGTATTTAGTGGTGGGTTGTTGCGAATTGAAGACTTGTAGGATCACCGAGGCATTTTCGTCACTCGAGGCCGAAGGCCACACAGTTCATTAATGTCATCAGAACCCCAATAGCGGCATTGCAGCTACTATACATCACAATAATCGGCCACTTATTTTTATATTACGTGTTTACGTTTGCTAAAACAGACACACAAATATCTCTTGCACCCATGGGTTTGGGTCTTGGGGCTGGTTTTTCAGGCTGTTGGTGGGCCAGTTTTATGGTCTGGTTTTTACTCTCGATTTTGCTAATCTGACCACAGATAATGCCTGGGTAAGCACACCAATACCAGCAGTCTTCCACGCATGTACAGCTTGTCATTACAAGTGTAAATCTGCACGACTTACTAACGTGGGTCTCTTCGTTAGCTATCTTATTCGCTAAGGTGTGGGGGGGGGGGGGCACTTTTATTTCGGGGCCCTGGCCTGTTTTCTGTCAAGCCGATCCCTGCATTGTACCATAAACACTAAGGTCCAAACACCGTCCTCTGCCACCAGCCTAACTTTGATTTTATGCCACATGCATTGTCGCTGTCTTTAGCATTTTGTCAACATTACTATTTACAAGACACACCCTTTTATTTATTTGATACCCGCACAACGACTTAAATATGTTTTTGCAAAGTAAGTGCCAAACACAATCGATTACAAACAAATCACGGATCGCAACTCTGCGACCAATGTGTAAACGTGCTCAGTGTTTCATAAAGCGAACTTCTTATAGGGAAGAGATGGCTTACAGCAGTGATAAATATTTCCTCTGGAATTACAAGATGGCTCAGCGAGTTGAGTGCTCACAGCTGACATTTAGGCCTCACTTAATATCTGTTGCAACAAAAGGACAAAAATCATTCTCCCATCGTTACTAATGCTTGTTTTCCTGAGTTTTGCGCCCTGTTTTTACATCAGAGCAATGTTGAATAATGCTTGAAAATGGCACTTGCCTGTTTCCTGTGTAATATTTATGCAATTATCCCAATATGTACCAATTGTACGTGCAAAATTAACACCAATAGATGTCAAATACAAACACAAACCTGAAGAATTGGAATTCCCACGTAGTTCTAAGTCAAAGCAGGTGCAAAAAGCTGCGTGAATAGGATTTCTGTCCACTTTAGCTCTGTGAATGATGCTGCTGATGTGATCTGCAGCTCACTTGTTAAAGTATCAGCAACTCAGATTTTCACCCTTTGAGGACGATAAAACGTATAACACCATATTGAACACTAGGTCACTGCTTATAAACATTAACCAAAAGGGTATTAAGCGCTAAGTCAAAACAATTTGTTAATAGGTGCCATGTAGGATCAACGAAGTTACAAAAAGGGTCTGCCACCTTCAGGCTGTGGTCCTTTCCACGACTGACTCCCTGACCTGGTTCCCAATAAAGTCTGTAGGACTGATTCACATACAGCAGGTTGGGGTATAGTTGTAGAACAAAACCAGTATGCAGTTCCTAACAGTGGGTGCAGGATTTAAAGTATTTAATGTGAATGTTCGGAGACATACGCAGAGTCAGATTGGTATGGAGAGAGAACCTCTTCTTCAGAAAAAGACCCTCACACACCCAGCCAGCTAGGTGTCTTGCTACATCATCAAGTCTGCTCCTTATCGGGTCGGCGGTGCAATACCCGATCAGGCACCCTTGATGGGGCCTACTTGGCGGATATCTTTTTTCCTTAATGCCGGTGGGTGAGGTGCGTGTAAGGGCCCTGGGTGAGTGTAGGTGTAAGATGAGTGAGGTTATAAAATAGGGCAGGAGGTCCACTCAGGATAATTTTAATGACTGTGGCCCCTACCCTAGTTAAAAAATATACAACAAAACGCGTACCTTCACTCTAAGGATGTGGAGTATATGTGTTTGTGGGATGAGGTCTGGATGGGGTATAGTTGTGTCTCACAAATAAAAGCAGTACTTTGGTATCTCGACCTTCTCATGATCTGCACACTTCTCTAAAGTCAGGTTCATCCGGGCCAGGATGGCTACTTGACTAGCTCTGTTCCTTGAGTCAGTCAGCTAGGCCAACATCAGGCCATAACAGCGTCTGTCCTTTATGTACAGTCCAGCAGGTTGTCTTCCACGCAGAGCACATCTACAAGAACTTCTTTCCCTTGATCTACACGTTTTCCTCGCATTCTCAAAGTCATGGTACAAAGTATCCTCCACCTGGAGCTTCTGAGACACCTTTGTAAGTGAGGTTGAATACACCCTTCTTACTCTCCCACCATACGACAAACTGGCGATCCAACCTGAAAAAATGAAATCTGTGCCTTCCCTGAATGTCCGAATTCATCCCAACCAGGGAAGAGAGACGCTTTGTGGACTGAAGGGATGGTGGAACATTATCTGGTCAGCAGGATGTGGGCGGGATGTCATAAGCCAGCCATCCAAAGTGGGGTTGAACAGTTTCTGGGCTAATCTGGGGTCAGTGGTGCACAGGCACCCAAACTGGATTCAGTAATTCATTCGCCTGGGCAGATCAACAGGCCTGGCAGGATTTGGATTCTTCCATACCTCCAAAGTGGACTACTGGAACTTGCATGGGCAGATACATGGTGGGTGTCCACCATGATATGACAACATGAAGAAAGTTCCACTGTATGTAACACGCTCTACTGTTCTCACAGAGGGCATGATTCACAAATTGCTGGTGTAACCACTGGCAGTGCAGACTTCAGTGTTTGGGCTCGGTTGCATTACCCAGCCTCACAGGCTGGTGTGCCTATAACAACACAGTGGAATGTCGAGACAGACTACAGAATATGCTGCCAGGCTGAGGATCTAGGGGAACTTGCACTTGGGATTTGAAGGGAAGAGGATGGAAGGACACCCTGCCCTGTCACATTTGGGTTCAGTAGCATCGTTGATTTGTGCGGTCATGTCCAGTTTGCTGTTGATGATTATTCTAAGGTTTTTGGCTTGGGTGCTGGGTGAGGGTCTTAGTTCAGCCAGCCACCCATTGGAGTCCCATGGTGAGGTGTTCTTGTGGAAGATCACTACTTCTGTCTTGTCAGTGTTGAGCTTGAGACAGTTGGCTTTCATCCAGTTAGCAACTTCGATCATGCAAGCGATGAACTTGTTTCTTAGTTGTTTCTCAGATTAATCATTGACAGCAAACTGGACATGACCACACAACCCAACACTATCACTGCATCCTACTTCCACACTCTGAGGATCCTCAGGAAGATCTTCAAATGGCTCCCAAGCAACTCAAGAAAAACCATCACTCACAGCATCGTCACCAGCAAGTTGGACTACTAGAACACCTTCTACGCCGGGATCACCAAGCAACTAGAAGACTACAAACCATCCAGAACTTAGCAGCTAAACTCATCCTGAATCTCCCACATAAAAATCACATGACACCACACCTCAGAGAGCTTCAATGTGTCCAGATACACTAGAGGGCTCATGTCAAACTCCTCACACACTCATTTAAGGCACTACACAATTTAGGCCCCACCTACCTCAACAGTTCCATCTCCTTTCACCAACCACCCAGACAGCTCTGCTCTGAAGGACTCCTACTTGTACATATTCTACACATACACAGAACCAGATCACAAGGACAGATGTACTCCTACATCCGTCCTAAAGTGTGAACTGACTTCGCACTCCACATCAGAGCCTCTTCTTCTCTCCTTGAATTCCTCAAGAAGCTGAAGATCTGTTTTTTTTATATTTACCAACCTACCATTGACCGGCTCGGCACACACATCTGCTCAGCGCCACAATACCCTCGCAGGTGATAGTGCGCGTTACAAATATACATAATATAATAGGCATCTGGAAGAATATTAGCAAAATTAGTTTTTTCCTTTTTGTGAAAATGGACATAAGAAAAATAGTTGATACCAATGATGCAGTGCACCTTTAAATTTACTCCTCCACAACATATATAAAGTTTTGGCTCTAAAGATGTTCAATATAAAATATATTGCTAATAAGAGACTGAATGATTTTGAAGTGTGTAGTGTTGAATATCCTACTCTATGGGCCAAAGTGAAAAATTGACATATTTAACACCCACTACTTACAACATTAATGGAACATCACAAAGTTAATTGAGAAAGGATTTTAACAAAGAGAATCTATTTGCAGAATGGCTTAAAACATTGGACTTGTTAGCACCCATGTTGTTTTTGTGTTAGTTAGCAACTCAGCAAGAGTTCGTTCCTTCCTTTGACTCTAGAGAATAAAGGTCTGGATATGGTAATGCACACAAACAACAGTGCTAGAACTAACTCTAATAAAGTTGAACATAAAAAAACAATGTTGAGTAACTTTGCAGAATAACATAGTTTCAGAAATAACATAAAAACGAACTTAGAAGAAACAAAAATTACATTTTTTGTAAAAGTAATGCCATTTTCAAGTTCTCGTAGATCATAAAAAACAAATTTAGATTGTACAAAAATTATATGATATTGCTGATCTTGTAGTCTTAGAATTCTGTTGTGCAAGAGAAACTGTCAGAGCAAGCTTGAACAAGGATACTTTGGTGTTTGCACTTTCTCTTCAATAAATAGGAGCATTTACATATGTGGGCAACGTTGCTGTAATCATAACATTCTTGGCAGATTTGAGGTAATGCTCAGGGTGTTGTATTGCACAGCCGATGCCCACGGTGGGGCCACTCACCATAAAAAATAAACAAAAAAATATTTCTTGGTGTCTAGTGGCTCTGTGCGCCCGGGGGTGGGAGGCACTTGGGACCCACCATCCACTTTCAGGGTGGTCAGAAAATCTGTCATGTCTGGCCGATCACAGGCCCATGCAGGCTGCTCCCCACAATTAAAACAGTATTTACAATACAGCCTGGAAGATAGTGGGCATTTTGCCCTCCTGTGACAACCCCTAACTTCCACTGGGGTGCAGAAGGATGGTCATGCTCAGAGGAGAAGTACGGGCACATGGGGAGTTGCTGTCGCCGTAAAATATAAAAAAAGTAAAAACAACATTTCTGGTGTCTAGTGGGTTTTCTACCCACATCCCCACCTCCACCCTGGGGAGGCAGGGCAGATTGAAGGTAAACACCCCGATTCAACCTCCATAGGGTGCAGAAAGACTGTCAGGCCTGGGGTAGGGCTAGCACAGGTCCATGCTCTCCCCACCCCCAAAAACAAGGTAAAAACATTTTTTCATAGTATCTAATGGGCTTTATGCCCTCGTCCTTCCCCGGGGCAGATTGGGAGTAACACACCCAATGAGTCTAGGCAGTGGCGTCACTAGGTGGGTGCGGGGGGTGCGGCCCGCACCGGGTGACACCAACACATGGGGTGACACCAATCTGCACTGCAGCCTCGCCTCTGCTCTCACCTTTACTGTCGCTCCCTGTGCAAGCTTGTTCCTCATGCTGTTCACACTCGCCAGCGTCTCGCAGGAGATCTGCAATGCTTGACTGCAATTTTCTTTGATCACAAGGCAACTCTATAGCAGCCAGTTCATCTGAGGGTGCATGGTTTCCTATTTTTCAGTATCTTGCAGTCTTCAGTTTTCCATTGAACGAACCAGTTCCAAATTTCAGCCTGCTCTTCACTACAGTGCCACCTGTTGCTCGAACTCTTGTTTATACAAATCCAGGGAAGACAGATGGCGTAAGAGAGAGAGGGAGACAGAGGGAGCTAGAGGGAGTAATACAGAGAGAGGGAGCTAGAGAGAGCAAGAGAGAGAGGGAGCAAGAGGGAGTAACAAAGGGAGAGAGGGAGCTAGAGAGAGTACGACAGAGAGAGAGGGAGATAAAGGGAGTAAGACAGAGAGAGAGAGGGAGCTAGAGGGAGTAAGACAGAGAGAGAGAGCTAGAGTGAGAAAGACAGAGAGAGAGGGAGCTACAGTGAGAAAGACAGAGAGAGAGGGAGCTAGAGAGAGTAAGACAGAGAGCGAGAGAGCTAGAGGGAGCTAGAGGGAGTAAGATAGAGAGAGAGAGGGAGCTAGACGGAGCACGACAGAGAGAGAGGGAGCAAGAGCGAGCAAGACAGAGAGAGGGAGCTAGAGGGAGTAAGAGAGAGAGGGAGCTAGAGGGAGCAAGACAGAGAGAGGGAGCTAGAGGGACTAAGACGGAGAGAGAGGGAGCTAGAGGGAGTAAGACAGAGAGAGAGGGAGCTAGACGGAGCAAGACAGAGAGAGAGGGAGCTAGAGGGAGCAAGACAGAGAGGGAGCTAGAGGGAGTAAGAGAGAGGGAGCTAGGGGGAGCCAGAGGGAGTAAGACAGAGAGAGAGGGAGCTAGAGGGAGTAAGACAGAGAGAGAGGGGGCAAGAGGGAGCTAGACAGAGAGAGGGAGCTGAGGGAGTAAGACTGAGAGAGAGGGAGTAAGAGAGAGAGAGGGAGCTAGAGGGAGTAAGACAGAGAGGGAGACAGAGGGAGCTTGAGGGAGTAAGACAGGGAGAGAGGGAGCTAGACAGAGAGAGGGAGCTAGAGGGATTAAGATAGAGAGAGGGAGCTAGAGGGAGCAAGCCAGAGGGAGAGGGAGCTAGAGGGAGTAAGAGAGAGAGAGAGGGAGCTAGAGGGAGCTAGACAGAGAGGGGGAGCTAGAGGGAGTAAGAGAGAGAGGGAGCTAGAGGGAGTAAGACAGAGAGAGAGGGAGCTAGAGGGAGCAAGACAGAGAGAGAGGGAGCTAGACAGAGACAGGGAGCTAGAGGGAGTAAGACAGAGAGAGTGAGCTAGAGGGCGCTAGACAGAGAGAGGGAGCTAGAGGGAGTAAGAGAGAGGGAGCTAGAGGGAGCAAGACAGGGTGAGAGGGAGCTAGAGGGAGTAAGACAGAGAGGGAGAGCTGGTGGGAGCAAAACGAAGAGAGAGGGGCTAGAGGGAGTAAGATAGAGAGAGAGGGAGCTAGAGCGAGCAAGAGAGAGGGAGCTAGAGGGAGTAAGATAGAGAGAGAGGGAGCTAGAGCGAGCAAGACCGATAGAGAGGGAGCTAGAGGGAGCAAGACAGAGAGAGGGAGCTAGACGGACTAAGACGGAGAGAGAGGGAGCTAGAGGGAGTAAGACAGAGAGAGGGGGAGCTAGGTGGAGCAAGACAGAGAGAGAGGGAGCTAGAGGGAGCAAGACAGAGAGGAAGCTAGAGGGAGTAAGAGAGAGGGAGCAAGAGGGAGTAAGACAGAGAGAGAGGGAGCTAGAGGGAGTAAGACAGAGAGAGAGGGAGCTAGAGGGAGTAAGAGAGAGAGAGAGGGAGCTAGAGGGAGTAAGACAGAGAGGGAGACAGAGGGAGCTAGAGGGAGTAAGACCGGGAGAGAGGGAGCACGACAGAGGGAGAGGGAGCTAGAGGGAGTAAGAGAGAGAGGGAGCTAGAGGGAGCTAGACAGAGAGAGGGAGCTAGAGGGAGTAAGACTGAGAGAGAGGGAGCTAGAGGGAGTAAGACAGAGAGAGAGGGAGCTAGAGGGAGTAAGACAAAGAGAGGGAGCAAGACAGAGAGAGAGGGAGCTAGACAGAGAGAGTGAGCTAGAGGGAGTAAGACAGAGAGAGTGAGCTAGAGGGCGCTAGACAGAGATGGAGCTAGAGGGAGTAAGAGAGAGAGAGGGAGCTAGAGGGAGCAAGACAGGGTGAGAGGGAGCTAGAGGGAGTAAGACAGAGAGGGAGCTGGAGGGAGCAAGACGGAGAGAGAGGGGGCTAGAGGGAGTAAGAGAGAGAGAGGGAGCTAGAGGGAGTAAGAGAGAGAGCAGGAGCTAGAGGGAGTAAGAGAGAGAGAGCAGGAGCTAGAGGGAGTAAGACAGAGAGAGAGGGAGCTAGAAGGAGTAAGAGAGGGAGCTAGAGGGAGCAAGACAGAGAGAGGGAGCTAGAGGGAGTAAGACAGAGGGAGAGGGAGCTAGAGGGAGTAAGACAGAGACAGAGGGAGCTAGAGAGAGTAAGACAGAGACAGATGGAATTAGAGGGAGCTAGAGGGAGTAAGACAGAGAGAGGGAGCTAGACAGAGAGAGGGAGCTAGACAGAGAGAGGGAGTAAGACAGTACCTAGCGCCGTACATTTCCGACAGAGGTGGTCCATGCGGTAAGTCGTGAGGGGGTGACACCATGAGTTACCCGCACCGGGTGACACCAACCCCAGTGACGCCACTGAGTCTAGGAATGTTGCAAGGATTTGAACATTGAATTATATTCAGTAAAAGAGTAATTAATGTTGTTCACAAGTCGAGACAGGTGCCAAACATGCTGAATGAAACGTTTAATTTGGAATTAGAGACCTTGATGAAGGTTGGGTGCACGGAGGAGCTAGAATCCTCAAAGTGGTTAAGCTCAGTTGTTTGAGTGGCAATAGGGAACCAATATGAGGTTTTGCCTAAGGGACCACCCCACCCCAAAATTAACATATGGGGTGGTAGCCATCTTCTGCCAAATATTCCTGAGGAGTTGGTCCTTCTTAAAGATTACCAAAGTGTTCAGTGTGATGGATATTTCCCCTGTGTACTACTAGGTGAAATTACATGAAAGCTCATAGAACCTCACGTCAATGATTCATTGCTCCTTTAAAGGAATCCTGATTTGTTTGTAAGTCTTTTGGACAACTCCTAGTAACTGCAGTGTTCCAATGAGCTCAGGGATACAGAGCATGTAGGGCCAAATGTATCAAGCTAATTAGCATTCGCAAAGGCCGAAATTCTGTGAATTTCGGCCTTTGCGAATGCTAATTAGAGAAATGGTATGTATCAAACATGTTTGATGCAAAATAAGGAATAGCAAAATTTGCTATTCCTTATTTTGCGATTGCACTTAAGGAATCGCAAATTTTGCGATTCCTTATATGCAATGTATCAAACAAAAAATATGCAAAAAATGTCATTAAGGATTCGCAAATTACCACCAACTTCCAGTTGGTGGTAATTTGCGAATTCTTTTCAAAAATCTTTTTTCCAAAACACAAAAGGTGCCATTTGACGCCCATACATTCCCTTAGGGCATGTATGTGCGCCATATGCCCCCAAATGTCTTTTTCAGGGGTGCAGCAGGGTGTTCTTGAGACACCCCTGCACCTTGGAAAAATTCCTAAATTGCGATTAGCAAATTGCTAATCGCAAATTGCCCCTTCATTCCTATGGGCCTCCTGGTCCATAGAAAGCAATGGGTAGATTGCGATTAGCAATTAGCTAATCGCAATTTAGGAATGGTAAGGAATCGCTATTATATAGCGATTTTGTACATACATACCGTTTTGCGAATTCCAAATAGCGATTCCTTAAAATTCGCTATTTGGAATTCGCTAAACGGAAGTATGATACATATGGCCGATAATGTTTTCCAGATCGAAGCATGGTGTTAACATAAAAAAAAACAAGATCATGCAGGAAGTTTTGAAGAGATTGGCGATCAAGGATTTAAAAAAGACAAACATCCCTTTAAAGTGAGAAACATAACTTGCTTAGACCTTGTGATGAGCGGTGAGAGAATCAAGTTGAGGTTAGTTTAGTAGAAGCAACTGTCAATGCAGCAGGGCCCAGGGACAAGGGTGACAGTGAGACACATTTTTGTGACACATGTAATATTAATCAAAATTTCGTCAAGGTTGTATATCCCCTGAGAGATATGGTCATGTAAGGTTATTCATCGAATGAGGAGTCTAGAAAACTATGTGAGACAATAAAAAAAATGAGACTCCTAACGACAGATGCTAGTGTTGAGGTTCTTGGAGTGGTTTTGTTCCAGTATTGGGATGAATTTAAAATTGTCAAAGTGTTTACAGTGAGAGCACGGATAGAAGCTGAAAATACTTATTCTGTCACTGAAAGATAGGCTTTCCGTTGCTATTGGGCAACTGTGCATTTCAAGTTTTTTATGGAGTACTTCCTTTAAGAGCCACACAGTTCACAAGATAGGGGGTGCTAGGTGGGGCCAGACGGTAATGGCCGCCCTGGCATAGAGCTCCTGCTGAGCCGGGCGAATTAATCCACAAAATCCTCATCCTGCCTACCAAGAAGTTGGCGCAAACATCACCTATGGTACCGGGAAGGTCCACGACAGCTATGGAGCGATTCCTGTCCCGACGCTTGAAAAACGGAGCCATGAAACAGCGGGAAGGCGAGTGGCGGAGCAGTGGAGCGGACAGCGCCGGAGGCCTGGGGCAGCTACCGCATCTACGCGAGGCCGGTGCTGAGGAGGCCTGCGCACAAAGAAGGAGGATCCCCCAGAGACACGGGAGGATGACTGGAAAACCCTTCTGGTGAGCATGCAGCAAAGCCTCACCTCTATTGATTCCAAAATAGACTCCATAAACCACTGACTGGACAATGTCGTAGCTAAGCTTGACGGGCATCAAGAGCGACTGAAGGAGTTGGAACAGCGGGTGTCAGACCTGGAAGATGGGGCGAGCACGAGCAGGCAGCATATGTGACAAATGGATAACCTCCTAAAACTCATCGCTGACAAGAACGAAGAGTTGGAATCCCGCTCTCGGCGAAATAACGTCCGTATGCTAGGCCTAGCCGAAACGATCAATACGGGGAGGCTGGAGGATTTCATGGAGCGCTTACTGACTGACCTGTTCGGGAGAGACTCTTTCTCTGCACAGCTAGTGATTGAACGGGAACACCGATCCTTAGCGACGAAACCTCCCCCAAGTGCCTCACCGCGCCCGATAATAATGAGGTTCCTAAACTATCGCGACAGGGACACACTGCTGCGGCTGGCGAGAGAAAAGGGGGACGTGAAGTATGAGAACACCACCCTCTCATTTTACCCCGACATCACCCAAGCAGTACAGGAGGCCCGGCGAAAGTTTCTGGCGGTGAAAAAGCAGTAGCAATCCCGCAGCATTCAGTACGCAATGTTATAACCAGCGAGACTGCGGATTCATCATCGAGGTAGACAACACATCTTTGCTACACCACAACAGGCAGAAGACTACCTCAAGCGCGACAGGCGATGCACTTCCCGGGAGGCGGCTGCGAGACGATGATCGCGATCCCACTCGCCGTTGTCAGACCCTTCCTGAGGAGTATGGGCTGTGTTACATTGGGACACTGACGGAGAGCCTCGGGACATTTCAGAGACGCTCTGCAGATTGGTGATGAATAATCGTTGTTATTGATTTGTTGGCACAAATTGCCGCTCGGACGCTCACCTCCGTCCCGTCAGATCGACCCCTGTGTCCCAGGAGGTTGTGGATGGGTGAGAAAGAGAGGTAGAGCGGTAATGGTGGGAGCCCCTGGCGGCCCCCTATCGAGGGCATTACCCCTGGTTAGTGGAAGAGGAGTGGCGCCGCGGCCAGGGCGACTGACGCTGGAATCTGGGGACCGCGGTTCGATCCCCGGCTCCGGCGGCAGGTTAGCCCAGCACCATGTGACTCTGGGCAATAGCTCGCTTAATCTTCCCGACGGCCCCCCAGCGCCTAGAGACCCTTATGGGTGATTGTGCGCTTTACAAATGTGGACTTTACTTTACTTTTCCTATTCAATGGTTAAGGGGTTAAGAGCTTGGACACTATGGCTCAGGAGAGTGTTTGGGGGGGAGGTGGGAAGGGGGGAAGGGTTGTTCTTTCCTGGCAAGTTGGGGTAGCCGGTGTGGGTGATGAGGGAGGGCTAGGGAACAAGACGCTATGATGCAAGTTTGCCTTGAGCAGGCGAGGCAAAGATGCGAACGAAGTTCTGAACGGAAAGATTACACCCCTAGCCATGGGAGACGGTAGTAGAGACAGCACGAACATCAATATTATGTCCTGGAATGTACGGGGGCTTATTGACCCCAGAAAGCGAAGGCAGATACTGGGATACCTGGACAGGCATCACATGAACATAGCGCTCCTACAGGAGACACATCTGGTAAAAGGTGGTACTCCCAGATTCGCATCCCGATGGGCCTCTCATAGCTGCTTTGCCTCATACTCATATTAGTTAAACAAGGGGTTCGATTTGTGGAAAGAGGTTGTGACATAGACCCTGAGGGGAAATATTGTTTGATGTGGGGAACACTTCACTCACATGATATTTTTTGGTGAACTACTACGGACCGAATATTGATTACCCTCACTACATGCTCCTGCTTAGAGGCAAAATATAAATGCTAGGCTGCAGTTACACTATATGGGGGTGGAGATTTTAATACTGTGATACATCCTGATATGGATAGGTTGCATGCCGTAGCGGCACACTACACTGCCTCCCAACGCACCCTGAAAGACATAGTTGCCACGGACGGCTTAGTTGATGCCTGGCGCCATTTACACCCTTCGATAAGGAAGGCACACATCACTCAGCCATGCACAACACCTGGTCTAGATTGGACTATGTGCTTCTCACTAGGGGTATGACACACTGGGTGGAAGGGCGACCCACATGGCTAAAACATACTTGGATCACTCCCCAGTGAAGGTTGCAGTGAAGCCCCCGGTGGACTTGGCACCCTTTCTCAATTGGAGGCTTAATCCTCTGCACCTACAGGACACTGCCTTTAAGGCAGAGATAGAACAGGAGATTATTGACTTCTTCCCTAGAAATACGGGTTCAGTAGCCAGCCTTACTACTGTTTGGGAGGCCTTCAAGGTGACTGTGCGAGGGTGGTGGGATCTTGAAGGATCTCCAACGGACCCTGAGCACCCTGGAGACTGAGATGAAAACACTAGAGCGGGAGATATTAAGTAGGGAGGAGACAGGACCCTTGCAGGCCAGCATGCGGGAGAAGATGACGGAGTATATGGAGACAGCCGAAAGGGAAAGTAGGTTTAGAGGGAAATACTGTACTGCCAGAATATATGGGGAAGGAGATAGGCCAAGGAAATCCCTGGCGGGAGCAATTAGACCCCCACGCTTCCGCAATTACGTCACTGAACTACAAGATGAGCACGGTACACTCTGCAGGTCCCTCCCTGATCAGATGTCCACCCTGACTAACTATTATAGGACACTATATACGACACAGAGACAATCCACACTGCAACTTGGGGACTACTTTGAGGATGTGGCCCTGGCATGGCTGGGAAACGCGCAACAAACATTTTTAGCATTAGACCTCGAAGTTGACGAAATAACGGGGGCCATTATGAGCATGAAATCGGGAAAGTCCCCTGGTTCTGACGGGATCCCCATAGATTTTTATAAAACTTACGTTAGATTTCTGGCCCCCATCCTCAAGGCTGTTTTCTATAAGGCGCTGGAGGAGGGTACGCTTCCTGAAACCATGAGACAAGCGCGTATTTTATCATTGCTTAAACCCGGCAAACCCCCTGACCAGTGTGACTCGTACCGGCCACTGTCGCTCCTGAACAGCGATACGAAAATCCTGGCCAAAGTGTTAGCCACTAGATTAAATCTTCTCCTGGCAAAAAGAGTGCTGTCAGTTCAGGCGGGCTTTGTACCTAATAGGGCTACTGCCCATAACCTCCGGACCCTCCTAGCAGTCGTTCAGGACATCGACCCCAATTGCGCTGCGGTGGCTGTCTTCTTGGACGCCACCAAAGCGTTCGATTCTGTAGAATGGGACTATGTGGTGGGGACTCTTGCATATATGGGAATGCCGGACCCGTTCATCTGTTGGGTCAAACTTCTCTACAACGCGCCGTTCGCCAGGGCCCTCCTCAACGGGGCTCGTTCGAACCCCTTTACTATATCCAGGGGGACGAGACAAGGGTGCCCCTTGTCTCCGGTCCTGTTTGCCATTGCAATCGAACCCCTGGTGGCCAAATTGCGCCAACATCATAATCACAGAGGCCTCATTTACCCCTCCAGACAGGTTCTTGTCTCTCTCTATGCCGATGATATTACCCTTTACATTCGCAACCCACACGAGAACTTAAATCCAGTCTTGAGGGAAATCACCAAATTCGGAGCGATTGCAGGAGTACAGATGAATTGGGGTAAATCGGCGGTATTCCCATTGACCGAGCACACCCCCCCGCATACCCTGGACTACCCATTGAAGTGGGAAGAGTCGGACTTAAAATACTTGGGTATCTATATCTCTCAGGACAAGGAAGCCTTAACCGCATCGCTGCGGCGGCTTTTCCTTCTGTACGCGGTAATTTTAAAAATACCGCGTTACAGGACGAGCTTAAAGTCCACATTTGTAAAGCGCACAATCACCCGTAAGGGTCTCTAAGCGCTGGGGGCCGTCGGGAAGATTAAGCGAGCTATTGCCCAGAGTCACATGGTGCTGGGCTAACCTGCCGCCGGAGCCGGGGATCGAACCATGGTCCCCAGATTCCAGCGTCAGTCGCCCTGGCCGCGGCGCCACACCTCTCCCTTAGCTTAGCTCGTCATGAGCGCACGGCAGGTTACGCTCATGAAGAGCTGAGCTCGTCATCAGCCTGGAAGGGGTTAATGAGGACAAACTATGGGCATGCCATGACTAAAGTGACGGACAATATCACGAACTGGGTCAAACTTCCCCTATTGATGGCCGGACGGGTCTCCCTAATTAAGATGTAGTGTATTTTGTAAAGCGCACAGCTGCCCCAACGGGGCGTCCCGGCGCTGTATAACACTGTGGAACCCTTCCTGGCTCTCCCTGTGAGATGCCCCTCCTGAGCGCCCCCAAGGTGAAGCCAGGCATCCCAGTGTTGTAGGGGCCGTTGTGGAGATTAAGCAAGCTATTGCCCAGAGTTGCAGCGTGGGACACATGATTAGAGTAGGCGTCGAGGCGGGAATTATCGAGTCCGCGGACATTGAGCCCAAGACCCTGCCGCGTCGGGACTTGAACTCTGGTCCCGGGCCTGATCTCTGCTTCAGAGTCTGCCGCTCTAACCAGTGAGCCACACTTCTCCACTGATGGTGATAGTTCCCAAATTTTTATATTTGTTCATTAATATACCCTACCATCCAGGGGCTCACTTTTTCGCAACATTGAAAACACAACTCATCCGACTAATATGGGGGGGGGGGAGCAGGCGCGACTGAAATTAGAAACCCTCACACTTCCGTACCGCTAAGGAGGGTTTGATGTGCCTGACTTCGAACAGTATTACCATAGCACACAGGAGCATTTTGCAGTGTACTGGTTCCATCCTCCCCCCTATATGCCCCATCATGCTGTGGAGGATGGGCACATGGCACCGGTCCCGCCGTCTGTCTATGTATTCGCGCCATACAAAGAAAGAGACAGGGAACCCACTACGGTGGACTGCACGGTCAAAGCGTGGCACTGGCTGGCGAAGGCGGAAGGAGTTCCTCAGTTGTACTCCCCTAGAATTCCGTTAAATAACTGTACGTATTTGCAGGTGACTACCGAAAAAAATTGTCAAAACCTATTAACTAGACTGAAGTACTATGTCTGGGGGGATTTATTCCTCGAAGGGGAATTTCGTACAAAGGAACAGTTTTTTGGGGAGGCCCCATATACGTTCATGGATTTGTTTCTTTACACCAGGCTCAAACAGAGTGTACGGGCTAAATCCCCTGACTTCCCAAAGGAGCCGGAGGTATTTACCTCTCTCCACCTATTACTCCAAGCGGACGTGCCAAGGCATGTCACGTCTTTGCTGTATGCACGGGTCCGCTCTGTACCTCCTCATTCGCATACAGATGACCAGTGGGAAATGGCATGTCAGCAGACGGAGCTGGTCTCCGGTAGTAGCAGGCTGCGCATGCTCCATTTCAAATGTTTGCACAGACTGTACCATACGCCGGCACGCTTACACAAGATTGGTCTCAGGGAAGATGACAGATGCCTTAGGTGCAGGCAGAGCCCAGCGGACTTCATACACCTGGCCTGGAGCTGCCCTAAAGTTGCTGAATATTGGAGGGAAGTCTTTGCAGGGCTCACTGATATGTTAGGCATCGCTATCGAGCCACATCCTACCAGGGCCCTTCTGGGCCTAGTCGCGGATATTAACACCCCGCACCGCAAATTGCTACTTATGGGCATGCTATTAGTATGACGACATGTGGCGTGTCGATGGGGCAGGGGCAGGGCACCTAAGTTTAAGGGATGGTTACAGGACATGACTACATGGCAGGAACACTTACATGCCTACGCAGAACAATTGCCGATGAAGTCCCGGACAAAAGATATTTGGGGTCCATTACTGACTTACAGGACAGTCGGAGGAGGGTGCCCTGAGCGATATAGGGACAAGAGTTGGGGCTGCTGCTGAATGAGGGGTGGGGGGACATGGTGCTAGGAGGGCTATGGGGAGGTGAGGGTTGGGGTGAGCGAGTAACGATTGAGAAGTTAAAATTCCGAATACAGCCTGGTGTACTCAGGACTGCCTCTACAATAGAACTTATGGGACATGGATTTCAGGAAGATACTATGCTAGTGCCGAACTCTACACTTTGCGCGCTATTGTACCATGCTCTGCTCATGACGACACCTTTGTTATATGGAACTGTAGGAGGACGTTGGGGGAGAGAAGGGGGAGGGGGGAAGTTTCGGGGGAGGAAATGATAGATTGGTGAAGCATCATGATGGACGGTGTAAATGTTGTAACGCTGTATAACACTGCCTACTGTATAATGATGTGTGATATGAGAAAAGTTTATAAATAAAATTTAAAAAACTAAATAAAAAAAAACAGCTCACGAGATAATTGTGAAGTTATTTTCTTGTAAGAAGGCCAAGCTTAGGATATCAGGGCGGCTGGACTACACGAGGGATTTTAATTTAAATTAGAGTATTGATAGGTTTGGAAAATAAATATTTAGACTCTTTGTCAGTGCTGCCAAAAGTGAAGTAAATTACTGTCAGTTGTGACTTCGAAGTGTTGAGCAATGAGTTTGTGTGTGAGGAAGGTATTTGTAGAGATGAGTGGAAACAGGCAGCCAAAGTTGATGAGTAGCATGAGAAAGTAAAACATGATTAGTGGTTATCCTGATAATCTAACATTGACAATGGTTTTCTTTGCTTTCAAAGACAAACAGTGGAAGAGCAGTTACAGAGGGATGAAGATTACAGTTTTAGAAAAAGGGTCGTTTGGGTATGTTAGGTAAGTGTTAAAATGACGGGTCATGTAAATGGGTGTCTACAATGTACCATCAAGTGGAGCAGCTGGGCAAATTTTGTGTGGAATTTGATGCTAGTGGTGGGTCTAAAAGTGCCTCAGTGACCTTGTTGGGCCGGTTAAGTCTTTGTCATTGAGTGAGCGACTGTGGTGACTATCGGGAAGGTGACAATTTGTTTGAAAAAATAATTTTCTAGTCAAAAAGCACCAGATTGTTTGACAGTGAAGTTCTACCAATTTCAGAAGATATGTGTAGGGTTATGAAGGATATGGGAGCGATTCATTAAAGAACAGTATGGTGCACAGCTTGAAAAAAGGATGAATAGGATGTTAAAGCACCTTTGAAACAAGGAAAAGTTTGAGAGAAATGTTTAGAAAATTGGTATGATGGCAGCAGGGATGCCTCCCCTTTAGTACCTGATAGGAAGAGTTGCTGGCACCAAAATGTTGCCCATCTCGTTGAGAGAAGACATTAATGAAGTTAAGTATTGGACATATGGCATAATTGGCATAACTGATCTCCTTTTAGTTGTCCTAATCATTATAATGTTACATCATTACAAAATGTTGTGCAAGCCTTCTAAATTCTGATATAACTTGAGGAAACACTATTGTTGCAGTTTGGAGCTAGCAAGTTTTGGTTTGTGTGACTTCTCTTTAGTGAATTGTCTGTGTCTGTGTGTGTGTGTATATATATATATTCACTGAAAAAACCATAGGGGCATTATAGTCAGTTGGACATTTCACTCGTACAAAACCATAGAAATTCCCCGGTTATAGTTAGTTCAGCTAACTATAACTCGCGCCCCCGCAATGCACTGCTGATGACGTCACATATTACATCACTCATGACATGGCCAGTGACATCACTCATGACATCACTGATGACATCTCAAATGACATCACTGATTACATCACTGATGACATCATCCAGTGAATGTGTGTTTTTGTGAAATTTAAATGTTTTATATATGTATATGTCGAGGTCGATGGAAGAATAAGTGGGTATATAAGTGTCTAAATGGATGATATTGTTTGTGTGAAACTGATTGTATAACTGACTGATTAAGTGTATCTTAGTGAATACATCGGTTAGTGAGTAATCTTTAAATGTATAAATATCTGTATCAGTCTCTCACTTTGTGTATAAGTGGCAGCATGGGCTGGTGAGTAGCTACATGAGTGTCTTTATGGGTTATTAGTTGTTTTTTTGAGTATCAGTATGAGTGTCTGAGTGTCTGTGTGGGTCGTTGGGGGTATTCCTTTGTGCATAGATGCATGAATGAGTGAGTCATTGTATGTGTTGAAGACAGCATGTGTGCAGGACTGTATGGGTGGATGAGTGTGTGTATAGGTGTGTTGGTGAGTGAATGACTGTCTCAGTAGTGTCTTTACGAGTAACTACATATGTTTTAAACTAGTATAGGTGAGTATTGGTGTATGTAAGTGAGTATATGTGAGAGTGAGAGATTGGAAGAGTATCTGGATAAATGGGTATGTGTTTCTATAAGTGAATGTTTAAGAGAGTAAGTATGTGTTAGTTTCTGTAGAAGTAAGTGCAGTTGTGTGTGTATAACTGTATACACAAGTAAATTAATGTTTGATACTTTCTTTGCATGTGTGACTGTGTGTGAGTAACTCTATGAATGAGAGGCGGTGTGTAAGTGTATGTATAGGTGTGGGAGAACATATGATGAGTGAGTGCATGTCTGAGTGACTGTATAGGACCTTTGGTGAATGAGTAGATGTGTGTATAGATCCTGGAATTAGTGAATGGGTATGTTGTTCCTGGTATTGGTGTGTCCATTGTTTTCAAAATGGTATTTTGTATTTTAGAGTGTGTGTATTAAAGGTTATATTAGTGTGAGAGGAGGTCTGAGACTCTATCACAAGGGTGATGTCATCAGTGATGTCATTTGAGATGTCATGAGCGATGTCATGAGTGATGTCACTGACCATGTCATGAGTGATGCAATATGTGACGTCATCAGAAGTGCATTGCGGGGGTGCGAGTTATAGTTAGCTGAACTAACTATAACGGGGGAATTGCTATGATTTTGTACGAGTCAAATGACCAACTAACTATAACGCCCTTGAAACCTATGGTTTTTTCAGTGAATTTCGAAGATTTTTTAAATGCTAATTTCTAACTATAACGTGCCTGAAACCTATGGTTTTTTCAGTGAATTTCAATGTTTTTTTAAATGCTAATTTCTAACTATAACGTGCCTGAAAACGATGTTTTTTTCAGTGACTTTCAAAGATTTTTCAAATGCTAGTTTCTAACTATGCCTACAGAGGTAGGACATGTGAAGAAAGAAGAAAAACGCACAGAAAGAAGCAAAAGAAATGCAGAAAAAGCAACAGAAGTCCACAAAGAGGAAGAAAAGTGCAGGAAGAAGCAAGACGTGTAGCAAGAACCAACAGAGGAGCAGAAAGAGGCCTTGTTGCAAAATCATACTGTGCCCACAACTTTTTCAGATGGGTACTGATGGTAACTGACTCTGACTAACCAGGCCTAGAACCAGTGCTATGGTAAAAGTAACTTAGAATACAGTGAAAACACCTACATACACTAGGGAACACTATGTGTTGGGGTACTTCTATGATTAGCATGACCTCCTCTGTAAGGCCCTAGTACATAATAGTGCAAGGGGATTAAAACTACGTCTTAAAACACGCTACGGGGCGCGTTTACACAGAGGTGGAGGGAGGGGGGCCTGAGGTGACATGAGTGCCAACACGCCCTGTGGCCGTTTTAAGTTGGGAGATTAAGTCCCCTTGTATCCTGACGTCCCTGTTGTCCAACTAGCCAACCATGTACCTCCAGTAAGCGCCACAGAGCTGCGTTGCAGAGAGGTGTAAAAAAAAGGGGCATGACCTAGGCCACCTCTCTGCAACGCAGCGCAGTGGCGCTTACTGGAAGCACCTGGTGGGCTAGTTGGCCCCCAGGGGCCCTCAGGATTGAAAGGAAATTAATTCCCCAACTTTTAACGTGCCACCGGGCGTGTTTGCACACATGTCACCCCAGGCCCGCCCCCTCCCTTCACCACTGTGCAAACTCGCCCTGTGGCCATTGTAAGTTGGGAGATTAAGTACCCTTGAATCCTGAGGGCCCCTATGGTCAAATTAGCACACTAGGTACCTCCAGTAAGCGCCATTGCCGAGAGGTGTAAAAAGGGGTACGGCCTGCACCACTTCTCTGCAACGCAGCGCTGTGGCTCTTACTGGAAGCACCTGGTGGGCTAGTTGGCCCCCAGGGTCCCTCAGGATTAAAGGGGAATTATTTCCCTAACTTAAAATGTGCCAAAGGGCGTGTTTGCACACGTCACCTCAGGTCCCGTCCCCTCCCTTCACCACTGTGCAAACACGCCCGTGGCACATTTTAAGTTGGGGCATTAAGCCCCCTTAAAAATTGAGGTTCCCTGGGGTCAAATTAGCCCACCAGGTACCTCCAGTAAGCGCCACAGAGCTGCGTTGCAGAGAGATGTAAAGAGGGGCGTGGCCTGGACCACCTCTCTGTAACCCAGGCCTCTGGCGCTTTTTTGAGGTACCTAATGGGGTAGTGGGCCCTCAGGATTGAAGAGGAATTAATTCCTCAACTTAAAACTCGCTACAGGGTGTATTTTCACACATGTTACCTCAGCCCCCCCCTCCCTTCACCACTGTGCAAACGCGCCCGTGGCACATTTTAAGTTAGGGGATTAAGTCCTCTTGAATCCTGAGGGTCCCCGGGGTCCAACTAGCCCACCAGGTACCTCCATTAAGTGCCACAGAGCTGCGTTGCAGAGAGGTGTAAAAAGGGGCATGTCCTGGACCACCTCTCTGCAACGCAGCCCTGTGGCGCTTACTGGAGGTACCTGGTGGGCTAGTTGGCACCCTTGATCCCCAGTATTGAAGGGGAATTAATTCCTCATTGTAAAACGCGCCACATGGCGCGTTTGCAGAGTGCTCCTGTGAGGGGGCGGGGCCTCTGGCACAATCCCCCCCCTTTTTTTTTTTTAGAAGGAGGGCTGTGTGTCCCCCCTTCTTTTTTACTTTTTTAGGGCCCTGGGGACCCCATCCCCAGGGCCTTACCCATATAGATGTTATGTTATGTTAGGGATTACTTGTATAGCGCCTATCACCGCCGGTCTCTAAGCGCTTACCAGAAAGAACATAACACACTAATGACCCTAGAACCTCAGTTGTTTCACCTCCTATGATGTCATGAAGGCCTTTCTGAAAAGATACGTTTTTAGTTTCTTTCTGAAAGGTAGAAGCTGCGATTCCTCTTTCAAGGTAGGTGGGAGTTCGTTCCACAGTTGTGGAAGGAGCACAGACAAGGCCCTGCCTCCTTTGGTCTTTAATTTGAACCTGGGTTGAAACAGGTTGGAGGTTGTTCCTGAGCGCAATGGCCTCCCGGGAATGTACCTCTTTAGACGTTGCTTAATGTACTCTGGGGCTTTCCCAAAGAGTGCCTTATGGGCCACACAGAGACATTTGAACTGCACTCGGAATTTCACTGGGAGCCAATGCAGCTTCTGAAGCAGTGGGGTTACGTGCGAGTTTCTCGGCAAAGAATAGATCAACCTAGCTGCGTCGTTTTGTATTACCTGCAGCTTCCTCAACAGCTTCTGTGGTAGGCCTAGGTATAAGGCATTGCCATAATCAAGTCTCGAAATGACTGTGGCGGATACGATCGATTGCAGGGTGGAGGTGGATAGAATGGGGACTAGCTTTCGCAGTTGCCTCAACACACCTATGCAGGATCCGACCACAGCAGAAACTTGGGGGGCCATTGAGAGATCTGCATCGATCCTTAACCCCAAGCTTTTTACCACAAAGCCAGGAGACGGAGTGGTTCCTAGCTCGGGGGGCCAGTACAGATCACTCCAGGGATCCTCTTTGTTGCTAATCACCAGCACCTCCGTCTTGTCAGCATTCACTTTCAACAGATTGTTAGTCATCCAGTTGACTGTGAATGAGAGCAGGTTCCTCACTGATTCCTGGGCCTCTTTGGTGTTATCCAGCCGAACTAAGAGCTGAGTATCATCTGTGTAATTAAAGATTTAGCAGTTCGTACGCATAAGCTCCTCCACCAATGGTTGTAAATAGATATTAAAAAGCAGGGGGGATAGCGCCGACCCCTAGGGCACTCCCCAGGTCACGTCGCGGATCTCAGACAGTTGGTCTCCTAGCTGCACTCTCTGGGTTCGACCTGACAGGAAGGATTCTAGCCACTTTAGCACCTGGCCTGTGATCCCCAATTTCGCGACACGGTCCAGCAGGATGGTGTGGCTGACCGTGTCGAAGGCCGCCGATAAGTCTAATAGAATCAAGGCACAGGGCTGTTTGTTATCTGCCCTGACTCTCAACTCATCGGCGACCGAGGCCATGACTAATTCTGTGCTGTGTTGGGGCCGAAACCCAGCCTGCCTGGTGTGAAGGAGATGGTATTCTTCCAGATGGCCGGCTAGAGTGTTGAGAACGTGCTTTTCTAGGATCTTGCTTAGAAAAGGCAGCTGCGAGATGGGCCTTTAATTTTTTAAGGCTGTCGTGTCCGTTCCAGCTTTCTTCAGAAGTGGGGAGACCCTGGCTTCTTTCATCTGAGTCGGCAGATAGCCTGAATTAAGTGAGTTATTCAGTAGACTCAGTACCTGGGGCTGAATGCCTGGCAGAGCCATTTTAAAGATTTTGGGGGGACATGGATCTATGCTAGAGCCTGATTTAGTTTGACCGACCAGTTGCGCTAAGCACTTGTCGTTAATGGGAGGGAAGCTATCCAAAGTCATGGATGGCACCTGAACATTCTGGCTAGGCAGCATGGTTGTGACTGGCCGTGCCATGATGTCAGTGATGATGTCCTGTACCTTCCGGAGGAAGAAGGATGGAAAGGAGTCACCGTCAGGTTGGTCGCCCACTGAGATTTTCCCTTCACGTTGTGTGAGTTCCCTTAGAATGGTAAATGTCTCTCGCTGTATGTTAATAGCCTCCCTAATTCTACCCTCATAAAAAGCAGCCTTTCTTTCCAAGATGTCTGCCTTATATTTTGAGAGCAGGGTTTTGAAAGTTTTGGCGTCTGATTGGCTATAATGGAGTCTCCACCTTCTCTCTGCCTTACGAAGGGCTTGCTTCTTTTGTTTCAGGGAGGCGTCAAACCAAGGCGCTCCTCTCCCTTTGGTTCTAGTGCTCTCCAACTGCTCAGGGACAAGTTTGTCCAGGGCGGCAAGTATCCAGGTATTCAAAATCCTAACATCATGGTCCAGATCTATGCCATTCATATTGGGGGTGGGGGGTTAAGAAGAGCAGGGTTGAAATTAGGAGATTTGCTTCCATCTTACTCCAGGATCTAATTTTTCTCCGTGACTTGTTAGGGGCAGCCCTCACAGGGTCGCCTGAAACCCAGCACTTTATCATAAAGTGATATTACCAGATGCATGGGCTTGTCTCCGTGATTTCAATGTTGGGTAAAGAAGACCAAACAAGGTCCAGTGTATGGCCTTTCACGTGAGTAGGACCCACCACTAGCTGTCGCAAATTAAGCAGCGAGAGATTAGCCTCAAACTCAGTCTCCGTGGGGCCTCTGGGTACCTTGTCCCAGTGGTAATTGAAATTGCCAACCACCAAAAGGGACTTATATCTGGTGGCCAAGTCCGTTAAAAGCTCAAAAAAGACATCATTGAAATCCGGGGAGCTTTGTGGCGGGCGGTAGACCACTATTATTGTGATACATGAGGATTTGAATGAGACTTTTATCCCTAGCAGCTCTGCACTGGCAAAATTTTGTGCTATAATCTCTTTCACTATGAGACATTTCTTAAACAAAAAGGCCACACCCCCTCCTTTACAATCATTTGGGCGGTTATGCCAAATTGCGATATATATATATATATTTTTTAATTGAACGGGAACGGGACCGCGTGGGCTCCCCTCCCGTGGCCAGTTCCAGCCCCGGGGACCAGATCCCCCGGGGCATGGCCACATCAATTTATTTATTTTCTTATGGAGGGGGGCTGCGTGGCCCACCTCTGGAGGCCTCTATTCGCCCCGGGGACCCCATCCCCCTGGGCCAGCCTTTATTTATTTATTTAATTTTTGGGAAGGGGGGGTGCGTGGCCCCCTCCCAGGTCACTTCTAGCCCCGGGAACCCCCTCCCCTGGGGCTTGGCCTCTCTGTTGAGGACCGTGGGGGAGCACCAATGCCCCCATGTTCCCTGCTGGTTCCCCGCGTTCTGCGGGAGCCGGCATTGCTTTTCCACATGGGGAACTGCTGACATGCAGCTCCCCGTGTGGAAAAGCAATCTGGTTTGGATTTTGGAAGAGAGAGCAGGTTTACTGCACGGCTCCCGCCCTGTCATAGCAAACTGCAGTGTCCCGGGGGTGGGCACCCCGGGACACTGCTGGAGCCGGCCCTGGGAGTTGGCGGTCCCCAGGACAATCGGAGGCTCCAAGAGTGGGGGGCCGCGCGGCCCCCTTCCAACGTCAGCAAAGCCCCAGGGAGGTGGTGGTCCACAGGGCTTGGGGGTCTATAATGGACACCCAAATTTGCATAGTTAGTGTCCCGGGGAGGTGGCGGCCCCCAGGGCGTGTGGGGGGCTTGAGCCCCCCACACAGGTCCTTTTTAAAAAAACAAATAGAAGCCCCGGGGGTAACGGTCTCCGGGGCTGCGGGGGGGGGGGCATGTGCCCCCGGCAAATATTTAAAAAAGCCCCGGGGGTGGCGGTCCCCGGGGCAGTGTGGGGGTTTGGGACACCCACACTTTTTTTATTTACTGCCCCGGGAGCTGGCCCACCCGGGGGCTAAATATTAATGTAGTGCGGGCACCTGTGCTTTGTTTTTTTAATTTTCTCAGCTGGATCCGCGGATCCTCCACGGATTTTTCCGATTTAAAAACAAATGTTTTTTTGGGCCTTGGGGGTCCTTGTGGGACCCCCTGAGCAGACCTAGGGGGTCAGGGTGTTTCTACCCTGCCCCCTTTTCTTGTTTTACACCTTTAATTTTCTGTTTTCTTGTGCCTCGGTTATCAAGGCACATGATGGCTGCCAACACTTCCTGGTTTGGAGTGTTGCCAGCCAATTAGCATAAAGCTCATGGTGGGGAGGGTGCGCAGGTGCCTCTATACATCGATATATATTTTTTTTCTCAGGAACTACTGGACGGATTTACACCATTTACCAAAAAGAGTTCTTTCTGAACCAAGGGCTACCTTTTTGTCGAATTTGGTGTAATTCCGTTCAGCAGTTCGGGCTGTAGCCGTGTCTAAAGTTTCCAATGGGAATTAACATGGAGAAAACACGTTTTGGGACCCCCCTTTTTTCTCGGCCCTCGCTTGCCCAATCACCCTGAAAGATGGTAGATGACTGGAGTGCCCCACAAGTTATGAAAATTTCACGAACATCCGTCAACCAGCGCCAAAGTTATTGGGAAAAGAAAAAACTTTTTCCTATGGATAATAGGTCCTAACTAAAACTACCTACTGGCGACCCCCAGTAGGTAATATATATATAAAATCACACCATATTCCTTCTGTTGTATTCCACAGATGAGAACCACACCATAGAGGTATTCACAAATGCAATATTTTTTTAAGCTACTGCTTGATGCGTTTCGCCTGCCTCCGAAGGCTTGCTCACTACAACTGGTGCCATTTTTTCACACCATTATAAAGTGCTTACATGCTTCACAGTGATAGACATAAACAAAATGTTTTACTTTCACATCGTATTATTTTTTTTTATTTCTTTTTAGAAAAAGATTAATGTGATATGAAAATGAAAAATATTGTCTATGTCTTCACATAGATATAGAAGTTTATAACGAAGGTGCATATCCGAGACGCATCTGTTGCTTTTCTTGCTTTCTTAATAAAGAACCTTGGTGTACCCCGCAAGTGCCGATCACTTTTGTTTGAATCTGATGATTACCTGTGAGTTCACCCTCACAAAGCCCACAGCACCCGCCTGTGAGTTTAGCTTCTGTATACATACATATATACAGGAGCTGCCAAACTCACAGGCATATATATATATGTATATTAGTATAGTTAGGACCAAAGTTTCCAGAGGAAAAGCGCTTTTTGTTTTGCAAATAACTTTGGTGTTGCTTGACAAAACTTCCCCTTTTTGGTTCAGCTGCTGTGTTGAAAGTTTCATAGTGATCCGCCAAGTGGGGGCCAAGAAAGAAGGGGGTCCCAAAATGCGTTTTCCCCATGTTATGTCTATGGGGATTTTTAATTTTTTTAACATGACCACAGCCCGAACCACTGAACTGGATTACACACAATTTGGCAGAAAGCTAGATGTTGGTCCAAGAAGCGTGCTTTTTGTGATTTGGTTTAAATCCATTCAGTAGTTTCAGAGGTATTTACGTTTAAAAAATATAGATATCTGGAAGCCCAAAATCCTGCTGAAACCCTACTAAAATGTAATTGGCTTACAACACTTCAACCAGGAAGTGTTGGCAGCCATCTTGGTACTTGATTGAACTGAGCCCCACAAATAAATGTAGGGGGAGGCCTCCAATAACCTCTTAGCAGTCATGTTGTGTGGGACTTACCGGAGGGGTAGTTGGCCCCCAATGACCCTTAGGAGTAAAGTGGAGGGCCATGTCCCCTTTCCCCACCACTCTGCAAACGCGTCTCCTGGCGACCTACCAGTTGAGGAATAAAGTCCTCTTGGTTACTGGGGGATCTTGGTGGCCAAGAAGCCCTCCTTGTACATTCTGCCAGTCATACACAGTGGGATTCCTGAGAGCTGGTGAGAGGCCCGCCCCCTTTCTCCACCACTCTGCAAACACTCTTTACTACTTAAAAAACCATAGCATTTCAATGAAAAAACCTAAGGTTACAGGGACATAATAGTTAGGAAATGGAATAAAAAAGTTTAGAAATTCAATAAAAAACCAAAGGTTACAGGAACATTATAGTTAGGCCCAGGTTTCACTTGTACAAAACCAGTGAAAACGAGCAGTTACAGTTAGCTGAGCTAACTATAACTCGCACACCTGCAATGCACTACTTATAACCTAACATATTACATCACTGATGACATGGTCAGTGATATCTGTATAAAATATAGGACATGCCCAGGGGGGTGGGGTCCCCGGGGCAAAAGTGGCCCAGGGAAGGGGGCCATGCGGCCCCCCTTCCATTTAAAAAAAGAAAAAATATATTGTGGCAGTGGCCCCGGGGGCCTGCAGGGGCCCGGGTAAGGGGCCCCTGGGGCCAAAATGGCCCTATTGTAGGTGGAAGCATTACATTATATTTTCTCGTGGTAGGAGTCGCGACCCTATTGCGGCTCCCAGCGCAGCCCCCCACTGTAACGCCTCAGTGGATTCGCTGATTGACCTTAAATAAATAATGAAATAGTATACAATTTAGAAGCTGGTGTCGCATTGTGAACTTTTTTATAGAGATGGCGAGATTGAAGTTTATAATCACTTTAAAACTGAGAGAGTTAGAAATAATATTAAAAAATATCAATTAAAAGTTAGAGTTGAAAAGTGAAATGTGTTTTAGTACATTGAATTTGTGCTTTTGGTTTGTGGATTCCCAACAGGTTTGTGAATCCGGGAAATATTTAGAAAGAGTACATATGTTTCACTCTTGGGTTATAGGTTGACTCTAAAAAGAGCCGTTGTGTTCATTATGATTTTCTTCCTGCTACATGTAAGTCCAGATGCACAGCTTAAGGTTGTTGAGAAACACTCGGTTTCTTTCATCTGTGAAGTGAACTTCATCAGGTTTCAGGGACGTTATGGTTAGGAATTAGCATTTAAAAACCTTAGGAATTCACATAAAAAAACACAGGTTTAAGGGACTTTATAGTTAGAAATTAGCGTTTAAAAAAACTTAGATATTCACAGAAAAAAACCACAGGTTACAGGAATATTATAGTTAGGCTGACATTTCACTCGTACAAAACCAGAGAAATTCAGCCGTTATAGTTAGATGTCATCAGTGATGTCACTGACCATGTCATGAGTGATGTAATATGTTACGTCATCAGCAGTGCATTGCCGGGGCGCGAAATATAGTTAGCTCAGCTAGCTATAATGGTTGAAGTTCTCTGGTTTTGTATGAGTGAAATGTCAGCCTAAGTATAACATTCCTGTAACTTGTGTTTTTTTGTGAAAAAAAGAGAAATACATATATATATGTGTGTGTGTATATATATTTATATATCAGTGTGTTTTTTATTATACCCCCTAAAATCCTCAAATTACACTTAGTACCCCAATAACCATACCCCCCCTAAAATCCTAAAATTACCCTTGGCACCCCAAAACCCATACCCACCCTGAACCCTAAATTTACCCTTCGCACCCCTAAACCCATACCCAGCCTGAACCCTAAACTATGCTTGGCACCCCAAAATCCATACTCACCTTGAACCCTAAAATTACCCTTGGCACCCCAAAACCCATACCCACCCTGAACCCTAAAATTACCCTTGGCACCCCAAAACCCATACCCACCCTGAACCTCAAAATTACCTTTCACACCCCAAAACCACCATGAACCCTAAAATTACCCCTATAACCCAAAACCCAAACTCACCCTAAACCATATACTTACCTTATACTTACATGTAAAACACATATGCCTTTACCATTCATGTCTTTACAAGAACATTTGTTGTAAAGGCATGCGTGGTAAAGGCATAAGCGTTGTAATGCCATGCATTGTAATGGCATTGTGATGGTACTAACGTTTTGATGGCATTAGTTCTAATGGCATGCGTTGTACTAGTTTCGTTGTAATGGCTGTTTCCCATAATATATACAAACGTGGACCTAACATCTAATTCAAATGTTTCAACTAGGGCTTACACTCGGGTACAGCAAATGAAGGCTTTGTGAGTTGGAGCTCAATTGCTGCACTTTTTCTATAGTAAACGCTTAACCGCAGTGAGGCGGTTTAAACGAGTGGGCGGGGCTGCATCGGGCAACGGACGTGCGCAGCACTACCGAGGTAGTGCTAGCAACGGCCATTGGCCGATGCACGCAGCGAAGGGGCTAAGGGAAGCCAAAATATTGACGCCTAGTTCACATATCTACAGCACAGATACTAACAGATCTACTGTAAGGTTCAGAATGTTTACTCTTTCAGGGCATACAGATTCTAAGGAAGGGGAAGGTCAATTATACTGGGAAGGTTTTCTGGCTAGGAGTCTCTCCATTGAGGCAATTCATGTTGAAATAGTTATGGGAAGGCTCCTTTATGGCTCTGCTCAGATTCTGAAGACATAGAGTAGATGTAAAAGGCACATACAAGACAATGGGCCACATTTACAAGAAGGTGCCGCAGGGCGGCACCGCAATCCATTTGGCTGCACCATGCTGCGGCACTTTCAGAGCACAGGGATGCAACATATTTACAATAATATGTCGCATTCCTAAGCTCTTTCCTGCGCTTGCGCACAATGGGCTGCTATACACTAACCCTGGCCCCCTTGCACCATGGTGCAAGGATGCCTGCATCATGGGGATGATTATTTATGTAAACACTCTGAAAAGGCACACATAGAACTTGCAAAACGTCATTTTTTAAATGATTGTTTATGTGCAGTAAGGGACACCTTCTTGTACAAAAACAATCACCAGTGGAGATTCCTCGTTCAATGAAAGAGGGAAAACAAACGAGTAGAAATTAATAAATTGTTCCTCGTTTTGCCTCCCTATGCCTCCCCTGGGGAGGCGTAGCATTCAGACGCATTTCCGGGTTTACGATTTCTCGTAAATCTTGAAATGTGTCAGGTTCCATGGGTGTTGTGTGGGAACACCCACAGCAACACCCATGGAATCCCCTTTCACGCAAAGTGCTAAAGGGGCCATATTCACAATGAAAAGCCACGCAGGGGGGCTTTTCCTGTCCTTGTAAATATGGGGAAGCAACTTGCAACGCTGGTGCGCCACAAAAAAAGTGACACAGCTTGTAAATCTGCCCCAGTATTTTGAAACAAGAAAGTTGTGATGAAGTGCAGAAACAAAAGGCTAAATATAGATTTTTCGAAAGCTGAAACTCAGGTTATGTCCTTTCAGGACATTGCAGGTCACGATGTGAGTGTAGTTCCTTCAAATTCTTAATTTAAACTGTGGCTAAAAAAGCTGATAAGAGTTAAAAGCTTTAAGGTAGAACATATGCATGGAACAAATGTAGAGGGGCTGCTGCCTGTCTTTATTACTGCTCATGAATGTGACGCAGTCCTTCTTGAATGATAATCTAGGCGTTAAAATTAAGAGTGCATTTGGTACTACAGCTGTTAAAAATAAGCAATGTTAGTTGCGTGCATGTCCAGTACAAGATCAAACAAAGAAATCGCATAGTCTTGCCATGATGAGCTTAAATATTTGATAGACAGTTTTAAATGTCGATTTACTTTAATTTATTTTCATTGTGAGTGATGTGTGAGAGTCAATTACACACATTTTGCAGATAAATGTTGTATTTAGTTTCATGCAATGTCCATGAAAAAGGTATTTAAGATCAAAACAGGGCCTCACACATGAGGAATTGGAGGGTGTCACTTATTTGCAGTAATATTAGTGATCTGCTGCTGTGTTACAATAGTGAAAACACACACCACTATCTCTGAATATTACATATAAACACATTTAGAATGTGGACAAGTGTTTCAGTGCACTGTCAAAAGAGAGCACGAAAAAGCTGAAATTCGATCACAAATTAAAAGCTGTCCTGAACAGGGGCCCCCAAAACTCCCATGGCCCCCAAAATCCTTAAGATGCCCCTGATGAAGGTACTGCAGAGAGGCCCTTCTCTGGGAGAGGTGCAACTCTATGTATGGTGCTAGAATAAGGGACTGATGTAATGCGGAGGAAAATGTGTGCTATTTAAAAACTATAATAAAGCATTGAGGGATCCCATTGTGTGTGCATAGTGCTTGCTGGAGGATGGCAAGAGACGTGTGGGAAAGATCGAGAAAGACCGAATAGTGAAGGCAAAATACATTGCCAATATTTGAAAGAAGGGTCTAAGCCAGTGGCGGCTGGTGATCTTTGAAAGTGGAGAGACGTAATACCGGCCAGGAGTTCGCCTCGTTTTTTTCAAGATTTGCCTCACTCATAGTCAATTCCTCTCACATTTACTCTTTCCCCTGACACACTCTAACTCATATTCTTTAATTGCTAATTGTCACTCATGCACACTCCTACTCACTGTTATTCACACACAAACATACTCATAATCACTGGTTCTCATTCTCACTTACGAACACGGGACATATTACCAAGGGCCTCATCGCCGCTTTAGCGGGAATTTTTCCCGCTAAAGCGACGATAATTTTATCGCCCTATTACCTAGTTGTCGCTAACACCAGTTAGCGACAGCTAGTAGGAGATAGCGATCATCTTGGGGCCCACTTTGCATGTCAGCGATAATTATCGCTAATGACATGCAAAGTGGGCGTGCCAAGATGTTAGCGACTGTAAACAGTCGCTAACATCGCTATCTCCTATTACCTACAAAGGCGTACTTTTGGAAATATTCGCGCTAAGCGCGAATATCTCCAAAAGCTAACGCCTGCCCAGAGCAGTTCTCAGCCATGTTATCCAATGGTAGGTGGATAACATGGCTAAGAGCATTAGCTCGGTAATGCATGAATATCGCTGACTTTTCAGAGATATTCATGCATTACAGCCGATTTTTATGGCTTTTGAGATAAACCTTGAAAATAGCAAGGTTTATCTGCGATAAAAATCGGCAGACCTCGGCGATGATAATATTGCCGCTAAGCCAACACAGCGATAATTATCGCTAGTTGTTGGTAATATGCCCCACATTTCCAGACTCACTTAGTCCTGATGCAACCACACCTGCTGAATCATTGATCTCTACAACCCTGACTCACTTACACTCCCTCTCACAGCCTTCTCTCAATCACTCGTTCTAACACACTCATAATCCTTCACCTACTCCCTCGTACCAACTTTAATTTATTCATACACACTCCAAACTCAGATTCTCACTCCCTTTCACTCTCATTGATACTCTCAAGCACACTCGCACACACACTTTCACTCCACCCATTCACTCACAAACACACTCCCAAGCACATAAACACATGCATAGAAAATTTATTTTTACCTAACTTGCTTACTCGGCTGGCAGCTCAGAGGCTCCATGCAGCAGCAGAGCAGGAATCTGATGCTGGGCATTAGACCCAGCAGCCTGTGATTCACAACGAGGAGATAGACAGCGCAGCAAGGGTAGGTGTGAAAGAGGAAGCCTCACCTCAATCCCTCTCCCAGCTTTTTAATAGATCAGAAAGCACCGTGCTATAAGGAGCTGGGATAGTGCAGGGGATCCAACGACACTGCTCTGTGTGGCTTTTCATTGGCTTCAGGGATGAACTGATGAGCATCCTGACAGCAACATTTCAGCAGATATACTGTGCAGCCTGAGGCATGTGCAGCATGTCTGCTAAATAAACATGGATTGTGCCTGTAGTTGAACGTTGCCCCTCAGACATGAACAATCCGAACATCCAGCAACAGAGTTTTTTTTAGTTTGAAACAGCACTCTGTATCTGGATCATGCTTTAGCCCTCTCCTCCCCCTCCTGCCATCAGGAGCCTGGAGATGAGGCAGAGAGGGTTGACCTGCGCATCTGACTGTGTTCATAAAAACATGAAATTTGTGTCTTCATGAACACTGATAAATTGAACAAGCACTGAAAATGCAATAGGTCTCGCCTTTGATTAAGTTAAAGCCATTGGCTTTGCTAATGGTATTGTACAGCAAAGCAAATGGCTTTAACTTATTAAAAGGCAAGACCTATTGCATTTTCAATCCTAGTTCTATCTGCCTCGGGAAGATGAAAGGCTGAGTTGGCCAGGCAGCAATTCGAAGCGCAATCGGCTAGTTTTACACAGATCTCTATAGCAGGCTTCCAACTCACCGAGTAGCCATGCTGTGTCATACTGGCATCTGGCCCTTACAAAACAAAATACATTTAAAAAACGCACAAAAGCACCTACAGGATCGATCTCTGTAGGACTGGATGCAAACCTATCACAAACAGATTTAAATGTGTGAACTGCACGACACCCCTCCCCCATCCTTCCACCACGTACTTCTCCGTGGCCCCTCTGACTCCCCTTTGCTGTCACTCACTCACCACGATGCTGCTCCCACCTGTCATTAGGTACTGTTGAGCACTATACGGCGTTGTGTAGGGTCTGTTGAGAGAAAATTACACACAAACTTTCAGGCTGTGATCCATTATTCTGAGAGATGTTGTCAACTACGCAGGGGTCAGCTGTAGGCACACACGGCTGTGAATAGAGATTACAAGCCACAACGGAAGTCGAGCGGTAACTGTAGCTCTTTCTCAAGCAGTGGAACCATACCAGAGAGGGTAAGAAACATTTAATGATTGATTTCCCATTAAACACGCGCTGGGGCGGCCTTAGGCATGTGCAAGCTGTGCACCTGCACAGGGCCGCCAAACCCCAGGGGCCACCACGCCAATATATATCCTTAATATAATAATCCTCTGAGGATGGATACATATTTGCGCGGCGGCCCCTGGCAGGGAATTGGCGGCCTCCGGCTCTGTTCCACTTCCAAACACTCTGACCCCCCCCCCTCTTCACTGGCCTCCGCGCCTGCGTTCCTCCGGGGGCCCTCTACCTACGCTCCCTGCCCAGGGCCGCCATGAGCCTAGAGCCGCCCCTGACACGCGATTACAAATAACAGCCACATATGCACCCAAACACTCATCCAAACACTGAAACATTTTTAAGCACAAACCCACGCTCATGTGTGCACCCACACACAAACTCATCCTCCCTCTCAGACACTCACAAGCAGAAACACACCACACAAATACACAAACAGAGAGGAACAGACAGGTCCAGTATTAATGTATACTCAAGGGTGCATACACACATTCATGCATGCCCATAGTTTTATAAACACACAATAAACCAGTTTTACACAAATACGCAATCACATGGATACATGCATACACACTATAGTAAAACATGCCACCATACGCACACTTCCACTCCCCCATGTTTGCACATAAGTCACAGACACTGTCTAAAAACAAACATGCACTCACAGGTTCGCTCACCCCCTATAATTTTCATTCAGTCACAAGAAGTGGTAAGGAAACTTGAGGGGTCAAGCCTACAAGATGCATGGGGGGGGGGCCCAGCTCAGCACCCAGTCTGGTGCACTCAGGCCAGGGACCCGCCGCCGCCTGTGTACAATGACGGTAGGAGCCCCCTTGAGTTCGCCCCCCCCAACTGCGGGGTGGGGGGTATTTCTACGTCACCAGTCACATGCACCCCAACATTCACACAGGCGCACCCACACACAAACACAGGCAGTGGAGAAGTGTGGCTCAATGGTTAGAGCAGGCAGACCTCGATGCAGAGCTCTGGCCAGGGACCAGGGTTCGATTCCTGCCTCGGCGGGTCTCTGGCTCATTACTTCCCCTGACCGGATATTCTCGCCTCAGTGTCTATTCTGATCATGGGTCCCACGCTGCAACTCTGGGCAATAGCTTGCTTAGTCTCCACAACGGCCCCCACAACGCGAGGGATGCCTGGTCTGCACCATGGGGGTGCCCAGGAGTGGACACTTCACAGGGAAAGCCAGGAAGGGTTCCCTTGCGGTATTCGTACAAGCCCTGGGAAACCCACTGCGGGTAGCTGTGCGCTATACAAGTACAAAAAAAAAGGCACAGATCATACTAATGAAAACAGCATTACGCATTCACACATGCTCATACAGTCGAACATTCACAGGCTCGTGCGCAGTCAGTCTCGCTCACACACAAAAATGCACTCACTCACTTCTCACTCAAGTACAAGCACACGCATATGCACTAACTCACACATACACTTCACATTCCCACGCTGCCCAAGTCAGCCCTGCTCCCTGCAGAAGGGGAGCTAAGCTGTACATTGTGTTGAGAGCTCAAGACACCCCTCTGAACACCTCCCGGCCCCCTCCCTCCCTCTCAATCCCTCCTCACTCGGCAGAGCTGAAGAAAGGTACAGCTGCCCCCCTTTGTACCCCTTTCAAGCGGCATTTGTTCCAATCACCTCAGAACTCTCCGAGCATACGGAATGTCATTGTCACAGACCAGGGGATTCCTCCTTTCATGCTACCCCCTCCACCCCGAGAACCTTCTGTTTGTCTCTTCTGCTGTTTGTTTATACCCCAGGCATTATCAAAAACAAAACTCAAACTGGTGTTCAGATTTAGATACTGCAATGGTGGCTGAAAGGGCAGTGTAGCTAAATCGTAAGTGTCCGCGGAAATGGATCAGGATCTGGGATGCATGGAATGAATATCGAGGATGTATTTGTGAGCCACCACAGCTTGACAGCGACAGCGATTCGGAATAGAGTGGAAGGAGGTGTGGACCTGAGTAGGGCAGTGGGGACGCCTAATTATTACAGCTGATTTGCCTTCTTCTATGTATTAATGTATTTGATTTCCTGATCGACTCTCTCTCTGTCTGCATGGAATGTGTTATATATGCCCAATGACTGTTTTTGATATCAATAAAAATTATAAAAAAAAAAAAACCTTAAGTCTCTGCACGTAACATGAATACTGCACCGTTTCTTTTATTAGTCTGTCTCCGTTGCCGGGTTTTGGCCCATGTCACCAATAAGTTTCAATTCGCTATTTGATTCTTTCAAAGGCTTCGTGTTTGTTTATCAGCTTAATGCGAAAACAGGTTGAATGGGAGGTATTGCTAACGGATTACAAAACACAACTTATTTTGTGTTATGAGTCTTGAGGGGAGGGAGGGAATCCCCTGTCCTCTCCGTGAACCACTGCACCTGTGAGCTCCGTGCCTGGCTGGAGTAGTAAACAGAGTCATAAAACACGCCTCCACTGAAAGTTCTTTACCCCAGCCGTAAAGCAGGCCACGGTGTCCGTAGGGACTGTCTGAAAAGCAGACAGGGTGGCACCTGAAAACCCTCCTTTCCATTGGGAAGGCAGCGTTTACCATAAATGCGGACGCTACCCAATAGAAAGGAGGGGCAGGGCTTAGAGTCCCCATTAGAATTTTTTTTAACAATATCTCTGGCAGGGCAGCTTTGCTGCCACACCACCGCTAGACCTAAAAATGCACAGTGGCATCACAGGAGGCAGGGGGGCTGCACCCACAAGCCCCTGATAAGGAGCCGCTTCTGGTCTAGGCTCCTGAATGTGGTGGACTAACTTAGAAGATGTTGGATAAAGAAGTAGAGATAGGCACTCCTGTTTGAATATTGCCAGTCACTTGCTGAGGTGATAGTTGGAGCTGCACTAACCTTGCTAAGCAACCAGATCCAACAGCAGCAATGTGAACTTTCACTCTTCTAAGAACCCTCAGCCACCCTTACATTAACAACACATAGATTGAAAGTGAACCTTGGGAAAGAGGAGTAGCACAAGAAAGAGAAACAGGATGTCATCATATTGCCTGGTTGACAGCTAGGCTTGATCTGCACTGTAGGAGCAATGATATAAAAAGAAAATAGTCTTTTAGCATGACTGCTCTTGACATGTTGACATTGTCAACTGCCATTTAACATTGGATCTGATCTACTTTTTGATGCTTTGCATTTCACACTCTCTACTCAAGGTAAAAAACAGCTTAATTTGGTGCAAGATAGTCAACCATAAAAGCATGCTAATCAATCAATAAAATGAACAATTATCTCTTTCACCTTTAAATATTACATGTTTGTGTTATTCCAATAAAAACAATTTGAAGGATAAAAATAAGAACTACGGTGTTTCATGGTCAGTCAATACGCCATGATAATGTGCAAACTGTAGCATGATTTAAGATTAAATAATAAGTATCTCTTAAAGTGCAAAGTGCAAGCCAGTTTTCATCGCAAGGTACAAACACAGCCTCAATCAGGTTTTCATATGTTAGAGCATCTGGGTGTGAGAGATATCTTCCACTCCTGGTAGCCCTTAGTATAAAAATGATGACTGAGTTTGTAATTTTTATGTTATCCATACTACATATAAAGTTAAAATATAATAAAAAAGCATATTTAATATACAAAGTGGTTTTAAAACTGTTTCCGGATATCACTTTGAACATTTCAAAAGAGTATAAAATGCATCGTTGACTGTAGGGATTTTCCATCACATGGGTAGAATAGTAGCTTGCTGGACCATTTTTCAGTTATAGGAAATGCTATTAGATAGTGTAAAGTGCCGAGCCTTAATCTGGTTAGATAAAATCTATGTTGTGTGTTTCTTACCAGGATTAAATTTGTTTGTATTCCCTTCATGAGCGGGCGTTCACAGTAGGCGATTACGCTTTGATTGCTCCCAGCATCATCCATTCTTACACACTCGCTAGCAGTGATATATTTGCGCTTCAAGTCGCTTTTACTGAGCACCAAAATAAGCGCAGGGTTCTTTTTATCAAAAACTACCTTACAGCTTGTTAACAAGTTGTGTATATGTTCTAGCCACAGAATCTTCCTACTGAGATTGAGGGCCAAGCAATCCATAATTAGGTCTTTGGTAAATTTTGTTTTGTCCTTTGCCCATATCCCTCGCCAAAAAGTAAGTCCCGCTATGTGAATAGTATGTCTAGTTTTTTGCCATTACTCCCACATGTCATGACAAATGTTTTATTAAGATTTAATTGAAGATCTTTTTCTGACATGTATAGTGCAAATTTTTCGATTAGGCATTGAAGGCCATTTGCTGTCCTTGATAAAAGTACAGTGTCGCCCGCTCACAGGAGTACAGGAGTAGAACGCATTCCTATTTAAATAACATCTACCATTTGCTTTGGTAAAAAGGAGTCTACGTTATTAATATATAAAGAGAAGAGAAGTGGCTCTAAAACGCATCCTTGGTGAATCCCTCACATGACCCTAAAGTCCGGGGTATTATTTATTTATTTATTAAGCTTATAGAGCACGACAGCTACCCGCAAGGGTTTCCCGGCGCTAAAAAAGACTGTGAGCCAAAAAGGCAAAGGGATACCGACAAGCTGAGGGATTATTGGTTGAAGAGCCAGGTCTTAATGGCTCAACGGAAACGGACATAGCTGGTCTCTGAGCGGATGTTAAGGGGAAGGGAGTTCCAAAGTCTAGGGCCTAAGAAGGAGAAGGACCTACCACCCATTCTTGCAAGTCTGTATTTGGGCACACAGAGGAAGCCTTGAGATGAGGAACGGAGACAACGTGAAGGTGTGTAGGACTTAACAGGAAATTGTAAATAACTAGGTGCGCTACCTGTCTTTATTTTATACATGTAACTGAAGGCTTTAAATTTGACTCGATTTTCCACTCTAAGCCAATGAAGGTCGCGGAGGCGCCCCTTGATGTGATCAGTTCTATGACTGCTGCATAGCAAGTGCGCAGCAGCATTTTGAACTAGTTGGAGACGTCTTGTTATTGCCTTGGTTGCCCCTAAATAAAGTACATTTCCATAATCCAACCGAGAAGTTAGCAAGGCATTAATTATGGATTTCTGGGTGTCAGGTGGCAGCATCCAGAGGATTTTCTTCAACCAGTGCAAAATGGTGAAGCAGATGGCTGCCACTTTGTTTACCTGGCATTGTATTGTTAGGCCATTATCCACGAACACTCCCAGGTTGCGCACATGTTCAGATGGTGACGGAAAGGCGCCCAACTCTGATGGCCAATGTTTGGGGCTCCAGAGGTCTTGTTTTTGACCTAGGACCAGGACTTCAGTCTTTCTTCCATTCAGTTTGAGGAGGTTAAGGTTCATCCAATTGGATATTTCCCTAAGACCTGACTGGAGGAGGGAGGTAGAAGCTTGGTCAGAATGTGATAGAGAAAAAACAATCTGGGAGTCGTCGGCGTAAGTAAACAGGGTAAGACCTGCCTTTTCTGTAATAAGGGCCAGAGGTATGACGTATAGATTAAAAAGAAGAGGGCTGAGGATCGAGCCCTGGGGAACTCCGTGAGGGGATGCATGGATTTTAGAGGTAGCCGTAGTAGAAAAAAATTTAAAAGTCTGATCAGTCAGAAAGGATGTTAACCAGTCTAGAGCCTGGCCACCTATGCCCATAGAGGCGAGGGATCTGAGGAGTATCTTGTGGGAGATGGTGTCAAAAGCTGCGCTGAGATCGAGTAGGATCAGCACAGCTGTGTCTCCGTGATCTAAAAGATGTCGAAGATTTTCTGTGACACCAAGGAGAGTGGTTTCGGTGGAAAACCCAGGGCGAAAGCCGGATTGGGATGAATGAAGTATATCATTGGTTGCAATGAAGTGGGCTAGATGGAGATGGATATGTCTTTCCAAAATTTTGGAGAAAGCCGGTAGCAAGGAAATCGGACGAAAATTTGAAAGAACTTTAGGGTCCGCAGTGGGCTTTTTTAACAGAGGAGTCACCATGGCATGTTTCCAGCAGGCCGGGACTATGGCATTTTCCAGTGAGAGATTAAGAGTTTTGCAGATCAAGGAGAGCTGTGGGGTGTCCAATAATCTAAGTATGGAGATGGGAAGAGGGTCTATAGGCGAGCCAGATTTTAATTTACTCAAAATCTCGAGAAGTGTTTCTGGATTTAGGTCGGGCCATGAAAGTAAAGGATCATAAGTAGGGATTGGAAGATGATTAATATTACTCAGGTCAGTGACCAACGGTGGTGGAGAGCTATTATGGCTCTGATCCGATATGTCTAAATAGATATTTTCAATTTTCTTCGTGAAAAACTGAGCAATTTCTTCGCATTGATCATTGTTCAGGGGAGGGGATTTGGCTGAGGTCTGAGAGCCCGCAAGATCTTTCACTAGACCAAAGAGTACTTTAGATTTATTGGAAGCTTCTGCAATGGTCCTGGCGACGTAGCTGGCCCTAGTCTGAGCACAAGCCTTATGATAGAGCTTAAGTTATTTTTTATAAACAGCGCCTGCTATGGGAGAATAATCCTTTCTCCAAATACGTTCGAGTTTTTTGCATCTGGACTTGTCAACTTTTAAAGGTTCATTAAACCAGAGTGCAGGTGAATTATGAGATTTCAGTTTTTCAGTACATTCGCCCATGGTACCATAGCGTACTCTAGAAGTTAGATAGGTGTAAATCTGGGATAAATAAACAATCATTTCCACTGGGGCTCCTAGCTCTTTCATTGTTTGCCATAGTATGGCGTGATTAACCAGATCAAACGCACAGGTGAGATCCACAAAGCAGAGGTATAAGGCCCCTTTCTTGGCTAGTGTGTATTTCCCTATTTGTAGCTCCAGATTTACACATTGCTCCACCGTAACAATACCCCTTCTAAACCCATACTGTGCCTCCGTCAAGATGTTATTAGCGTCGGCCCAGGTTTCCAACCTTCCCAGCATGATTCTTCCCATTACTTTAGATGTTGAGTCAAGAAAGGATATTGGGGGGGGGAGGAGCTACGCTAGCAAACAAGATGGCCGCGTAGGCTCCCGGCTCCGCCGACCTCCGACACCTGCCAGAAGATCCTGTTATTTATCCTGTTTTTGCGCCCGGCCTCCGTGTGTATGAATCGTACCAGAGTTTAATGGTGCGATCCCGAGATTTCTACCATTTTGGTAGACAAAGATATGTCGAGTGGCAGTTTGCGGCCTAGACTAGCTTGGAAGCCGGGGTCTCCAGTACTGGCCCAGCCGGGTTTCAGTTGAATAACATCGGCTGTAGTTGTGTACCAGCCTCCGGTCTACCGAAGTGGAGGATTTTTTGGATTGATGTTGACGACGATTGGCTGATTTGGTGAATATCGAAGGAGGGGTGACGACGAACAATCGAAGCGTTGGACGGGGGTCCCTGGCCCGGTGGCCCGGTTTGGGGCCCGCCGGTGTTCGCTGGGTTGGGATCTCCGCCTGCGGTGGCTTTGTCCGGATTGTTATTGTAACCAACGATAAGTCCCCCTCTGCAGCTGGCCGTTCCCCATCCATCTGTTCCCCCCCGGGGAGACCGGGCTCTCTGGGGACGTGAATATGACCGAAACCGAGCGAGGAGTGGTGGAAGGGACCGAGAGTGACCCGTCACTACGAACTGTGTTGGCAGCCATAGGGTCACTTCATGTTTGCGTTGAAGCCCACATTCATAAAATGATAGCGCATTTGTCTGAAATTGGGCGGATTGGACCGGACCCTACTCCACTACGAGAAATGAAACGACTCGAGATACCCAAGATGGCCACTTCGATGGACGAAGCAGACCCCGTACTATGGGAGGTGTCGGAGCCTCTGACCAGTGTTTTTGGTGATGATAGCGAGGTTGATGTCGCAAATGGATTGTCTGGCCTACGATCGTTGCAGACTATGAAAGGACTACCCTATGCTCCCTTTCCGGAGACTTTTGATGAGAACTGCTTTTGGTTTGAAACTGCGTCACTCCCCAATACATTGGCACCGCTAAGATGGCAAACGAAACAACGTTGGGAGTTCACAACGGTGAGGGGAGTCTCTGGAGTGACGAAGTTCTCAGCACTTTTATCTCTCGGTTACATCTTGGTTTGAACTTTGCTACAGCTTCTTCGTGCTTTGACTATCCTGCGGAAGCCACAGTTCATCCGGAAGGGACTCACAAGTCTGATCGGAAGGGTCAAGGATGAGACTGAGTGACTGGGTTTGACATCGATTCTTGCTGGACATGGGGTTTGCTAACATAATGCTTTCGGGAGGCTGGGCGGTGTTTAAAGTTTCCCTAGTTTGTGATACGTAATTGCAGCCTACTAGATTTCTTGACTTCAATCTGTGGTATTCTTGATTCTGGCGGGGGGGAGAGGAGACCGGGGGCATGTATGAAGATGCCCTCCTCCATTTTATACTTTTAGTATTTAGTTAGTAGGGGCGACAGGCACACTGCTAGTTTGGGTTAGGCGATAGCCATATGCAGGGGTGCAGGGTGGGGGGATGGTTTTATTGTTTTATCCTCTTTTTGTTTATATGGTTTCTTTTTCTTCGTATTCTCTTTCACTTTCCTTTTACAAGCATAGTTGGTGGAACATCCTGACTTAGATTGTATTCTAGTATCCGGTGCTCATGCTTCTTTTATTATCCTGATTTATGGGTGGGCAGGCTTTGAGGACTTGCGCTTAATGTGGATCGTATACTGTACTGTTGAATATCCTGCTTCTCATACATTAGCGTACGTGTCTCAATCATTTTTTCATTTCTTAGTATCTATCCTGTTTCTACGCCTGTTCGCCTTATTATTATGTCTGAATGTATGGCACCTGATATGTCTATTTCCTTCTTTGTTTTGAAAATAATAAAAAGATTTAAAAAAAAAAAAAAAAGAAAGGGATATTGGGCGGTAGCAATTGGCCTTACCTCTATCCCCTTTTTAAAAAATGGGTACGATAATGCTTTGTACCCAGGATGCGGGCAGTACCCTCTTAAGATAGTATTAAAAACATTTAGTAAGAATGGTGTCTCAGATGAATATTGCTCCTAAGCTGTAATTTAGTTAAACTGATATGGTAACTGTGAATAATGGTCTGAGCTATTATATATTGTTTGCTGTGAAAGCTTTCTTCAATGCTGGATAATAGTCTTCCCTAAATCTAGTAACATTTGTGTAATGATTGATAGCTGTAACATGGAAAGCATTCATTAATATTGTGATTTGCCAAAACACTTCAACAATCTTAAGCTTCTTCTACTCAATACCTTAAAACCATACAAGGAATAGTTTATGTGAGATGTGATTCCACTGGCTCTGTTGTTGAAGTGATGTAAATAAACACTATGTTCACAATCCTAAAAGATGCCCTTTTGTAGAACAAGAAGTGCAAGGGAGTTCATGGACTTACTGAATGACTCTTTGTAAAACAAGCAAAGTGCAAATTGCAAGTTTGAAGCTCAAATGGACAAACCCTGGGAAGATAAAGAAGTGCAAGTCTATCACCTTATTCGACTGGGGTGTGAGTTATACTTATCTAAAAGCAAAATGTTTTTTTTTACTTCTTCGAATAATGAGGTAAGTGGTCTTAAATGTATACATAGCTGCATCAATTATGTATCACTGTTGCCTAGGAAGAATGCTTGTTCCACAAGAAACTTATCCAAGAGTTCAAGATTGCAGCCGCCATCTGCAAGGCTTGTTAGGATCCTGCAGCCCTTTCGGACATGTAATTTAAATTATTTATTTATTTGTAAAACAAATACAGTAGTGAATACACAGAGACACTACTGTCAAAAGCACAACACATCCCATCACATTAGAAGATAATAATGCATGTCATATAAAGACATACAAACCCAAACATAAAATCATCCTCCCAACTCCGATCAAATTACTATTAAATGAAAAGGTGGTCTTTAATGATCTCAATTCTTGTCCAATTCCTCCAATAACATTTGTAGAAAAGTTAAAATGTCACAGTAAAAATACCACGATTTCTCCATACAGCAGATGACACAGATTCCAAAAGTGCAATGTGATTTCTTAAAACATTCTTAAACTAATATATATGCCTGCTTAATTTTTTTTAAAATCACATAAAAAAGCTTTTCAGGCAATAGCCTCCTCATATGTTACACAGGATAATTCTTAATGAGTTGGAACAATTATTTAAATCTCATTGTTTCTAAACATGGGCAAAAGACCAGCACATGAACCAAATCTTGTACCATAGTGCTACAAAATTGACAACTGAGTGGCGCTTTAAATCCTCTAACTTTAGCCCATGGGTTATCGCTTAATGGGAGTAGGCCAAATTTTAACTTCATATAAATAGAACTTACATGATATTCTAAATTTGCTCCTAAATGAAATTGCATTGCACCATTAGTAGCAAAGGAACAGTTCAATTGTAATCTTTAAATCTGCTGGGACACTCATTTGAGTATCCATGTGCTTCATAAATCTCTATATCATATCATCAAATTATCATATCGTCAATATCAAATCTGCAAACAATGCACTAAATCACTTTGAAAGGTTTTCAATTTTTTTATTTTTTTCCATTTAAAGATGAGAGGACTTTATTCGAGTTAGTCACAAATAATTATCTTTTGAAACGTCTACGTGAGCTACAGAATAACTTAATTTTGTCAAGGTAAAAATCATTTCAGAATAACGTGCAAATTCTTCCCAAATGAGCTTTTGAATAATATCTTCATAACTACAAAAGAGCCAATGCGCATAGCGGAGGATTTGACCAAAAGTCTTGTAGTTGATACTTGTTAATGCCAGCTCCAAACAATTCATTTCTATTGTGGATTACTGCCCCTAAACTAATTAATATTTCCCAAATTTAGACTCAATACTGACAAACCCTTCAAGGGCAACTATTGGGTGAGCTTCTGCCACATATAACACTTCTGAGAGAATTTTTGAGACATACACTTTTAACAGGGATGGACTGTCTCTACTCCCCACAGAATTAAAACATTTCTTTGGGACAAAAAACAATTGCGGAGGCTGTAGAAGTGCACCCCTTGACATGATTGGACCATGAAAGATTATTCGAAATAAGCATCCCTAGGTAAATATAACTGCACAGTTTCTAGTGTAGACCCCTCATAAAACCATTTGCATCAAAATTTCAGACCAGAATCCTCCATGGCCATAATTTTTGTCTTTCCTTTATTCACATTTAAGTTTTGAGTTTCTGAATAAGCTGCTAGAATGTCTAGCTGTCTTTGGAGAACAACAGGCATGAGAGACATCAAGATTAGATAATCGGCATGCATTAATACCAAAATTGGTTTAAAGCCCTATTTGAGAGGATGCAGACTGAGCTTGTTGATCAGTTCCGAAAAATCAGTCAGATATAGGGAAAATAACAGGGGTGATTGAATACTACAATTTCAAGCGATCCAAACTGCAATATTCGAGGGATAATCTGATCCATATAGTTGAGCAAAACTTTTAGACAGTTAATCAAGATTTGAGAATAAGATAATTAGTGGCCCCAATAATAAATCCAGAATGCCCCAATTTATACATTTTTACCATTATAATGGATGGTCAACTTTGTCGAAGGCATTACTAAAATCAACAAAAGCTTCATTAAGTTTAGACTTTCTGCAAAGATCACCATGATTTTGCATCTTGAGCCTCTTTTTGTAGATTTTTGACAATTTTGATTGTAATGTCTCTTTTCGTGAATAGGATCAGGCGTGAGAAGAAGGTTGTATAGGTTTATCCAATGCTTTACAAATTTCAAGAACTTAGGGCTATATGTACCAACATTAGGAATAGCGATTTACTAATTGTGATACTCTCCAAATCGCATTTAGGAAATTGCTATTCCTAATGTATGAAACTCTTTTTGATTTAGCAATTTCTAGTGCAACCCATTAGGAATCGCAGTCATCACAGGGATTCTGCCCTGCTGAGGTCAGCTGACCACCATGTCTGTGATTGTTTTTTAATTAAGGAATATCTTTTTATTAAATGCGTTTAAAAAGAAAAGTTATCTTTGTACTTTAATTTTTTATAGTAACCAGTGTTCTGTTGGACCACTGCCTGCTCTTCAAAAATATTTGTTTTCCATTCTCAAAGGGGAAGGGGTCCTTTGGGGACCTCTTCCCATTTGAAAATGGGTTATCACTTTCTTCAAAGAGTCAGTAAAATATTAATGTTTTGCGCCCCTAATTTGACTGCAAAACATTCATACATCCCATTCAGATTCGGTATTTGGGAGGCAAGCCCTAAACACGCCCCTTCCAAATACCGAACTGCAAACACAAATTGTGATTTGGTAACGTGTTACTTAATCATAATTTGTGTTTTGCACATATGAAAAAGCATTTTTGCGGTCAAAAACAGCCTGATCAGCCGTTTGTGACCCCAAAAATGCTTCGTACATGTTCTCAAATGAAGAAATGTTTACATTACCTGTGGAGGAGTCAACCATAGATTGAATATGCATCCTTGATATAGCATTCATAACTTGATCATTTACATAAATCCTATTTAAGCGAGTTCTTATGATCCTGTTGCAATTGGAACAACTTTTTAGTAGTTCTCTTGACAACCTAAGATCAATTGTAAACTGACAATGATCGCTCCAAAGATTAGAACTTAATGCAATACTGGATATTGATTTAGAGTCAAGGAAACGGTTAAAGTCATAATCCAATAGGGACTTAAGAGTTCCAGGCTGCCATGAAAAATTTCCAGATTGATGGTCACTGAACCTGCTATTAATTAATGCCACATTTGATTCCAGTGCCCATTTGAGTACTAGAGGGGCCGCTTATCACTCCTATTTGAAAGTAGAGGCTCTAAGGTCCCAAAACATGTCGAGCTCAGAAGAGCTACACATCAGATAAAAGGATGAGGAGATTTTAGCCTTAACATCCCCTACAATTAGCAAGGTGACATTAGGAAACAAATTCTCTGCATTCAAGATGGCTAACTGAAGAACTAATAAATCATTTTTAAAGTCACTAGTGGATGAAAAATAAACATTACAAATAAGATATTTCACATGTTTATCTTGTATATCTATAACTGAGCAGTAAATCATCATCGCAAAATTCAAAGAATAAAAAATACTCTAGTAGACTGCCACCCAATGACTGATATTAATAAGATATGTAGACCCCCTTTGAATGCCCCTTTAAGAGAGAATTGCTGGCGAAAAGACGTTAAAGTCTTTCAAACCAAACTCTGTACAAAACCAGATTTCCTGAAAACAAACAATCATAAATGAATGAAAAAGAGAAACAAAATTCAGTGGTGCAAAAACAGGCCTAGGGACCAAGTGATTTTCCTAACATAAAACTAACTTTAAAACCTTAGGGAGCCAAGACCAGGGTGCCTCAGCTCCTTTGCCTTCACGGGAAAATATCCGAGTCACTCTTTCACGTGAGGAGGACCTCCGGCAGTGAACGGTACCAAGATCGGGACTCAGATCCTTGACTGAAGTTTGGACTGATGAAAAGGCAATGCCTTGTAAAGATCTACTCAAACCTGATGGGACATTTAACCTACCCATAGGAGTAAATTAATCCCAGATATACTGTTTTTTGGCATGCAAATCACATTATTTAACTGATCATGACTGCACATGGAAATGCCAAGTTTACCTTAAACCAAAGGGGTCTCAAAAGTGATTTTCTACTGTTCTTGAGCTCTTGTTTGATAAATGTATCTTAATAATGTGTAGGCTCCCCACACTGGTAAAAACATTGTTATCGAACTAGAGTTCTCTCACCGCAAATGGAAATGACTAACTACTGCAGGGGCCACCTTCGCGGAGGGTGTTTTTAAAGGGAAATATATTTGTTCCAACCACAGCCAAAGAACACTCAGCACAGGTTAATAGCCCCTACTCCGCACAGCACCTAAAATCACTGCCACCGGCCTATACAGGCAAGTATGGGGGAAGGCTGAAAAGCCTGGTGAATACACACTGATGGCCTACCACCTATCGGGACACGAGCCCCTTTGATGGTTCCAGTAGTTGAAGAAGCTGGACAGGGACGGGGACCTCCATGATAATATTTATGTAACTTTTCACTTTTCAATCATTCATATAGCTGATGTTCACCTAACTGACAGAAAACTGCACACAATCTCAAAATCACAAAAAGTCCAAAAGGCCAAAAGTCCAATAACCAGCAACGCCGCTGCCTCTACCCTGTAGCTCCGTGAAGATTTTGGAGGAAATGTGCTAAAAAGCGAGCCACACTATCCAAAACATGGCATAAATGTGCTACAAATATGTTCTACTCTCTTTACTTTGTTTTTTGAGTCCCTGAATCCTGTGCACAACTGTGAAGAACCTTGCTTAGCTTACTAGCCAACGCCAGCCCCAAACAACTGGTGGGCTCAACCTGGAGCACGTCTCGCTTCCTTGACTCCCCAAGAGAGCCAGAAACACTGTGTTTGTGAGCCAGCAGATGGGACAAAAACATGACAAAAACAAGAAAACCAAGAGTCCAGGTTTGCCGGAACAGCAGCAGTCAGTGGTCCTGCGCTCCGCCAAGGCGATGGGCATGAGTGCGACAGGGTGACAACGTTGGACATTAGACGTGGGAGGAGGCTCGCTGTCCTTCTAAGCTTAACTTAGGTGTTGGTAATAGCGCGACTTTCTGAGATGTGAAGGTTTAGTCTAGGCAGATTTCACACTATGCACATTTCTCCATCCTCTTGTGAGTTCAAAGAGGTGCAGGTTGAGAAGATTCAGAGTACCAGTACCAGCATAGCTAATCATGTTCCGCACTCGTATTTAGGTACAAACGTTTGTACACTTTGTGGAGTGCTGTACCTTTCTTAAAGCATTTGTTCGCAGACTCAGTTTTTCCCCAGTAGACCTGACATCTCACACCCACCTACCCACATTTTTTATTTTCTCTTAAGCAGAGATCAAGTGTCTGTCAGACAAGGTGCAACTAAAAGGCGATCCCACCTATAGGGCTAGAAAGGCACTGAGAAATCCAGATGAGAGGATGCTAGGGAAATGAGTTGTTACTGAGCCCCATCTGTGACAACTGGAGTCTTTCGCTGCTGGTGTTCTAGGGACCCCATTCTTTGGACACCCATACTGGGAACCAAGTACGCCATTTAGTACTTGACTTCTAGGGTAGCGGGCAGATCATTTCAAGACAGTTAGGAAAGTGCTAAGGAGAATATCAGAACTCAGCAGTGTAAAACTTAGTAAATCAATGCCTAGTCATTGCCATTTCTGTAAGAAGGGAAAGTACTTTAACAAATGCACACATCTAAACACTACACACTATTACAAATACATACAAGTTGACAAGTACAACACCAATGAGGGCCCCTTATAAGGGACATAGCAGCTCTAATTACATTGCCGCTCAGTTGTTCCAAAATAGAGTGGAAAATGAAGAGAGATTCAACAGGTATATCAGATAAAATATCAGCAATTAATTGCCCATATCACTACCACAGCAGCACTAAATGTCCTCTCTTGGCTTTTCATTTCAACATTCCTGCAGTGCAGAACAAGCCAAGCTGGACAACCAAGCAGGGTAACGATATTCAGTGTCTCTGTATCACTCTCTTGTCCCATTCCACTTTACCGGATCTACTTCCATCCTACATGTTGTTAGTGCAAGGTTGGTTGCAGGTTTGGAGAAATGTGCTATCATTGCTTCTGCTGTATCTTCATTGTGCAATCACATATATCATCAGTTAATTTTCTTAGTCTAAGCCTAGTGTCTAAAGCTCGGCCACTTTTGTTCTTTCCACTGCGATCTAGTGCAGAAGGTCCAGATTCTATGAGGAGAGGCTAGCTTGCCAGCAACCAGGTGAGCGATGATAGGGATGGAGGAAGGATTGCCAGTTTTTTTTAAATATATAATTATTTTATTTAAAGCCAGGTAGGTATAAAAAGGACATTTGTTAGTTAGTTCATGTAGATAATACTTTCAATAGACAGATTACATAGTTCATACTGCACATATTATGCATAAATACGTAGATACATATATACATATACCATATAATCGTAAGGTTTCCTTAGTCGCTTTATATGCATGGAGTACAATAAGCTAATCTGGCTTAAGGCTGCTCTCCATGACCTCCTCTGCTATTGCGCCATGCCGCCAAGGGCTCCCATAACTTCCTCCCCTTCTCCCTGCCCCGCCGGCCCTTGCTCTTATATAGTGCAGTTTCTTGCACATAGATGTTTAGCAAACAGTGAATGGTAGGTAATAATGGGGTAAACCCTTACCTCATCGACCTGGGTCAGTGCAATGTTATATAAAAGGGGGTGGTCGATTACAAAACAGTTAAACATCTCATTACTTAAGAAGAAGGGTACATCAACTAAGTAAGTCTCATTTAGATTGCATTTAATCCAGCTACTTGCAGTGATTTGCTGCAGTTATACATATATTATATTTCAAATTCATACAATACATGGTAAATTCAACTTAATTCTTAAGTTAGTGCTCGGTGATTGTCAGATAAAGAAAGGGATTTAAAGAAGGGTAGGGTGTGTTTGGAAAAGAATAAGGGACAAAGAAAAGGAATTGTGTCCTTTAAACAATTCAGTCTTATTCAACAAAACATTTCCAGTCATGTTACAGATCACAGTGTGTTCCCATAGTGTACACTATACACATTAGTTGAATTTGGCTAATTTCCGGTAGGGTGTGTATGTGTAGGTCATGATGTCGACGTTTCGACCCCCAAGTTAAGGGCAGATGGGTCCTCAGTTTGGGGTCTTCCTCAGGACAATTAAAAACAGTGACAGTGAGCACCTAGGAAAACAAAAATGTGTGTCACTAAATGTAGTCAATTAAAATCTAAAAAACAAGGCCAAAATTGGAGATGTACCTACATGTGCAGGCGAACGAGGGGTGACCCGTCTGACTTGGGACTCGCGCCTGTGTCGTGGTTCTCTAAAGAAAATAGATTACGGTTAGGAAGGATAATGAGGGCAGGTCCTAATAATCTGGGCAACGCAGATGAACAATGACTTACTCTGTTCGCCCGTGCAGTGGATGGCGATACTAGGACCGGTCTAGCTGTGGGTGAGGCAAGCGTCCTTCAACCAGCGGGCGGTCCAGTCGAGCGTGTAGATGAGTTACACAATCTGAAAAGACATATAGAAACTGTATTCCTAGGTATGACCACTCTATGTGGTAGACTAGATTCAAGAAAGGGGGTGGAGGTCAAGGGTGTGTCCATGAAATGCGGGCCCATAGACCCGTCGGTCGTACGCTTATCAATACCCGGCCATGGGGGACATCCCTCCCATGCGGTATATGAGGCAACAATGCGAAACGGTCGGTCTCATAAAGAAAGGGGAAGACATAGGGGGAACCCTAATCTCTCCCAGGCGTGAGGGCCCATGTTGGTGAGAGGAAAAATAAATAGTATACGATGTTATATTGCCAGAAAAAGTCACGCTATTATGAGCGTAACTCCTCGAAGTTGAAATCAAATGCATTCAAAGGGATTGGGTATGTTTCTGCATAACTATGGGTATGACTGAGCAGAAAAATCCCGCGGTAATTGCCAGGAAAAGTCGCGCTATCTGGGTAAGCCAGGACAGTGAGCGTAATTCCTCGACATTTAATCAATTTAGGCTAGTGCATTCAGAAGATTTCCAGTTAGGGTGAATTCCTACATAATTGTCGGAGTTGTGCCGCCTGGGGTGCTCAAGGCAGAGAGATCGTAATCTAATCTGGTGAATTAGCAAAGACGAAGCGGAACGAGCTTACCTGCGAGAACCGCTGCCGGATCGTCCACAGTGACAGCTCGCAGGCGCACGTCTGCCTGTAGATGTAACAGACGTATCCAGGGCGCGTCTCCAAGGGGCGTGTCAAAGCACCTCGCGGTGCCGCCGCTGGCTGCTGCGCGGCTTGTGGAAGGTGAGGAGCGCATGCGCCGGCCATGAGACACTGGAAAAAACTCCGAGAGGTCTCTCAGAATAACTAAAGCATCGCGCAGGTCAAGGGGGCGGAAAATGGATAAATCGTGATCCTCTAATGTCACCTCGCTCATTGAGCCTAGATACTGGGAAGGCATCAATAGGTGTGAATTAGTAGAAAATCAGTACTCGTATTATGCATAGATCTGTGGCTAACCTCTACACAGGCGATGTTGAGGTACGTGGTATTCTATAAGTGTGGATCACTCATATATGTACGCATCCCATAATGATTTTATATCACCCTAAGTGTGTGGATGTACAGTTCCCCCGTGGGTCCCTGCCCAGGTAATCACATATTGAATCATTGGACCGTACTGCACAAGGTCTCTAAAGATGGATCACTTATGTGTATACATCCCTCGTGGCATCATCGTTAACATTTGTATGCAGAAGTACAGTTCAACAGAGTACCCCTGCCCTGGATATAAAACATCTAGATGTACATATCCCACATTATTTCATACTGTAATATTGATACCAATGTCCATTCAAACAAAGTGTCCCTGTACTGGATATACCACCATTATGTTATGACATCTTACTGGTCGGGTACCAGTCCAGCCAATTGGGAGTAAGTGGCATCAAGTTCATTCAGGCCATTGTCCACGGTGTCCAAAGTGTACATCCATTTACACTCCCTAACATTTAACAGTGAATTCAGGTTGCCCCCCCTGGGACCCACAGTGATTTTCTCGATCACCAGCCATTTGAAGGATTCAGGGGTGTGTGATTTAGACGTGAAGTGTTCAACCAGAGGGGAGCCCGGTGTCTGACACCTAATTCTGCTACAGTGTTGTAAAATACGTTTTTTCACATGTTGTTTGGTTTGTCCGATGTATACCAGATCGCAAGGACATATGATGGCGTAGATAACGTCACTTGTGTTGCAGTTAGTCATTGTTTTCAAGGTAACTGTGTTGTTACGATAGTTCCAAACCTTGGTTTCCAATGCCTGTGGGCACGCTTTGCACTTCGTGCATTTGAAATGGCCGACCACTTGGGGAAGGTTCCATATGCTTTGCAGAGTGGGAGGCGTCGGGGTTCCTAGATAAGACGAAACCACTTTGTCCCTGATGTTTTTAGCTTTCTTGAACGCATGCATCGGCAGTTGTTCATGGTCGATCACATCTGATACCATAGGCCAGTGTCTGTTTACCGTCTTCTTAATCTGGTTACTCTTCGTGCAAAAAGTAGTCACGCAGATGATCCTTTCGGAGTCCACGGGACGTTCTCTAGGCTTCAAAAGTTCCTCCCTTGGGCTGTACCAGGCTCTCTTTCTTGCTCTAGTCACCAGTCGTCTTGGGTAGCCTCTTTCCATTAGTCTCCTAATCAGAAGATCAGATTCTAGGAAGTAGTCTTCTTTGAGTGAGCAGTTCCTCCTTATCCGGAGAAACTGCCCAAACGGTAGATTATCCCGTAGGCTTCTAGTATGGTGACTTGTGTACCGTAGTAGACTGTTCCGTTCAGTGGGTTTACGGAAGAGGGTTGTATGGATGCGACCATTCCGGACCTTGATACTGATGTCTAAGAAATCCACTGAGGTCCTACTCATGTTCATGGTGAACTGGATGTCTTTAGACTGGTTATTCAGCCAACTGAAGAATCCATTGAGATCATCTACACTCCCATTCCATAGCATCAGCACATCATCAATGTACCTCCGCCACATCCAAATATTGGATTCAAATGGATTAGTCCCTGTGAGGATGTGGTCTCCTTCAAATTCCGCCATATACAGTATTGCTAAGTCCGGGGCAAATGCAGCCCCCATCGCCACTCCCTTACTCTGGAAGAAGAATTCATCCTGAAAGACGAAGAAATTCTTCTTCATCGCCACCTCCAGGAGTTGAATGATGAAATCCGTTGGTACCTGGGTTGGTTGGGTTCTCCTGTCCAGTGCCCTTCTCATGGTTTCTAGAGCCGGGTCCTGGGGGATGCTCGTATATAATGAGACAATGTCTAATGTGACCATTATTTGTTTATCCTGATCAAAGGCAATTTCATCCACTTGATTAATGATTTGCATGGTGTCTCTGACATAGGTGGCAGTCCCAGTTGCTAGGGGTTTCAAAAACGTATCTATGTATTTACATAGAGGTTCAAGAAGAGAACCGCAGCCCGATACAATGGGGCGTCCCGGTGGTTTGGTCATGTCCTTATGTATCTTAGGGAGCGTGTAGATCGTCGGTGTTCTGGGTTGTGCGACGTTCAGATACTCGTATTCTTTCTGAGTCAGGAATCCCTCTTCCCGGCCTTTATCCGTGATCTCTCGGATCAGTCTCCTAATCTCCCTGGTAGGATCGGCGTTGGTCGCAGTATAGCTCACTCCATCCCGGAGCTGTGTGTAGATCTCTTCTTTGTAATTTTGGACATCTTGGAGGACTATCGCCCCTCCTTTGTCCGCCGGTTTGATTACCAGTAATTTTTTGTTACTTAAATTGTCCAGTGCTTGTCTCTCACCCTGAGTGATGTTATGTTTGACATAGGTACGTGTTGTGCAAATGTCCATCACTTCTTGCATCACCATGTTCTCATATGCAAGGATCCGATGTGGTGTCTGGTGAGTTCTGGGAGTGAAGGTTGATGGCGGTCGTAGTCCGGTTACTGAATTGGTAGTTGGAGTGGGAGAGTGAAGGAAGAAGTGCTTAAGCCTGATTTTCCGAAAGAAGCGGGTCAGTTCCGATCTTATGTTGAAGTGATTCGGGTGAGATGTTGGTACAAAAGATAGTCCTTTATTCAACACACTTGTCTCTTCCGGAGTGAGAACATGCTGAGAGAGGTTGACAATAGGGCTTGATTGAGCTACCACTTGTAAGTCTTGCGTCTCGTGCTGATCTCTCCGTGGGGCTCTGGTTGGAAGCGGACTTGTTTCTGTGGGTTCTCTGGACGCTGGGGGTTGCCTCCTCTGGCTCGGGTTGGCCAAGATTGGCCTCTGCCTCTGTTCTGGTAATTTCCTCGTCCACGAGGTGGTCGCCATTGGTTCCCCCCTAAAAAAGGGTGCCATTCTGGTTGGGGTTGGTACCATTGATCCTGATAGCTGTCGAAAGTTGGGGGGCCGGAGGCTCCTGAGTCACTGCCTGAGCTGTAGGACGAGTCTGAGAAGTTGGTAAATTTCCGTCTACCCCTGTAGCCACCTCTCCCCCTGTTGGTGAACCTGCCTTGAGTATCCTGGTTATAATAGTCCTCTGCTAGATAAGGGTAGGTCTTCTTCTTATCGTAGTTCGCGATGTCTTTATTAAGTTTATCCAATTTTTTGGATTGGGTTTCAATGTCAAATGTGTCCAGGGTTTTCTCCAGTTTCTCTAGAGTTTCTCTCGCGTTGATAAAGGCACTGTGACTCTTGATCTCAGCCTTGAGCGTATCAATTTCTTTCATGAGTGTTTCTACCTGTGTCTTGGCTGTCTCAATGCCCAGCACCATCCAGTGGCGCGAGCATGTGTTGGCTACGAAACTGAATCCCTCCTTGAACTTGGGATCGTCCACAAATATTGCCGGTTCGTTTTTAACCTGGAGTCCAGTAGGTATAATATTGGCTTGGAGATATTGAGTCAGTGCAAACCCATGTAGTCTGGTACGGACCAATTTCTTCTCCAGTCTTTCCAGTTTAACAATCTTCTCGTTAAGTGATTGATCTAGCAGTATGGTCTTATTTGATAGAAATGCCTGCCCTGTCTCTCCTTCCAGGAGGTTTTGAATATACTCTTCAGTATACGTTAGGGTTTCACGGTCACTCATGATATGCCCTGATTGATTAATTTACAGATTAGAACCCTCGCAGACAGATATCTGCTCTAAAGAGTGGTAGGTAATAATGGGGTAAACCCTTACCTCATCGACCTGGGTCAGTGCAATGTTATATAAAAGGGGGTGGTCGATTACAAAACAGTTAAACATCTCATTACTTAAGAAGAAGGGTACATCAACTAAGTAAGTCTCATTTAGATTGCATTTAATCCAGCTACTTGCAGTGATTTGCTGCAGTTATACATATATTATATTTCAAATTCATACAATACATGGTAAATTCAACTTAATTCTTAAGTTAGTGCTCGGTGATTGTCAGATAAAGAAAGGGATTTAAAGAAGGGTAGGGTGTGTTTGGAAAAGAATAAGGGACAAAGAAAAGGAATTGTGTCCTTTAAACAATTCAGTCTTATTCAACAAAACATTTCCAGTCATGTTACAGATCACAGTGTGTTCCCATAGTGTACACTATACACATTAGTTGAATTTGGCTAATTTCCGGTAGGGTGTGTATGTGTAGGTCATGATGTCGACGTTTCGACCCCCAAGTTAAGGGCAGATGGGTCCTCAGTTTGGGGTCTTCCTCAGGACAATTAAAAACAGTGACAGTGAGCACCTAGGAAAACAAAAATGTGTGTCACTAAATGTAGTCAATTAAAATCTAAAAAACAAGGCCAAAATTGGAGATGTACCTACATGTGCAGGCGAACGAGGGGTGACCCGTCTGACTTGGGACTCGCGCCTGTGTCGTGGTTCTCTAAAGAAAATAGATTACGGTTAGGAAGGATAATGAGGGCAGGTCCTAATAATCTGGGCAACGCAGATGAACAATGACTTACTCTGTTCGCCCGTGCAGTGGATGGCGATACTAGGACCGGTCTAGCTGTGGGTGAGGCAAGCGTCCTTCAACCAGCGGGCGGTCCAGTCGAGCGTGTAGATGAGTTACACAATCTGAAAAGACATATAGAAACTGTATTCCTAGGTATGACCACTCTATGTGGTAGACTAGATTCAAGAAAGGGGGTGGAGGTCAAGGGTGTGTCCATGAAATGCGGGCCCATAGACCCGTCGGTCGTACGCTTATCAATACCCGGCCATGGGGGACATCCCTCCCATGCGGTATATGAGGCAACAATGCGAAACGGTCGGTCTCATAAAGAAAGGGGAAGACATAGGGGGAACCCTAATCTCTCCCAGGCGTGAGGGCCCATGTTGGTGAGAGGAAAAATAAATAGTATACGATGTTATATTGCCAGAAAAAGTCACGCTATTATGAGCGTAACTCCTCGAAGTTGAAATCAAATGCATTCAAAGGGATTGGGTATGTTTCTGCATAACTATGGGTATGACTGAGCAGAAAAATCCCGCGGTAATTGCCAGGAAAAGTCGCGCTATCTGGGTAAGCCAGGACAGTGAGCGTAATTCCTCGACATTTAATCAATTTAGGCTAGTGCATTCAGAAGATTTCCAGTTAGGGTGAATTCCTACATAATTGTCGGAGTTGTGCCGCCTGGGGTGCTCAAGGCAGAGAGATCGTAATCTAATCTGGTGAATTAGCAAAGACGAAGCGGAACGAGCTTACCTGCGAGAACCGCTGCCGGATCGTCCACAGTGACAGCTCGCAGGCGCACGTCTGCCTGTAGATGTAACAGACGTATCCAGGGCGCGTCTCCAAGGGGCGTGTCAAAGCACCTCGCGGTGCCGCCGCTGGCTGCTGCGCGGCTTGTGGAAGGTGAGGAGCGCATGCGCCGGCCATGAGACACTGGAAAAAACTCCGAGAGGTCTCTCAGAATAACTAAAGCATCGCGCAGGTCAAGGGGGCGGAAAATGGATAAATCGTGATCCTCTAATGTCACCTCGCTCATTGAGCCTAGATACTGGGAAGGCATCAATAGGTGTGAATTAGTAGAAAATCAGTACTCGTATTATGCATAGATCTGTGGCTAACCTCTACACAGGCGATGTTGAGGTACGTGGTATTCTATAAGTGTGGATCACTCATATATGTACGCATCCCATAATGATTTTATATCACCCTAAGTGTGTGGATGTACAGTTCCCCCGTGGGTCCCTGCCCAGGTAATCACATATTGAATCATTGGACCGTACTGCACAAGGTCTCTAAAGATGGATCACTTATGTGTATACATCCCTCGTGGCATCATCGTTAACATTTGTATGCAGAAGTACAGTTCAACAGAGTACCCCTGCCATGGATATAAAACATCTAGATGTACATATCCCACATTATTTCATACTGTAATATTGATACCAATGTCCATTCAAACAAAGTGTCCCTGTACTGGATATACCACCATTATGTTATGACATCTTACTGGTCGGGTACCAGTCCAGCCAATTGGGAGTAAGTGGCATCAAGTTCATTCAGGCCATTGTCCACGGTGTCCAAAGTGTACATCCATTTACACTCCCTAACATTTAACAGTGAATTCAGGTTGCCCCCCCTGAGCGAGGTGACATTAGAGGATCACGATTTATCCATTTTCCGCCCCCTTGACCTGCGCGATGCTTTAGTTATTCTGAGAGACCTCTCGGAGTTTTTTCCAGTGTCTCATGGCCGGCGCATGCGCTCCTCACCTTCCACAAGCCGCGCAGCAGCCAGCGGCGGCACCGCGAGGTGCTTTGACACGCCCCTTGGAGACGCGCCCTGGATACGTCTGTTACATCTACAGGCAGACGTGCGCCTGCGAGCTGTCACTGTGGACGATCCGGCAGCGGTTCTCGCAGGTAAGCTCGTTCCGCTTCGTCTTTGCTAATTCACCAGATTAGATTACGATCTCTCTGCCTTGAGCACCCCAGGCGGCACAACTCCGACAATTATGTAGGAATTCACCCTAACTGGAAATCTTCTGAATGCACTAGCCTAAATTGATTAAATGTCGAGGAATTACGCTCACTGTCCTGGCTTACCCAGATAGCGCGACTTTTCCTGGCAATTACCGCGGGATTTTTCTGCTCAGTCATACCCATAGTTATGCAGAAACATACCCAATCCCTTTGAATGCATTTGATTTCAACTTCGAGGAGTTACGCTCATAATAGCGTGACTTTTTCTGGCAATATAACATCGTATACTATTTATTTTTCCTCTCACCAACATGGGCCCTCACGCCTGGGAGAGATTAGGGTTCCCCCTATGTCTTCCCCTTTCTTTATGAGACCGACCGTTTCGCATTGTTGCCTCATATACCGCATGGGAGGGATGTCCCCCATGGCCGGGTATTGATAAGCGTACGACCGACGGGTCTATGGGCCCGCATTTCATGGACACACCCTTGACCTCCACCCCCTTTCTTGAATCTAGTCTACCACATAGAGTGGTCATACCTAGGAATACAGTTTCTATATGTCTTTTCAGATTGTGTAACTCATCTACACGCTCGACTGGACCGCCCGCTGGTTGAAGGACGCTTGCCTCACCCACAGCTAGACCGGTCCTAGTATCGCCATCCACTGCACGGGCGAACAGAGTAAGTCATTGTTCATCTGCGTTGCCCAGATTATTAGGACCTGCCCTCATTATCCTTCCTAACCGTAATCTATTTTCTTTAGAGAACCACGACACAGGCGCGAGTCCCAAGTCAGACGGGTCACCCCTCGTTCGCCTGCACATGTAGGTACATCTCCAATTTTGGCCTTGTTTTTTAGATTTTAATTGACTACATTTAGTGACACACATTTTTGTTTTCCTAGGTGCTCACTGTCACTGTTTTTAATTGTCCTGAGGAAGACCCCAAACTGAGGACCCATCTGCCCTTAACTTGGGGGTCGAAACGTCGACATCATGACCTACACATACACACCCTACCGGAAATTAGCCAAATTCAACTAATGTGTATAGTGTACACTATGGGAACACACTGTGATCTGTAACATGACTGGAAATGTTTTGTTGAATAAGACTGAATTGTTTAAAGGACACAATTCCTTTTCTTTGTCCCTTATTCTTTTCCAAACACACCCTACCCTTCTTTAAATCCCTTTCTTTATCTGACAATCACCGAGCACTAACTTAAGAATTAAGTTGAATTTACCATGTATTGTATGAATTTGAAATATAATATATGTATAACTGCAGCAAATCACTGCAAGTAGCTGGATTAAATGCAATCTAAATGAGACTTACTTAGTTGATGTACCCTTCTTCTTAAGTAATGAGATGTTTAACTGTTTTGTAATCGACCACCCCCTTTTATATAACATTGCACTGACCCAGGTCGATGAGGTAAGGGTTTACCCCATTATTACCTACCACTCTTTAGAGCAGATATCTGTCTGCGAGGGTTCTAATCTGTAAATTAATCAATCAGGGCATATCATGAGTGACCGTGAAACCCTAACGTATACTGAAGAGTATATTCAAAACCTCCTGGAAGGAGAGACAGGGCAGGCATTTCTATCAAATAAGACCATACTGCTAGATCAATCACTTAACGAGAAGATTGTTAAACTGGAAAGACTGGAGAAGAAATTGGTCCGTACCAGACTACATGGGTTTGCACTGACTCAATATCTCCAAGCCAATATTATACCTACTGGACTCCAGGTTAAAAACGAACCGGCAATATTTGTGGACGATCCCAAGTTCAAGGAGGGATTCAGTTTCGTAGCCAACACATGCTCGCGCCACTGGATGGTGCTGGGCATTGAGACAGCCAAGACACAGGTAGAAACACTCATGAAAGAAATTGATACGCTCAAGGCTGAGATCAAGAGTCACAGTGCCTTTATCAACGCGAGAGAAACTCTAGAGAAACTGGAGAAAACCCTGGACACATTTGACATTGAAACCCAATCCAAAAAATTGGATAAACTTAATAAAGACATCGCGAACTACGATAAGAAGAAGACCTACCCTTATCTAGCAGAGGACTATTATAACCAGGATACTCAAGGCAGGTTCACCAACAGGGGGAGAGGTGGCTACAGGGGTAGACGGAAATTTACCAACTTCTCAGACTCGTCCTACAGCTCAGGCAGTGACTCAGGAGCCTCCGGCCCCCCAACTTTCGACAGCTATCAGGATCAATGGTACCAACCCCAACCAGAATGGCACCCTTTTTTAGGGGGGAACCAATGGCGACCACCTCGTGGACGAGGAAATTACCAGAACAGAGGCAGAGGCCAATCTTGGCCAACCCGAGCCAGAGGAGGCAACCCCCAGCGTCCAGAGAACCCACAGAAACAAGTCCGCTTCCAACCAGAGCCCCACGGAGAGATCAGCACGAGACGCAAGACTTACAAGTGGTAGCTCAATCAAGCCCTATTGTCAACCTCTCTCAGCATGTTCTCACTCCGGAAGAGACAAGTGTGTTGAATAAAGGACTATCTTTTGTACCAACATCTCACCCGAATCACTTCAACATAAGATCGGAACTGACCCGCTTCTTTCGGAAAATCAGGCTTAAGCACTTCTTCCTTCACTCTCCCACTCCAACTACCAATTCAGTAACCGGACTACGACCGCCATCAACCTTCACTCCCAGAACTCACCAGACACCACATCGGATCCTTGCATATGAGAACATGGTGATGCAAGAAGTGATGGACATTTGCACAACACGTACCTATGTCAAACATAACATCACTCAGGGTGAGAGACAAGCACTGGACAATTTAAGTAACAACAAATTACTGGTAATCAAACCGGCGGACAAAGGAGGGGCGATAGTCCTCCAAGATGTCCAAAATTACAAAGAAGAGATCTACACACAGCTCCGGGATGGAGTGAGCTATACTGCGACCAACGCCGATCCTACCAGGGAGATTAGGAGACTGATCCGAGAGATCACGGATAAAGGCCGGGAAGAGGGATTCCTGACTCAGAAAGAATACGAGTATCTGAACGTCGCACAACCCAGAACACCGACGATCTACACGCTCCCTAAGATACATAAGGACATGACCAAACCACCGGGACGCCCCATTGTATCGGGCTGCGGTTCTCTTCTTGAACCTCTATGTAAATACATAGATACGTTTTTGAAACCCCTAGCAACTGGGACTGCCACCTATGTCAGAGACACCATGCAAATCATTAATCAAGTGGATGAAATTGCCTTTGATCAGGATAAACAAATAATGGTCACATTAGACATTGTCTCATTATATACGAGCATCCCCCAGGACCCGGCTCTAGAAACCATGAGAAGGGCACTGGACAGGAGAACCCAACCAACCCAGGTACCAACGGATTTCATCATTCAACTCCTGGAGGTGGCGATGAAGAAGAATTTCTTCGTCTTTCAGGATGAATTCTTCTTCCAGAGTAAGGGAGTGGCGATGGGGGCTGCATTTGCCCCGGACTTAGCAATACTGTATATGGCGGAATTTGAAGGAGACCACATCCTCACAGGGACTAATCCATTTGAATCCAATATTTGGATGTGGCGGAGGTACATTGATGATGTGCTGATGCTATGGAATGGGAGTGTAGATGATCTCAATGGATTCTTCAGTTGGCTGAATAACCAGTCTAAAGACATCCAGTTCACCATGAACATGAGTAGGACCTCAGTGGATTTCTTAGACATCAGTATCAAGGTCCGGAATGGTCGCATCCATACAACCCTCTTCCGTAAACCCACTGAACGGAACAGTCTACTACGGTACACAAGTCACCATACTAGAAGCCTACGGGATAATCTACCGTTTGGGCAGTTTCTCCGGATAAGGAGGAACTGCTCACTCAAAGAAGACTACTTCCTAGAATCTGATCTTCTGATTAGGAGACTAATGGAAAGAGGCTACCCAAGACGACTGGTGACTAGAGCAAGAAAGAGAGCCTGGTACAGCCCAAGGGAGGAACTTTTGAAGCCTAGAGAACGTCCCGTGGACTCCGAAAGGATCATCTGCGTGACTACTTTTTGCACGAAGAGTAACCAGATTAAGAAGACGGTAAACAGACACTGGCCTATGGTATCAGATGTGATCGACCATGAACAACTGCCGATGCATGCGTTCAAGAAAGCTAAAAACATCAGGGACAAAGTGGTTTCGTCTTATCTAGGAACCCCGACGCCTCCCACTCTGCAAAGCATATGGAACCTTCCCCAAGTGGTCGGCCATTTCAAATGCACGAAGTGCAAAGCGTGCCCACAGGCATTGGAAACCAAGGTTTGGAACTATCGTAACAACACAGTTACCTTGAAAACAATGACTAACTGCAACACAAGTGACGTTATCTACGCCATCATATGTCCTTGCGATCTGGTATACATCGGACAAACCAAACAACATGTGAAAAAACGTATTTTACAACACTGTAGCAGAATTAGGTGTCAGACACCGGGCTCCCCTCTGGTTGAACACTTCACGTCTAAATCACACACCCCTGAATCCTTCAAATGGCTGGTGATCGAGAAAATCACTGTGGGTCCCAGGGGGGGCAACCTGAATTCACTGTTAAATGTTAGGGAGTGTAAATGGATGTACACTTTGGACACCGTGGACAATGGCCTGAATGAACTTGATGCCACTTACTCCCAATTGGCTGGACTGGTACCCGACCAGTAAGATGTCATAACATAATGGTGGTATATCCAGTACAGGGACACTTTGTTTGAATGGACATTGGTATCAATATTACAGTATGAAATAATGTGGGATATGTACATCTAGATGTTTTATATCCAGGGCAGGGGTACTCTGTTGAACTGTACTTCTGCATACAAATGTTAACGATGATGCCACGAGGGATGTATACACATAAGTGATCCATCTTTAGAGACCTTGTGCAGTACGGTCCAATGATTCAATATGTGATTACCTGGGCAGGGACCCACGGGGGAACTGTACATCCACACACTTAGGGTGATATAAAATCATTATGGGATGCGTACATATATGAGTGATCCACACTTATAGAATACCACGTACCTCAACATCGCCTGTGTAGAGGTTAGCCACAGATCTATGCATAATACGAGTACTGATTTTCTACTAATTCACACCTATTGATGCCTTCCCAGTATCTAGGCTCAATGAGCGAGGTGACATTAGAGGATCACGATTTATCCATTTTCCGCCCCCTTGACCTGCGCGATGCTTTAGTTATTCTGAGAGACCTCTCGGAGTTTTTTCCAGTGTCTCATGGCCGGCGCATGCGCTCCTCACCTTCCACAAGCCGCGCAGCAGCCAGCGGCGGCACCGCGAGGTGCTTTGACACGCCCCTTGGAGACGCGCCCTGGATACGTCTGTTACATCTACAGGCAGACGTGCGCCTGCGAGCTGTCACTGTGGACGATCCGGCAGCGGTTCTCGCAGGTAAGCTCGTTCCGCTTCGTCTTTGCTAATTCACCAGATTAGATTACGATCTCTCTGCCTTGAGCACCCCAGGCGGCACAACTCCGACAATTATGTAGGAATTCACCCTAACTGGAAATCTTCTGAATGCACTAGCCTAAATTGATTAAATGTCGAGGAATTACGCTCACTGTCCTGGCTTACCCAGATAGCGCGACTTTTCCTGGCAATTACCGCGGGATTTTTCTGCTCAGTCATACCCATAGTTATGCAGAAACATACCCAATCCCTTTGAATGCATTTGATTTCAACTTCGAGGAGTTACGCTCATAATAGCGTGACTTTTTCTGGCAATATAACATCGTATACTATTTATTTTTCCTCTCACCAACATGGGCCCTCACGCCTGGGAGAGATTAGGGTTCCCCCTATGTCTTCCCCTTTCTTTATGAGACCGACCGTTTCGCATTGTTGCCTCATATACCGCATGGGAGGGATGTCCCCCATGGCCGGGTATTGATAAGCGTACGACCGACGGGTCTATGGGCCCGCATTTCATGGACACACCCTTGACCTCCACCCCCTTTCTTGAATCTAGTCTACCACATAGAGTGGTCATACCTAGGAATACAGTTTCTATATGTCTTTTCAGATTGTGTAACTCATCTACACGCTCGACTGGACCGCCCGCTGGTTGAAGGACGCTTGCCTCACCCACAGCTAGACCGGTCCTAGTATCGCCATCCACTGCACGGGCGAACAGAGTAAGTCATTGTTCATCTGCGTTGCCCAGATTATTAGGACCTGCCCTCATTATCCTTCCTAACCGTAATCTATTTTCTTTAGAGAACCACGACACAGGCGCGAGTCCCAAGTCAGACGGGTGACCCCTCGTTCGCCTGCACATGTAGGTACATCTCCAATTTTGGCCTTGTTTTTTAGATTTTAATTGACTACATTTAGTGACACACATTTTTGTTTTCCTAGGTGCTCACTGTCACTGTTTTTAATTGTCCTGAGGAAGACCCCAAACTGAGGACCCATCTGCCCTTAACTTGGGGGTCGAAACGTCGACATCATGACCTACACATACACACCCTACCGGAAATTAGCCAAATTCAACTAATGTGTATAGTGTACACTATGGGAACACACTGTGATCTGTAACATGACTGGAAATGTTTTGTTGAATAAGACTGAATTGTTTAAAGGACACAATTCCTTTTCTTTGTCCCTTATTCTTTTCCAAACACACCCTACCCTTCTTTAAATCCCTTTCTTTATCTGACAATCACCGAGCACTAACTTAAGAATTAAGTTGAATTTACCATGTATTGTATGAATTTGAAATATAATATATGTATAACTGCAGCAAATCACTGCAAGTAGCTGGATTAAATGCAATCTAAATGAGACTTACTTAGTTGATGTACCCTTCTTCTTAAGTAATGAGATGTTTAACTGTTTTGTAATCGACCACCCCCTTTTATATAACATAGCAAACAGTGAAGCCACAGTTGGTATGTGGGTGGGTCCATGTTTTTCCATGCAGTAGCAATCAGCAGTCGAGCCACAGCTAATGTCATAAATATAAAGTCTATCTGGGATGCATCTAAATTGACCTGATAGTCATATCCTAGTAGCATCATAGCTGGGCTAATGGTAATTGCCTTACTGATTGTTTGGAGCCAAAAGTCCTCTATACCTTCTTTCAGAGGAGTGAGTTTAGTGCATGAGTAAAACATGTGTGTGCTATCAGCAAGATCTGTTTGACATCTGGGGCATCTGTCATTCTCCCTCTTCCCCCGCCCTTGTATAGCACAGGTTAAAGATAGTTTTGTAATCCTGGGCCTTCAGATTAGCTGATAAGAAGCTCTTTCTCCCAAATTTGATTGACATATGCAGGTCAACATCCCCATCTCCCAGCATTCCAGCCCATTTTGCCTCAGTTTTTTCCAAATCGTCAGGGAGAGTCTCCATAAGAGCTTGGTAGTAGTCTTGGATCCTGTCCCGACGAATTTACAATTTTGCTAGGTACTTAGCCAGATTAAGGGACCCACTAGGGAGGCCCATGAGACATTCCCGGATCTGTATGTATTTGAATTTTGTTCTGCTGATAACATCATATCGTTGTATTAGCCTGTCTATTCCAGCCTGCTCCCACTTTAGACCCATTACGTCATACAGTGCCTCTGGAAATAGAGAGAAACGGCATATGGGTGTATATCTGTTGTATCTGGGGACCTTCAACAGTTTGCTGACCTTTTTCCATATCTTCCAGGCCGCTTTGACACTCTTGAACCGCGTCTTCTTATAATAACTTGCTTCTATTTGCCGGAGAAAGAGCCCCTCTGCCTCTTTTCCAATAGATATGTGATATATAGAGGGTAGATCAGAATACCCAGAACTCAAGCCACCAGGTAGCAGGAGGGTGCCTATCTGTTGTAGTGCGATGGCCCAGTAGTACAATTGCAGATTCGGGACTCCCAACCCGCCTCCTTCACAGGGAAGCGTCATACTATTCAGTGCCCTTCGTGTTTTCTGGTAGCTCCATCTAAAATTAGAGAACATAGCGATGATTTTGTTTATAGTTGCATCTGCAAGTTCGAGGGGGATTGAGCGGAATAGGTATAGTAACTTAGGGAAGATTTTCATTTTTAATACGTTAGGATCTTCCTATTATTGTTAACTGCAACTTATCTAGACGTCTTAATTCCAGGCTTATTTTATCAAGTAAAGGGTCTAGATTGATTGTACATATTGCATCCATGCTACATATTATATTAACCCATTACTATGTGGCTGATTCAACTATACGATGATCTTGGGTGTGACATTGTGGCGAGCAGATTATTTGTGTCTTCCCCTTATTCAGTAGATACCCAAATTTTTTTCCAAATTTCTCTGCCATGCTTTCGACCTCTCTAATTGTCTTGTCCGGTTCTGTAGTTAATACTGCAATATCATCTGCATATGCTAGGATCTTTGTATTGCACCCTATACTAGTTACGGGTTTGATTGCAGTTGTGTATAATCTGATTGATACAAGGGTCTAAGTACAGTGCGAATAGGATTGAGGAGCATGGGCACCCCTGCCTCATACCTCTGGCTATCTCTATTTTCCCTGATGTATTGCCCATCACCTGTAGTTGTGCAAAGAGCCTGTAATACATGGCCCGGATAGCGGTTACAAGAAGTGGACCCAGCCCCCTCTCTGACAAACCCCCCAGAGATATTGCCATAATACCCGATCAAAAGCTTTTTCGGCATCTAGGAGGAACACAGCCACACCATTTCCTTCTGCTTCTGCTATATCTAATATTGAAATAACCCACCTGATGTGGTCTGTGGTCCCCCTACCCGGTACAGAGCCATGCTGCTACGGTGATACAAGTGACGCTATGATTCTCTGTAGCCTATTAGCTATGACTTTTGAGTAAGTTTTGGCATCAGAATTCATCAGCGAGATGGGGGTGTATGAAGCTGGTAATTCCGGTGGTTTCCACTTTTTGGCGAATATCACTATATCTGTTGCCTGTGCTGCACATCTATAAACAGGTCATGTATATTCGGGGCTAGTTCATGCAGAAGTATCTTTTAAAGTTCCAGGAATTTTGTCCAAACCAGCTGTTTTCACTGAAGGGAGGGAGCCTATTGCGTCCAGAATCTCTTCCAGTGCAAACTCTTCTTCCAGCTCCAGATATGTTTTTTCATCTATTCTTTTAAGCACTGGCCACCTATCATCTTCAGCCATTAGGTTTGCTCCTGGAGAGTCAGCTTGGTACATCTTCTTATAAAACTGCTAAAAAATGCCAATAATCTCCACAGGCCATGTCTCAGAGTCATACTGCTCATTACTGTTCTTAATTTTGGCGATTTTGTTTCTAGCAGTTTTCTGCCTTGTACGTAGAGCCAGCTCTCCATACTCATACATCTCACCCCCATGCACCTGATAAATTTGGGCCACTTTTTCTTGAAAATAGCTATTGATCTCTGATTTTATTATAGATAATTTCGCTGTGTGTGTTTTAGTCTTGGCATCCCTTGCTGATCAAGTTCACATGCTCTATCTCTAGTTTTGCCAATCTTTCTATTAGTTAGTTCACCTCATAATTCTGATGTTTCCGAAGCTGACCCGCATGGCTTATAACCACCCCTCTCAACCCGGCTTTGATGGTATCCCACACTACCCTGCGTGAGACACTATATTGGTTCATATCTAAGAATTCAGCTGTCCAGTATTTGATATGAGCAAGGAACTCTTCATTAGCTAGCAGTTTCCTGTCGAATGACCCGCTATTCTGCTTCCTAGCACTCCCTGCCCAGTAACCTCCAGCAATAGTGGGTTATGGTCCGAATTTTTTTTAGGAGTTTCTTAACCTCAATCTCGTTCAGTATTTTAGTTGAGGCAAGAAAGAAAGTCCAAACTAACATATTTTCTGTATGGGTGCAAAAAATAGGTGAACCAAGGGTCGTTCAAATTCTTCTCAGCCCAAACGTCTGCCAGTCTGTGGCTAACTTTAAAGGTTTTATTTATTAAACCAAAGGAGGGACTGAGGGGGGAGTTTACAGAGGTCCAGCGTACATACCCCTCAATGACTAGTATGCAAAAAAGGGTACGAAGTTCCTCTGTGTTGAAGGCTGGAGAAGGGGGGAACTGGGGTGTAGGGTGTCAGTGGAGACCACTACGTGTATGCAAATTAGGGGAGCTCCCTAAGTCGGAACTAGGGCTCTCACACACCCAGCAAGCTAGGTGTCATGATTCATCAAATGAGCCTGCCCCTCGTCAGGTCGGCGCTGCAATACCTGACGGGCACCCAAACTGGGGCTCTTTATCGGGGATCTTTTGTTCCTGCCGGTCGGTGCAGTGGGGGTGAGGGGCCTAGTGTGTGTGGATGTGAAGTGTTGTGGATATAAAATAGGTCAGTTAGTCCTAACAAACCTTTATTGGGAGTCGGAGGAAGATGGCGGCCGGCAAACCCCCTAACAGTGCCAGTGCAATCCAGGCGGAGGGGGAGCAAACTGAGCCCTTCACTGAAGACTCCAGACCCACGAGGGACCAGCCCGGAAAGTCAGAAGAAGGAAGTGCAGAGTCAGGAAACCGGCCACAAGCACACCCTACAGACAAAGACTGGAGGACTCTCTTCAACCCAAACCCTAACCCCATGAGCAAGGTACGAGGGGAGAAGAAAGGACAGGGGGGGCATAGCTCTAGACCTGATTGTGGGGTACAAGGGGAGTAATCAGGGTGCTTCATTAAGAAAGGAAGGAGGAAAGGAGGGTATAGGAGGTGCTGGGAGAGCTGAGTGTGCGGAGGGGGCGGACTCAGGGGTACAAATCTCACAAACAAACACTAAGACAGGAGAAAAGGGGGATCCCCAATCCAGATTAGAGCTCAAAGAAAGGATCGGGACAAGATCCAGTTACTGCCTCAGGAACAGGCAGTTCCCCAAGCAAAGTTTCCCCCCCCCACTAAACAAGTGATACTATCAGTGAGCACAAAAAGAAAACTGAGAGGCACTGCTAATCGTGATCGCCAATCTAAACCTAGGTCTGAAAAAGGAGGGGTCCAAACAGAGCAAAAAGTAAAAATTACCCCCTCGTTGAGATCCTTCTTTAAAGTTCAGCAACCGACACAAGCAAGAGATATTTCCCCAGCATCTCAAGATATAACCTGAACCCCAGAGAGTAGTCTTCTCTTAAAAGTGCTACCACACACCGAAGATCCAAGAAACAACAGTCAGAGAATGAGCATAGAAACCAATACCCACACAGACCCACAAATGGAGGCACCAGAGGCACCAGAAGTTCCAATACTGTCAGTTACAAACGAGCCTCTTCCTCATACCTTCCTAGAGCAAACGGGAAAACTCATGGAAAACCTCATGGAGAAGGTGCTGGGAAAGATGAGAGAAAAATTTACAGTGTCCGAGACCAATCAAGCCAAGATCCAGGAGGTATGTGAGACCCTGGATCAAAAACTGAATGCACTGGGTGATAGGTGGTGGAGACCCTTAGCAAAAAGGTGGACACCAACCAAAAGGAGATCAGAAAACTAAGAGACTCCGACAGAAGTATAAAAGAAAAACTTGAATCGCTAGAAAATCAAGCAAGGAAAAACAACTTGAGGATTTTAAACGTACCAGAAAATCTGGAAGGGCCTGACATCAAGAAATTCACCATCTCATTACTTGAAGAACACTTCCCCTGGACTAAAGAGGCGAACCTGGCTGACGACATACAGAGGGTACACCGAGACCCCTTTGGGAAGAGTAAAGAGAGAAGGACGCCAAGGAAGATTTTAATAAATTTCAAAACATATACACTAAAGGAAAGACTCTTAAGTGAGGGTCTAAAGAGTATCTCCCTAAATAAAGACAATTGGTCCATCAGGATTCGCTCTGACATGTCTAAAGCCACCCAGGACAGCCAGTGGGAGTTAGGACAAATTATGCAAGAGCTAAAGTCCCTCGGAGCCACAGTTCAGATGAAATTTCCCGCTGCGCTGAGAATCATGTGGCGAAATAAAATGTATAACATTAGGAAGCCCAGTGAAGTAGAGACTTTCCTAGAACAAATAAAGGAGCAGCTGCGGACCACGATTAAGACAGGAAAAAACATGTAAACAAGGCGATCCATGGAGCTCAAAACGGGCGAATAATACCGCCCAAAAAGAAGATAGGAGGCTTCCTCGGGGTGGGCATCGATGAACGTCACAAAAAAACAAACAAAAAAGACACCACGGGTGGGGAGCAAACTAGGGAAAAAAGGGAAAAAATGTCCTCGTCAGCTAAAATAGAAGGAGTTTACAGGGACTGTAAAAATTAAATGAAAAATGAAATAAACTTAAGCACCCACAAAAGAAGAAAGCGTGATGACAACAACTAAAGAATTCAAAATTCTCTCATGGAACGTTAATGGGCTCAGAACAACTAGCAGACGGAGAAGGATACTCGAATACCTAAAGGAAGTGGATAACGAAGTGATCATACTACACGAAACACACCTCTTGAAGGCAGAATGGGAACAAATAGTGAAAACCCTTAGCTGGGTGGACACCTATGTATGTACCAATCAAGACTGCAATGTCAAGGGCATCGCAATACTCTTCAAAAAATCACTTAATGCAAAAGTTGAGCACAAGGTAGTGGACAGCAAAGGCAGATGGGCTTTAGCTAAAGTAAGAATACATGACAATACCTTTAACATAGCAGGATACTATGGACCAAATACCGATGACCCAAACCCCCTCCAAAGGTTATACACAGAATTACTATCAACCTCTGCTCCAATACTACTGGGGGGTGACTACAACATTATTCTGGATCCTAAATTGGACAGATCCCCTCCAGGAAGGCAAGCCAACTTACCAAAAATTAGAGAATGGCTAGGTATTTACAAAAAAGACCTAGGCTTGATAGATATGTGGAAGGAGAAAGGCAACAAAGAGTCTCCTTTTACTCTCCATAATAAAAAACTAGGACACAGATCCAGAATCGATTACTTCCTGATAAAACCTGCTTAGCAACATTAAAGTTATAGACCATCTACCAGCACATCTGTCTGACCACTCGGCAGTACAACTCACCTTACAAACCACAATAAATAAATCACAACCCAGATGGACAGTTGACCGCACTTTACTACTAGATCCTAAGCTAAGGGAAGAGCTAGGTATAACCTCAGCCAACTTCTTTGAGGACAATCGAGTAGGCACATCAGACCAAATTACTTGGAACACATATAAGGCAGTTATCAGAGGGAAACTAATTAGCATGGGAGCTCACAGATCAAAACTCGCTAAACATGAGATTGGAGACATGGAGAAATACATAAAATTAATTGATGCACAGATAACTGCAGAAAATTATATAGGTAAAAAAGATACAATGGAGAAGGAAAGGAGGGAATTAAAAAAAAAACTGGCGGACTACCTAGAAAACAGAGTTAAGACGAAATGGGAGGCCAGCAAACTTGCTAATCATGAGTATGGTGAGGGATGCAGAAAACTGCTGGCATGGAAAACTAAAACCGAACAAACCAGAAATAAAATAGCTAGCATACAGCAGAACAATCAAAGCGGCCTAACTTCTGAAGAGTCTGTAATCAAGCAGGAATTCGAAAATGTCTTCTCCAACGTATACAAGCAAGACTCCATCTCACCAGAAGAACAAATAGGAAAGTACCTAGACCCTTTACTACTACCCAAACTATCGGAAGAAGAAAAAGAGGAGCTAAATGCAGAAATAACGATTGAGGAAGTGAAATCGACGCTAAAAGGTCTGAAAAGAGGGAAGGCTGCCGGTCCTGATGCCCTACCAAACGAACTTTATTCCGGTCTGAGAGAAATCTTGGCCCCACCGATAACGAGGCTATTAAATACAATATATAAGGAACAGGGTAAAATCCCAGACTCTTGGAACGACGCGACTGTCAGCATCATTTTAAAGCCAGGGAAAAACCTTGCAATCTGTGAATCTTACAGACCCATCTCTCTGCTAAACTGTGATTATAAAATCTTTATGCAGATCATAGCAAGGAGACTGGCCCTTGTAATGCCAAAACTGGTCCACCCGGACCAAAAGGGATTCATAAAGGGAAGGCAAATATACGAGATAACTCATGAACTCTTTGCCGCGATTGATGTGGCGACTTGCGAAAAGATCCTCCTGACTATAATTACTTTTGATGCGGCTAAAGCATTTGACAGAGTCAACTGGTCCTTTCTAAACAAAGTCATTACCAAATACAACCTTGGGCAGTGCTTTAGTCATTTGGTGTCTGAGACCTACAAAAACCAAGAGCAAAGATCCTAATCAACGGGGGCCTCTCCAATAATATTGAGATACAAAGAGGAACGAGGCCAGGATGCCCCCTGTCACCGCTGCTATTCAATCTTTACATCGAGCCACTAGCAAGTACTCTCAGGAATAACGGATCAATAACTTCCTTTAAATATTACGATTGTGCCAAAAAGGTGGCGTTATACGCGGACGACCTAATGATCTTTACAGATAACTTCCAAAATTCCTCCGCAGCAATAGATAAGGCAATTGCGGAATTTGGCAAAGTGTCTGGGTACTTGACCAATGAAGCCAAAACTGAATCTATGAGCTGGAACGTACACCAGAATACCCCATACTCTAAAGACAAAATAAAATACCTGGGTAAAACGTTGGTCAAGGATCTAGGAAAAGTGCCCCAGTTAAACCTCAATAGGATTGCTCTTGAGACCAAAAAACTCCTCAAAGTATGGCACGGGTTACCTCTAAGCTTCCTGGGAAGATCAAACATGATAAAAATGTCCATTCTTCCCAAATTTACTTATCTCTTCAACGTCATTCCACTGGAATTTAAGAGAGACTACTTGAAGAAGATCCAGGGAGAAATCGCGAGTTTCATATGGGCATCTAAAGGGTCAAGGATTGCCTGGAACAAAATAAGGAGGAAAAAAGAACAAGGGGGAATAGCCAGCCCAGATCTCGTCAAATATTCCTAAAAGATGCCCTGGCATTGCCACTAAAGGAGGCTGGAATCAACGAATGGGGTCAGCTGATGACAGAGAACTCAATAGAACCATGGGAATACCTAGTAGAAATCACCAACTTATCGGTGTCAAAATTTAAATATTACCAACTCACAAGCTGGGCAAGTTTACTAACGGATAAAAAAACAGGAAATGTAGACCTAGAGAAGGAAATGACGAAGACCACCCCAATAAAGAAGGAAATATCAAGATGGTATTGGGCTCTAATCGCTGCAGGAGAAGAGAATTTCTTGATCCCAGAGTCAGTCTGGAGGAAGGACATAATAGAGCCGGACCTGCAAAACTTATGGCAGAGGTCACTAGAAAAATGCTGGTCAACCATTAAACCAGCCCGCCTGAAGAGAAACCACTTATTCACAATACACAGGGCATACTGGACCCCCAAAAGGTTATCAAAATTCAAAGGAGCCAGCGTAAAGTCCTGTCCCAAATGTGGGTTAGAAAAGGCGAACGATCTGCACATGTTCCAAGGCTGCCCCCTCCTGGACTCCTTTTGGCAGGAAGTTGGTAAGACGATATGCCGGGTGTTGGGAAAACATCTAGAAGTAAGTACAACTCTAATTATTTTCGGGATTGACACCAAGGTTGATTTAAGTAAGGAGAAGTTAACAAGAAAACAGGAAAATTTGTTGTTTGTATTAATACTACTTGCAAGAAGGGAGATATGCCTGAACTGGGTTAAACCAGTACCACCAATACACGGGGACTGGCTAAATTCCATAATAAAAACACATAAAATGGATAGGAAAGGAAAGCCCTCCAAAAAATCTAACTTCTAGGAAATCTGGGAAAATTACCATGCACTCAATACATAAGGTAATGAAGGAACTCAAATAAACATAACAAATCCAATGATTAAATCGGTGACAATAATTCAGACGGGAGTCATTCCTGCCGAGCTCTCCCCCCTGATACAAAGAATTATCGATTATGGTAAAGGATGCAGGAGTGCCAAGTCTGACATATTCCAACAAAGGGAAACTCTCCGTTGCCGGAACAGTAAAGCTGAGAGAGTGAAGGCACAGTCTTGGATGTCACAGTCTCCCGTCATACTCCTTATACATTCATGCGCAAAATGAGGATTAAAAAAAACCAAAAAAAAAACCTTTATTGGGAAGGTAAACTGCCTAGTATAAAAGAGTGAGAAGGGCACAGGACTAGTAACAATGTGTCTAGTTGTGTATGCCCTGCTCTCAAGTGATTGACATGTTTCATGCCATTGGAGTCATATAGATCAGGGCACTTCCTCAGGATCAAGTGGAACGCTATCTACACTACAGAGGCAGGTAAAAGTCTACATACCCAAATCACAGGTTGTTGCCTTGGACTGCAAAGAAGTTATGCTTGCAACAGTGAGCTGGCGGTATAAAAGGACACCGATTGTGTCAGGTTTGTTAACGCTCCTTGCGTTAGACCTACCCTGCCGCCATCCCGGTGTCGGCGGCAGGGTAGGTCTAATGCAAGGATCGTTAACACGCCGGACCCCAACTTCTGTTCCCTAGTTCCCTAGCTCTCCTCCTTCATTCCTACTTCTAATGACTACTTTTCACCCACTATCCCTACTTCTGATCCTTGCTTCTTATCCATCATCTCTACTTCCAATTCCTGCTTCACCTCCCTGCTTCTCAGCCCTACTTCTCATCCATCATCCTGACTTCTTATCCATCTTTTTTACTTTTCATCCCTACTTCTCACCCATCATCCCTACTTCTCACTCATCATCCCTACTTCTCACCCCTAGTTATCATCATTCGTTCATCCATCATCTCTACTTCTCATTCATCATTCCTACTTCTCAACGCTGCTTCTCAACCCTACTTCTCTTCAATCATCCCTACTTATCATCCATCATCCCTACTTCTCATCTCTATTTCTCGCCCTCAAACCTGCTTCGCATCCCTACTTCTCATACATCATCCCTACTTATCATCCATCATCTTACTTCCCATCCATAATCCCTCTCACTCATTATCCCTACTTCTCATCCATCATCCCATCTTCTCATCTCTACTTCTCGTCCATTATCACTACTTCTTACCCCTACTTCTCATCCATCATTCATCTCATCCCTACTTCTCTGCCGTAATTCCTATTTCTCACCTATCACCCCTTACTTCTCATCCGCCACCCTTACATCTCATCCCAAGTTCTCATCCACCATTCCTACTTCTCATCCCTACTTCTCATGCATCATCCCTACTTCTCATTCTTCATCCCTACTCCCGATCTATCATATATCACCTATATTTCTTATCAATCAGCCCTACTCCTCATCCCTCCCTTCTCATCCGTCTTCTTTACTTCTCATCCATCATACATACTTCTCATCCATCTTTCATCATCCCTCTTTCTCAACCCTACTTCTAAAGAATCAACCACCATCCCTACTTCTCATCCATCATCCCTACTTCTCAGACCTCAGCCATACCAACACACTTTCAATGCTGTGAAACACGCCTTCACACCAATAGGCTGGCAACAGCTAATCAGAGTTAAGAGAGCTGCATTCTATTGGTCTAGCCAATGAGAAAAACAGCCTTCTCTTTGCACATTTGAGCAGTTTGATTCCAGTGAATGCACGGCTGTACAGCATTTCCTTTTAGCCAAGTGCTTTTCTAGTTACACCAGCCACTGTGGAAAGCACTTATGGTTTAGGGAAGACAATGGGCCTCCCCTTGGGCCATAAATGATAGACCCAGACCAGGCACGCAACACCCATTGGGCACACGGGGCGTCAGCCCCCCCCTTCGTGTGTGTCAGCCCGGGCTGACACAGCATTGCGGGCTGGTGAAAATCTAATTACAACCCACACAAGTACTTAACAGGTCTTTAAAAGACCAATTACTTGTAAATTAGGCGTTTGTTGTGTTTTCACCCCTTCTTTCAGTCATTCTGTCTATGGTTGGAAGAATTAGCCCCACCCCCCGAAATATTTTTCAGCCCCCCGAAATTTTGCTCTAGTTGCCTGCCTGACCCAGACAGGGCTGTCTTGTTCTCCTTTGAAAGTTATTACTTTATGCATGACATGATTCCTTTCAGAGGTATGCTTCATTGAAGTACTAAGCTAATGCTGGTTCCTCCCTGGTGTGAAGTGTGACGCCACTATTAATACTTTAGTTGCCCCTGGCTACGAGGAAGTTGTAAATAGCCACGCTGGCCTGGCAGGAAATGAGATTTGCATGGTCGGAAAGAAGTTAATTGGAGAGTTCCTAAGAGCCACTTGTGGTATTACTGTGTCATGCCTGGAATCGGAAACACTGCTGGGTTTCAGATTCCAGGGAAGACAGTTACGACCCAGGCTTGATATGATGACCATGATTAATATCTGTGAATAAAGAATCTCCCTTCAAACCACCAAATCTTGTGGTAACTTCATTTCACTGGCGACGTTTGGGCAAAGAACTAAAGCATCAGAGGCTGGAGTCCCTACCTGCAACATTGGAGTGTGAGTTAAATGCGGAGGATCACGACTCGTCTTCTGTTTCTGTAAAGGAAGACAACGCTGAACCACGGACAGAAGCGGAAGCGTGCTGGTGAAAACCCCGCTGTTGTGAGCTCTTCCGTGAGTAAAATATTGGATTTTGTTCAATTTCGGCAGTTCGAGTGGCTCGTCAGCGCGAGAACTCATCAGCGCGAGAGCCATAGCGAGCTGGTGCGCACGCGCGTGACGTCACAGCGTGTCAACACGCATTTTGACGCACGGCGGCCATCTTTTGGGCTAATACTCATTGGATAGCATTGCAGATACGTGATATCGCGAAGAAAACGATATAAAAAATAATTCTCGGCAAACAAAGCCTGGAAAATCAATAAAAGACCACGGAAAATTCCTAAAAAACAATTTAACATGGCAACAACAAATGTAGGAATAAAATTTAAAAAAAAAAAAAAAAAAAAAAAATAATTGAAATTTTTTTTTTTTGATCTTCAATATAATCTGTGCAATATTCATCTACTGTTAATTTAAACTTACATTTACCAAAATGGAAGGTTTCTCTGCTCCTCCACCTTTCCTACCAAGTCCAGGTGAACCAATTCTAGAATGGAAAAGGTGGAAAGAAGGTTTTTGTGCTTACATATAGGCAATTGGTGGTGAAGACTACACCGATAAAAGGAAACTAGCTATCTTAAAACACTGTTTAGGCGCTGAAGGAAGACATGTCCTGAGTCATTTACCAGTTGATTCACGCAATGTAACATCTACTGAACAAGTGATAGATGTTTTTGAAGAAGCGATCAAACAGTTGGATAAACAGTATATAAAGAAAGTTAACGTGGTAGTTTCACGTCATAAATTCTTGAGTAGGGGTCAATTACCAGGTGAATCCGTTGACTCGTTTATGAATGACTTGAGGATTTTAGCGTCTAAGTGCAATTATTCAACCTTTCATGATCAAATGTTACGTGATCAAATGGTCCATAAAGTTGCTGATGTCAAGCTTCAAGGAAAACTTTTGGACACAGAGGATCTAACTTTAGACAAAGCGTTAGAGATCGCTCATCGTTTTGAAAGCATGAATCTGGGTGTAAAGGAACTTACGGAAAAAAAATTTACTGAAGTGAACGTTATAAAAAAAATCTAATTTTGAGGAGAGAAATTCTTTTAGAAGCAAGAACCAACCATTCCAAGAGAAGAGAGAGTATGCATGCTTCAAGTGTGGGAGTCCAGATCACCTGGCGAATGACAGGAAATGTCCAGCAATTGGACAATTTTGCAGATATTGCAGATTGAAAGGTCATTTTAGTAAAATGTGTAAAAATAAGAACAAATTTAAAGGTAAAAGTTTTGTTCAAAGAAAGAGTTCTAATGAACAGGTTAATGAAATAGATGATGATAGTTTAGAGGAAGAATTTCTTTTTGCGGTATATGAAGTTAATGAGTGTGATAAAGATTCTCCATACTGTACGGTGGATATTGGGGGGAAGAATATCAGTGTTATGGCAGACTCTGGAGCAAAACGTACTCTCATTGGTGACGAATGGATAAAAGAATTTCCGGGTTTGAAATTATCTCCTCCTGACATAAAATTGCTTGGGTATGGGAAGAAGCCCATTGAAATTCTTGGTTTTTTTACAACATCCCTAAGTTTTAAAGGAAAAACCATCAATTCCAAGGTTTACGTGGCAAAGGATGGTTCATGTTTATTGGGGTGGCCTCAGCAAAGGGACTTAATGATAAAGTTGGATCCTAACCATCCTGAACAAGTGCTTGGTTATTCAGACCTAGTCATGAATGTAGAGGCTGATCTTGGCCATGAGTGTGAAAAGAAATTCCCTTCTGTATTTTCTACATCCGCATTGGGTCTCTTAAAGAATTTTGAGCATAAAATTATTCTTAGGGATGACGCGGTACCAAAGGTTCATAAAGTAAGGAATGTGCCTTTACATTTAAGAGATGCTGTGAAGTCTGAACTCAAAAGATTGTGTGAGTTAGAAGTTATTGAGGAAATAGAATCTTCAGTTTGGTTATCTCCAGTCGTTGTCGCTCACAAGCCCAACGGCAAAGTAAGACTTTGTGTGGATTTGAGAGATTTAAACGAGAATGTATGGGTGGATAGACATCCATTGCCCAATATAAATGAAATGTTTACTAAATTAAAAGGGGCATCCATTTTTTCGACATTGGACCTGTCTAATGCTTACCACCAGATAGCATTACACAAGGACAGTAAGCATTTGACGTCTTTCATCACTTCAGAAGGTGCTTTCAGGTACAAGAGAATGCCCTTCGGCCTAATATCGGCATCTTCTGTCTTTCAAAGAGTGATGCATAATCTTTTTTAAAGATTTTAAAAATGTTTTATACTTTCAGGACGACATTTTGATCTTTGCATCTAATCCATCTGATCATTCTGAAATACTGTATAAGGTATTATGTGTGTTGCAAGATAGTGGTCTCACTCTCACAAAAGAAAAATGTAAATTTGGCGTATCTTCTGTTGACTATTTGGGACATACTATTAGTAAAGAAGGCATTTCCCCAAAATTAAATTTAATCAAGGCCATAGAATCAGCTCCAGACCCTGTGAATAAAGATCAACTCAGGTCTTTCTTGGGGCTTGCCGAATATTACTCCAAATTTATTCCCCTGTTCTCTGACAAAACTGTAAATATGAGAAATTTGATGAAAAAAAATATTCATTTTCTTTGGGATGAAAATTGTAAAAAAGAATTCAGGTTGTTGAAACAAAACATTGCATCTGCACCTGCTTTGGCAACGTTTAATACTGCTCATTGTTCGTTCATCATCACTGATGCTAGCAATGTGGTTATCGGTGCAGTTTTAATGCAGCGTCAAAAAGGTCAAATGGTAACAATTGGGTTTGCTTCAAGACCTTTGAGGGATGCGGAATGCAAATATTCTACATTGGAAAAGGAAGCTCTTGCTTGCTGGTGGGGCATAGAATATTTCTGCAAGTATGTGTATGGTACTGTTTTTAAACTCTGGTCTGACCATCGTCCTCTAGTGGATTTATTTACTACGAAAGGTTGTGGGAAAGCGACTTCAAGAATTGCCAGGTGGCAATACAAGCTTCAGGATTTTCATTTTAAAGTTGAATATATTCCTGGTGTTAGGAATGTGTTAGCTGACTGCTTATCTAGATTACCTGTGCCTGATGACAATGTAGTTGAAGTGGACAATGATGATGATAATGTAGTGTCAATTTGTGAAATTTCCAAAGGTTGTATCCGTGAGGATACATGGAAGTTGGCATGTAGTGGTGACCCTGTTTTTAATGAGATATGTAGTTTTGTAAAAACTCAATGGCCACGCAAGGACTTGTTGTCTGATGGTATTCAACCCTTCTTTCATGTTGCACAAGAGTTATCCGTGGTTGAGGGGATATTGTTCAGAGGTCTACAATTGGTAGTGCCTGGTGAATTACAGTCTAAGATTTTAGAGATGGCTCATGAGGGTCACCCTGGAATGACATCTATGAAAAGGAGGATCAGAAGTGAGTTCTGGTGGCCAGGGATAGATAAGTGTATAGAAAGGTATGTCAGGGACTGTATGGATTGCTGTTTAAGTGATAAGTCTCAAAAGCATGTTACATATGAACGTCTTCCCGTTACTAGACCTTCACGGGTTTGGGAAAGTGTATCTTTAGACATTGCTGGTCCTATGTCTTTCAACAAGAGTATGATGTATGCTATAATCTTAGTTGATCAATTGTCTCAATGGCCTGAGGTAAAAATGGTATCTAGTATAACGTCTGGTGTGGTGATCAAGTTTTTAAATGAAGTATTCGAAAGAGAAAGTTTCCCTGAATCTATTACAACAGACAATGGTGTACAATTTGTCTCTCAAGAGATGAAGGAGTTTTGATACGTCATGGTATAAGACACAAACGTGCGTCAGTTTATTATCCCAATAGTAATGGCATTGTAGAGAGATGGATCAGGGTGTTTAAAGAGGGTCTCCAATTAGCCTTACGTAATGGTAAAGATTGTAAACAAACCATAAGTGAAATTCTGTGGTGCTACAGAAATACGCCTAGGAGCATGGGTGATCTCTCACCATTTGAGAAGATGAGAGGGAGGAGGAGTGCCTCCAACATGAGTCAACCTTGGATGAGAATGCTTGATTCAGAAAAAGCTATTGATGGAGATCGTTCCTCATGTAACAATTCTTCACTGTTCAGTGTCAATGATTGGGTGGTGTTAAGAAGTGCAGATTAGTCAGGTCAGGGGAGTCACGATATTCGGATCCTTTGATGGTCAAACGTGTTGGTCGACAGGTTGTTGAACTTTCTGATGGTAATGTGTGGAATATGTCCAAGGTGGTAAAAATTCCCAAGTGGTTGTGGCCTAAGGAAACATCCCCAGTGTCTAGAATTCCATCCAACTCAATGTCCTCCAACAGTGCCAGCAATTGGAGGAAATTCTCTGGTTCGACATCTCTTCACAGTGTTCCTGAAAATAAGTTCTCCTGTACTCCTGACTCTAATACTGTTCAACGAACACAGAGGAAATACATCACTCCTGAGCGGTTTAAGGATTATCATCTTTATAGATAATCCGATTTGTTTATCATACAATGTGTTTCCTCAGTATTGATGCTTTTGTTTTCTTTTTCTGTAATCAAATTGTACTTTGTATATCAATTTTTGTTCTTTCGTTTTCAGTTTAAATTGTTTCTTTATTTCTCTTTACGAAGGGGAATGTGTGGTATTACTGTGTCATGCCTGGAATCGGGAACACTGCTGGGTTCCAGATTCCATGGAAGACAGTTACGACCCAGGCTTGATATGATGACCATGATTAATATCTGTGAATAAAGAATCTCCCTTCAAACCACCAAATCTTGTGGTAACTTCATTTCACCACTCTTAGACTTAGATAAGATGGAAACAGAGCTTAATTTGAGCAGGGCTCTCCTCGGGTATTTATTTTAAAGCTCCGAGACAGGAGTTGCTTCCTCACCTGCATTGACTGTGCAGTGGTCAGACGGGGTAGTTCTTAAATGAAACAACTCCTACAGCTGCAATAGGATTTCTGTTCATGAATAACACAGAAAAGCATTGCTAGTACCGAATGGGGCAGTGGTGTCAGTGCCACACAAAGCCTCTCCCAGGCTCCACCACAGCACCAAGCAGTGAGAGCCTCTGCCTTATCTCCCATTGACAATCTCAGCCTCCATAAGCCGTCGTCGGAACAGCCATATTTAGATTCCCATTTGAAACACCCCGCGAGATGAATAGGAGCTCTCAGGACTGGTCATAATTTTTCTAAGAAACTCTGCTACTTTTCCACCGATTGCCTTCAAACGTTTTAGTTACATAACGTCTACGTGCTTCAAGAAAACACAGATTGGAAAATACTGAAATATTTGCAAATGAAATACATTGCTTAGATCAGTGGTCGAAGTGGGGAATAAAAAGTAGGGGAACTGTGGGCGGAGAATCAGAGGGCGGGAATAACCTGAGGATTGGATCAGTGGGCGGAGTTAGAGGTGTGGCCAGGATGCGCAAAACATCCCAATCTTTAGTATTTGTGTGGCATTTCACTGACTAGTTATAGCTTATTATGTTATGTAATTCAACCAATGGATACACATGATTATTTAATGATTAATATGAGCTATTGACATTAGAAACATATTCCACTTTGTGAATTTATTTTAATCACAGAATGTCCCAAAAATTCTTAAAAGTGGAAGCACAAGCCATTTGTTTCCGAGCCATGGACTTTCTGTCAGCAATATACACAGAGACAATCAATTTTACGTGTGAAAATGACTTTATAGGAAATGTTACATAAGACAAAGGACTACAAGGTGTAGGAGTCACATGATAACCATACTAGTAGACAGTATAGTTTAATAGTGATTGGCCTGGAGAAACACAAACTCAGAATGTAAAACTTAATACCATGATTGGGGGTTCTCTTTAAAAATCATTATTGATTTGTATGAAATTTTAAACTTTTTGCAACATTAGAATAATCAAAGGCTTAGGGAAAAAAACCATAACGCTCTAGTTTATACCTTGCAGTTTTTATGCAGCTCTTAGATGAAAGTTAATAGCTCACTGTTCTTTGTTAGGATTTTAACTTATAAACTGCAAGTAGCGAAAGGATCTCACTGAGAAAAGCAGTAACCCACTGACCTATTTACAATATGTGCACTTTGTGATGGGCCTTGTTCATTTGCTTTGCAGCAGGCACATTAACCCTCTGCGCTATCTTTCCATGAGTCAAAACTTCCATTAGACAAATCTCCGATCTCGCTCTAGGAAGAAGTTTATTCATCAGAGTTATCATGATATTTTTATTATTGACGAAAATAGCTGGCGGCCAGGAAGGAGGCAGCAAGTGCTTTTAAAACCATAATATACGACGCCCCCACTCAAAGTCAGCGCCCGTTGAGTCACACCAGTCGCACCACCCTAGAGCCAGCTCTTCTCAGGGGTCCTGTGACCTCAGTGACGGAGTCACTGTTGCTCTAGGGTCTGCTACTTCGTAGGCCTGCCCGCAAGACTGGAGATGAACTTCAGTATGGATTGTGGTGGGCAAGCCTTCAAGGTGAACCCACACTTGCCACTGCTAGGGTCCACCTGCTGGTGCTAACACACCAGGGCTTTTCTGTTGCCTTCTAAGGTGTGGCATGGGAATGTGCTCCCTCAGGAGAGTGGTCTGGGGGACTGTTCATGAAGGCTGAACCTGGTTTCCCAGTTCTAAATTTAGCAGCTCTGCCCCCAGTGCTACATCTGCTCTCTCACTGAACACCATACTGCCCCACTGAGAGAAACTCATACTGCCTTCAGCTACAATCCAATTTGACCTGCTATAAATAACTGGATGCGACTCAATTCATACACACTAGGCAAGAGCAATATGCTGCCTAAAAGAAAAGGTAACAACATCCTGGAAAAAGCAAACACTCATAAGGAATTGAAGATTTAATGAAGTATGTAAAATGTAAGCAGGAACATGGTGAACTTAACGCTTTTACAGTCATTATTCAGAAATCAACAAGTATTTTTGCCTGAAAAGTTAAGGACATAACTACAGGCCCAGAAAGGACCCATTTCAATGTCCACTGCTTATATGCTTACAAAACGTAAGCAGTATGGTTTCAAAAGACCACATTTGTGAACTCAAAGTCACCGTACACATTTAGTTTTCCAATCCACCCATCAACCAGGTATTGCAGTACCTCCAGGCAGGGCCGGTCCTAGGATTTTCGGGGCCCTGGGCAAAAGGGAATGTGGGAGGCCCCTGAAATCTACATAAATGACACCTTCTGATCTCAGGGAAGCTGCTTTGTGCAGACTCCACTTGGGCCGCAGCTCCTCTTCTCAGCCACCCCAAGCAACTCTTGTACAGCCCATTTCGAACTGAAGGTGTGAGAATTGATTGGGGGCTGAGTTAATCCTGTGTAGGCTAAAGTGCTGACAATGGGCGCCCTGCCGAGTCTCTGAACTGGCTGCCTGAGAGGTGTACCCTCCCCTAGGCCTTCCCACACCATCCCTTAGAGGCCTCAGGAGGGGGGGGGGGGGAGGGGGCCCTCCCATGAGCCCATTTGTGAAGCATTTCTTTCACTCTGATCAGCAGACATACACGAGGACTAGTGGGGTGTTAATTGCCATTGTGGGGGGCCCCATCCTGGCAGGCAGAGTGCCAGGCCCTGGGCAGCTGGCCACGCTGGCCCTGCCTCCAGGTAGGAGGTACTGGAGGAAAACAATGCTGTTCAAAGAAAGACAAGAAAACAAAAGTAGCGCTTTACTGGCAAACTCTGTAAAGTGGCGCTAATGTGTTGGGGTTTGAAAAAAATTATCTTGCCACTTTAAGAACACTCCATCTTGCTTTATTTAATTATTTTTCAGAGTTTGAACATTTTATTTCCGAGGCTGCACTTTGGAATAGAAAAATGTCAAAACGGCATTTCCAGCAAAAGTGGTTTTCTTTTTTGCATCCATTTCACAGGGGTACAAATGGACGACAGGAAGAGACGGTGAGAACCATTTCTTGATTCATGATTTTCGGAAAAGTGAGAAGGAGTTAGACAGAACGAACAGGAGTAAGAAAGAGGGGGCAGCTGCCAGCAGCAGAGCAGAAGCGGACACCTTCCTTGTCTTGTCTGGGCAGGAAGTAAGAGACAGAGACCTTTTCCTTCTCTGCTCCCCGCCCGTCCACGAACAGAATATTTCTGACGCACAGGGACGCATGTTCATAATAAAAAAGTAGGGGAACGGAATCTACAGAATTAAAGAAGTAGGGGCACGCCGTGCCCTGCCGTTCCCGCCCACTTCGACCACTGGCTTAGGTACATTTTGTTTTACAATTTCTCCAACTGGAGAGACATCCTCGGCCGTGCATTTGTTTGGAGCAGTGAGGTCGTAAGAAAGGAATCAGCAGCCTCTTGGGTGGCTGAAGCCCCAGTGCTCCTGCTGATCCAAGGGGAAGTGAGCCCACGTGGGCAGCCACAGCAGTTAACTCGAATTGGCCATCCCCAATTTTGCTTGAATTTTAAATTAAATCAATTCTGCAAAGGAAACAGATGAAACGTGGCCTCCCACATCAGATGTATCGTGCAGTTGGAGCCCGCACCTTATTCCCCTGCCAAACCCACAGCTAGCCTCGTGCTTTGGGGGGGCGGGGTAGCAGTGAAATGGGCTGGGGGAGCCGGCTTGGCTGGTGATGTATGGCCAGGGGTGGTCAGGGGCAGTGGGGATATGACTCTCTGCCAGGAACCCGGTGCACGCGACCTTAAAGTTAACCCAAAAGCATCACCTGGTAAGGCCCAGTAAAGGTATGAAAGAGAACCCAGTTCTTGGAGGAATTCATGGCCCCTTGAAGGAGAGATCGCCTTTGGTCACCAACTTGGAACCAAACATGTTCACTAATGCTTCAGGAAGGGACAGCTTTGCCTACTATTGTGAAAGGAATAGTGTGCGCACAAATGGACCAACGTTTGGGGCAAGAGGATGATCCTGGCGAACATCACAGCTTTAGAGCTGTACCCCATAGTTGTTGCATTCATATTTAGCTCTGAATGCATTCTGGTAAGAGGATACTCGATACTCCTCTTTTTTGATTACGTGAGTGAGGTACAGACCTTTAATTCCCATCTACGACCTGCCCCCTTGTGTTGAATTTGTTGCATGAGCTGGAGAGGATGTGCCTTCGCGGGAATGTGGCATGGAAAGCTTGGTATATTGAGGGAGTTAAGAATAACGTTGCTGATGCGCTCTCTCATTTCCAGTGACAGTGGTTTCGGCTGCATAGCTACATGCAAGCCTACCAGAGCTGCCTTTTCCACAACATCTAGGCATCTCCTGCAGTGGACCTGTGGCTTGCAAGACTGGATGATCTGTTTCTTGATCTAGAGGCACCGTTGCCTTACAGGACCTGTGTTCATACTGTCCAAACATTATCCATTGCCAGGCTCAGTGAGGCGTTAACATTGGAAGTGAAAGTACAAGACTTTGTCACATGGGAGAGGGCGGAGAACAAGAGTCATGTGTGGGTAGGGAGACACCTAGAAGCATTGCAGGGCTCACCCTGCGAAGATAAAGGGCACTCTGACCTAGCCAGTTCCTTTCCTCTTAGAATGGCACAAAAAGGTTGAGCAATGCCAGAACCTATAGAATCTCACAACAGAGCTCGTATTGAATTCCATGTTTTGAGGGACATGTTAAATGGGGTTCACAGAGCCAAGCATCCAAGCTACAAGGCAGCCTTTTCCTTAACAGCCTTTGCCTTCTTTGGGACATTTAGGTGTGGGAAATGAGTTGCCAGGCCTCAAACAGATACCAGCTTGGCAACTTTATGTTAAAAGGACATAGCCCTGGCGGTTGGGTGCCTACAGCTAAGGGACCACAGATCGGAAAGGGATGTAGAGGACCATTGCTTTGCAGGCTCTGGGGACACTGCTTGTTGTCCAGTGGCATTGGCTTTAACATACTAGAATTACTGTCACAGGAAATGGGGTATTTTCTGTGCCATGCTGATGGTACACCACTGACTTGTTGCTAGTTTAATCACTTAACCCCTTCCAGGCTGATGACGAGCTCAGCTCGTCATGAGCATAACCTGCCGTGCGCTCATGACGAGCTGAGCTCGTCATGTAACGCGGGAAAAGCCGCCGCAGCGATGGGGTTTATGGGGTCCTGCGTGCAAGCATCAGGACACACAGACAAGCGTTATTCCATGCACTCAGTTAAGATTTTAGCATCTACCTCGGAGTTCAAGAGGACTCACTCCCGAGAAGCTCAAAATCTGGGGCAGTGGGAGCCAGAATGATACATCAAGAAGCTTTACATCAGGCCCTGACAATGGGAACAGCATACAACAATTGATCTAAGTGTGAAATGGCTGTTTCTTTTCAAAGAACCAGTGAGTCAGTCTCAATAATTGTCACAACAGATGTAATGTAATTGCTTGACAGTCATATGGTGGTGTTGGGTACCTTTGTCCCACAGAGATGAAATGCTAGTATATATCATTGGGGTATCCTGAGGAGTGAGGGAATGCATGATTGCCTGTATGTTCCGACTTGGGGCTACCTTGACTACTCTAGTTCCCACTTTGCATAGAGGATACTTATAACTTTCTTTTAATTTTTTTGATGCATTAACTCTCTTGCTACTTAATTCTTGTATCCAATTCTTGTACTTTGTTACTGGTGTACAGAGCTCTATTTTAAGAGCAATTTCTTTGAATAGTTTATCATGTGTCTGGAAGTGTGGAATAAAAAAATAAAATTAAAATAAAAGACAGTCATATGGTGGTGTTGCGTACCTTGGTCCCACAGAGAATAGAAGGGTTACTGGTGTGATGTGCCACAGTGTGCTTCATCGGCCATTGCTTCATTGCGAAGGCAGCTCTACAGGCAAAAACAAGGAACTGGAACCCTGGATTCTATAACACCACTTTGGCATGGTTTGTGGTTCCTGGGCATTCGATGGGCAAACGTAATTAACAAACTAACAGTGTTGATTGGCTGCAAGGCCTGCGTACCACAATCATCCTCAGACAGCCTTGTTCGGCTGTGCTGCAGTTTGTTTATCAATGCGGGGAAAGTAATTAATTCATGCTGACCAGGTCTTCAGCCACGGTGGATCTGGTAGGCAAATCTGGTCCCCGGGCCCCCAGTCCTCTGTGAAACGTCAGATGCCTGCTGTAGGCAGTCAAACCCTGGGTTCCAATACCATCAGTGAGACCAGCTCTGATAGAGAAACCCGAGCAGTTTATTTAGCTGTTATTCTTAATATCCCATACTTTACATAGGCACGTACACAGGCCTCAACCGCAAACACAGTCTGTCAGACCAAAGTAGAAATCTCAGGTCCCGGCTTAACCCAACACTGTAGACTCAGTGCCTTGTCTGGAGAAGGGCAGTTACGGAGAGTCCACTAAACAAAGGCAAGTCCCTGGTCCGTCATGTAAGGGAGACTAGAAATGTGTATTGACCATGTATTACCTGCTTTTGTTGTACATTTCCAGTGCTTACTTTCGGTGGCAGACATTTCACCAGCAGTGCTGAGCGTGGGGGGATTTCCCACCAGTGTTTTGTGTCAAAAATTGCTTTTTCCATGGCAGATGTAGCCATTTTGATGGAAAAGAATGGAGAGAGGCTCTAGATGTGGTGGGTTTACCACCCCCTCTGTGGAGGAGGTACAAATTCCACCACTTTAATAGTCCATCCTCCTGTATTCCATAATTTGCTCTATGATTGTGGCACTAGAGATAGTCTCCGCTAGCGGCTACAAGGTTCTTCGCACGGGCAGCGCGACAATTGAAAGGTACTGCCAGAACAGCGTTTGTGCGCACTATGCTGGACTCCCAGCTGATATTCCACCAGTTGTCACCCAATCCAATCTGTCCCCGATCTCAGAGGCACCTGACCTCACTCGCAGATTCATTTCACGCAGGCTTCCTGAGATGGGTCTGGCTGTTGTCCAGCAATGCAACAAGAGCCGATCCGTGCTCACTACACATCGCCCACCTCCTGCTTCAATGCTTTGCCTCCCTTTCCCACATCCCGCCGATGCTCAATAGCTATTTGTCTACAAACTTTGTGCTTCTAAGTTTTTGTAGAAGGAAATTGCACAAGCTTGCCCGAGCGCTGCTGCCTTCAAAAACTACTGCAAAGACGCAACTGAAGGCCATCTGGCCGCTAACACTAGGCCCCGCACTCCAGTGTGCCTAATTTGGACCTCTGACCAGGGGCCACCTTCATTTCAAAAGTGTTTTCTCATTCCTCCACTGCTAGGTTGACTATCTGTTTGGCTATTAAAGAGGGCGGGTTGGGTTGTTAGCAGTCATACTGTACAGTATTGTCGACTGGATCCTATTTTACTGGGGGTGGGGGCATGAGAGATTGGCAGGGGGCGGAGGATATATATATATATGACATACGCGGAGGAGAGGTACGGGAGATGCCCGTAGGACTTGTGAGCACTTGCACGATATTATCTTACACAGTGTTGACCATTGGAAGGATATAATGTATTGAGATAATCCGTATAGGCGAATAAATAGACAATGATTACCTTAGACCAATACTTATAATTGAGTTTTATGCATGCTCTATCAGAGAAATAAATGTTATCTTGTGGCACAAAATCATAGTAAACAACAAAATGTATGCCATGACTGCACAGACGTGAAATATGAGGATTGTTTTAACCAAACTTGAAATGAATATATTACGAGCTATGAAAGTGAAAGAAATTTGAAGGTAACAATGTATAAAATGGAAAAAGTAAACAGAAAAATGTAAGCAAAAAAAATGAACTGACATAATGGATTGATGCAAAGTATAGCTTCTATGTTTGTGCTTTGAAAAGAAAAAAAGGAAAACAAATGAAGACAGCTGAGTTGTTTGAAACACGTAATGGTGGATGAAGGAAAATAAAGAAACAAAACTGCATTGTGTCTATCTCTAGAATGTGAAAGCAAAATATGTGTATACTAGCAGCCCGTCCCGACGTTGTCCGGGTATGAAGAGTTGAGTGGGTGACAGCACGCGCTAGAGACGCTGCGCGTGTGGGAAAGTGCAGTCAGTTTCAAGGTTAGTGTGCCAGCAGGGCCGCTTAATCGCATCATCCGCCGCTTGAGGCCGGCTCCAGCCCTGGTTGATGTTGGGCGCCACGTTTATGCAGAGAGTTGAGTGACAGCGCGCAAGAGACGCTGCAGTTATTGTCCCCGCAGGCACGCTCAGTGGCGTGTGCCCCCGCTTGAGGCCCGGCTCCAGCAGCGACCGTATTACAATGCGAATCATGTGACCCATGAAAGTTATTTCCCGGTATTATTATTTTTTTAGGACCCACATGGCGTGAAGGCAGGAACGTAACCGCAATTTAGGAAAGCACCAACGGCATTCGCCCACAGTCTGTTTGACACGCACCCAGCACAAGGCACACACTGCATTCGGCCCCAGTATGTGTGACACGCCCCCAGCACAATGTGCAGGCCCACAAGTGAGTAGAGCGAACGGTTACATACCACGCCTCCAGCTGAACGCAGACGCCCATTGAACGCATACGCCCAGGTGCGCGATTGGCATCATAATTTAGGAATGTGGCGAGATTATTGGTGGCCGATTGCCGCGCCCATTGGCCACGGCCCTTGCTCCCGTGCAATTCCGCAATTGCCGCGCCCCTTGTCGTTTGTCTTGCCCCTTGCTCCCGTGCAATTGCACAATTGCCGCGCCCATTGTTGTTTTTCACGTCCCCAGCACACGTCCCCAGCCTTTGTCACACCCCCAGCACACGCCCCCCAGCACAACGCACACGTTTAAGGAACGCTTTTTTTTGTCGTCATGCCGCGCCCCGCCCACGCACACGCCCGCAAGGGACTACTTTGCGCCCATTGTCGTTTGTCACGGCCCTTGCTCCCGCGCAATTGGCGCGCCTCCAGCTGAACGCTCTTGCTCCCGTGCATTTCCGCGCCCATAGGCCACGCCCCTTGCTCCCGTGCAATTCTGCAATTGCTGCGCCCCTTGTCGTTTGTCTTGCCCCTTGCTCCCGTGCAATTGCACAATTGCCGCACCCATTGTCGTTTTTCACGCCCCCAGCACACGTCCCCAGCCTTTGTCACGCCCCCAGCACACGCCCCCAGCACAACGCACACGTTTAAGGAACGCTTTTTTTGTCGTCATGCCACGCCCCGCCCACGCACACGCCCGCAAGGGACTACTTTGCTGGCAAGGTTCTTTTACCTTTCAAATGTATATGGTGGCCATCTGTATAGCCTATGTCCTTCTGCTGCAACTGCCCTTTCCAATGCTGTATTGGGTCTTGTGATTGGTGCTGTGGTTACTGAGGTTACCCGCCTCAAAGGTTAGGGCTCTCTCTTTATAATGTTAGTATGGATATGGATATATATATATATATATATATATATATATATATATATATATATATATATATATATATATATATACATATATATATATATCATATATTCGACGTAAACGCTGAATTCTTTCACAACGAAACAGCATGTCATGGACATCAGCGGTTGTAAAGTGTTCTTTAATCATAAAGGGTTGACAAAACTCTACAATCAATTAATCAATCCTGTGAGGGTCTCAAGGCGCTGGGGGGCGGGGGGGACCTGCTCCGGGTCACTGAAAGAGCCAGGTCTTGAGGTCCTTCCTGAATGTGTGCAGGGTCGGGGAGCGTCTGATGTTCACAGGGAGCTCGTTCCAGGTCTTGGCTGCTATGTAGGAGAAAGCTCTTCCGCCAGTTCTGTTTCTGCGGATGCAGGGGACTTCTGCCAGGGCGAGGTCGGCAGAGAGGAGGTTCCTATTAGGTACGTGGAAGGATACTCTTTGGTTGAGGTATTTGGGTCTGATGTTGTTGAGGGATTTGTAGGTGTGGGTGAGGAGTTTGAAGGTGACCCTCTTCTCGACAGGGAGACAGTGGAGGTCTCGTAGGTGTTGGGTCATGTGCTTGTGATGCGATGTCCCGAGGACAAGTCTGGCTGCGGTGTTCTGGATGGTTTGGAGTTTGTGTAGAATGGTCTTGTTGATTCCGGCGGAGAGGGCGTTGCCGTAGTCCAGTCTTTTGGTTGTGAATATGTGGGGACGGTCCTTCTGCAGTCAAGGGGGTTCCATTTGAGGAGGATGTGCAGGCAGTTGAAACTGGTGGATGCACCAGAGTTGATCTGGCGGTTCCTGGAGAGGGAGGAGTCAAGGATTACGCCAAAGTTCCGAGCGTGGTCTGTAGGGGCGGGTGGGTTTCCAAGGGCGGAGGGCCACCAGGTGCTGTCCCAGGCGGAGGTGCAGGGTCCGAGGATGAGGACCTTGGTCTTCTCTGAGTTGAGCTTCAAACAGCTGTCTTTCATCCAGGCTGCCACATTCTTCATTCCTTTCTGGAAGCAGAGTCTGGTGTTTTCGTGATTCTTTGTGAGTTTGAGGATGAGCTGGGTGTCGTCGGCATACGATATGATGCTGAGCCCATGCTGTCTAACGATGGCGGCAAGGGGGGCCATGTAGACGTTTAAGAGTGTGGGGCTAAGTGATGATCCCTGGGGTACGCGTTTTGGGGTTGCCCCCTTGTTTATAAGTTTTGTCAAACCTTTATGATTAAAGACCACTTTGCAACCGCTAATGTCCACGGCATGCTCTTTCGAAAGATTTCAGTGTTTACGTTGAATATTGAGGTATTCGCCATCCCGCTGTGGAACGCAGTCAGCGGAGGCTGGGGTAAGGCGATTGCTTTGCTTTGCATCGGTTTGCTGTGGGGTAAGTCATTAGAGTGGTAATGAATATATCTAGGATATAATTACTTCAAAATGCAAAAAATATATATAGTAAAACCACTCTTACATCAACCTAAATAACAGTCAATATTACAATCATGTTAATATAGGCAAGTGCCTAATAAAATTATATTTGAAATTATACCTCTCTGATAATGACATCGTAAAAAACAAAGTGTGACTAGGAAATGTATAGTGCCTTATAAAGAAAATGACATTTTATCTCATCATATCAGACATGCAAATGTAAATAGAGATCAGATTAAAGCAATGGCATACAGATGGTTCATCAGTCAATTTAGCAGCATGTGCACACCTGAAAAAATGCAAAGAATCATCATTACAGTTTAAAGTGCAAGTGCAAAAAATATCTTCAACGTTCAAATACATAATAACCGGCTGCTAAAAAAGACCATACTATAAAATCTCATTGTATCAAATGCATGATAAAAAATAATAATATATATAATCCTAATGCCATACAATGTTAAATAGCCTGTAAGAAATGTGTGCAAAGTTAAAAAAGTGCAAAATCATGCTGTGCAAAGTACTGGTTCACTAACAGATTGGGAGAAACCCTAAATCATTTACGCCTAAATGATCATAAATGATTTTTATATTTATATATTTTTTTGTTGTTGTTGAAAAACCCAAAGGTTACAGGTACGTTATAGTTAGGCTCAGATTTCACTCATACATAATCAGTGAAATATAGGAGTTATAGTTAACTGAGCCTAAGTGAGCTAAGTATAACTCATGCCCCCGCAATGTATTGCTTGTGACCTCACATATTGCATCACTCCTAACAGGGAAACAGCCGTTACATCGCAACTTTTACAACGCACTTCTATTACAACGCAACTTTTACAACGCTGGATCCATTACATCGCATAAAGCCTTGAAAATTGGTAAAAATGTTAAATCCTTCAGAGATCCAGAAGGACGACTGGTGGTAATAAAGACAAAAATAACCTGTACTACTCAATATGTAGTATAGATAATTCAATGTGATTGTGGCCAAATGTACATAGGGAGTACAATCTGTGCCTTAAAGAAAAGAATGCTCGAGCACATAAGAGCGGTCAAGAATAGAGATCTGACATACGCCACAGCAAAACATATGCTCGAATGCCAAGGAGGGGACTGGAAGAAAATGTGCTTTTTTGGAATAGACAATATGGAAACCAATGAGAGACTGGGTGATCGAAAACTGAAATTACGCCAGCTGGAATCTAAGTACATTATTCGCATGAAAACAAAGACCCCGAAAGGGATGAACCTTGATGAGGAACTTTTTGTACATTTATAACAAAGAACTTGAAACAAGGAGAATGAAAATCACTGCTTTCCCTTTTGTCTGGGAATATAAACATTACTACCAGCACATACACAAATTATTGTTGGGCTAATGGGTTGACACAAGGTCGATGATATAAATGTGTAACGAATATGGTTTGATAATTGTACAGGTACTATACATAAAAGTTACCAATTTTTAAATGTCAAAGGAAGTGACACAGTTGATCGTCTCGCAAACCTCTGCACCAATGTTTCACATTTCATAACTAATATAAATTGGTACTATAAATGGGGGTGGGGTCGCACACTACTCACACACCGGCGGTGTCGCCCCTCAGGACTCTGGTCAATGTAGTAAAGTGTTCGCGATGCATCATCTTTTGATCTTCTGCTATCTTCGCTGTCTTCGTCATCCCTGGACACGTGTTTCGGGGTATTACCCCATATCAGCAGGGATAGGCCGTGTACTGGGGTTGCCGATGGCTGCCAATATCTGCCAGGTATAGTACCACTCAGGCGCGTAGGTGCGGGATCCCAGGCTCGTCAGCCCGCTGCTCAAGGGAGCTTTAAAGTTACAAATGGGGGTGGGGTCGCACACTACTCACACACCGGCGGTGTCGCCCCTAAGGACTCTGGTTTAAAAACTATTGGAATGCACACAAAGGATTGGGAATGATCGTCTTTTTCCTGTCGAGGAGAGTGCATCTGCGTAGATGTTGTGGCTACACGCTGTGAACCTGCATTTAACACAGGGTTACCTTTGCCCCTGGATTTGCACCGTTGTCCTGGTGTCCCGGCACTTTTGCGAAGGAAGTGGAACTGCATATGTATATATATATATATATATATATTATTCACGAAAAAGGAAAACCAGCACTCCGCACTTGGGATTTTGAAGGTTTATTCAGACACTGTTTTAGAGCCTACGCGTTTCGAACCTGATGGTTCCTTCTCACGGCAGTGTTAACAGTTGTCCTACTTCACTTGCAGCTATATAGTTTATAATGCTAGTCCAGGTGCATTGTGGGACATGCAGTTTCGCATTATTTTTGCATTATTTACAATTTTGTATTTCTGTGCTTATTTGCATTCGATTAAATGATAGGCTAAGTGCCACACATTGCTTTATGAATCTTTAAGCACAATGTCTGTGTGTCTGGGCAGTGTGGTAGACTGAACAATAAATTCGTCCTTTGCGTTGTGGCCATGTGATCATAGTTCCGGCTGTACAGTCATTTCTTGTTTACTAGGGCTGAGTGCCCTTAACACTGCCATTTTTTTAGACACATTGAGAGAGCAAAAGATTCTCTTGGATGATTGTTCTCATGGCTGGTGTAGTTGTTACTTTTTGAGATTTGCTTTTTGGCAAGTAACAAAGAACACATCTTTTTTATTTTTTTACTTTTTTCTTTTTCTTTTTCTTCTTCAGAGGTGAAAATAAAGTTCTTCATTTTCGTTCAGGCCCATCGGTTGTCGTGTTTTGAAGCGCATTATTAGTCTTGATTCCAGTCTTCTTAGATTTTGCTTCCTGTTTCCACCTCGTTCATGTTGTTTTATGGTTGCCAAACCAAAGAAATGAATGTCTTTCCATGTTTTGTTCGTGTGGGTCATTAGGTGTTTGGCCATGGCATACGTGGAATCTTTGTTTTGGATTGCGCGGATGTGCTCCAACACTCTTTTCTTCAAGGTGCACGTGGTACTGCCGATGTATTGTTTGCCACAGTCACATTGCAGCATGTACACTACAAAACTGGTTTCACATGTGATGTGTTCTCTTATAGTGAAAGTCTTTCCTTTTGGGTCTGTTATTATTTTCATGTTTTTTCCTATCTTGCATGCTTTACAGGTACTGCATCTAGTGAAGCCTTTCTTCTTTTCAGTGAGCCAATCGGTCTGTTTTTTCTCTTCATAATGGCTGTGCACCAAATGGTTTGCTAGGTTTGGAGCTCTTCTATAGGTTATCAATGGTCTGTCTCCAATGTTTTTGCCTATGTCAGGGTCTTTCTGTATTAGATGCCAGTACTTGTTTAATATTTTGCGAATTTTGTGACATTCCTTGCTATATGTTATGATCATTCTTGGGGGATCAGCCTCGGATCGTTCTTTGCCCAGTGCGTTCAAGGATGACTTTGGTAACAGTGTTTCTGCTCTAGTTTTTGTTCTGGCCTTTATTTCTCCCTGGTGAATGTCTTGGTATTTGTAACCGCGTTGTTCAAATCTCTTCTTAGTTTCTTTGAAATTTTTCTCCATCTTTTTATCTTCTGAACAATTTCTCCGCATTCTCAAAAGTTCACCATACGGAATGCTTTTCTTTAAGATTTCAGGGTGAAAGCTTTGTCCGTGCAGGATACTGTTTGTGGCTGTCTTTTTCCTGAAGGTTGTGGTGTGTATTTGGTTGTCTTGAACATATACTTTCGTGTCCAGGAATTCCACCTCTTTGCTGCTTATGTTGTAGGTGAATTTTAAGCCCACTGTATTATTGTTCAGTTCTTCAAAGAAAATCAGAAATTCAGATTTCGTTCCTTTCCATAGCAGGAAGAGATCGTCAATGTAGCGTAGCCATAGCGCTACATTGGCCATATGGTGGTCGTTTTCCTCCCTCCAAGCTATGCTCCTCTCCCACCACCCCATCATGAGGTTAGCATAGCTTGGAGAGAAGGAAACTCCCATTGCGGTCCCGCACTTTTGCATGTATACTTTCCTGTTAAAGAGGAAGACGTTGTTATATAGACACGTTCTAATCATGTCTATAAGCATCTTGGAATGTTCTCGTTCTGTGATTGGTTGTTGCATTAGGAAATATTGTACTGCTTTGATGCCTATCTCGTGTTCTATCGACGTATACAATGAGATAACATCGATGGTCACGAGCATATACATGGGTTGCCATTGAGTGTCCTGTAAGATACGCAGAAAATCCCCGGTATCTTTGATGTAAGAATTAAGAGTTGGTACTATCGGGGCAAGGAAATGATCAACGTATTCAGCTATATGTTCGTATAGACTGCCGCAGCTTGAGATGATCGGTCTCCCTGGTGGCTTGTTGAGGGTTTTGTGGACCTTGGGAAGAAAATAGATGGTTGGTGTGATGGGATGTTCAACCATTAAGAATCTCTTTTCTTCCTCCGTTATTAGTCCCATACGTCTCCAATTCTGTAATTTTGTTGCCAATTCTGTTTTAAGTTTCAACGTTGGGTCATGGGTTATGCAAGTGTAGTTTTTGTTATCACCTAATTGTCGCATAGCCTCTTCCACATAATCCACTTTTTGCATAATCACGATGTTTCCACCCTTATCGGCTGGTTTGATCTCGATGGAGTTGTTGTCTTTAAGAGTTTTTATATATATATATATATATATATATATATATATACATACATATATATATATACACACAATTCACAACAATGATGTGGTGGGGTAACTTCTGTGCACTATCGTTTTAATTACAAACAAACACAAAGTCCAAATGGTGCTCCAGAAATATAATGGGCAATGCCACACTTCCAAGTAGGAGACAAAGATGCCTCAGTCACATTCAAAGTTAATCCCGAGCCCCAGTGTTCAAATCACACATCTCCACAAAAGTTGATATCGATATGCTCTTCCTTTTTATTTTCAATCTTTATCTGCATCCAATACATCCAATACGATATGAAGCCAACATGTGTTTCTTTTATGGTGGTATACCACTGACTGCATCGGGGCTAATAATTCTATTGCAAACTACCTGTTGTTACTTGCAAACAATATTATACAATGCCTACCAATGCCCGTATTTGTCAGTGTGGCCGGCAACCCATACCACAGGCAATATTCTTCAATCAAAAATCTTCTAAGTATAGCGTCCATAATCTCACATTACTCCATGGAGAGTAATCCATCAAAAATATGGAGTAACTTGAGATTACGTCTGAAATCTAGATGGGGAGGGAGCTGCACGCCCCCTTCCCTCTTCAGCTAATGCTGGGCCCCGGGGATGGGGTCCGGGTGGCCAAATTCGGCACTGGGGAGGAGGGCACACGGCTCCCCTCCCCTGTGCATAGTAGGGCAGAAAAACTAACAAGAAAGGCAAAAGGGAGGGCAGAAAATAGAGCAGAAAGGACAAAACGTAAGGCAGAAAAAAAGATGGAAAGGCTTCAGATGATGGCCTATCTATAAAGTTTTCACCACTGTATGAATGCTGCAGGTAGTATGATCTTAGCACCTTCAGTTCTTGGTAATTTTAAGCGAATGGTGTATTTTTCATAAGTGTTGCACAGAGTTCACTGTTCTTAGCATATACTTTTTAATACTGAGTGTGTATTTCTCATGAGAGTTTCAGTGTCTGCAAACAGTGTGGCACAGAGTAAACTCTCTCCATAGAGTAAACACTGTTTACAGTAACCACTATTCTACTCGTATCAACTTTATTTTTCAATGTAGGTTCAGTGATTCTGTCAGTAATAGGGCATTAATTTTGGAACAGACGTTGGCTATCTTGATGAACTCTGCTTTCTCTGAACAGTTGTATACATATTGAACACCGTGTGCAATAAGTGTTTCCCATATATCTGTGTTTGATTGTAAATGTGAACCAGGCTATCCGTTAAGTGTATTGTATAGGGTCAATGTTTCGTATAAAGCATGTGTGGTACAACTCAGGGAGTTGCATCTGTGATGGCATTAATTATGCTTTATATTATTCTGAACTATTTTGTACTTACTTTCAGGCTACTAATGCCATACTAGTTTATAGAGTGATGTGTGTAAAAGAAGCTTGGATGATGTCATCTGTTAAGTCATCGAGCATGTCATGAGAGATGACTATGTGATGTCGTAAGCAGTGCATGGATGGTCCATAAGTTATAGTTAACTTTGCTTACCCTTGACTGGTGAATTTCTGTGTTTTTTTTTGTTTGAATCGTTAGTGTTGTCACTGATATATGCACATAACTTTACTGTCACTTTAATCTTTTATTTTTTCAGTGAAAAACAATATTGCACACACACACACCCCTGCCCCCTACCTTGGCAGGATTCAAATTAGGACTCACCAGCAGCGGTGGAAGGTTTTTCTTCACTCACCCTTGCTGGCAGAAGTTTCTGTGGTTGCGTCTGCTTCTTTGGCCATGCAGCGAACTGAGTGTTGGAGACAGAAAGTAAAGTGCAGAGACAAATGTGAACTTCCTCTTTTGCAAGCAATTATTTTGAAACCGAATGTACTTTCTTGGAAGAGTAGGCAGAACTAGCCTTATAAATGCACCTACTCTATGGGAATTGAGGTGGGTCAAATATCTATGCCCAAGCAACAGAAAACAACTTTTCATAGAGTGGGGTGGATTTGATGGCCTCTACTGCTCTCAGAATAAAAGAAAGTGGGCATCTTTTCACTGTGATTACATTAAGTACATACAGAAAATAGTGCCTTTGGCTTGGGGTCCAGGGTATACTGTGTAAGAAGCTCAGCACATGCTTAGACAGTTCTCCTAGTGTATATGGATAGATAGTTAGAGGAGCGCAAGGTACTTGGATAGGTAGCGAGACCCTTGCTTTGAGTGGATCATGATCCCCTTGCTGCGAGTGCCTTGAGCTACACACAACTTTATTGCAGGTAAGATGCATAGTTACAGCATGAGCAGGAAAGATAAGGTATACTCAGGACAGCTCCCAAATCCAAAAGCACTCTCTTACAGTTCTGGGCTCTAAACAGGGGCGGTTTCTCATCTTTGGCAGAAAAATGTCACTCCACTTGCTGCGAGCGCAGTGGTAAACACAGAATAAGTAAATTGTTTGTTACCATTTTATTATTCTTTGTGCCCCCGGCCAGAGTGAGTGGATGGTGGAGGCAGGGTAGATTCCTGCAGATTGTAGGATGACGTTTAAGCAGTTCTAGAATGCATGTCAGATTGGCTGGCTACCAACAGATAAGCCAATGTGACATGCACACTTCAAAGCCAGCAACTCCAGCCCTGTAAAACAGCTGAGGGATTGCAGGCACAGGCCCCCAGCTTCAAAATGAGCGCTGGGTTGGCCTGCTCCAACCAATTCCGGAGCTGAATTGCAGCTCCAGGATTAGTTGGATTTGCGTGGCACAAGGGAGTAAGTCCCTCCCTTTCCTTCCTGCTCCCCCTCTCCCCGAGGATCGGCAGGGAGAGGAAAATCTGTTTTAAGTTCCCGGCAGCTGCAGCATTTATGGTGAGTGCCCTACCATTCAGTAATGTTGCCAGCTGCCTCTAAATTATAATTCTTCAAATGAAAGGAAGTAAGTGTGGGCTTTAATTACAAGATTTAAGATGGTGACAATATCAGAGAACACCACACTAGTGATGCAACAGGGCCTGATTTTGCTTTTGTGAGTGGGCAGGGCTGAGGCCTGAATTAAAGCTTGGCGGTAATAGAACATCCTTTGATTTCTTCTGCATCTGCATAGATGGAGGAGGTTCGCCTGATGTTATTTCCTTCACCATAGCATACCTATGGTGAAGAAAACTCCATTTGTGGATTCTCTTCCAGAGTTAGCGCTTCAGAGGATTCTTCATTTGTTTGTGTGTGTGAGGCACTGTTTGTCCTTCCCTTACAAAGCAGGATATTGAAAACATCCTCTATTCTAATTCTGGTTTCTCCACCTTTCAATTTTCAATACACTGTTCTTAGATCTGGGGGTCTCTAGTTGGCAGAGGTACGTACCAATGTCCAAATAGGGACCCTTGCTTCTAGTCAGGGTAAGGGGGATACACTCTCTGGATAAACCCTGCTCACCCCCTAGGTAGCTTGGCACGAGCAGACAGGTTTATCAAAGGCAATGTGTAAAGTATTTGTACCAACATTCACAGTAACACAGTGAAAACACCACAAATGGACTCCACACCAGTTTAGAAAAATAAAGAATCTTTATCTAAACTACACAAGACCAAAAAAACAAAAAAACAACATACACAGTTCAAGAATAAGTCTTTTAAAAGAGTTCAAGGGTTTGCGTCAAAATAATCCACAGTTGTGTCACTTTTAGCCCAAAGTACCTGTAGATGCGACAAAAGTTCCAAGTGGAAGCTGCAGCGTTGAAAAAACAAGCGATGCATCACTCCTGAGACCCTAGGGGGATGATGCAACAACGCCGCTGCACGCAGCGGGCATGTTGCGACGAATCCGATCTGTATGGGGAGGGATGCGATACCTTGTATGGATTCCGGTGCGCTGGTTTGGCAGGAAGCACCTCGCACAGGCACAATGCGCCGATCTTCAGGACGGCGATGATCTTCGGTGCGGCGTCGATGCGCGGCAAAGCGTTGATTCTCTTCTCTTGCAGCCCCTTGATGCGTTGGCTCTGCGACGATGTTCGCAGCGACGGGAATCTTTTAGCACCAGGGCGATGCGCTCCGCAAGCGAACGATACATCGGTTCTTGCAGCGGCAACAGGCGCTGCGATGATCTTCTCAGCGACAGGAATTTTCTCGCACTGTCGATGATGCGTTCTTCAAGCAAGCGATGCGTGCAAATTGTAGATGTTCTTCTTGTCCAGCTCCCCAAACAGCAGGCAACAACTTCCAGAGGCTACACAAATGGATCAAGCACTATAGGAAGGGCAGAACTCACTCAGCAAGTTCATGGGGGAAGCTGGGGGTGAATTCCTTATGTTCCTGGGACTTCTTAACAGGAGGCCAGCTCTTCTCAGCCCCTTGGAGATCTTTTCAAGCAAGGGGACACAGCAACAGCAAAGTCAGCCCACAAATACACAGCAGGACAGTCCTTTCTCTTCAGTCTTCCAGCTTTCTCCTTGGCAGAGGTTCCTTCTTAATTCCAGGATGATCTAATTTTCTGAAGTCTAGGTAGCCCTTTTTATACCAATATTCCCTTTGTTCTCTGAGGGCAGAGAGGCCTTGGCCTAGTCAGAACCAGTTCTGGTCAGTCCTGGAGCACTTTGTTTACTTGACTTCTTCTTTCCTTTGAGAGAGATGAGCAGGGTCGTCAGCCGCCCAGCAGGAGGTGGAGGCAGCATTGTGGAAGGCAGGCACAGCCCTATTCAGGCCCAGGTGCTATCCCCTCCCACCACTCAAGATGCAGATGGGGCTATTCAGCCTAGGGATGACTCACTCAGCTCCTTGGAGCCAATCCAGCCCCTGTCACTCACAAACCAGACAGTCAATTCACAAACAGGCCAAGGCACACAGAAAGGTCAGACAAGAAAACAGCCACTTTCTAAAAGTGCTGTTTTCAAACACAGGGTTTAAAAACCATCCTTCCTAAATTATGTGTTATTAAATTCTGAGTTCAGGGATACCACATTTTAATGTTCTATCTTGCTCCTATGGGAAGGTATGCAGGTAACCATTATACACAGCATACCCCATTATAGCCTATGGGCAAGATAGCCTTTCAATAGTGAAAAACGAAATTGGCAGTATTTCACTATCAGAGCATGTCACCTACATTAGTACATGCTCTACCTTTCACATACACTGCACCCTGCCCAGGGGGGTACCTTGGGCCTTACATAGGGGTGTCCAATGTGCACAGAAAGGAAAGGGTTAGGCCTGACCAGTGGGGAGACTGGTCAGGTCAGCATGGTAGTTAGCAACTGCACACAGGCACTGTGGTGGCAGGCCTGAGACACCATTTTAGGGCTACTCCTGTGGGTGGCACAATCAGTGCTGCAGGCCCACTAGTAGCATTTGAATCACCAGCCCTGGCACTCTCAGTGCACTTTATTAGGGACCTACTGGTAAAACAAATATGTCAATAATGGATAACCGATTACAATAACAATTTATACAGAGAACATATGCACTCTAGCTCTGATCAGCAGTGGTAAAGTTCCCAGAATCCTATTGCCAACAACCACAGGTCAGGAAAAATAAAGGAGGAAGAAGCAAAAAGTGTGGGGATAACCCTGCAAAAAGGGCCATTTCCAACAACTGTGCCCTCTCTCACTTTGTTGTCTCTCTACTCTTCACTATCAGTTTGCAACTCCGCCTTTTATTCTTTTCCCATATCTTTCTTTCTTTTTCTCCCTCCTCTCCACCCACTCTAGCTCTAGTCTTTACTCCTTTTTCTTCCTCCCATTTCTTATCACATGTACCTCCTTTCTTTTCTTCCTCGCTCCCTCCCGCTATCTATAATAATAATACATACTTGTAAAAGGCGAACAATATCACCCCTTAAGCTTTCAAAGTGCTGGGTGACGTCGGGGAGATCAAGTGAGTTACTGCCCAGAGTCACATGATGCTGAGCTACCGCCGGCAATCGGACTGTGAGCCCTAAGCTCCGACGTCAGCCTCTCTGGCCGCTGCTCTACATCTCTCCCTTACTCCCTTCTCTCTATTATTCTGGGTCATTTCCTCTCTCCTCTGTCATATTTCTTCTCTTCTTCTTTGCAATTGGAAAGTGCATGTTGCGGGTAGGAAAGTAATTTCTGATTCACAGTGTGTACTTGGTATATTGCGACTAGTATTTTTGCAGTTAGAAAACCTTTGAATTCGCAAATTATATGCTTTGCAATTGCAACAAGCATTTGCAATGCAAATAGGTCTCACATTTATGTGAGTTTAAGCTATTGGCAATGTAAATGACAATGCCTTTTATTTATGTTTTAAAAAGTCATATATCATTTGCAATTTCAATAGCTCAAACTCGCTTAAATGCGAGACCTATTACATTGCAAATGCTTGTTGTAGCATGCCAGCTTGCCAGGGTGGCCTGATCCTATAAATGGCCGTATGGATGACAGTCTTATGACTGCATCGCACTTACCAGGGAATAGTCCCAGTAGATGGATGGGTGGGAGAGAAGCAATGACCAAAAAGAAAGGTGCAAGATTCAGCTGGAAAGTTTTGGTTGAAAGGCGAACCTTAACCCTTACGTCACAGCTGTTAACAGCCCCCCGAACCCAACCCGACCATTCACGATTACTCACATTGTAGCCAATGGCGCACTGCTTGTTCAGATCATGGCTAAAGTGGCCGATTTTGAAGCTGAATACCAGGTTCGTGTCTGGTGGTAGGCTATGGGCAAATCAGTTAATCTCCCTGTGCCCCAAAAAAACGTTTCCTACTTCTTCTGGTGGAGTATACTCCATTATTGTAGTGGGCACATCTTACCTGTTTGTTGAAGTAGTGTACATCCCTTATACTACTCATACAGTAGGATGCACTACCTTACTTACACCTTGCCTGCTGCTTGTAGTAGTGTTTATAGTAGGGTAACCACCCATGTGTGTCTCCTTTTGGTTGTGTGCACAAGAGCCATTCCACGTACCCTTGTGCAAGGAGGTTCCTTCACGAGGCCTTGGGGGGAGAACCTGTGCCTCCTACCCAACGCACCCCAAAAATATACAAATCTCGCCCTGTAGAGAGTCCCCTCTTTTGGGAGACAGTATGTCCCACAGAGAGCACCTCTGTAGCGGGCATCTCCTATCTATAGTCTGGCAGAGATAGGCTAACGCCTTTTCTCTACAGAGCTGTTGTTTTCCTCAGCAATGCGCACCCTTCTTGTACATGTACACAACAGCACCCTCCCCTATCAACATGTCCACCCCAGTCCAAGGGCGTAGCTAGCATTGGTGCCCCAGGGGCAGTGGCACCGGGACCTAGAGCCCTGAGGGATCCATAGAACCCTGACAAAAAGCAGCAAAATGGACCCCTTTCCTCTGCGCAGCAAGCAAGAACGTCCTGCAAAAACCACCAGAACTTCTCTAGCAGACATGTCCCCATGCCACGCTCCCTCCTCCCCCCAGCAGAACACCCCATTCTTTCCTCTTACACTAGCAGCTTGTCCTCCAGTGCGGTGCAGAAGTACTCTTCCATGTTGAGACGTGCTATGGTGCTGGTTGGGGGTCCAGGCCAAGGGTGCAGAAGGGCCGCACTGCTTTAGTCACCATGGAGCGGCCGGGCCGTATTTTGTTACAAGGGAGGTGCTTCCTGGATGTAAAGGCGGGGCTAGCAAGGAGAAGGAAGGGATGGCAGAAAGGGTGAACCAAAATGTGAAGAGAAGTGAAAGAGAAGTACAGCAGTGAGTCGGAGAAAGTCAAATAACGTGAGGAAGGAAGCTATGGAAGAAAAAAAGATAAAGGAAGGCAAAGCGATTGCAGAGAGAATAAATTGAAGAAAGGTAGAAGTGAGTGAATTGAGTTAAAATAAGGGGAGCCTATGGAATGAGAACATCAAGAAAAGGAGGATAAAACAGAGGAGGCAGCGAAAAGACACGGAAGTAAACACAAGGAAGGAGAAAAGGAAGAACGATGGGATGAATAAGAGGAAGGGGGGCGAAATTGAGCATAGAAAGATTGAGAGAACAGCATTTAAAAAAGCTCCTGACGTGCTTTACTTTGTCCTGTTGCGTTTCACTGATTGTGTGGTCTCTGCCTTCCGCCGTGAATTGGCCCGTGTTGCAAACATTAAAGTAACTCCTTCTGCATAAAAGACATTGTATGCACATGTGTTGTGGACAGGTCCGGAAAAACATGGTGCGAACTCACCCAGCCAATCCCAGGAGAAAACAAGCATTTACAAATGCAATAGGACTGGTATTTACGCGAGACCCATTGCATTGTAAACAAAAGTGCGGGTGTTCAAGAACATATGAACAGGAGTGGGGGGTGGTGGCCAGAGAAGTCACGGACTGGGGAGGGAACGGAGGGAGGGAGGGGAACAAAAGAGTTTTTAAAGTAAAGGGGCCGATAGCCATGGAAGGAGAAAAATGATGACATGGCCATCAGGAGGAGAGACTAACAAGCTGAAAACGAATGAGAATGCAGCATTTACAATTTAAGCCAATAAAAAAGATGGGTGGAGAGTGGGCGGAGCTTTCCCTCACTATACTGTATACATACTTCATGCCTTGCAAAGTGGGCAGCGCACGTGCTGCACCGCTAGGCGAGACCTAAAGATGAATTGTTCCTTCGGGCCACTCAAAAAAAAGCAACTGGGAATAGCAAATAGCTTTACTTTTTCTTCAGGTTACTTTTTCTTAGGTTCTTGATCAGTTATCATACAAACATTTGTGTTTTTCATCAATGGTTTTGTTAGTGACTCTATTCACCTTTGTGTTTCTGGTTTCTAAGCCAGAATTTGTATTTTGTGCCTAGAAGCAATTTTAAGGATGCATTCCCAAAATGTTTGTCATTCTGGGTCCCACATTTAACTGCTGGTCTCTAGCTTGTGATCACTAAACTTAGGTTTGTGCTTCCTGCCACATTCCTGCCCCTTTGAATGCTAGCTAGGACTTCTTCAGGAACTCTTCACAGCGTCTCTGATGTGGTCTCATGGACAGCAATCAGCAACTGGTGCTGTACTTCATGTTTGTGATGTCATTAGTCACTGCCTCTCCAGCAGTGACCTGGTCCAAATCGTAAATTGCAATTCGTTATTTTGTGATTGTGAATCTATTAGAGCTGAAAATTACTACTGACGTGTGATCATACATATGGATTTGTGATTAGGAAAAAGTGAGTCATTATATTTTGTTATTTTTTAATAATAAATTCCTTTGTACATTGAGGTCCAAAATCCTTCACATGAAAGCTGGGAGGGCTGGTGGAAAGAGGTTCAGCTGTCTGATAAACGTAATAGGCACAATATAAAAAGGCTAAATTATATACCTCCTATATGGCTCTATGCAAATGAGGGAAACACTTTGCCTCTGCATCTATCTCATATTATCGATGAGAGCAAGAGGCATTGAGGGGGTGCACTGAGTGTGTGCCACAAAGAGGCGGCGCACAAGTCAGTGTGCAGCCCCTCCCCCTGAGGGCAACTCTCTAAAAAGGTAGAAAGAGGGGATCCATGGACTCCCCAGATATATTCCTGCAGGCGTTTACAGTCACTCACTGCACCCTCCTACAGGACGGATCTGTGTCCCTCTTGAAAGTGCAGGCATGGTGCTGCCTGTACTGTGAACAGCAGAGCAACAGTTGTTTGAGGCACATCACCCAGGACGCCAAGATCATCTGGCCTAGAGCACCATCCCCAACCTGCTTGCCAAAACCAGCATGCCCTGTGAGGCAGAGGAGAGAGCTGGAGAGAGTGAGATTCAGTGGGGGGTCCAGCATGAGGATTCCCTGAGCGAGGTGTCAGGCTGCACACTGATTGGGCTGTGGCCCATGTGCAGCATCGGCTCTGCCACCTCTGTATTCCAGGAGAGGGCTTCCTTGTTCTGGGCCATATCAGAAAACCTGCGCGTGAAGCACCAGGCCGCACCACCACTATGACCCCATATGCCAGAGGGAGGTGACCGGTGAAATGATTTGTGGCCAGGAGCACCGGACTAGTGACTGCTGGAATCCTAGGCCCCATTTACCCGCAAGGGTTGCTGTAGTGTGGGCAATGCCATGAGTAGAGTCTGCGTCTGGAACATGAGTACCATGGCAAACCTATATGGACTATCGGTAACACTTTTGCCAGGGTTCGGGCTGATGCCTATACTGAAGGAACACTGCTGTAACTAGTGGGTTAAGCCCACATGCTGTGATCTGCACCTGACTGATTCCCTGAGGGTCTCCAAGACACCGCCGAGGACATTGTGCACTCCACTCCTTGGGCCCCCCA